>NW_026527013.1:37638773-38238773 GCF_024362965.1 Panthera pardus
ACAAGGACTCTCTATAGGAAAGGGGCAGTAGATGCCGGCTCTCTGTCGGTGCCTGATTGCCCTACCATTCCTGCCGTGCCACCATTATGTCTGTCTCGGCTTGCCAAGCTCCCATGTGCTATTGCTGGTCATTGCCATTAGAATTTAGGGGTTTACATACGAATCAAAGAAGTGGTTAATCTGTGCAGGGGCTTTGACTCTACCATTGTGTTGTCACTGTTAAGTAAATAAATAATTGGATTCTCCATAGCTTAAAACCCCCAGCCATATAGTCAATTTACAGATATTGGGGATATATGCAGCAAGTCTTCAGACCTGTACTAGCACTCATGTTTCTCCCAGGAATCTGCCAGAACACTTCCCCCAGCTATCAGCTGTTGTGTGCAGAGGAATGGAACTAATTTGATTACCAATTAATGGGAGACATGTTTTGGAAGAATCCATGCACACATTCATACCGGTACATACTGGATTCTCAAGGCAGTGTTTTTCAGAGTGTTTGCATCTTTTCTCTGGTATTACCATGACTAATCAAAACTTCACTCTTGGTTAAACAATTCCCGTCCTGAGTCTTATAAAGAAACAGCAAAAATGACAGTTTTCCTCTTTCCCTGTGATTGAAACACACACACACACACACACACACACACACACACACACACAGCCACATGCACACACGGAAGCAAAAGTCCATAGAGGGAGATGCTTTTGAGTAGAGCCAGTGTGCTGTGAGAAGTAATGAACACAGGGGAGAATGAAGTCTGAGGATTGTCAGATGTGCACAGTCTGAGGGCTTCTGAGCTCTGTGTTTTTGTGAGAGGGCAGGATGAATCAGGTGCGTAGGGTAGAGTTGAGAGTTAGCACACCCATAACTAGGGGAAGAGCCAACCATTGGCCATGGACAGGGCAGTTTGGGAAGTTTTCAGAGTCGATTTAATTCTTGGGCATCTAAATAGGTGGATGTTAAGAGATCTGACACTTTACTCTTACTTTCTCAGAGTCATGGTTTGGGAATGATTGGCAGGATCTTTGGGCCAATGTTCCCTGCCCTCTGAGGTAAAATGATATTCAGTAAGTATTTGTTAAGCTCACTGTGGAGTCAGGGGATAATGTTGAGCATATACCTTTGTCATCTTTGGCAAATGAGTGGCCACTGAGGGATGGTATGCAACCCAGATCAAGCCATCAAGGGCTAGGGGTGTACTCTTTCTGGGATCCGAAAAAGAGCCCACTTGGTGGTCACATCAGTTACCCTCTGAAAGAAATGTATTTTAAACGGATATTCGCTGAAGAGAGCCTTCAGCTGTCACTTCACTTGAAGCTCTTATTTAAAAGATAATGAGTATTTCATTTTATTTTATTTTTTAAAAATGTTTTTATTTATTTTTGAGAGAGAGAGACAGAGCGCGAGCAGGGGAGGGGCAGAGGGAGAGAGACACACACAGAATCAGAAGAAGGATCCAGGCTCTGAGCTGTCAGCACAGGGCCCGACACAGGGCTCTAACCCACGAACCGTGAGATTATGACCTGAGCTGAAGCCGGATGCTTAACCGACTGAGCCACCCAGGCGCCCCAGATAATGAGTATTTTAAGAAATCAAGCATCTTCTGCCTACAAGTAGGTACTTTATTGTCTGTCAGTTCTCACTTGAAAGAGGCCCAGTGACAATGGGGAATTTGTTCACTGAACATCTCCAGAATCCAGGATAGCAAGAGCCCAATAAATAATTGCTGAATAAAAGTGACCAAAATGATGAGGTGTTTCTGGTGTGCAAGAAGGGGTCAGTAGCTCTTGGAAAGTTGGTTAAGCTCTTTAAGGAAAATGTGCAAGAAGTTATTTTGACTTTTTTTCTTATTAGCTGTGGGCCCTTAAGTTTTTCTGAGGCTTATTTTTCTCCCTTAAAATATGGGAGTGGTCGTATTCCTTCTTAGCAGAGCTGTGAAGATTATAGAAGGTAATGTGTAACACACCCGGTGTATGTAAACACCTGATTAGGCTAGTAGTGGCCATGAGTGTTATTGCTACTATGGGTGCTCAGAGATGAAATAAATATACAGTCTGTTCTTGTTATCTGTGACAGTTAGGTTCTACAAAGCCATTCATTTAGGGAGCACTGAGCCATTGCTCCTAGAGGAAGGGCACAGTTGGGTTCCTAGGAGCCTCTGGTTACATTTTTGTCACCTGATTGATCCATAACGTTGTTTTATGTGTGTTTCTGTTTAAAGACACTTTATTTAACATATATTATTGATTCATTAATATTGAACTCAAGGCTAACACCGCTGTAATTCACACTTTATTGAACCTTATTCAACACATGTATTTTCTGGGCAAGCCACATCACAGCCTTCTTATGTAGAGTAACACTAGATAACACTTCAGTGCTGGTCTTTAAGCAAGTAGGTGAATTTGCAAATAGCGAATCCATGCACAATGAGGGTTGACTGTATTAAAAATTGTTTTCTTGAATCTTTCTCTAGCAGTTCTTTCTCTGAAGAACTTAAAACACGCTCATTTGGGAAAACATTTTCAAACACTGTTTTCCTCCAACCTTGTTGCAGGTTCTACATGCAACCTCATTAATGAAGTTTTTCTAAGCACTAGATCTTCAATTTTTATGTTTATTTGCCAATAAAAATGGCCCATTACTTCCAAATTTTTAAAGTTGAGTGGGATTGTTCAGATATGTTACTTTTCATTTTGATATATTTCTACCATTCTTTAGGAAGTGGAGTGTGAGAGTGAGGACCTGGAAAAAGAGCACAGAGATATTACAGGGGCCACTGTTGATGACATGGAAATTCTGGTGTAGGGAGTTTCTGAAGAAACTGGGCTCATCTTACTCATGGCCTAGAAGACGATGGTGATGATTTTGACTTCTCGTATTGCAAATTAGCATATTATAAGGATCAGCATGGTTATTGTTACAAACATTACCTGAGCACTTGTTGGGAGTGCTTGAAATTCTTTTAAGAAAGGAGAGAAGAAAAGAATTGTTTTCAGTGGGTCCAGTAGTTTCAGGTTGCCTAGGAGACAGATCACCAAATTTAACAACAGCAAAGAAACCCAAACACCAATGATAGTAACACCAGCACCTACCATTTTTGAAGCCCTTACTACAGTGTGTGTCTTGTAGTGGTTCTTTAATCTCTTATGCTTTGAGGAAACAAACTCGCTGGGATTAAAGTTTTACCTTTCATATGTCACCCACCTTGTGCATCTTCCTACTGTACTTTTGTGTAGTATAAAAATAATAGCTTGTTTAGTTTGTATGCATGTGCACATGTGTGCATGTGTGTGTCTAACTAAGTCCTGGGATCAGGAAGGTACCTGTGTACATTTTTTTCCCCAGATTTTTCCTGTGTTAGAAAAGTCAAGATGCTGAAAGAGAAGGAATGAATAATTCAGATCTAGTTGAATTAAAAACATATTAAGACACCTCCTATCTACCAGGCACTGTGTGAAACATTTGAAATGCCTCCTATAATTTAATTCTAATATGAGGTAGGTAGGATCCCATTTTATAGATGAACAAACTAAGCTTGGCCGTCTTCATTTCAGTCACTTGCCTGAAGCCATTCAAATAAGGGTGGAAGCAAGACTTAAACTGAGGACTGTCTGACTTCAAAGCTCACCCTCTCTAACTGCCATACTGCAGTAGTTACTGCATATATTGGGGTGCAGAGAGGGAGGCAGGGTAGGAAGTGATCTGGGGTGACAAGTCATGTTGATTTTGGAATAGCAAGAGGACTAGGTTT
Source organism: Panthera pardus (assembly GCF_024362965.1). Taxonomy (NCBI): domain Eukaryota; kingdom Metazoa; phylum Chordata; class Mammalia; order Carnivora; family Felidae; genus Panthera; species Panthera pardus. The sequence goes on from NW_026527013.1 coordinate 37,642,532, forward strand.
CTGATGAAGCAAAGACAGACTCTGGGTGTGGTTGGACATCTGTATCCAAGATAAATAGGTCTATCTATTAAAGATAGTCCTTTGTTTTCAAAGCTGTTTCTAAAGAAAGAAAGGTGTGAGGCTGTGAGGACTCCAAGAAAGGTAGCAAAAGGTGGGATGGTGGACGCTTAATTATTCACAAGGATATGGTATGTAAGTTGTAGGTGTTCCTCATTCCTCATTCCAGATCTTCAGATTTTCCTTGCTGATGACATCAAGAAGTCTTGTCTACATACCCATCCTTAAGGCCTGCTACTGAACATAGAGCTCCTATCATCTTGATGTTTTTCACTTATCTTTCTCTCCTTATCTCTCCCTCCCTCCTCAACTTGACTGGTTAATTGCTTTTCCTGTGTGTCTTCATAAAGTTGTAGCTAGTTTATTCCATTCTGGACTGTTTATCTTTGAATGCCAAAGGTCTTGAAACATCATAATGTTGTGTAATGAACATAACTTCTGCCTTGACATGTGGGTGTTAAGAGCATTAGTCATTGCAAAGTATTGAGTTAAATATTTTCAATAAAAAGATATAATGATCTAATAGAGAAGAAGGAGTTATAAAAATACTAGTTGGTGACTTTACTGGTGGACTATATATTTAGTGGGTTCCATCAGTGATGGGCTAGAGATTCACAGAATGAACATAAAAACATTCTTACTCCATATTAGTGGGAGAGGAGAAAGATCAACAATAGGAAAAAAGCACTTGATTCTCTTAAATACTGAGAAAAAGGCAGGCCATCAGATTTTCCAATGCTTTTGCTCTCGATTTACTTCTTCACATGCACCTTTAACTACCCCAAGAAATGTTGGAGATGACCATGAGATAGTTACCATAGGCACTCCTGGGAGGCCTCTTGCTGGAAAGCCCTTAGCTTTGTAATGATGTCTTCTTTTTTTTAGAAAGCCATCAGGGCATCCCTTGCAGCACCATCTGAGAGCCAGGGCCTTCCTGAGCAAACAAGGTGTTTCTTTACCCGTGGAGTTGATTTTATTGAGAGTTTTGGTCAGCATTAGTCATTGTGAAACTATGTACCTGCTGTCCTGGTTTATCTCTGTAGACATCTCCCTGAGGCAGAAGATTGAGTCCTCATCTCTCCAGGTCTCTGGGCATCTAAAGATGTTGGAGGTGCCCTGGTTTGTTTCTTGCTGGCGAGTGTTTAGTAGGTACCGGTCTTCTCTGATGGAATATTGCCTAGATGAGTGACAATCCATTTAACAGGTTGATGTGCTCTCTTGTTCCTTGGGGAGGTTTAAACCAGGGACACTGTGCGCTAACTCTCCCTTACCTTGCCGGCAGTCTTCAGTCATTCCAGTAGATAACTTCTGAGCTAAATACCTTTTCTTTCCTAGAGAGGCTATAAACAAGGAAATTAATATCGGAGTAGAAGGCCTAAACTCTGTCTATGGCTGCCAATAAAAACTTCTCAACAAGACTGGATGTTATCAAACGATGTCCAAATTAAAAAAAAAAAAAACAACAAAAAAAAACAAAAACGCAGGAGACAATTTTTTCCTAGTATGATACCTTTTACCAATGGATAATTGTTTTCGTGATCATGTTAGGCAATGAGGCCATTTTTGTGGTTGGGGAGTGTGTGGAGTGCGTGGAGGGGAGATCTATTTTCACGAGGTTTCCTTGCATTTGTGGCGATATTTTTGGAAGGATTATTGATCTCTGGTCCTCCCGTGTAGGATTTTGAATGTAATTGCTATGCTTATTAACTGAATCTATAGTTAAGAAGGTAGTGTTGAATGGGAGCCAAGGAACCTGTTGATGTAAAGTCTGTTTTACCTTTTATGATTCCCATCATTTAGCACCTCCCTCCTTCCTGGCTCAATCCCCTGTCATTTTAAGTAGGCAGCAATTACTGGTTTACTAAAGAAGCTGGCTCCTGCTGCCAAGGATCCTATTAATTATCACTCTATCTCTAATTTAGCCTTACTAGTGTTGAGAGAAGGTGCATGTAAGCGTGTGGCAGAGCAGTTGCAATCACATCTTCTTTGTAGTAATCTCCTTTCTGAGACGGTTCAGCGGACTCAATGTTCAGCCAAAGGGCCGCGGAGGCCCTGGTGAGTGTTTTCACCTCTCTTCTGTAGGTTGTTTCGTAGGTCAAGTTCGGGGTGGTTTTCTTCTCCCTTTGACTCTGACCTCAGTAAAAGCTAATGCTTGGCATTTATGTTGGGAATTCAGACCTACTTCTGGTCTGCCTGTGAACTCAGATGGGACACCTTGAAAATACTATGGTGGTTTCCCCGAGAGCTATTTTCTCTACCTGGGAAAAGGAGAGCATGGAATTGACCCCCTGCCTGCCTTCAAGAAGGTAATGCAAACGCTAACGAAGGTAACTCAGTTCACAGGTTGTTTTATAGCAGATTTTTAAAAAAGAGAGTGGTGTGCTTGATAGAATATCGAGTCTTGGCTTCTTATCGTTCATCAATGGCTAGATCGCTTGCTGTTTGTTTTTAGAAATGTTCAGTTCGCTTGTTTGAGTGAACCTTTTTTTCAGACGTTCCACTGGATCATTGGATTAGGTTTGGAGTGCCTAAGCTTCCTTTTCCACTTTTTTTTTTTGTTGTTGTTATTTTTGGCAGTGTTGGTGTTTGAAGCTGTTGAAGTGATTCACTGCAAAGTGAATTAATTTTCCACATTTTCAAATGTGTTTTCCAGTCGCCCCCAAGTTTCTTTTCCCCTCTCATATGATTCTGCAGTTGTAGTTCTGTCGTTCTTGCTGGATTATATATAAATGCTGATGTCACCGAATTTCTTAAATTACAGCTGGTGGGGATTAACAGAAATTGTAAAAGAATACCACTTCCTCATTTTGCTCCCTTCTTGACTAATTATTGTCCTTTCAAGTCCTGTCGGAGGATGGGGATTTGGAAGTAAGTTCTCTGTCCTCAAGTCAGAACAACAATTTTCATTTTCCTTTTTTTTTGTTAAATCTTGTTTTTCAAAAATCATCTCGAGTTACGGATGCTACTTGCATATGCCCTTTAATAACCCCGACAGACTCTCCCCACTCATGACCTTGCATGCTCGGTTGTCTTCTATCCCGGGTGAAGGGTTTTGAATACTTCCCTTAAGTAAGTTTCCTTATATAGAATATTTTTACTCAACAGTCTTTTGCCAGCTCCAGACAGTTACTGGTATTAGGTGGAGAGTTGTGATTCATTTGTTATGTTTTTCCACAGCCTTTTGTTTCTCAAGGAACGCCGACTTCTTTCCCCATTGTTTTCTTGTTTCGAATCTTCTATGTTCTTTGCGAGAGTTCTGTTTGCTTGACACTCTCAAACATTTATTTTTCTGACCTTCTAGCCCTTGGTCTAGGAGTTGGAGCCCAGAACCCAGGCTTTCTGGTTCCTGGTTTGTGGTGTGAGTGATGGCTCCCTAAACCTTGTCCTGGGAATTCTCTGGACTTCAGGGCAGAATATCAGAGGCCACCTGGAAGTGTGTATAAATGGTGGCTGAGCACTGCATGGCTGTGGTATTGATCGAATTGCAGTCCCGTGGAAACAGAAATAGAAAGGGTTCAGCATTTGCACTTTCCTCTGGTGGTGTTTTTGCTTATTTTGTGTATTTGGAAAAGGCAGCCGTATGCAAACTGCTGACTTACTATTTTCCCTGGAATGGAAACCATTTGGATTATTTCAATGAGTTTTAGCTAAGATTTGTTTGTTCACAGTATTAGTTTTGTTTTCTGGTGTCCTGTTTAGAATAAGACCAGAATGTGTCTTTTTACTTTATGGAAATAAGTGCTAGTTGGTAACTTGGGATTTTGCAAAACAACGTGAATTTGAAAAATTATGTTTACTTCAGAGTCAAAATGGAAACTCTGTAGTGAAAATTCTAGGTACTTAAATATTTCCATTTTGGGTCACTTTCTTTGAAAAAAAATTTTTTGATTAAATTATTTAAGGTTTCAGAGGAGTCTCTTTCTGGTGAATTTTTCCTACTAATTAATTTTTTCTAATTTTTAGAAAAGAAAATGAGATTAAATAGAAGAATTATAGGACACAAATCACACGTTCCATACTATTTGATGGAGGATGGAAAATGATGACGTGTACTTTTCTGTCGCCTTTGAGGATTGAGTGAATCTAGTTCAACTTTTAGTGGTGAGGTTTAGATTAGGAATAAATATAGAATTTCCTTACTATAAGAACTATTAAGCACAGGTTTGAGTTCCTGAGTATAAGTTATGACTGTTCAGCCTCTGGAAAACGTGCACTGTAAGATCTGTATGTTCTTAGCCAACACTTGCTTCCAACATTGTGATGTTAAATTCTTTGAATTGAGATGAGAATGGTATAGCTATCTGCAAAATATTTCAAATATCATCACAGAGCTTTTGGTTAAATGTGAGTTTCAGAAAGCTTGGATAAATAGAATAAAGGTCAGGAAGGATAGAATAGTTATGAATTGATTTAATTGTTGGGAATGAATTATTGTTTTAAAAAGAGTTTTTATATCTATTTAGATGACTACATCTCAGAAAATGGGCATTTAATAGTTGAGGGGAGGTGGGAATTGGAAACATATCATGAGGTAGTAAGAGGATCTATGGATGAGGCGCCAAATATATGGTACAGTTTACTAGGTTGATGACTGTGAATGTTTTTGTTCATTTTATCCCAATAAATGGCACCATGCAGTACCTAATAGTTACTGAATACATGCTTAATGAATGAATGTTTTGGGAGGCCTGGATTCAGGGTCAGTTGTGCCACTAACTAATCCTGCGACCCTGAGCTAACCACTTATGGGAACTCTGTCTCCTCTTATGTATAGTGACGGATAAGGACTAGATCAGGGTGGCTGTGTGTTCCTCTGCGGCCCCTTCCCCCAGCTACACCATGGTAGATGATCGCCTTGCTCTGTCCGATGAACCTGGGAGGAGCCTTAGGCCCTTCTGAATTCAGTGTGCGAGGCTTTCAAAACTCATCATGGATACTACAGGGGAAACGTACTTGTTATTTCGGAAGTACCTTCTCTCTGAGGTCCCTTGATTTGGGGTCATTTTCTTTTTGATACCTCAAGCCCACTTACAGATAGGGAATAGTCTATGAAGTTTCTTGGTTAGCATGCGTTCGCTCAAAAATGCAATAACAATATCATACAACATTGTCTCTCCTTTCAATAATTTTTTTTTGGGAGATTTAGCAGATAAAGATAGACTTAATGAATGGGTAGAGACCCTATGTCTCCAGTGGAGTAAGATATCTAGAATTGATCAAATTAACAAAGGTTTTCACTTTTACTCTCTAAACCTCACTTAGCCATCTAGGAAATGATTGTTGAACACCTATTACATGCTAGACTTTATGCTAGTGGTAAGATGGCCAGCCCATAAGGCATGGGCTCTGTTTTACAACTTACAGCGACATGAGTATTATCCTGGGTTCGTAATTGTATCTTTGGGGATACAGGGATCACTTCCTGAGAGGGGAGGAGGGAAGAGTAAAGTCTTACAGAAGAAATGAAGTTTGACTTCATTATCAAAATTTGACTGCCAACCAGATGAGAAGAGGGCTTTCCAGGTAGATGGGAGATGCAGACGTATAGTCCAGTATGGTGCCTTTGGGGCAGTGTAAGCTTTTGAGCATGACTAGAGCATCAGAGAGCATGGTTGGATGGAAGCAGAGGAGTAGCACTCTGGCTGCCAAATGAAGAAAGGTTTGGAGGATGGCCAGATCTGGTGTCATGGAGGCCAGTTAGGATAGTTCCAGCCTAACAGTCTCTGTGAAAATGATGATGCACATACACACTGTTCGGCCCTTAGAGCGATTGTGATTGTGAGAGGATGCAAACTGTGGGCACAGATTTTAAGGGCATGAAGGCAAAAGTAAGACTGTGTGCACACTGCTTATTAGTGACAAAAGTGAGCGCTCATTCATTTATTCATAAAACATAGTTGGATTCTTATTCTGTACCACATACCTGGAAAACATAATGGTCCCTCCCCTCAGGGAGCCTATATTCTAATGGGAGACGTGGTCAAGTAAACAGACAATGACAGATTACTGTGTATTCTTTATAGGTTACGTGAGAAGAATTCTAAGTGTCCATCCTGTGAACAGACCCACCCCTCTTTTTCTTCAGCTAACTCGTACTCTGACATGCTCTCTCATCCCTATAGTGGGTTTTGAGGATAAAGTTAGATAAGCATAATATTTTATACGCCTTGTATGGCACATGCTTACACATACACACACACACACACACACACACACACACACACACACACACACACACCCCTGGTTAAAGACATCTGTCTTTACTCCAGAGGTAAACAAGCACCTAGAATAAGACATACGAGACTTCCTAAAGGTAAGTCTGCTCCAGGTAAAGTGCCAGGTTCTGGATATCTTCTGACATTTTCTAACTCTCCTGTTTTATGTGGAATAATCCTGGCTGTTGAGTTTCAGATCCAAGAAGAAGCATCTTGGCTGTTGTGGTCCTTGCTGGTTTTGATGGCTGCTTTGAATTGGGTTTCATGTCTGTGTTCCAGGTTGCTTCCAATGTTTGGGATTCATGTGCAGGAGCAAGAATTTGCTTTAGGGCAGCAAGCAAGACTGTTTGACATTAGATAAGTGACTTATTTTAAAGAGATGCTTTGGTACAGAAATGGCAGCAACAAGAAGTTCTTCCCCCAAATAGAAATCTCTACATTCCCCATGCAACCCTGGATAACCTCTTGATTCTGAGGAGTCAAAGTTTAGCTGAGTGGATCTGATAAAAATTCCTAGGAAGCCGTTTGAGGTTCAAACAGGGTTCTTTGAAGACAGAGCATTACAATGGCAATTGCAGCTGGTTTTTGTGGGAAATGCTCCTTTTGCATTTTTCCCGGCTTGTACAGGTGGTAAACTGTAGGTGCTAAAACTCTGGAGTCAGACTGTCCTAGGCTTGAATTCTAGGTGCACTGATGAGCAGCTGTCTGAATTGGGTAAATCACTAAGACTCTCTTTTTCTTCACCTGTATATTGAGGTCATGGTTAAGCTTGTAAGCCCTATTGTTAAACCTGCCCCTGTTTGAATCTCTGCTCTCCTGTTCCATGACATTGGGCAATTCTCTTTGTCTTTTGCTTTAGTTAAAAAAATTTTTTATTTTAGAGAGGAAGGGGCGACAAGAGCACTGAGAGGTGTGTGTGTGGGGGAGAGAGAGAGAGAGAGAGAGAGAGAGAGAGAGAGACAGAGAGAATGAAAATCTCAAATTCCAATGTGGAATTTGACCCCATGACCCTGGGATCATGACCTCAGCTGAAATCAAGAGTCGTTGCTCAATTGACTGAGCCACCCTGGTGCTCCAAGTATTTTGCTTTCTTTACAGGTGAAGTAGTAGTAGTAATGTGATGATGATGATGATGATGACGGTGATGATAATTCCCACCTCATAAGGATGTGGTTAGAATTAAATGAGATAATGCACGCAAAGGGAATGGTATATAGTACTTGGTACATGGTTAGCCCTCAGTTATTTTTCTTACATTGAGCTTCCTAAAATATTCTGTAAGGCTATTTGATGACTTATATTCTTTTTGAAAATTAAGGCTTCACAAGCTGCACATGTGCTTTCCTTTTTTCTGTTTTAAAATTGAAGACACAATACAATGTTAAGGTTTGGAGTAGGGTTGGCAGATTAAATTCTGGATGTGCAGGTAAATTTGAATTTCACATAAACAAAGAGTAATTTTTTTAGTATAAATATGCCCCAGATATTTCATGGGATACTTGTTCTGAAAACTGGTCTTTGTTTATTTAACTTCAAATGCTACAGGGCATCCTATGTTTTTATTTGCTAGATCTGGCAACCCTAGTTTGGGGGCAAAACTTACCCCTTCATGTTCTCATCTATTTTTTTATGCAGATAGATGTATATGGATGCTTATACAAGCACAGTGAATGACACCTTTGGAACATGAGCATGGAAATAGTGACACAGATTTGATGTCATATTCCCTAGTATCTCTAGTAAATCTGTCTCCTGATTCATGTAAGCAATGGGACTATCAAACTGAGATTATGTTGACACCTGAGTGTATATAGTACGAAGTTGCTTGAAAATTCTGAAATGTTCTAGTGTTGGTTCTACCCAGAGGGAATTACTAATAGTGACACATTATTGGGTAGGTATGCATTCCAGAGAATCCTGAAAACGTAATCATCTTTGAAGGAAATTACCTCATTACTCTTTGAGTCGCCGATGTAGGGAGGGTCATTTCCTATGGCTGGCCTGGTTTTCCAGGTAAGAAAATAAACATACCAAGTGGTTAGGTTAATAACTTAGAATAATTTTATTTTACTTACAGTTGAAGTTAATTTTTTGGTAGGTTTGGTCCTTAAGCTATTAGACTGTTTGGAGACTTTGAGATAATTAAATCCGAGACTGAGATCGTTTCATTTCAACCAGTATTGACAGAGTGTATAGTGGGCAGAAAGCAACTGCATAGGGGTAGAGAGGAATTTAAGGTTAGCTTCAGCCTTCAAACCTTCAAAAACCGTAGTGTTAAATGGAGCAGCAAGGCCAGAAACAATTATGATAAAAGAATACATAAGGTCAGGATCCAAGGCAAGTAAAGCCAAGTCGCAGATGGTTGAAGGTAGGAAGTGATTAATTCTGAAGAATAAGTAGAATAGGAACATAATATATTAGGAATGACTTTCCTAGAGGGTCATATTTGAGAGAACTTTTCAAAGATGGGAATGATTTCTTTTGGGAAATAAATTGTTTGAGCTGTAGGCTTAGCATTAACAAAGACCTAGAGGTGGACACATTTTGAAATGTATATTATTTAGACTCAGCAAAAATATATCCAGCACGACAACTGGCTGTGACCTCTTCTCTCCTGTGTCACTGTTTCTGGTCTAGAATTTCCAGATCAGAAACTTGACTTTCTGTAGGTGGAGCTGGATTTGTTCCATGTTGGTTTCTTAAATATTTATCATGGACCTGATGTTGCTATGTTTGTAGTGGCCAGAGAGACTTGAGCAAGTTTAGACATTGTTTCAGTTGGTCACTTAAAACCAACTGAAAGTCACTCTCTTTAAGTATTTTTAAGTGGAATGAACATTTTTTTTCCCCCTGAAATGCCCATTTCCAGTGATCTTTCATTTAAATTGGGCAAAAACAAAGCAAGGATGTCTTACGAGGCAGTCTGACTTTGGGCATTTGCTTAAATGACTCTGAAGGCCAGCTGAACTCATTTCCTGTTGGGATGACACTTGTTTATTAGACTTGGCCCAAGTCAGAGTTAATAACCTTAATGGTTTTGAATCGTCCCCAGTGATTCTCCAGCAGTGTTCCATTACCAAATGGGGAGGTTTCTGTAAATGGTGGGCAACACACATACCTGCTTCAGCCATAGTAGATTAAAGGGAAGAGCTGTTGCCAATAGATTTACCTATGGACATTTGGAATCCTAGAAAGTAAGAATTACCATTGTAGTAAATATTAAATTATTTTCTAACAGTTCTTTCCTAGCACTTTTGGTTTTGTTTGTTTGTTTGTTTGAAATGATTACATGTGAAACGAATCCCATTTGAAAATGGTCCCAGCATTCGGAACTTGTTCAGATCACCCAGCTTCTCCAGTGAATGAATTAAACTATGATAGGGTGTCCATGTTGTCAAGGGATAATAAGGCATGTCCTGAAGAGCAGTGGGTTGGCAGTGTGCCCAGTGCCTGAGACAGACTGCTCAGGCTTTGGAATGGAAGACTCCAGTCTTCAGTCACTATGTGTGTTGGGCTGTAAGGCTCTGAATTAGGCTGGAAATTAGCAAGGCATTTAGTGATCCCTGGTATTTTATTTTTGTAAATTAGGATTAGCCAGTGTCTTTCAAGTTCTGACAGGTAGTGCTTTGTGGATATTATGCTATTTTAGGTACTGGTGGAGTGAGATAAAGCCTGGATGTAAACCTTTTCGGGGTTCTTAACCATGAAAAAGCATGAACTGCTTATGTCAGTTTGAGTCTGTCTGAATGTTGTTATTTTTTTTTTTTTTTCCTTGATGGCTGGGCCAAATATTTTGTAGTTTTAGTATCTACCCTTGGTTCCTACCACCTTATTTTTGGCCTCTCTTAATATCTTCCTTGATATATCTGTCATTAAGTTATAATTGAAGCTTGGTGTTTTATATTTAGAATGATGCATGGAGGTTTAGCTGTGCCAGCCATTCAGGCTTAATAGCAAATGTTGGCTCATGCCAGAAAGTTTTTGAAATCTGGTCTCTTTGGGATGTCCAATCTAAGCAAATCACCCCTTTCTCCTCTTAAGCTGAAGGCCATGGGGAAGCAATTCAGAAGAGATTTCCGTATCTGTACATGTAAGAGCATCTTGTTTCTGATTAAAAAAAAAAAAAAATTGGTTGGCTAGTTCACTCTTCAACCCAGAGTCATGCAGCCTCAAAGGGACTGCTTTGACAAGTCTTTATATCGCTGCGTTTCTTAGTTTACCAACTTTCACACAAGGTATCAGTGAATGCCAGTTCTAGAGTGGGCGCATAGTGATGGTAGATGACGCCCAGGCCACAGGCTGCTTCCCAGGGGCTGCCAGACACTATCAGACATTTCACAGCTCTTGAATTCTCTGGATTTGGGCCACTTTTGAACTTCATCCATCAATCCACATAACCAGTTATTCAGCTAATATTTACTGAGGTTATGCCATGTGCCAGGCACCCATCTCAATTTGAGGAGTAGAGCAATGAACCCAACTTTTGAAAATCCTCTTACTCATGGAGCTTATATGTGGGGGAAGGGAGGGCTGTAGAAATAAATACATACATAAAGAGTATAATGTATAATATGGTAAAGGGTGATAAGTCCTATACAGGAGATAAAACTTGGATGGGCTTAGGGTGATGGGCAGTTTAAAACTGAGTGGTCAAGGAAAGCCCTCCTGAGCAAATGACATTTGAAGAAAGGTCTTGAGGGGGTTAGAGAGTGAGTCATGCCAGCATTTGGAGGAGAAGCCTAGCAGACAGAGGGAAGCATAAGTACGTAGGCCCTGGATAGGGTGTGCCCAATTCAGGACCAGCATGAGGGCCACAGTGGCTGGGACAGGCTGAGCAAAGGGAAGAGTGGTAGGAAAGGGATCCAAATGGAGGCAGGCACTACAGGGGTTTGTAAAGACTGCCCTTTTACTCGCTGAGAATGGGGAGCCATTGCAGATTTCCAGCTGGAGGAGTAACATGACCTGATTAGTTCAGGTGGCCCCTCAGTATGGTGAGGAACACAGTTGTCTGAGAATTTGGAGATCCTTTTAAGTCGTGGTTTTGTCATCACACAGGGAAGGATTTGCTCAGCATTCTGAGCTTCCATTGTTTTTCCTCCTTATAGAGCAGAGCTGGTGGACTAGATAGTTTTTATTGGCCTTGCAGATTGTGATACTGTCTCTGCATTTATTGATCCCTGCCTTCATCTCCGTGTGTGTGAGCATTTCGTGTTTGTGGCTTATTACATTTCTCTTTGAATATGCACAGCTGGACCTCAAATGTGTGACATATCTTACTGCCCTTTACTTTATATCTTGAAATTTTCCATAAACATTTCACATTGAAAACCTTGTAAACCATGAAGTAATTTTATATATTGATGTTAAAGATTGCTTGCCAGTTAAGTGGTAGGGGTAAACCCAGATTAAAAGTTTTATCATATAGGCTCAATACTATTATTATTATTATTATTGTTACAGAAGATAGAGCTAATTTATTGAGTGTTACAGTGAGCTTTCAATTGAGATAGAGTGATAAACAAAACACAGCTTCTGCCCCTCAGGAAGTTGAGCAAGAGGAGACCATCCTGGTTAAGGGAGTGCTCCACAAAGCAGTCTTAATGGCAAAAATCGGGCAGGAAACATGGCCAGCTGAAGGCCTGTGGGAGTCCCACATAGACTAATATTCAGATGCACCTTCACATTGGTATTACATCATCCAGTTATACCTAGTGCCATGTAGCATGGGAGGTGCTAGGGACCCAGTAGCTTCTCTTCTGCAGCTTTGAGCAGTTTAGCTCTGCCCCAAACTTGCATCTCGCCGTTGAGCACATCAAGGTTGTGCAATTAGCTGTCTCTAAGGCAGTTTAGGGACCATCTTTTGTTCCTCAAGAATTTGGGCATCTCAAGTCTCTGCCTTCTAACAGAATATTTCTTCCACTTCCTGTGAGAGTTTAATGCCTTTATAGACTGGTGCTTCCGGTAGGCAACGGCTGGTCAGTTCACTTATCTCCCCCGTGGAAAAATACTACCCTAGCCTTGCCTTGCCTTCCCTTCAGGTCTTCAGTGTGCATTCTGCCAGGACTCAGACGGACCCCCGGTCATGTCTCCCACTGACAATCTATGCCTCATGTTCTATTAACTGGCTTCATCTTGGGCAGCTATGAAATGTTGTAAGTTTCCAGGTTGATGATTTTGGGAAGAACTCCCCAGGAGATAAGAGGGCTGCTGGTCGCCCACACTGGCCCTTCAGCTGTCTCCTGGCATCTGCTGGGGCAGTGGAGGCCTTGATGCTGAGGACAAGCTACCATGGTTGTGAGCACCCAGACTCTCAGATGGACGAGGCCAGCCCTTTGGCACCTAAGCTGGAAACAGAGCCAAGAACTCTTGACTCTGATGTCACACTGCTTCCTTTATTTTTTTTTCTATCTCGAGCCTTTCACACTTTCCTCCTGCCATCTGGAATACTTTTCTATCACTCTCCTCTCTTCCCCATCTTTCAGTCTCAACTTAAAGGTTGCCTCTTGACCCACTTCCTTGCCCCCTCACCTGCATTAGCGGTGCAGTTCCTTTATGGTTTCCTGATCTTTTCCTTCATACCACTTACTTACATACTTAATTACTTCCATAGTTATCCTGTTTTTATCTGTGTGTTCAGTATCTGCCTTCCAACTTCATGAGGCCAGGGAGCACAGTGATTTGACTCGCTATTGTATTCCCAGAGGTTAGCCCAGGGCTTGCGCAGATAGGCACTGTATAAATATTTGTCAAGTGAGTCCCTAAGTGAAGGAATAAAATGATTAAAAGGCAAATTCTGCATTTTGTCTTGTCTAGTCATATTAAGTGTCTATGTCTATCCTGGCGAAGGGTAACAACTGTTATTGACTTTGCATTTTATTGAAGATGCTGAAGATGTGATTTTTGTCTCCAGCATAACTCTGTGGCCTTGCAGAATTTTATTAAAGTTGTCTCTGCAAAAACCAAAACTCAGCGACACACACAAATCAACACTGTGTAACTGGTGTAGGCTTGACATGTTGGGCTGTGATTTATCAGTTTATTTTGCTGTAGTTGCATTTTTATCCCTTAATTCTGTTTCCAGAAATGAGCTTTAGTTCTGTTTACATCCTCCTCCATCCAATTTGTTGAAAATGAATAGAGAAACTTTTGCTTTTTCTTAATAGGATTCATAATGCTTTTCTGGAGGGAATTATGTTGGCTCACATAATGGAACTTTTAAGACAGTAGGAGTAGAAAACTGAGTAGTACTTTCTCTAGAAGGAAGAGCAAACTTTCCTACTGTGTGTGGAAAAGAAACACAACAGCAGCAGTGGGCTTTCTTTATTTCTAAAACTAAACTGTCTTAAGTGTTCATATCACAAAGATGGGCTTTTCCCAAGCCTGGTTGGCATGTTTAATTTATAGAGAAAGCATGCATTGTTCTGCAGTGTGCATTGTGGTTACACTGGCTCCCATAAGATTAGCTCAAAGGTATCTATGAATAGTCACACCCTAAATTACATGAACTGAACAGTTTTAAAGAGGTGGAAAATCTGATGCATACTGTTTCCCAGACATACATGCCTCAGGAAAAAACTTGGGGAGGTGGGGAGTGAAACCCAAACATTGCTTACTTTATATTTCCCATTGTGCCACTTGTTGGTTATGTGACCCTGGAAAATGAAATTAACTTCTCTGAGCCCCGGAACCTCCATGTGTAGAGTGGAAATAAAAATATCACCTACCTCAGAGTTGTCAGAGAATTTCATGAGATAATATATGGAAAGTGTCACAATGCTCAGCACATTATAAATGCCCTAGATTCAATTATTCCTTGGAGGATAGTGCAGTGAATAGGGTGGTAGTTAAGGGCACAGACTCTGGACATCCTGGCCTGTGTTTGAATCCTGGATCTGCAGCTTATTGGCTGGGTCATCTTGACCTAGTAACTTGACCTTTGCATGTTTGAATTTCCTCATATGTAAAATGAGTATAGTAATAATACCTGCTACATAGGGTTGTTATGAAAGCTATTTGTCAACCCCTGGTACATGCTAAGTGCTATGTACATGTTTGCGGTTGTGATTAAGAAGGCTTGTCCTACGGGTAGATGATGTAGGGTCATAAGTCAGGTTCCATTATGTACCAGATGTACCAGCATGGAGTTGTCAATGTCTTTGACAACTTGGTTTCCTCTTTTTGTCATTTGAGGATGATGCTAGTTGTAGTGCCAAGAAATCAATGAAATAATGCATATGTAAAGTGCTTAGCATAGGGATTGGAACATGGAAAATACTCAATAAGTAACTACAGCGAAGACTTTTCTTATAATTGTTACTACTATTATATTTCTACTATTGTATGTTTCTACTATTATATGTTTCCACTATTATTTAAAAAATTTTTTAATGTTTATTATTTTTGAGAGTGAGAGAGACAGAGCATGAGTGGGAGAGGGGCAGAGAGAGAGGGAGACACAGAATCTGAAGCAGGCTCCAGGCTCTGAGCTGTCAGCACAGAGCCCGACACGGGGGCTCGAACCCACGAACCGCAAGATCATGACCTGACCCAAAGTTGGCCGCTTAAGCCACCCAGGCTCCCCTATTTCTATTATTTTTAATTCTATTGCTAGCATATCTCTGGCTTATGTAGAACCTGTATTCTAAGATGTATTGTATTCCATGGAGATCAACATGTTTCATATGTAGGAGATAACGTTGAGGTCTGTTGTTACTGTTGGTGTATTTATATAAATGGGAGTTATTTCAGGAAATTGAAAATAGTAGAATTCTTACAATTATGCATTTATGCTTTTATAGGTCACAGAAGATCGAAGTTAGTCAGGGTCAGTGTTAGGTGGGCAGTTTTATATTCATGGAAAATGACTCATAGGAAATACTAGGAACTAAAATTGCCAAAATAAAGAAATAAAAAGCTAGTACATAAACCATGTTCAAATCAAGTTTGTATGTATTTCATATCTTCACTGGGATTGTGTTCATAAAGTTTTGACATTTTCTGATGTTGAAGCTCACTCATGACTGATAACCATGCATCATCATAATAACCACGCGTCACCAGAAATGGATAAACACTGATTCCAGTGTTGGTAACATTTTCCACTGTAGTCATTTAGGTCACTATTTCTACAGTATCTGTATTTGAACTTTTGTGCTGTTTTGCAATATGTCTTTAAGTTCAACTTCCTTTTTTTTTTTTTTTTTTAATATAAGGTAGGGAAGGAAAAACAGTAGTTGTAATACGGAGCTATAAGTGGCTTTTGAGAAAAGCAGGCCTTTGACTAGCATTTGGTCCCAAAGTCCCCTGTGTTAATGGAAGGTGGAAGCTTGCATTGGGCAGTTGGATGTACAAAGAAGTGCAAATGGTTGTACTAAGCCTAGGTAGTTAGATACTTTTAAGTCAAAATGTGGAAGTGTTGATAAAATTCCTAGATTATATATTCTGGAAGGATGGGTAAAGTGGTTCAGCCAAAAGTGCATGGTAGAGTGTCCTTGGGACATGTGCAAACAATGCCAAGAGTATGGGAATGGTTTGAAGGCTGAAACCTGGAGAAGAAATTAATTCAAGTTCAGTGTCATGGGGGCCATAGAATGACTTTTTAATCCGTAATTAGGAGGATGGGCTTTATTCGCAGGTTAATAGGGAGGCATGGAAAAATTTTAAGTAAGAACTATGGGATTCTGTTTATGTTTTTGAAAGATCATTGTGGCAGTGCCACAGAGAATGGATTACAAAGGGTGGTGACAAAGAAGACCAATGAAGAGCGAGCAGTTCAGGCAGGGGATGGTGCTAGCTGGGACTTGCCTGGTGGTTGGAGAATTGGAGAGAAGGGGGTAGAAATAGTAGATGCTGGGGGATGAAGAAGCAGAGGCCTGGGTGACTTAAATGGGAAGAGAGTGAGGAATGAAGAATGGCTTTCAATCAGGTTTACATTTTCATGCCTGAAACTCAATAGCCAATTAACATTTGTTGAACCAACTAGGGATTCATTTATCTCCCATTTAAGAAGCCAGATGTCTGTGACCACTGCCGTTCTTTTAGTGGCTCCCTGGTGTCAGAACCATCCACAGTGATTTGTCTTGGCGTTTTCCTAGTGTATTTCACTCTGTGTTTGCAAAATGGCTGCTACCCCTGCAGGAGCCACATCTGCTTTAAGAAAAGGGGAACATGAGGAAGAATAGCAGCTCTACCGAGGGAAAAACACAGGCTTTCCCAGAACCGCTCCACCCGCCCTGCAGATGCCTCCTTGCATCTCAAAGGCTGGAACTGTGTTACATGGCACATTACCTCCCTGAGCAAGTTCTGGTTCTATTAGTAGGAAACAAAGGAAGTGGAACTTAGATCTGCAAATAGCTGCCGAGTTTGCCTCACCCAGGTTTCTGGTAAGGAGTGGAGGACCATCCACAGGTACTTTTCTCTCAACTCTGCACTTGGCCCCAAGCTGTAATTTCTCATTAGCATGTAAACTACCAAGTTCTATGTAGTTGTTAGTTACCTTCAAACACATAGAACTCAGAATTGTCTTTAAAATATATTAAACATACCTTGTGTCTTGTTTGATTATAAAATTCTCAGCCTCCAAAAAGACATTTTTCTCAAATTTATTCCAAAGTTTCCTTATCCCTAATCTCTCAGGGGACCTCTTTGGGTTTAAAGCAAATGAGAACAATTCCATCTGACATTCAGTTACTGATGTGCAAGTGAAAGCAGGGATTGCATGATGGTAAATGTCATACGCTTCACTATGACTTTTGTGTCTGTGAAGGATACAATTATGCCACGTTTATAAGCAGAGAGGGGAAATGTCTGTTCACTTTTTTTGAAGGTAACGTTATTCAGGGGTCATAAGATGCAAATATTTGTCTTCTACTCTTTTAATTCAAGCAAGTCTTCCCACCCAATATATGCAGAATTCTGTTAGTGACTGTTTTAGCTAACAGAGGAGAGATTATTTTCCAGTTTTTGAGGTATAGCAGAAAAGCAGAGAGTTTTGGAAAGAGGCTTCTCAAGTGTGCTGCTTTGCCGTGTGATCTTGGGAATATCACTTTACCTCTCCGAATTGGTTTATTCTATGGATTGCAATGACAGCAGGAGATAGTGTTACAGTCCCTACCATATATGTATGCAGAAATGGCTCAGACACAAGGATGGCTGGGCACACTGTGGGTGCAAGCAAAACACAGGGGGCTAGGGTAGGGAGAGATTAATTTCTTCTGGGAGACTTTAAAAAGACTTTGTGGCAGAGGGAATTTAAACTCCATGTTGGAGAATGCAGAGGGTTTACAAGATAATGGAGGATGGCCCTAGGCTGGACAAATGCACACAGCATGCAGGATGCATTTGAGGATTCCAGAGATTTATTGTTTTCAATAAAGGACAAAATGAGGAAAGCCTTGAAAGTCTGTTTGAACGAGTTTGGACTTTGATCTGTAGGTGATGGGGAGCAACCAAAGACGTTTAAAAATGTCATACACATTAAATTTTGATAGAAGTAAAATATATGGGTCCAAGAATATATGTACATTGAACATATTCATCGATTTAAAAATTAAACTTTTTATTTTGAGATAATTGTAGATTCCCAAAACACATGATTTTAAGAAATTATCTTGAGAGAGCCCGTGTGCCTGCCCATTTTTCCCCACTGGTAACATCTAGTACAGTATCACAACCAGGAAACCTATTGAAGGCTTTTGGGGGGAGTCCATGATATACCTGATCTGTGTTTGAAGTGGATGGTCCTAGTGGGGATGGACTGGAATGGATTGGAGGTACAGCATGGGGGCTAGGAGACCCTTAGGAGAGAACCTTAGGAGGTTCTTGCAGTGATCTAAGAGAGGCCATGAAGGTAGTGGTGATAGGATTGGAAAGGAGGGGATAACTGAGGTAGGAACAATAGGATTTGGCAATCACGTGGGATAGACAATAAGACCAGTTGATACTTAGTGCAATCGCTCAATCAGGTGTGGACCAACTAGTGTGCCAGTCACTCTGCTAAGGACAGTAGGGGTGAAGAGATGATCTAGCAGAGACTAAGCCAGGCAGAAACTCAGTTAGACCCAATAAGACCATGAACCCTTAGTAGAGGGGCAACAACTATTCTCTCCTGCTGCTGCTGGTTATTACCGTGATGGACTGGAGGTCCAGTGTGCTGCTATTCCGATTTCTCAGAAATCAGAAATCTAGATTTTTATCTGATGTCTTCCAATTTTAAGTGTTACCTAATATAAAAAAAAAAAACCAAAAAACAAAAAACATAAACAAACCAGTGCTAACTAGCACTCATTTGTGGGCTGAATTCACCTCGTGGATGCCCTGTTCCTACCCTCTGTTTTCTCAGTGGAATGTTTAGAGCTTATTTCAATTACCTACTCTTGTGTAACAAATGACCCAAACTAAGCGGCTCAAAACAATAATGATTTTATTATCTTTCACAGTTTTGAAGGTTAACTGGGCTCAACTGGGCAGTTTTTCTGCTGGTCTTGCTTGGGATCTTTCCTATAGTCGTAGTTAGGCGGTGACCAGGGCTGGAGAAATCTGGAGATCTGCCTTGGGCTCTGAGACAATTGAAACTTTCTTTTCCTCATATAATTTCAGGGTCTCTTGTGGCCTCTCTATGCAATCTCTCTAGTAGGGTCACTGAATTCCTTGCCTGGTGCCTCAGGCTTCTCTCCACAGTGAACGTTTCAAGAGAAAGTAAGTGGAAGCTACCAGTCTCCTTATGGCTAGGTCCAGAATTGCCAAAGCATCACCCTTGCCACATTCTCTTGGTTACACAAGTCAGGGGCCAGGCTAGATTCACTGTGGGAGGGAACTACAAAAGGATATGAACACTGGGCAGCCTGGTTCAATTGATTGACAGCCATCATTGGAAACTACCTGCAGCTAAAGTCAAGATGGCCAGATGGTGGTGACATTGTGTATTAGGATAAGTTGGGAAGACAGGGTAAATTCTTCTGTTTGCTAGCTCATGTCACTCTGAAGTTTTTGGAGCAAACATAATTTTTAGGTTTTTTTTTTTTTTTTTTTTTTTATGGTGATTGTGATTACAGAGACATTTGGTTTTTGATATAATGACTTTCTTTGAATGCATAAATCATTTGTAGTAATTTGGATTCCAGCCTTTAAAAAATGATACGATTAAGTGACTAGACAGATCTATTCTGGTTTTGATGAGGGTGTGTTTTTCACATATGTGACCAGCTTGTTAATGTTTCATCCCTAATCATCCCTAATGTAGCCCTTCAGAAAAGGGGCTCTCAAATAAACTCTGTTGAAGAATTGTAAATCTTTCCTCGCTCCGAATAGGTACAGCTCAAAGGTCCACTATCCTGGTGCTTTTATATTCCTAAAACCTAGAACCAGCTACATAATTTGTGGGGCCCAGTACAAAATGGAAATGTGGGACCCCTTATTTAAAAATTAATAATTTCAACACATCAGCAGCAGGGTATTTAACCAAACCCAAGCCCTGTGCAATTACATAAGTGACTGCCCCTCTGACTGGCCCTGCTTAGACTCTTGAACCTGTGGGCAAATGTTGGGGTAAAGTATATTTTTCCAATAGAGGGTTTTTGACTCTGATGAAATTCTCAGTTGATTTTGACACCCCCAAAAGTTTCTGAAACACTGCTTAGACAAATCAGAAAAGGTAGAAGCTTTGTGTTTAAACAATCCTCTCTTCCAAGCAGACAGTATACCTTCTGGCCACAGCAACTGGTCTTGGCAGGTATTAGGGCAGGTATTAGAGCTTCCTGCTGTTCAGTCTTCCAGAATTCCAGTGGTGCCAGTGCAGTAGGGACAGCACATGTTGTGTAGTGTTTGACAGGTTGTCGCCTGCTTGTACTTTCTGTGCACCGAGCTCTGTTTCTGAAGGATGCCGAATAGATTGCCTGTCTCACCTGTGGGCATGTATGTTTGTTTGGGACAGATACTAGCACAGTTCATTGTGTTAGGGATATGGGGGTCAACATCTCTGGAAGGTAGTTGGTAGATTGTAGACAGGTCTGCCGCATTGCATTTATCGTCTCCTGGTTCTGGAGGTGTGAGTCCAGGATCAAGGGGTCAGTAGGGACATGCTCCCTCTGTGAGTGCTAGGGAGAGATACGTTCTAGGCCTCTTTCCTAGAACGTTTGGATGGTTCTTAGCATGTGGTAACGTAACTCCAAGTCCTCACATGGCTTCTCTTTGAGTGGGTGTCTGTGTCCAGATATCCCCATTTTATAAGGACATCAGTCATACTCATTTGGGGCTCACGCTATTCCAGTACAACTTCATCTTAACAAATTAGATCTGCAATAACCTGGTTTCCACATAAGGTCACATTCTGAGGTATTGGTGGTTGGGACTTGATCATATGAATCTTGGGGGCACATAACTCAACCCGTAGCAGGAGCGTGTTCTGACAGTGGTCTGGGAATGGCAGCCCCTGGCATTGTGCCATGCACAACCAAAGTGGCCATGCCCTGTAAGAATTTCAGTCTCCTATAACCAGTTTTTAAACAGTTTTAATTAATTAATTAATTAATTAGTTTTGAGGGAGAGAGAGATAGTGTGTGGGAAGGGGCAGAGAAAGAGGGAGAGGGAAAGAGAATCCCAAGCAGGCTCTGCATCCGTCAGCACAGAGTCCTGTGTGGGGCTTGAACCCACGAACTGCTAGGTCATGACCTGAGCCCAAGTTGGACGCTTAACCTACTGAGCCGCCCCGGTGCCCCCTAACATAACCATTTAAAGAGGTGTTTGTGCAGCTGAATTTTTATAATACATGAGCCACTTTGATTTACTTGTTTGGGCTCCTGATTTGTAGCATCATAATCTCTTGAGGTTTTTTTGTTTTGTTTTGTTTTTTGTTTTTTGTTTTTTTATCTTCCCTGTCAATCAGTGGATGCCAAGGTCAAATTACCCTCACACCCACACACCTGACCCTCATAATAGAGTAATAATAAGCTAACATTTATTGAATGCTCATTATGTGCTAAGAACTCTGCCTGCATTATCTAATTTTATCTTCACAACAACTCTATTAGATAGTTACTGTTATTCTTCTATTTAATAGACAAGGACACTGAGATTAAGGGTGGTTGTGTGACTTGCCCCTAGTCACGTAGGTAATTATGTGACAGCTGTGATTTGATCCCACTTCTGTCTGATTTCCAAACCTAAGCACCATTGCTTGGGGTGTGCACTATACTTTTAGAGGAATGCTTACATATGACACTTCACCATTCAAATCCTGGTCTGTCAGGGGTCTGACAGGGGTTTTAGGGGTCTGTTTTCTTTCTTTCTAGATCATTCCTTGATTAAATATTCTCCATCCACGTTTATGTCTCTCAGGATTCTTAACTCTTTTCAAAGTAACCACCGGGCCTTCTGTTGGTTTTATTGGTATCTACTTAAGTCATTCTAGGAATATGCAATCTGAATTAATTGAAATTACAAATGGCAAACGGTGAGTGGGATTATATTCGAGCTGTGTGTTTTACAGATCCTTAAGAGAACATTAAAATTAACTCGTTTCCTTGACAGAGATGAGAATAGAGCCTTACGCATCACCAGAGAATTTCCTACTAGTGATAAGGAAAATTAGTCTCATCTAATTTATACTGCTTTTGGTATAATGTGCTCTGTGGTGAGAGGAGAAGACCATTCCCTTGATAAATATCTTTATGCTCTGTTCCACACCCCCCCCCCCCACCCCGCCTTCCCTCGAGCCAGCACTAGAATTCTCTTTCTCTATCAGAGTGACTGTCAATTAAATTTATGCATATGAAAAGACAGGCTCTTTTCCAGGTGCGAGAACAATGCTGGTTTGGAAGCAGAGACCTGGGTAATCTCTGACGAATTATGGGGAAGTTCAGATACCGGAAATTTGGTTTGCTTGGATGCTTGTCTCACTTTCCCATCTGTACAGTATTAAAATTGCAAACAATATGATAGAGTCATCTTTCCTAAAGTTCAGATTATTTTTGACTATCAGTCTATGTTGAGCAAGTAGAAAAGAAAGACCAGGTGCTTTACTTGACTACAGTAGACTTAGCCCAGTATATACATATACACGTAGATGCATACATAGACACACAGATGCATGCATGTACATACATGTATCTGTGTGTATATGTATATCACCTTTGTTAAAATGCCAGGTCGGAATATATTGCTTTCGGCACTACAGATATTGACTGAGGACTTTCTTATTCTAACTAAAGTATTTACCAGGAGCTATGGGACCCTTGATTATACTTATCTGCATCACTTTGATGAAAAATGTTTTAAATTACCCAGAATATCTATATTTTTCTGTGTCTAAAAGCAGTGTTTCACTAAACATAGTTTGAAGGTCACATGTGTCAAAATCATCTGGGAATGAATCAAAAATACGAATTCCTGGGACTCTAGTCCTACTGATTTGAGGGTTTTGGGAGCACTGTATTTTGCTCAGCCCCTCTCTGATTCCTTGCCACACCACGTTTGAGAACCAACGGTCTTAAATGTATCAGCATGAGAATATAGGTTCAAGTTAATTTTATCTTTTTTTGGTTTACTTTCCTCTTGCCTATCTCTTCTCCTCTTCCCCTTCCTTTAAATACATTAAAGAAAACTATTTTAAGAGTTATTCTAACTGTTTATGTTTTTTTACTGTTTATGAAAGGCTTTTGTTAATTTTAGCAATATCAAAATTCCATCTTTTCCTTTGTGATCTGTATAAAAGGATCCATTGGGGAAGAGGTTTTTTTTTTTTTTTTTTTTTTTTTAAATACCCACTATTCTCTATAGCAGATCTCCAGGAAGGAACAACATGCTGTTTGTTCTTTTCTCAGGATGAACCATGGCTTTCTTTCCTAGTGGGTGTTAGAATCAATGCTTTTCAGTAATTTATGATTCCTCCTTTTTATAAATCCCAGAGTTTATTATAGACATTTCTAAAGATTATAAAGTTACTTTTTGGGGTGAGAGAAGGGCATCAGAATTCTTTGAGAAGTCATTTTGAAGGATTTTTTTGGATCTTGGAATAGGTCATAATGATTCCTACTGTTTAGTGTTAAGGATTTTAAGATTGCTAAGTATTGGAAATAGTTGTTTTAGTGGATTTTTTAAAATGTGAAGTTTTTAAGTAAAAGTATTCCAGACAAGTGAATTTCCTCCCCTCCATCCCTCATATTAGAGAAGTTCCTTTGTTGAGAAGCTGAATTAGCAAATCAGTCTCTCCTTTAATCCATAGTATATAACTAGTTGGATTACTAGAAGTTAGGAATTTTTCAGGTGATTTGAATGGATACTAAAGGTGTATTAATCTAGACGATGATTTCAGAGGCAGGTCTTTTCTAAAGACTTCATAATGTAGGACAATCATAACTTAAGTGTTGTAAAGTTAACAAACTGTTGTGGTGACTTTTTTCTCAAGTGGCAGATCCGAGGTACGTTTTTCCATTGGAGACCCCCAGATAAATCTCAAGGGTTCTGTATCCCAATCTGGAAAGATTGGCCTGGATTGTGGGCTCTGGCAGCTCTTTGGCTCTTGTTTGTTCAGACTGGTTAATACAAGTGAGAGCCTGTGATCTTTGTCAAAGTGCTGTGGTTGGATTTTTTTTTTTTTTAATGGTACAAATCTATTATGTTCCTGCTGTGTCTCTTCCATGAAAGCTTTGTACTGGCAGAGAACTCTTGGCTGCAGAGCTGGGCTGACGGTCATGGTGCTGAATATAATTCGGGTTATCCTGTGAGGGGCTCAAACATTCCTCATGAGGGCTGAGGCAGGGCAAGCTGAGTGGAGCAGTGAGTCATGGCGTGCTGGGGCAGTTGTGTCCTGAAATAACAACAGCAGTGGTGGCATTTTAATAGCAGTAGCCAGTCTAGCATTTATTGATGCTTCCAGCGTGCCAGGCACTCTGCTAAGTGCCTCACATGCATTATCCCATTTACATCAGCAACAATCCCATTAGCCGAGTTCCGTCTCTTACCTCCACGTTACAGATAAGCATCTCAAAGTCACATGACTAGCAAGGAGTAGAAGTGGGACTTGAACCCTGATCTTTTGGATGCCCAAACTCATGCCTTTCACAACAGCACTATACTCTCTTTTACTGAACTGCACGTTGTTATTGGCTTCCCTCTACCTCCTCTTAAATCACATCATCATCAGTGTTGACTTGGTAATTTTGATTTAGTAATCCAAGGACCTGGAGATACCCTCTTCTTGTTTTTCAGTGAGTTCAGGTTTTAAGTGAGAGGCAATATGACTTGAGAAAGTTTAACCTTGGGAAATTGAGCATGACCTTCTTCCTGGAACCATGTCCATTTACCAAATAGTCAAGGAAAAAAGGAATCTTATGGGGTGAAAGGTTGGGGGGCGTTCGGTAAGAGAGGAGATAGGCAGGTGGACACATCTGGGGTGATTTCTCCTTTCAGAGAGAAGAAGGGGGGATAGTAAATAAATTTAAGAACTAGACTTGAGGGGCGCTTGGGTGGTGGCTCAGTCGGTTAAGCGTCCGACTTTGGCTCAGGTCATGATGTTGTGTTCATGAGTTTGAGCACCGCATCAGCTCTGTGCTGACCGCTCAGGGCCTGGAGCCTGCTTGAGATTCTGTGTCTCCTTCTCTCTGTCCATCCCCTGCTTGTGTGTGCTCTTTATTTCTCTCTCTCTCTCAAAGAGTAAGTAAACATTGAAAAAATTAAAAAGAAAACTAGACTTGAAAAGTTAGCCAAAGGGGCGCCTGGGTGGCTTAGTCAGTTAAGCATCCAACTCTTGATTTCAGCTCGGGTCATGATCTCATGGTTTGTGAGTTCAAGTCCCCCATCGGGCCAGGCACTGACAGTGCAGAGCCAGCTTGGGATTCTCTGTCTCTCTGCCCCTGCCCTGGTTGCTCTCTGTCTGTCTCTCTTTCTCTCCCTCTCTCTGTCTCTTTCTCTCCCTCTCTCAAAAAACAAAAAACAAAACACATTGAAAAGCAACTACTTAAAAAAAAAAGATCAGCTGGA
The DNA here is from genome assembly GCF_024362965.1 of Panthera pardus. Lineage (NCBI taxonomy): Eukaryota > Metazoa > Chordata > Mammalia > Carnivora > Felidae > Panthera > Panthera pardus. The sequence continues at coordinate 37,667,779 of NW_026527013.1, forward strand.
TAATTATTAATGACAAAGGAAGTTTTATGAAAAACAAAACGAAAGCAAAAGATTCTGTGATTAAGTAAATTTGAGGAACTATACACTCTAACATCCATTTGGGGAACAAGAACAACAACATTAGTACCCACAGCAGCTAACACTTACTGCTCTCTGTGTGCCCTTTAAACACTTTATATGCACCAGTCCTGTAAAGTAGGTGTTGCCGTTGACCCTTGAATGTCACAGGGGTAAGGGGCGCCCACCCCTTGCACACATGAAAATCCACGTGTAACTTTTGACTCCCCCAGAACCTAACTACTAATAGCCTCCCATTTAATGGAAGCCTTACCAATAATGTAAACAATTGACTAACACATATTCTGTGTGTTATCTGCATTACATGCTGAATTCTGACAATAAAGTAAGCTGGAGGAAAGAAAGCATTATTCAGAAAATCATAAAGAAGAGAAAGTACATTTACAGTACTGTACTGTAAAAAAATCCATGTGTAAGTGAACCAGACTAGTCCAAACCCAAGTTGTCCAGGGTCAACTGTATTTTAATCCCCATGTCACGGATGAAGAAAGGTCATTCTGTTTTTGTGTGGTAGAGCTGGGATCCTAACCAGGGCTGTTTGGTTCTAGATACTGGACTTCTGTCTACTATTGCCTCTTCTGGTGACACCTGCTGAGCACATATGTATGCGTCAGGCCTTTTCTGAGTTCTTACATGTATTTGCATTTACTCACTTAACCTTCTCCAGTATCTTAATGTGTATCAGCATATTAAAGGTTCTGAAATGTGTGGTAATCAACAAACTGGTGTATCTGTGCCTGGTGTTTCTCAGATTTACTTGATGACACAATTCTCCTGCCTGTTTTTTGGAGACGGAAGAGAATTGAAAGCAGAATATCTGCCAGTGTGTACTTTAGGAAATCCCAAAAAAGAGAATCACTGTATTCTGACCCCTCAAACACATGTAGGGACTCCCTGAGAGCCTGGCTTCGTTCTGTAACTACCTGGTGCTTGGTGACCTTCATCAGAGCTTTATCTTTCTGCCCCCAGGCACATGAATACCTGTTTCTATCTCTTTTATAGGAATGTTGACAGTAAATGAGCATAAAGCTCTTTGGGCTCCTTAGAAGAAAGAAGTTGTTGATGTCCAAGGTCTTCATAATGTCATATCAGATCTCCACAGTTCTTTCATTTTGGTTAACATTGAAAAATGAATGTATATTCTAGTATGACAGAGTAATTAGCCTTAGATTACTCAGAGGAGGGGAAAGGAAATATACCTGGAAAATGTTTACAGCTCTCATGAGTTAAATCTTCAAGTTCTTAAGGGTGGCATTGAGATGGTGGGGGACAGTCAATTGAGTAACATTAATACTCAGTTTCCCATAAGACTGTGAGAGCCAGTCTTATGGGTTTGTATGGTCTTATCCTTTTGAAGTCCAAATATTTGAGGCCAGAGACCCAAATACATGACTGGGCATATATTTTTCAAAGTGTGTTTTAGCATTAGAGTTTGATCACCGTTTGTATAGGTAAAAATTCATATAGTTTGTAAATGGCATTAAATGCAACTCAAGTGAAAAAGATTTATTAGGGGCTCCTGGGTGGCTCAGTTGGTTGGGCGTCCTACTTTGGCTCAGGTCATGATCTTGCGGCCCATGGGTTCAAGCCCTGTGTCGGGCTCTGTGCTCACAGCTCGGAACCTGGAGACTGCTTCGAATTCTGTGTCTCCCTCTTTCTCTCTCTGTCCCTCCCCCACTCACTCTCTGTCACTCTCTGTCTCTCAAAAATGAATAAATGTTTAAAAAAAAATAATTTATTGGTTCATTTACGTGAAGAGTCCAGGTCCTTTCAGAGTTGAACTTCAGGGTTGGTTTGACCAAGAGGCCTAGCATTACTATCATGGGTCTGGTTTCTGATCCAGTCCATTCTGCCTTTATGGTGTGACGTCACCTTTAGTGAATTGTTGGTTCTACTTCATGTCAGGAGACTACCATGTACTCCTGGGCCTGCTTATTCTCCATATCCAGAGAAGGAGAGAGAGAGAGAGAAAGAGAGAGAGAAAGAAAATGCAAATGAGAGAGAGAAAGAGAGACATACTTCTGGACGCTCTTTCAGAATAGCAAGGAAGAAGATCAGACCTTTCTTATTGGCCATAATTAAGTCGTGTTCCCATTCGTCAACCACAGTGAAGTGAACTTTGCTGAAGGAGCTATGGATCCTGTAGGAAAATCAGGGTACTTTCCAAAGTAAGGAATGGGTGTAGATATAAACAGTTGGGACACAAGACACAATTTATCTGATAGTTTTCTCTTAGACACTCATTTTAACAGTTACTTGTGAAACTGGCCTGTTAATGAATGGTGCCTTTGAGAGGCACCTAGATTGAGATTTAACTTTTATTTATTTATTTATTTAAAACATTTTTTTAAAATGTTTATTTGTTTTTGAGAGACAGAGAGCATGAGCTGGAGAGGAGCAGAAAGACAGGGGGAGACACAGAATCCGAAGCAGGATCCAGGGTCTGAGCTTGTCAGTACAGAGCCCGATGCGAGGCTGGAACTCACGAACTATAAGATCATGACCTGAGCCGAAGTCAGATGCTTAACTGACTGAGCCACCTAGGCGCCTTGAGATTTAACTTTTAGTTTCACATTCTTAGTAGTACAGGCTACACCAGACTAAACTGAGATTGTTGAAAAGTCTTGTTTAGTATTGATTTGTAAAGCATTATGTTTGAGTCTGTATCTGCCCAGTGGTTCTCTGTGCCAAATACCTTTTGGACAAATGAATCTGAGGGTTCCTTAAGGTAGTATAGATTACCGTGACTTTGTTTGTTTGTTTCTTTCTATTGATCTCCTTGCTTCTGACATTGAACTTTTTGCTTTTAATAAGTAAAAGATATGTTTCCACCTGGGTCTTGTAGGTGCCTGACTTTATGTTTTATTCTATAAAAATTACGCCACTGATAAAAATAGAACATTTAATACTGAGAGTCCTAAATTCCAGGAAGACTGCTAGTAGCCAGAAGTGGATGGAGTGCTCACTGTGTGCCAGGAAAGTACTATACTAAGTACCTTATTTGACTCGTTCTATTTGTTTATCGCAGCAGCCCTGGGAAAGAGGTGCTGTCCTTACTTCCATTTTACACATGGGGAAACTGAGATTAAATAATATGGCCAAGGCCACCTGGACAGGAAATGGTGGAGCCAAAACACAGATCTCTTTGACTCTGGGGCTTGTGCTCTTAACCACTGTTTCTTCCACCAGCAAAGGCAGGGTACTTCCAGTATGCTGCATCTTTTGTTAAGTTTGGAATTCCTAGGAAGTTATGTCTTTAAGTCCTGAAGTTAGAGACGTCTGTATGTTAGTAGTGATAGAGGATTGGAAGAGAGCTTTTACCGGTGTGAGCCTTGGAAAAACTGGAGCCAGGAGTCTTTCATGAAAAATTTGCATCTGCCCCAGTAGCCAAAAGAATATTGAGAAAGAAGAACAAGGTTGGAGGGCTTACATTTCCTGATTTGAAAGCATATTGCAAAGCCACAGTAATCAAAACAGTGTGGTATTGACATAAAGACACACAAAGAGGCCAATGGAATAGAATAGAGCTCAGAAATAAATGCACCTGTGTATGGCCAAATGCTCTTTAATAGGGGTGCCAAGACCACAGAATGGGGAGAGGACAGGCTCTTTAACCAGTGGTGTTGGGAGAATGGGATATTCACCTGCAAAAAAATGAAATTGTACCCTTATATTACACTGTAAAAAAAATAACTCAAAATGGATTTGTGATCTAAACATAAGAGCCCAAACTGTAAAATTCCTAAGGGAACACATCAGGGAAAATTTCATGACTTTGGACTTAGCGATGATTTATTCAACGGGAAAACCGAAACACAGGCAACAGAAGGGAATGATCTAAATGTGAGACTATATCAAACTTCAGAAAACTTTTGTGCCTCAAGGGACGTAATCAGCAGAACGAAGAGGTGTGACCTATGGAAGGGTAGAAAATACTTGGAGATCATATACCTGATAAGAGGTCAATATGAGAATATCTAAAGAAGTCCTGTAACAAAACAACAGAAAGTCAAATAACCCAATTTAAAAATGGGCAAAGGACCTTTCTCTGAAGCAGACAAATGACAAATAGGGATATGAGCAGATGCTCAACATCACAAATCATAAGGGAAAAGCAAGTGAAGACCACAAATGAGGAAAAACCTCACACTTACTAGGATGGCTTTTATTAAAATAACAGAAAGTGTCAAGTGTTGACACAGATGTGGAGAAGCTGGAAGCGTGTGTGCTGTTAGAGGGATTGTAAGATAGTGCCCATGCCATGGAAAACTTGTGGTGGTTCCTCAAAAAATTAAAAAAAGAACTACCGTGTGATCCAGCAATTCCTGCTGGGCATGTATCCAAACGAATAGAAAGCAGGGCATCAAAGAGATATTTTTATATGTTTGTTCTTAACAGCGGTATTTACAATAGCCAAGAGGTAAAAGCGTCCCAAATGTCTCTGGACTATTATTGAGCCTTAAAAAGGAAGGGAATCTGTTAAATGCTCCAACAAAGATGAACCTGGAGGACATTAGAGTATGTGAAATAAGCCAGTCACAAAAAGACAAATATGGTATGATTTAACTTAATGCCAAGTACCTAGAGTCGTACAATTTATCGAAACAGAAAGTAGAAGGGTTGTTGCTAGGGGTTTGGGGAAGGGGAAAAGGGGATTTTTGAAATGGGTGTTGTTTCTGTTTTGCAAGATGATAATGTTTTGGAGACTGGGCTGTACGCTTAAAAGATGGTAAATTTTGTGTGTGTGTGTGTTTTGTTTTGTTTTGTTTTAACCAGAATTAAAAAAAAAATTGCATTTGTCTCCTGCTGCTAATTTAACTGCTTAATTGAGTTATGTGAACATTTTACTCAAAGTTGCAAACCCCAGGCCTACAGGCTGAGTGTGGCCTGCAGACACATTCGGATGGAGCAGTAAATCTGTCCTTGACAAAATATGAATTAGTGGTCAACATTTTAAAAAATTAAGAAATTTCACATAAAAATAACTTCTCTTAGAAGACTGGAAAATCTGGAAAGTCTGGAACCACATGTCTGTCTAATCACCAAGTGGCTGGAGCTGAGGAGTAGTCCAACCTCTTTTAAGACTAGGCAGGAAATTCAGACTACCTTTCACTTGTTCTGTAATTTCTTAGAGCAGACTCAAGTCCTCAGATGTATACTAACTTCCTGGCCATGGTATTTGTAGGTTTAACATACTAAACTTCTTCTTCTTTTTTTTTTTTTAATGTTTATTTATTTCTGAGACAGAGAGAGCATGAGCAGGGGAGGGGCAGAGAGAGAGGGAGACACAGAATCCGAAGCAGGTTCCAGGGCCCGAGCTGTCAGCACAGAGCCCGACGCGGGGCTTGAACTCACAAACTGTGAGATCATGACCTGAGCTGAAGTTGGTTGCTCAACTGACTGAGCCACTTAGGCGCCCCTAACACACTAAACTCCTTAATGCCAGGTGCGTCTCATAATAATACACTGTAGATGCTCTCTTAGTGCTACACTAACTATACTTAGGGGGCCTCAGCTTTAAAGTAGCATATTCTGTATTTAGGTCTGGGGAGTTAGGATCTGTCTTTCCATAGGAACAAATACAGCCGCAGTGTGTGTGTGCGTGCGTGCGTGTGTGTGTGTGTGTGTGTGTGTGTGTGTTTCCTTTGCTGTTTTGCTTGCAGCAAATGTTGCCCTACAACTCATGTTCTAAATATAGATGTGTTAAATTTCAAATGTGAAAGTTTTTGATGGGTCTGAAGCCAGTTTGCTAATCAGGGGAAATGCTGTGATTGGCGCCAGTGTCTTCACAGACCCTGGGGGGATTGTGAAATCCTGCCGCAACTGTGATTCAACTCTGGGGTTGAAAGAAAGCTCAGCGACCGCTCAAGAGTTTTCCAAGTTGTTTTTCTTCTTAACAGTGTGGTGGTTCTTTGAATGTCATAACTTGGAGAAGATAAATACTTGTTCCTTGGTTCATTTTACTAGTACCGGATTAATAGTATAGTAATAAATCATTTCTGCAAGCAAGAACAAATCACATTTTCTGATTCTTTATGTGCTCTCCGTGAGTAGAAAGAAATACAGAGACCCAGGGCCTACTTGTCATGGGAACTTAAGAATGGTTACTTGTGCAAAATATAAGAAGTTCAGACTGGTCCAACTTTTCATCTTGTATCTTTTATTTTTATTTTTTTAATGTTTATTTATTTATCAGATAGGTGGAGGGAGGGGCAGAAGAAGAGAGAGAGAATCCCAAGTAGGCTCTGCACTGTCCCGATGCAAGGTTTAAACCCACAAACTGTGAGATCACTACCTGAGCCAAAATCAGGAGTTGGATGTTAACCTGAGCCACCCAGGGCTCCCCATCTTGTATTTTTAAATCTTATTATGTTGGCTTTCAAGATGGGGCTAGTGATGTGCATTGCAAGTGGGAACAGAACACTGGAAAAGTGTCAGTTGTACATTTTTCAAGGTTACACATTGCTTGACATTCATACGTGCACGTAGGTATGTGTGAGTGAGGCGTTATTAGAAATGCCTCTGTGGCTCATGCTGGGTCTGTTTCATTTGTGCAGTAGATATCGTTTATCTATCTATATTGACCGATATCGTTTGATGCTTTGAATAATAGTGACCAGCAGTAAAGGAGCCCTTAGTTTTGAGTACTGGTAGAATAGAGGTATTCAAAGAACTCTCTGGTAATGAGACTTGGGTAATTAAGTGCCTGTGCCCTGAGTTGCACCTCAAAGGAGACTGATGTGCTGAATCCTTATCTATGCTTGCCAGAAGTGAGGCTGCCATCTAGCACAGTCGGTGTCTCTTTTTGAGAAGAGATATGACCATGGTTGATCCCATCACTAGGCGGTACAGAACTTTTGAAGATGGGCAGTGGCTCCGAGAAACCAGACCAAACAAGCCAGTGGAACGAAACTGTGCATTGCTGGTTGCAGGGGCCCGATAGTGAACAAAGGGACAGATGTTTGGAGTTGCTTTCCCCATTTTTATTTCACTGCTTGTAGCCATTACATCGGTCAACAGCAACACTCACTGGTAAAAACAGGAACAGCAGATTCAGGTTTCCCTATCGGCTGCCCTAGTGATGCTCACTTTCCCTTTCCCCGCTCTTCTCTTTCCTTTACGTGCTCCATCTCTGCTTCCCTGAGCCCAGTGGCCTTGATACGGCTTTTGTAATTCCAAAAGAATAAAACATCTGAAGAAAAACTTGTTAATTTTCCTTCTCCCCATCTTTAATCCTGCCCTTCTAAAGACATCATTATTAACAGTTTGGTTTGTATTAACAATCCTTCTCTTGGTCATGCAAAACTATATATATATATCTTATGTTTATATATTTTATATTTTATTTATTTATATATGCATATTGTATTTATTATTTTATATATTTATAAATTTATAAATATAATTTATATAATATGTATATATTTTATATTGTATACATCTAAATATACAAATTTATTCAACTTTTTGCAAAAGGAGACTCATGCTGTCTACAGTGTTCTGTAACTTTATTTATTTTCCTGACACTGTTTCATGGGTGTCTCACCAAATCAGTACATTTAGCTAAAAACCATTATTTTTAATGGCTACAGAAGATGTCATGGTATGATGTTATCATAATTTATTCACGTAATCCCCTCCCTATTCATTGATTCAGATTGTTTACAGATTCCCTTTCCGCCTCCCCCCCAAAACAAATAGTGCTGCTTATTTTTCATGTTTTTGGAAAAGCCATTAATTGAAGAGGAAAGTTAGTGGGCTTATTTTTTCACTTTGCTTTTATTTATTTATGTTTTGATCTGGCTTTATGAGCTTAAGTCTTTAAATTTGCTAATTTGCTAATTTGCCTCTTGTAGTCTTTGCATACTGGTTCCTGTAGGGCTTTTCAACCTAGGCACTATTATCATTTGGGGCCAGATGGTTCCTGTTGTGGGGGCTGTCCTGGGGGCTGTAGGATATGTAACAGCATCCCTGGTGTTTACCCACTAGATTCTGGTAATATGCCAGTCCCCACATCAAAGTTGTAATGACCCAAGTTTTTCTAGACACTGCCAGTGTTCCTGGCAAAATCCCCCTGGTTGAGAACCATTGCTGTAATGTATAATGTATAATGTATATAACAGGGTCCTCGCTTATAAGCAATGCTGTATTCATCAAACAGTTTATTATTTGTCTGTGTTTGGGCAATGCCTGTTCAAATTACAGAACCGTGGGAAGGAGTTGGGATTGCGAATTGAGTTGTATATGGTTTTATCTGACTGGGGTTCAGGCCCTTCATGTGGTCCGTGTAGACCTGCCCATGGCCCTCCGGACATTTCCAGTGTGTAGGAAGCAGTGGCACTCAGAAGCCAGTCACCTGCCACCACTCCTTATCTCTTTTCTACAGGATCTCCGCAGCTTGGATCTCCCCAGCTTCTAGCCGTGGGCGAAATAGCCCCACTTGGGAGTATCATTGGGGGGCTCTCTACTTTCCGGGATGACTTTTTTCTGGAAAGAGATGCATTGTGTAATGATTTAAGTAGCTTTACATTTTGCAAATGACAATTTTTGCATGGTATGCTTAATTAATAGGGTATGTGTTATCATATCTGAACAAAACTGGGCATCAAGCCCTTAATCAGAAATGAGACCCCTGATCAAAGCGTTGTTTGTTTGTTTATTACAGAAAGTTGGACGGCCTTGTGTGGGTTTGACTTAAAGCCTTATTAAGATAGGTGACTATAAAGATTACTCATGTGTCTGTGGGCTGGGGAATAAGCCATCTGCATATCCCTTCTTTGGCTTTAACTGAGAGCTTAGATGGTTGGGACTCAGTTGTCCTGTTTGGTTTGCTTTTTAGCCCTGATAGCTTTATTGTTAAGGTAATAGGCAAACATTACAATTTACACGCATTTAAGAAATGGAATGTTATCTAAGCTGCTTTGTGTTTGTGACTTATTTATTTATTACCCCCCACACCCCCAATACCCATGTAGCTACTACCAAGATCAAGAATTCAACAGTTTTCGGGGGCGCCTGGGTGGCTCAGGCCATTAAGCATCCAATTCTTGGTTTCGGCCCGGGTCATGATCTCACAGTTCTTGAGTTTGAGCCCCACATCAGGCTCTGTGCTGACAGTGAAGCCTGCTTGGGATTCTGTCTTCCTCTCTCTCTGCCCCTCCCCTGCATACTGTCTCATTCTCTCAAAATTAATAAATTCACATAAAAAAAAAAAAAGAATTAGTTTCCAGCACTGTAGAAGGTTCTCAGGTACCCTTCTCTGCCAGTAACCACCCTCCAAAAGAACCCCCACTTGTCTGACTTATCACTCTTAGTTTTACCTGTTTTTGAACTTCATGTAAATGTAATCAACTAGTGTTTGTTCTTTGCTTTCTTTTTAAGAACGTCTGGTAAAAAACACTTCCACTAAAAAAAAAAAATACAGAAAGTTATGTAATCACTGTTCGTATGAGAAAAAGATCACCTTTGGTTTAAAAAGATAATTTTCTTTCATCGTTTAGAAATCAGTTTTTCATTGTAAAATCTTTTGTTAGGAAATAAAATTTTAATTTTCTCTTGTCAATTTTTGAGGATTTGTGTTTCCTTGTTATTCCTTTGAGAAATATGGCAATTATCCTTCTTGGTGGAAAAAGAGGATCTAGTCTGGCAGGAACTTTTCTTTCAGTGCTTATGAGGAATCTTTTGAAATAGTTTTCCAGGTAGTAAAACCTTTAATGTCTTTTGGATTCGACGTGGTTTGAGAGGCTGACAAGCAGCATCTTTTTAGGATAGTTGTGAAACAAAACTGGGCGGGACTGACTTGTTACTTATTCCTCATCTGTTGCCTTGGCAATAAAGTAAACATTTCAAAATACTTGGGCAAATGCCACAAACAAATGATGCCTAGGGGTTACATTGTTTAAGCAGATGCACCAAGACCTCATTTAAATGATAAAGTTTGCAGAAACCGTACCCATTTAATAGGGGATTTTTACTGTAGGTTTTCTGACTCTAATATAAGCTAAATGCATTAGCAAAGGGAGAGCTTTCTGCTCTAAGTTTACAAATTATATTTTTATAGCACCGTGCTGTAATTTGCACTGTACTTTAGTCCGAAAGGTATACCTCTAATTATTTGGCTTTCACCAAACCAGTGTAAGGCCACGTGTGAATAGAAAACTGGATTACACCTGTCACAGTAGCTGAAGGTTAAGGTGATTCAGGGAAACATGAAATACCAATCTCTCTAAGCAGCTTTTTTTTTTTTTTTTTTTTTTTTTAACCATTGTTCTCACTTTGTATGTATTCACAGAGGTGTTGGTTGGCTGGCTGGCAATATCTGCAAGTCATATAAATGAACATTTATTACAGTATCTATTATTACACTAGAGATCATTCATTAAATATTTTTGGGAGTGAACAGATGATAGGAAAAAGAAAAGATTCTCTTTGACCAAACAGAAGGGATTTTCTGTTTTGTTGGACTTGGTGTGAGATAAGTAAGTAAGTAAAGAAATAAATAAATATCCTACCTCAGCGTTAGAGTTTTGGGAGAGGGCAGATTATGATGGAGTAATTAGGAATTCAGGGAGTCTCTTTCACTCTTTTCTGTTTTTCTGACTTCTCATAGTCTAAATTCTTCTTTGGTGGTAAGCGATGTTTGTTTTCGGTGTTGATTTTGAAATGTTGATACTTTCACTACACATTTGGTGAAAATCATGTGATTCCCCAGAGATGACTTGATTGTCAGAGTCATTTCTTCTTCTGCCCGATTTGGTGGAAAGACTCCCATGTTTTTCATCTATAACCGCGATTATCTTTGTCTGTAGGCGCTGTCAGCGGTGAGGTGACACATGTAGTGATACAAATCTGGGACTCCCAGGGCTGTGGGCCAGAGATTACAATGAAAACAGGAATGTTGATTTCAGAAGCAGCCTCATTTTAGGTTTTACAGACGGCTTTAACCCAATCAAGTGCTGCCTCAGAGTTTTAGTTTTTAATTAATCGCCATCCTAATGGAGAAGGAAAAACCCTCCAGAACTTTATTGTCGTGAAAGCGTGCAATTCCCTGTTCTATGGCTCTGTGACAACGTTTATGTTACCCTCAAGTGACTTGGCCCTGCCTCAGTTTCCCTGTCTGTACAGTGGGGATGCTGCTGTCCATGGGGCACCATTGTTGGGAAGATTGAAAACCTAACTGATTTTAAGCCTCACAGCATAGTTCCTGGCCCTACAGTGGTTGATATTTTTATTCCTTTTATGATAAGGAAACTATGTTGTCAGTGGAAGCTGGGCAGATAGACTTCATTCAGTTCCTTGCGTATCACATACCAATAGCCTGGGGTCCGGACCAGGTGATTTAAGTCACTTACCTTCCTCTGGGTCTCAGTTTCCTTGAATGCAAACTGGGAATCACAATATTTACCGTTGAGAGTTGTGAGGAAAAATGATAATATATTTAAAATACACAGCATGGATCTGGGCACGAAATAAACATTCAGCAAATGACACCTGTGGCCTGTTATTATGATTGCTGTTACCATTTTTATTGTTACTTAACTGTATATCCAGATGGTAAAAGTTTTGTTGCCATTTCCATAGCCCAGCTACTATCCTCTCTCCCTGTATTGTTGCAGTAGTTTTCTAACCCTTGTCCCTCTGTTGGTAAAAAGAGCCTGCATAATTAGGCCTTTGTCTATCACCTCCCCCGCCACCCCACCCCAAGTCTCCCCAGTCCTTCTCCCAACATTGCTTCCCTACGGTTGTGGACTTCATTTATTTCTTCAAATGCTTTTTGCTAATTCTCTGCATGGGGGCCTTTGCACGTGCTGCTTTTTCTCCTTGGAATAGGCCTGACCTCTTTCCCCCTCCAGCTCTTCACATCCCTTGCCCGCTCCTTTATTAAGGATCCTCGCAGATCCTGGTCCTTAACCTTTGCCTTGTACTTAGTTGTTTAAATCAAGTGTCATTTTACACTTTTTGTGTGCTCGTTTAATGAACTCTCTGTCCCACCCTAGACTGTAGGTGCTGATGGAGCAGAGATAATGTCAGCTTTGGACTACCATTGTATCTTCCTATAGTTCCTTACCACGCTCGTTTGCTGGGGCAGGGGGTAAATAAGTGGATGAATGACTGACCCGGTAATAGAAAATATGTGGGCAGCGTTTGAGGGAAGCAAGAAAGTTGTGGGGTGTGAGGTTCATCCCTGGGAGAATGCATCCCAAGAAGCAGATTAGCTAAAGGTCTAGCCCACTGTGGAGGAAGAGCGATGTGTTTATGCAGGAGGGAAAACCTGGAAATGAAGGAATGTGGGGAGGAAGGAAGTAGCTTAGCAGGAAAGAGTGGCGGAGTATTGGAAAGGGGAAATAACTGAGAAGTGACTTGATAGAAAATCGTGCATTTATTTCCTCAGCTGTAGTTCTTATTTTTCTGGTTTACACATTTGTCACCTTTATTATTTTTTTTTTTTAAGTCTGTTTTTACAATACTTACTTTCGTGCCCTAGGATGCCCTGTCTACTAATTTACACAGACAGGCTTATCTACCAAAAATGAGCAAAGAAACAATAGCGGTGGAGCCTTTAATTGTGTTCTGCTTTCCTAGGACACCTCCCCCCCCCCCAACCATGTATTAGTTTCTTTCACTGTCTTATTACTTATTCTTTCAAAAATACAGAACACTAATCATAAATTTATTTATGTTCCCTACAGCGAAATGGACTTAAACGCCCTTACCACACTCTCCTTACCATTTCTCATTGTTCAGAGCCTTACCATATGCTTCTCATCTCCATTGTCTCTGTCACTTAAGTGGACAGGGAGACTTTTCAGGGAAGAGACCACTGTCAGGTGCTGAGTGATTGCAGAGCGTGAGGAAACAACTCTACATCTCTAAGTTTAGTGCTTTTCTTTTATTATCTCTGACCTTTCCTTTGGCCGTTATGTTACATTAAGATATAATTCCCATAACACAAAATTCAACATTTTGAAGTATTCATGTCAGTGGTTTCCTGTGCAGCCATCACCACTATCTAAATTCTAGAGTGTCGCCATCCCTCAGAAGAGAAGGCCTGAAATAATTAGCAGTTAGTCCCAACTTCCTTCTCCCCCTATCCCCTGGCAACCACTGATCTACTTTCTGTCTTGATGAATTTGCTTACTGCATGTTTCTTTTTCTTTTTTGTTTTAAACATTTATTTATTTTTGAGAGACAGAGTGAGACAGAGCACGTGTGGGGGAGGGGCAGAGAGAGGTGGGGACACAGAATCCAAAGCAGGCTCCAGGCTCCGAGCTGTCAGCACAGACCCCGACACGGGGCTCGAACTCACAGAACGGACTGCGAGATCATGACCTGAGCTGAAGTCGGATGCTTTACCGACTGAGCCACCCAGGCACCCGGCTTACTGGATATTTCTTATAAATGGCATCATGCAACACGTGGCCTTTTATGTCTGGCTTCTTTGAGTGTAGTATTTTCCAGTTTCCGCCTTGCTGTAGCATGGGTCATTGCTTCATTCCTTGATATGGCCAAGGAATGTTCCATTGTAGGGATATGCTAAATTTGCTTATCCAGGCCTCAGTTGACGGACCTTTGAGTTGCTTCTGCTCTTTGGCTATTATGAATAATGCTGCTGTGAATATTCTGGGACAGGCTTCTGTGTGAACATGTTTTCGGTCTTCTTGAGCGTGTACCTTGGAGTGGAGTTGCTGGGTCCTGTTGATACTCTGTGTTCACCTTTTGAGGAACTTGGAGATTGATTTTGACAACAGCAGTGCCATTTTACATCTCCACCAGCTGTGTACTGGTTCCAGTTCCAGTTTTCCCAATATTCTTGCAACACTTGTTCCTTTCACTTTTTTGATTAATGTTGTAATGATGTGTGTGGAGTGGTCGTTGTGTCTCTTTATTTTTTTATTTTTATTTAAAAAAAATTTTTTTTAATGTTTATTTATTTTTGAGACAGAGAGAGACAGAGCATGAACGGGGGAGGGTCCGAGAGAGAGGGAGACAGAATCTGAACCAGGCTCCAGGCTCTGAGCATTTAGCACAGAGCCCGACGCGGGGCTCGAACTCACGGACCGTGAGATCGTGACCTGAGCCGAAGTCGGACGCTTAACCGACTGAGCCACCCAGGCGCCCCTGTGTCTGACTCTTTAAATGATGGTTTCTGGTGGGCCGTGATTAGTCCCTCTCCCCGAGTCCTTTTCACTTAGGGGTGCCTAGGTGGTTCAGTGGGTTAAGCATCTGATTCTTGGTTTTGGCTCAGGTCATCATCTCACGGTTCTTGGGCTCTAGCCCTGTGTTGGGTTCTGAGTTGACAGCGCAGAACCTGCCTGCTTGGGATTCTCTTTGTCCCTCTCTTCTGCACCACCGCCCCCCCCCCCCCCACCCCCTGCATGCACTCGCTCGCTCTCTCACACTCAGTGTCTTTTAAAATAAGTAAATAAACTTTAAAACAAACAGTTTTGTTCTTGCTATTTTTTTAGACCTGGGTTTAGAAATGGGCCTTTTCTAGGACTGAGGGAATCTTGAACAGTGTTTGAAATAGTGCTTTATGATTGGGAAGGACATGCCTGGAGAAAGTCACTGAACCGGAAAATGATAGTTATGGCCTACAAATTAGGATTTATTTCACCAAAATAAGCCTCAAGCAAATATTCTCATGTATAAATTATAGAAACCTATCATTATAGGGAAAAAAAAGTCAAAAAAGAAGTTTGCGTAATAAAAATTTATGTCTATCTATGGTTTGTTCCCTCCCTTGTTTAACTTTTTTTTTTTTTAACTTTAAATGCTTATTCTTCATATGCTGTTACCATGATGATTATTCATTTGAAGGTGAATCTTATAAGATCCTTTAAACCTGTGGAAAAGGATTTTCTACACATTTTTTATTCTGTTGTTTTACGTGGATAAAACATCATGGCCAAGGGCCCAGCATTAGGAAGCGGAAACAATTACAGATTCCTTTTCCTCACATTCATTAGATGTAGTTTAGTGTTAAAAAAAAAAAAAAAAATTTTTTTTTTTTTCCTCAGCTTCCATTGAAGTTCAGCTGTTTTAACCCCTCCTAAAATTCTGTATGTAGCTTTTTGTTTGGGGGAAGAGAAACTTAAGAAAAATGTTGGAAGGAGACAAATATTTGTTGAGGGCCTATTCCTGACAAGCGATGCTGGAGGAGTATGGAGGGTAAGAGCTACGGGGCTTGGAGTCACATGGCTTCTAACTGAATCTTGGCTGTGACAGCTCTTGTTTGTGCAGATGAGAATGTTCACAGCCTATATGGTCGTTGTGAGGCCTGGAGGGATCACTGTAGGTAACTCCTCTGTTCGCAGCCTGACACATAATGATCACCCAATTAATATTAGCCTTGTTGTCATCAGAATTGTTTGTAATTACTGTCATTTTATAATTGAATTATTTCCAGCATTACTTGAGGACCGTTTTACACTCATTTTTCATGTGAGAAAATGGAGATTAAATAATCAAGAAATTTGCCTACAGAAGTGGCTCTCGTCTGGGGATGATTTTGAGCCCCAGGAAACATCTGGTAATGTCTGCAGCAACACTTTTGGTTCTAGCCCCACATGGGGTTCTGAGCCGACAGGGCCGAGGGTGCACTGTGATAACATCACCTAGTGAGTTGAGGCCAGGGATGCTGCTGAACATTCTGCACCCGCAGTACAGCCTCCACTAACAAAGAATAATCCGGCCTAAGATGTCAGTAATGCCAAGGTTGAGAAACCCTCGCCAAGAATCATGGGCCTTCTAGGTAGAGGAATAGGATTTGAACCAACTTTTCTGAATCATCTGTTTATACTTTCCCCCTGAAACCATTCCATTTCTTCATGAGAGTCTAAGGAGTCAAGTAAATTAAGTTTTTGGCAAGTCCCTTTAAGATAATCTCATGGCTTGAGACTCAGATATGTCTTCCGGGGGAGGATGACAAGCCAAGTCCAGAGAAACCAAGGTGATACTGGAGGGAAATGCCATTCATTTATTCCCTCACCATTCATTCCTGTATTGGTTGGATATTCATGGATGGATTCACGTGTTGATCATTAGTTCTCTGAACACTTAGCATCAGCTCCATGCTAGTTGATGGTCTCTGTTCTCATGCCACTTCTCTTCTGCTAGCCAGACATCCACCCCAAAATGGGAGAGAATATTTCTGAATTGTAACATAAGAGAAAAAAAAAATATTCAGCGTGCAAAAATCCAGTTTATGAAGTCGTCTGGTTGGAACCCTCCCATTACTCTTTGTTTCTTCATTGACACCTCAAATACATTGATGCCCTGGCATCTTCTTGCTAGGAACTGTGTTAGGTCCTGATCCTGTATACTCAAGGAAATCTGTCCTCCATTTATCTTTCCAGATACCCTCAGATAGTCCTCAAAAAGAATTTGCAGTTTTATCATTCTCATTACCAGTAAAAATCTTTTCAGAAATAAGAGATGTTTGGTCTGGATTTCAGATGACTTCTGGAATTGAGGTTAAGACTCGGGGAAGGAAGATTCTTCCTTGGATATTTACTGAGCCCTGTGGTTTACTTTTAATAAGTATTTTAGTATGAACTACTTTGCTGGGTTTTGTGGGCAAAATCATAAAATACCTAATTTCCCTCACAAAAGTAAATGCTTGACTTA
The DNA here is from genome assembly GCF_024362965.1 of Panthera pardus. NCBI lineage: Eukaryota > Metazoa > Chordata > Mammalia > Carnivora > Felidae > Panthera > Panthera pardus. The sequence goes on from NW_026527013.1 coordinate 37,684,483, forward strand.
TAAAAAACAGAGAATGGGATTGGAATAAAGCAATTCTATTTTTTACAGTGTGTCTATTAGAATAGAAATTTCCTTACTAATGGAAGGCAAGTATGTGCACCCATACCTCAAAAAGGTAAATCAAAGGCCTTGATTCTCAGCAGTGTGGACTTCTTTCCTGTGAAGAAGCAAGAATTGCTACCGTTGTTGTTATTAATATGAACTCCAGTGACATAAGAACTGTGTTTTAAAAAATAAATTTTTTTTATTAACCACAAATTTTCTCATAGTGAGGAAGAGTTGAATAGTTTCCTTGGTGTTGGGAAGTCCCTTTTTTAGAAGCATGTCCATCATGGATGAGCTAGGCTAATATATGTATATTTCATGTGTGTGTCTGCATGTGTGTTTCTGTTCTTGACTAAAGAGAAGAAAGAATCTGAGAGGCAGACATACCCTGTGGTATATGCAAGGAGGAACTGAGTCAATGCCACAGAGCTCGGTTTCTCTGGTCATTCCTGCATAGTCTGCACCATTTAAACAGTTTAAATGAACATGCACTGTCTGAGCAATTGAATTTTTTCACTGTGGGGCAGCCAACTGTACAATCTTTCTGAAGTTCTACAAATGCATGACCATTTGTCACGATGAATGGTATAATATTTTGTTGCTTGGTCAATTTTTGCCTGTTTGGTTTGTCTCACCTCTCCTCCTGTCGACAGTTAATTTCCTTTGAACCCTCTGCACAACGTCTGGGGTCAAGGGCTCCTTTCTATTCTGCTTTTCCTCCCCTTTTCCTGTTCTTTACTGCCTGTTTCTTTTTTTCCCTATGATTCTTCCATGCCCACCTCTTACTAATTTTTATGGTCAGATCTCTTAAAAAGTATATACACTTGTTATTATTCTTGTGTTTATTTTTGTTGCTAGAAGTTGGGACAGCTCGTGTACATAATTGCAACTAGAGTTGATAGTTTGAAAATGTCACTTGCTTTTGTGACCAACGAGGACACGAGTTTTTATTTGGCCCTAATGTGTGTACCTTCAGCCGCTTTTTGTTTTGCTTTTCAAGAGCCTCTGAAGGCCCTCAGAGGGGCCCTGAAGAGGCAGAGACTGTCTTCAGCGAGGGAGCTGTGAGTGCAGGAAAGACGTACAGTGTTGGCTCTTGTGTGGAAGGCCAGCCTGATGCAGTCCCGAGACTTCGCCATGTGGGATTTTGTCCCTTGATTTTGAAAAGCTCTGAAACAACTTGGTTCTGCTCATTGGAACAATGGAGCCACATGAGGGTATGCACGGAGCTCACACATCTCTAGGACACATGTAGTGTTCATGACTCTACATCTTGTTTTCAAATAAAGCTTGTCATCTTCTGGATATATGGTGGAGCCGGGTGTTACAGGAATCGTTCTCTGACTTTTCCTGCAGGTTCTATTTAAACTAACAAGAAACTGAGTCTAGAAGATGAGGTCATTTTTGTCTTGCAGCTTTTTATGACCTTATAATTTCCAATTTTGCTTTCTTAGCTAGCTAGTTCAAACTAGAAAAATAATTCATCTGTTGCCACATGTTTCTTAACCTCCTCTCCATTTCTTGCCCATTTGTTCTTACTTAGCTAGATGGTAGAATTTTAAAGTAATGGATATTTTAACAATGGTTCACTATTTAAAATTTTAATGGTTACTCGATATTTTATTTGCTTATTTATTTGTAATTTAATAAAATTTTTTTTTGTTACTTGATATTTTAAAGGTGCTCTCAGCTAAAAACAAGAAGCTCTTTGTGGTCTCTCTAGCTCCAATTATTTAAAGATTTTTTTTTTTTTCCTTCGGGTTAAGGGAAAGAGAGTGAGGCCTTCCTTGACCACTTGACGTTATACTTAATCACGGTTGCCTATTGGTTTCTTTCATAGTGATTCTGAATATTAGTGATTCTGTATTTTAATGATTTACTTATTTGTTTGTTTATTGCCATCTCTTCCATGCTATAAGGACAGGAAGAATGTTAATTTTGTTTACTATACTCAGTACCTAAAATATTCACAATTTATAATAGATAATATTTGGTGAGTGAAGAAATGCGTTTTCAGAGGAAAGACATATGGAGTTATTATAATTTAGTCCATTTAGTGTGTAAGAGTTATGTGAAAATCTATCTTGCGAACCAAATTTTGGGTGCTGGCTATCTGTTTGCAGTACTTTTTTAAAATTTAAAAAAGAATTTTTTTTAACATTTATTTATTTTTGAGACAGAGAGAGACAGAGCATGAACGGGGGAGGGTCAGAGAGAGGGAGACACAGAATCTGAAACAGGCTCCAGGCTCTGAGCGGTCAGCACAGAGCCCAACGTGGGGCTCGAACTCACGGACTGCGAGATCATGACCTGAGCCGAAGTCGGCCGCTTAACCGACTGAGCCACCCAGGTGCCCCAATACTTTTTTTTTTTAAGCTGAGGGGTTCATTTTATTATCCTGAGAGATTTTTTTTTTAATGGGGAATTCATGTAATAATAAAGAAGCTCAACTCAAGAGTCAGTTTATAATTTGAAGCTAAGAATTCTTTCCCTAGAAAAATATAGTTAGCCTATTATAAATTTGTACATGTAACAGTAAGGTTTATGGACCTTTATATGGGATCCTTGAACCCATATGTTGAGAACTTAGGCTCTTGTCTCTGAAGCTTTGTATAAGAAACAAAACTCTGATAGGTTAAAGATGGAGCTCTTTTACTTAAAACTCTGTGAGCCTATAGACTTGTAATCAAAACCACAATTATTGTTAGATTGGTTCCATGTGTAATTAAGACAGGAAAAAAACACAAGCCAGTAAAATGAGTAATGCAAGGAAATTCTGATGCACAGCTTCCTTTTGAAGAGGGTTTTACACACTCATCCCTGTCTAGTTCTCTGTTGAAGATTCTTATCTTGGCTACATAGATTGTTCAGAATTTTCAACATGGAGGAAAACAAAGTGGTCTGCCTTTTCTCGCTGGAGCCCCCACCCCCGCCCCCAAGAAAGTAATCCTGGCTGGGCCAGATTCTCTTGTACATGGTTTCTCCCCAGCATGTTTGTTGGTGCTCTTATTGCCTGACTTCCCTTTTATCTAAAATTCCTGCGGTACATGATAACTCTCATGGAGCTGTGTTAGGGATGCCACAGTATACCTCAGATCTGAGGAACGCTTGGATGTTATTTTATTGCCTTGGGCAGTTTATGGGTCTCTAACTTCTTCATTCTGGTTAATGGGAAATTCAGAACTGAATTAGGAGATGGTTCACCCGAACCATTATTGCTTTCATGGAATTAGTGATCAGGGACTGGCTAGTGCCCAAAGCAAATATGTGAACTGTGCCTAGTTTTACATTGCCCTGCTCTAAGGCAGTTGTTCAACAAAGGCCTTTTATATTGATTAAAGCCAATTAATAAATGGAAAGGTAATCTAATTTCTTTCACACATATGGTTGAATTTGGTGAGTCTCAGTAACGTATATACAGGCAACACCTTTGTTTTGTTTTACTAGGTGCAGTAATTAAGGAGGAACACTTTTTATTGAACTTCTGTGGTAGATTAACCACTTTGATACCTTTGTTTGCGTCACAGTGTTCTTTACACGGTCTTTGAGGTACTGACCTCATCGAAGCAGCTAATCTTCCAGTGACCTATTTTGGCGTCATATGGACACAAAGGTGCTTCTCTCGACCGGATCTAAAGTATTGCATATTTAGTAACTCAACTTAGCGATTCTGAATGTCAGAGACTTAAGAGTTGGGTATATATTGGATGGTTCTCTCTGTTTAGCAATTTCCTATGTTGGAAAGCTACGTGGTAGATGTTTTTTAAAAAATATGAATATATATGTATATAAAATTAGACTTGATCCTCGTTAATAATTCAGTCACTATCTACTGACTCGAGAGTTCCTGTAGTAGTAGTTACTGGGGATTCAGTGGTGAACTAAAACTAGGATAACAGTATAAGTTTTAGTGCAATTGAATACCTTTAGGAGGCAAAGATCTGTGGGCCCATGGAGCTGCAGTTGGTGGAAGAGATGGAGACTGATTCAACAATCAGATAATAAATACCAATTTACAGCTGTAAAAAAACATTAAAAAATACCATATAATAAGGGAATTTGACCTGGTCTTGGGGTTAAGGAAGACCTCTTTAGGGAGGTAAATTATGTATTGGGATGTGGAAGAAGGTAGGGGTAGAGTCTTTAAGAAGGAAAAACAATAACCAAAAGTCTTTGGGGTCGGAAGGGAGTATGGGTGTGTAGGACACTACGAGAAGACCGGAGTGACTCAAGCATAGACCTCAAGCAGAGCACGGGGTGGGATGAAGCTGGTAAGCCTGGTAGAGCCTATACCATGCAGGACCTTGACTGCCCTGGCAGGATTGAGATTTTTACGCTAACTGAAATGGGAAGCCATTATTGAATTAAAAAAGTGGGTGGGGGGTTATATAGGTAGGTGGGCAGGTCACACGGTCCGATTTGGTTTTTGAGAGGATCATTTGGGCTGCAGAATGAAGAAGAGACTGAGTGGGGATGGCTGGAGGGAAGCAGGACTAGGGGCAGGGGTAAATCTGGGGAGGGTCGTTGTCCAAGCTGCGGTGACTTCAACCAGGGTGGTAACTAACAATGGAATTGGAACAAGCGGATGGATTTCAGAGGTATTTAGGAACAAAACTCAAAAGGACTTGGTAACAGAGTGTTATGGGGGAATGAATGGTGTTTAAAATTGTTTTGTATGTGTCTGGTCAGCCTGATTTGTAAATTAAAAACGGAAGCACTGAGCAGAAACCACAGGATAGGTAGAGCGGGCTTCACTGGCTTCTCAGATAGTCCCTGAGTGATTGGAGATAGAAGTTTGAAACGCAGAAATATCTTTCTTTTTCTGTAATCGTTCATCCGACTTTTTAAGTTTGTATTACAGTGTGCCATAAACACTTTTCCATGCGATAGACAAAAATCTGCTCCTGAAATACTGAGGGCTACGTTTGGATAACAGAGGTGATTGCTAAAGCAAGTATTAGCATAAGGTTAAAGCACAGGGTCTGGTGAATGTCTGCCAGGGACACTACACGAAAAGAATGTCTTCAAAGCCCCTTTGTATTTAAAAGTCGGACTCTGCACCCACCCCTGGAAACTCAGAGATATTTTAACTCTTCAGGGTGTCTGCCATGTAGTGTGTGGCAGAAGAAGAGCACAAAGAATGAGTTGAGTGGGGCGTGGGGGGAGTGTATTGTTTTTTACATTCTTATGCAAGAACTGAACTTATAGTATGATCCCAACCAGCATTGCTGTGTCATTGATTTCTTACCCTGATCTCTTCTCAACTAGCCTGTAGGGCAGTGTGACTAAGGTATCATTTAGGAGGCCAGGACAGTAATTTTCTAAATAATCCCCTGGTGCATTGAAGGGGTTAAGGGAAGGATTCCCAGATGCTTCATCTGCGATCAGGGTGCATCTTAGACTTTGGGCCAACTGGTTTATCACATGGTTCTTTTATAAGGCTGTTGCTCATCTTGAAGTGTGATGTAATAGAGCTTATGAATTAAAAATAAAAACCCACAGGGTCACGTGAGTGTGTATTAACACCAGTGAACTAAGTATATCTTTCTTTGTAGGACATAATGCCGTGGGTACAAGACTTTTGCTTTTGCAAATGGCATAGCATCAGACTAACCTTAGTATTTAAATATTTGCCGAATGATGAAATATCGTAGGCTGCCTTTCTCCTAGACTCTGCATTCCTGTTTCATTCATTCTGCCTTTATCGCTGGTATGGCGTGCATACTTTTTTAGTGACGGTTAAACCAGGTCTGTCTCTGAGGCCTTCCTGCACTCAGTTCAGAGGCTGTGCTAAGAACATCAAGATTTATGTGAACATAAGAAAAATTCTGTTTACTCCTTGGATATTAAATGTCAGTTTTATGGCATTCTCAGATTCTTAATATGGTATCTTAAACGTTCTTCCCAAAATACTGTTTCAATTAAGTAAGAGGAAGAGGTTCCTTCCTCTTCACTTCTTTTGCTGAGCTCTTTTAGCTTGGAAAGTTATGAAATGTCTACCCCCGTTGGGACACAGAGATACAGTTTCCATCAGAAGTCACTTTTGTGTGACTGGAGGTGAGGAAGGATGTTGTTAAAAATTCTAATTTTCTTTTAATTTTTCGTCTCTTCCCTTTTTCAGGTTCATTTTATTTTTTCTAAGCCGAATATTTTAAGCAGGCTCATCTATCTTTAGTCCTTCATCCTGAGCCTGGCATTGGCTGGCCAGAAGAATTGGATATTATTTTTCAAAAGCTTAGAACAGATTTTGATACCTCGCTGCAGCATTTAACACTGGGAAGGACCAAGGCCAGTGTTCAGGGGTAATTCAGGTGGCTTTGACTTCTGCTTGCCAACTCATTACTTTAGTAAGCATGGAATCATATTGTAGATTAAATGTGGTTAATTTTTCCATTCATTTCTTAAAACCTTATATACTGAGTTAGATGTATGACTTGAGTTTAAACTCTGTTCCTGGATTATCGTTCACTATGAACTTGAACAGTCCAAAGATTTTTTTGATGGCAATATTCTCAGCTTTTGAAATTAAAAAAATTGAGCTAGTATTCAGAATAACTTTTTTAACAAGACACTTTTGATCTTTGATCAAAAGATCAGTTTTGGTTAAGTCCCTGAAAAGACATGTCGTTTCAACATTATGTGTATGGTAAGTGGAGCATATATGTTACTTTAAGTTTATGAGAGTCTTTCTCAGCTTCAAAAATCTGCATTAGTGACAGGGGCCACTGTGAGAGATAAGTAAGACCATTCATTTGTTCATTCAACAAATATTTCTTAAGCATCTACCATGTTCAAGACACCGTGGTAGATAGACATTGGGAATATGAGAGAAAAACAAACCAAAGTCTTGCCCTCATGGAGCTTATATTCTGCTTTATGTTTGTAAAACACATTATAGGTGATCAATAAATGGTAGCTCTGTCAGTATAGAAGATTTTTCTGAAAGTTTTGGTTCAAAACGTGTTAAATTATTTGAGAACTTTATTTTGAGTTTGAATTCAAGTAGGGTCACCAAAGAATTTCTGTGGATTTGCACATTAATTTTAAGGTTTTGAAATAGCGATTTTTAACTCTGCCCATTAGAATGAAATGGGGGGCGTTTAAACTAAAATACCAGTGTCAGAAGGCTGTGTTCAGCGATTCTGACATAATTAGTCTAGTGCGGGGCACAAGTAGTGGTATTTTTTAAGCTGTTCCTAAGGTGATTCTAATGGGTGACTGTGGTAGAGAGTTACTGCTTTACAGGTAGGAAATTTTATGAGTATTTACACATTGTGGGTAATCATGGATTTGCTATTTATATATCAAGATGATAGCTTGATATGAGAGAGGAACTATACCACTAGCTATGGATTGAAAAATTTCAGTGATGGGTTCCAGAATAAAATCCGTGGCCTCAGAAAACCAGGATATGTGGACTGTCGACTTTGACTGCCACAGTGCACCTGTTACTTTAGGTAAGTCATTTTAGCATTCAGACCTTAGTATTCTCCTGTTTAAAATGAGGGATTTGGTTAAATGCATTGAGGGTGCCTGGCAGTGCTAGGATTTTGCTGTGCTATAATGTATTGGTTTAATGGTTTAATGCCCCAGTGTATAGTTTACCTGTTACCGGAATGGTTTCCTCGCCTCCTGCCTCATTCTCTCCCTTCCCCGTAGCTAACCAAACCAATGGTAGGCACCTAACCAGAGCCTGCCAGCCCTCGTGGGGCCAACAGACAGCTAATTCACTCTGGAGAGAGTTTGAGTAAAGCTGCAATGTTGTCTTAGTCTGTGAAGCATAGAAGCATGAGGAAAGGATGGGGGACCTTGATGTTCACTTTGGACCGTAGGTGAACTGAGGCCAAGTGCACAAAGGGAGACTCCATAGAGTAGATGTATAAGGAGAGGCATAGATTTCACAAGAGGGCCTCTAGATGATCCCTGAGAGTGATACCAAGGAGAGCTTTGCCTTTGACTTCATCCCCAGGGCCCCAGCCGTATGTAATTCTTGTCCTTGGGCAGCTGTCATGTCATCTGCTAATTCCTTCATATATTTCCTTCCTTGTACTCCCTTCAATGGGTTTCTGTCCTTTGCAACCCTGTGTACTTTGAGCAGGATATGAGGGTGGTAGACACTTTTGAGAAACAAATGGGGCAATAATAAAAATAGAAACGGGGTAAGGAGAATAAGCAAAATCGTGCAATGTTGTGGAAAGAATGAGGATAGTAAGTTATAGTCTTAGCTCTGTCCCAGAATAGCTCAGTGACCTTATCCAAGGTGCTTGACACTCCCAGGTTTGTCTGAAATGGGAACAGTACAGTCTCCTAGGGATGCTGTAGTGAACAATTAGATACCGTTAGCATTTCAAAATGCTTTGAAAAGGTAAAGGGGCACCTCAGTGAGGGGACTGCCTTGTCAACAGGTATTTGGAGAATGTGTTTTGAGATGTTTGCTCTCAGAGATGGAGATAGTAGAGAACAGAAGCTGAGTTATAAAATAGACTTAAAGGAGCAAGTTTTTAAGTGTGAATTTAACCCTAAGTGGAATACTTCTCTACTTCTGTCCGTTTTTAATTTCCATAGCGTGATTTTCCTCCCAGCGGTTATTATTTCCTTCTCAGAGCTTCTAATTATTTGTTGCCTAATTGTTTCTTGGATTCTTTGAAATATATATTTTTAGGTATAGTTCATTTTTTTCCACGAGGTTCTGCTGCAGATATGAATAACAGGGTTCTTTTGTGTTGTGAGTTCATGCTAAAGTTATTATTTTTCTTTCTTTGGGTTCAGTGAAGAGCAGGAATTGGGTCATGAATGCAAATGATATAGTTGGTTGATTTCCTTCTTGTCCTCATTTGGCACATCGTAAAATCATTTTGTTGTCTCCCACTCAGTGGGTTGGGCAGACAATGGGAAAGGCTTATAATTGGAGTAGTAAGGGTGTCAAGAGTTCAGGACTGAGGGAAATTGGCCCTCGGTGAACATGCTTAGCATTTGGACACCATGAAGCCTGACTCAGACAAGATTTTCTCATCCTTCTCTATTATTCTGGAAGATAACTTTTCATTGACATTGTTGGGTAACTAAGACAGTTAAGGTAAAATAAAAAGGAAGATTGGCTCAGTCAGCAGATAGAACATGTACAAAATCTTTCCAGTCATTTATGCATTTATTTACAACAAGTGGAATCATTTTCTCTTTTGGAAGTGCTGTTACATTTCCCAGTATACTTGGGCATCCATATCATCCCCTTGCTCAGAGCCACTTAACACATTCAATTGATGTAAGACGCAAATGTATAGGAATTTCGACAGATTTTACTGCTGGAAAGATCGAGGCCATTTTCCTTGCATTTCAAATTGTTTTCTATTACTTTAGTGGAAAAGGAAGTCCATCAAATGCTGCTCGTGGATCTGACGTTGAAACACAGGTCTCTTTGTCGGCAGCTTTTATGGAGTTACCTAGCTGATATTTAAGATTTCTTTAAAAGGTGTGAAGTTTATTATTTCCAGTCAAGTATGAATGGAGTATGCAGTACTGTTCTTTTTAAAAAACTTACTGACAAGCTGATTGAAGTTTGTAGAATTAAGTTCAGGGGACAACCAGTCGTTTTCAGAGGGTGCCTTTGTTCTTTGGGTTTTTTGGTTGTTGTTATTGTCATTGTTTATGATGGGTGTTGTGAACAGAATGCAAAAATACTGCAGGATTAATAGGTAACATTCTGCAAAAACAGATGTTCACCCTGAATCACATTGTTAGGAAAATTTTTCTAGGATAAACTTTTCTGGTACACTAGTACAGTATGGCCCATGGCCTCAGGCATACAAAACACTCTGATCAAGCAGAATATTCCAAGAGCTTAGAGGTTATCTCCTCAGAGCCAGTGAAGGCCAGTCCTGAAGATAGACTTTTCTTTGGAATGTGCAGGGTTTGAGCAACCCAGGCCTGCTGAGTTAAGTCCCAACTGCCCACATGTCTAGCAGTATTGTATTGCCAGTAGTTGTGAATGTCATGCTTTTGTGTCTCTGGATTTTGTTGTGTGTTGAGTTTTGTTCTGGCAGGCAGTTAATTTACCCCAAGTCAACTTGATTTAAAAAAAAAAAAAAAAATTAACGTTTATTTAATCTTGAGAGAGATAGAAACAGAGCATGAGCAGGGGAGGGCAGAAAGTGAGGGAGACAGAGACTCCGAAACAGGCTCCAGGCTCCACACTGTCAGCACAGAGCCTGACGTAGGGCTCGAACTCACAAACCATGGCATCATGACCTCGCTGAAGTCGGACGCCCAACTGACTGAGCCATCCAGGCGCCCCTGATTTTTTTTTTTTTAAAGGTTGTTTTTAATCTTTGTGAGATTAAAACCAGAGTAGCTTTATTGTATGGCTAGTTTATCCTTACTCCCAAGTCACGGACTTTCTGGAGCCTCTGTTGAATGCTGCAGGTGTTTAACGAAGTCTCTGCACTGTGAGGAGTTGGACTGTGAATGTCTCCCAGACCTTTGTGGGCTCTGAAAGTTGTTCGACCTAATAGCTTCCCAATAGGTGCTTTTTGTTGGTGGCCATTCTTTCTCTGACACCTGTTCTTTCCTCAGCCTTGTAGAGTCTCACCCTCTGCATATACATCTTGCTATTTACCTAGGAATCAAGGAGGCTCCTGTGAAGATTTTTAGATCTCTCTCTCTCTCTCTTTTTCTTTTTTTTTTTGGCATCGTCACTTCCTTTCTCTCTCTCACTCTGGCCTCTGTACCCCAACCTCCTCGTTCTCCCTGTTTTCCAGCCCTTTTCCTTGCAACTCATTGAGATTGCCGTGCTGTGCTCATGTGACCCCGTCTCTGCTTCACACTCTGGAAGGTACTTCTAGGCAGAAAGCTTGGTTGGTCATAATGCTTATTTCATTTGTTTCTGTTCCTTCAGAGACCACGGTCATGACATGCCTGTTGTTTTAATGACCAAAAACTGTGGTTTCGTATATTTTGTCTAATTAATTTTTTCTAGTTAATTACAGTAGGAGAGATTATCTGGTATCAGTTACTCTGTATCGCTGGAAGTGGAATTCCCCCCCCCCCCAACATAGTTATCATGTAATATTTAAGAGCAGGGTTGAGAATCAGACATATGTGGTTCCATGAGATTCCGGCATTATCATTTCTTGATCTTTGGCACTTTGTTAACATCTCTCTGACTTACTTATTTCATCTGTAAAAACCCCTCATGGAGTTTTATGAGCATTATTTGTGAAAGTCCAAGTAAATCGCTTAGGATAGCTCTTGTCACATATTAGAGCCGTTTATTGATGATGATGATGGTGACAGTGATGATGATGCTACTGATATTTACTTTGATAGTACTTGGCTGTATTTGTACCTTAAGTGAGGATATTACATGGAAAAAATGCTATTCTTTTGTTTTATTTTTAAATGTTTTTTTATTTATTATTTTTGAGAGAGACAGAGAGACAGAATGGAGCGGGGGAGGGCAGAGAGAGAGGGAAACACAGAATCTGAAGCAGGTTCGAGGCTCTGAGCTGTCAGCACAGAGCCTGATGCGGGACTTGAACCCACAGACTGCAAGATGACCTGAGCCGAAGTCGGATACTTAACCGACAGACCCACCTAGCCCCTGCCACCCTGCCACCAAAATGCTATTCTTAATGTTTGAAAGTCAAGGTGCTGCAAATCTGTGGTTGTTAATTGTCACCAAAGTGGGATAGGATAAAGGAGACCATAGACAATTTTTCCTTTTCTCTGCCTACAGATCTGTCAAAGAAGTACACAAAAATTCACTGATGACTTCTAGGCATGATTGCCAGCAGAGTTGATCTTTGTTTTGAAAGTACTCATATAGCCTTTAAGGGTACACAACTCCTGAACAGTTTAACTTTGTACTATGAAGTTGTCCCAGGGTAAAACAGAAAGCAGAATGTTTTTATCACATACAAACGTCCCCAAAAGCCTTGATAAAGAATGCCTTTAAAAATCAACTTGATTATGTCTTTAATATTTTATTTCTTAAGCTCTGTCATGAGTGTGCTCATTATATTTGTTTCCTTTTTTGGGGGGTACACCTGAAATGTTCCATAGTTAAAAAAAACACCTGGGGTGCCTGGTGGCTCAGTTGGTTGAGCGTCCAACTTCAGCTCAGGTCATGATCTCACGGTTCGTGAGTTCGGGCCCCGCATAGGGCTCTGTGCTGACAGTTCAGAGCCTGGAGCCTGCTTCGGATTCTGTGTCTCCCTCTCTCTTTCTGTCCCTCCCCCCCCACACACTCTGTCTCTCTCTGCCTCTCGAAAATAAAGAAAACTAATAATAAAAAAAAACACACCTATCTTAGGCTCTCACATAGTCCTGATATATTTTTAAAATTTATTTATTTATTTTTTTAACCTTTATTTACTTTCTTTGCACAGGCAATGGATGGGACAGAGTCAGACAGAGCGGCAGGCACGGAATCCGAAACAGGCTCCGATCAATGGGCACGGAGCCTGACGTGGGGCTCGAACTCGCAGGTCGCGAGACTTCGACCTGAGATGCAGTCAGACGCTTAACCAGCTGAGCCACCCAGGCGCCCCTTAAAATTTATTTTTAATGTTTATTAATTTTTGAGAGATAGAGACAGAGTGCAAGCAGGGGTGGGACAGAGAGAGAGAGGGAGACACAGAATTCGAAATGGGTTCGAGGCTCTGTGCTGTCAGCACAGAGCCAGATGCGGGGCTCGAACTCACTAATTGTGAAATCATGACCTAAGCCAAAGTCGGAGGCTTGCTTAACCAACTGAGCCACTCAGGTGTCCCCTGAAGAATATGTTTAAAAAAATATTGAGAGAAACAAGTGGCAGTATGATGGGTAGGATAGGTTGCACTTAAAATTTATATAGAACATTACCATGTAGCCTTAATGAAAGTGTGTGTGTATGTGTGCGTGAAAAACGTGGTTTGGAAAGAAACATCAGCTTCAGGAAAGCAATTTCTTTGTGAGGAGAGAAATGGGTGGGAGAAAGAGCAAGCAGGAATGCAAGAAAGTCTTAAATCGAATCCACGATGTTTTATTTCTGAAAAAAACAATAGAATCAGATATTCAGAATAGCATCTTAAGACCTGGATGGTACTTATGTGAGTGTTTGTTAATTCGTTGTATGCAAGGTACATATACATATAAATAGAAGTATGTAACATTAAGAAGAAATATAGTAAAAGAAATATAATAACGTTAGTCTTCAAGTTGGAACTAAAACTTTTTGCGTTAGTACCTTGGTTCATGTTTTATCAAGGCTTTTTGGGACGTTTGCATGTGATGAAAACATTCTGCTTTCTGTTTTACCCTGGGACAACTTCATAGTACAAAGTTAAACCAGAGGTCAAGAACACCTTTCCTCCTGTGTATGTATCTGCAGTTGCTGTGAAACTTGGTGCACGATCTACCTAAGTTTGAGTTTTAGGAATCCAGACTGCAGGAACTTTTTCCTGGGCCCGATTGTGTTCTATGCTTCCTCTTGACCTCCTCTGAGCCTTTCAAATCTTAAAATTATGGGATGGCTCCTCATTGAGAGGACAAAGTCCTCACACCCCCCCTTTTTTTAATGTTTATTCATTTTTGAGAGAGAGAGAGAGAGAGAGAGAGAGCGAGCATGAGTGGGGGAGGGGCAGAGAGAGAGGGAGACAACAGAATCCGAAGCAGGCTCCAGGCTCTGAGCTGTTAGCACAGAGCCCGATGTGGGGCTAGAACTCATGAAAGGTGAGATCATGACCTGAGCTAAAGTTTGACGCTTAATCAACTGAGCCACCCACTCTACCCCCCCCCCCCCACCCCCCCCATTTTTTCTTTTTGAAAGATGTTTTCTTTTCAGTGTTCCATTCCATCTACTCAGGGCACTGGACGAAATGGCAGCTCAGAAGCAGAGAAGCTGGGGACCAACCCCCACCTTCGTGTGGGTACCGGGAGTGCCTGCTGACAATGGGGTGCGGGGGCATGCCCACTCGTCAGACCACAGGCCCCACAGTCGCACGGTGCAGATGGGAGGGCACAGGCTGCACGGGACAGGAGGGCCCCACTCCAGCAGCCCTCACAGGACAGGACCTGACACACTGAGCAGGGGGTCCCTTCTCAGAGAAAGTCCTTCCCTCCTACCCTCTGAGGCTTGGCCCTGGGGAAAGAAGTCAGACCCAACCCAGGGAGATGGGGATGAGTTTGGGGCCTGGAGCATGAGCAGTCAGCAGGAGAGGACAGAAAGGGGGAGGGGGCCAGGGTGAAGGGCCACCCCCTGCCTGTAGCAGGGACACTACATGGTAGTAAGAGGAGAGTGTGGCAGAACGACAGTAGAAGCCAGGCACCTGTGAGGCCCACCCCCTTTCTCCCTTGTTGCCTCCCACCACCCTCTCTTCTTTCTTTTTGTCATTCACCCATCTTTGACTTACTTTCTTTTTCTTCTTTTGTTTCCTGTGGGTTTCTTGTTCATTCCCTCGCTTGTGTTCTGGCATCTGCAATTGATTTTTCCCTCCCACTTCCCTCAATTTTCTGGGCTGTACATCCATTAAGTCTTAGCATCACTATCCCTGTCTGTCTGTCTATCCATCCATTCATCCACTTACATTGTACAGTTCCCCCATGTTAATGTCATATCCTTACTGATATTATTTGCTTGGCCATATTTTCAGTTTAGATTTGGTGCTTCACCAAGGAGAGAATATATTTGTCTCCGTTTCCCAAGTACCTCTATAGCACCTGTCTAGTGTCTAGTATAACTTAGGCAGTAAATAAATATGTATCAAGTGAATACATGAATGAAGTACAGTTTGGGCTTTTGACTTAACATATTCTCATTAGCTATTTCATCATTTTTAATAGAAAGTGCTAGATTTAAATGAAACATTTATGAATATTTTTATGAATACTTTCATAAAACATAGAAGGATTTGGGGTCAGAGGTATTTTAAAGCCAGAGAAGTAAAGTATTTACTCATAAAGGAAGCACTGTTAGAATCCATTAATAGACTAATTTTCTTCAAATAAATTAATCAAAACATTTCTTACAAGTAGCACATGGTATGCAAAAAAAATCAAAGGGGAATGAATATTTCAAATAAAAAGCAGCAGTTCTCAGCTCCACTTTTCCTTAATTCTATCTGATTAATAGGTTGAAATTTCAATAAGAAGATTCACCTTCAAGAAGAAAAAAATAAACATTTATATATTAGAACATTGTAGTGGCTTAAGAAAAGCAGGTATAGTTGTTCAGTTGCAGGTAGGATAGGAATAAAGGTTCATACTGAAGAGACTTTTTAAGTCATGATTTGTTTTTTTAAAAGTGCCATATAAAGGGTGCACTGTCTCCTCCAGTGTTAGCTTGTGTTTCCTGTAACCTTCTTCCTCAAAGGCCTATCCTAAAAAAGGTTCAGCCTTGGGTTTTTTTTTTTTTTTTTCCTTCTCTTTCAAAGACAGTATCTCAAAAATGGTACTAATTTAAGCCCTGCTAAAATGTCCAGATGCAGCACCTGGGAAAAATGAAGTTCAGAAGTTCAGAATTTGAAACTGCTTAAGCTAGGAGAATCTTCTTGCTGTCGTTGCATGTCTGGTTTTGGAAGCTGGTAACTTCTTTCGGGTGGGCATTGTTCCATTATAACAGATGGCCCCAAGTGTGGACATGCCAGAGAGTGAAGCCCAAGTGTGAACTTGTCCAAGAAGTTGAAACACTTCTCAGAATATCTTCTGATGATAGCCATGTCATTGCAACTGAGTTGAAAGAGCAAACTCAAAGAAGCTTAAAAGAAGCCTTTAGAGCTTTGCCGTCCAATATGGTAGCACCAGCCACACGTGGCTATTGAGCACTTAAATGTGACTGGTCCAAATTGCGATGCACTGTGAGTGTAACATGTACATCAGTTGTCTTAAGTTTAATATAAAAAAAAAAGAATGTAAAATATGTGGTTACTGGTTTTTACTAGTGGTTAATGTTGAGACAGTATGTTGGGCGCCTTAGGTTAAATTAGATAGGATTAACTTCACCTGTTTTGTTTTTCTTAGAAACAGTTATGAGAAAATTTAAACTTATATATGTGGCTCACTTTATATTCCTATTGGACATTGTTGTTTGAGGGAGTATCTTTACCAGGGGTGTCCTGATAAACTTTGTCCAACTTACACTTCGATGTGATTGTTTATTCTGAAATATGTCAGGTCAAATTTGGAATAAAACCCTTGGAGTTTCTAAGTAACTTGCAGGTTAAATGTAGCAATAAAAGCAAGAGTAGGATTTTTTTTTTGTAGTTTTAAAAGAAATTTCAAGAAACAAAGAGCGTTGCAAAGCTAAAAATTCATTCTCATTGTTTTATTTTTAAGCTCTATTTCAAGTTTCTTCCAGAACAAAAATGTTCAGTCCCTTTTGGGTTCTGATGGCCTGGTAAAACTTCTTTGTAAACCCAGGGGATGTGATAGAATTGGCACAGGAGAAAATTAATTTGGTTGGGATCCATGAGTGGAATGGAGGTAATGAGCAAAGCTTGCAGAGTCCATTGTAATCAGTCCTTGCAGAGTTTTGCTGCGGTGCTGGGCTGCCCAGCCCCTTGCACTGTGGGCAGCATCATGTCAAGGTACCTTCCTAGAGAACCCCACTCTTGTGTAAAAAAGAAAAGAGTAAACATACCCACAGAATATGTGTATAATTATAGGCCACATATATATACCTTCAATAACATTGCTTGGCAATGATTCTTGTGTATGTGTGTGCGTATGTGTTTTTCTGGAAAAAAGTCAAATGGAGTTTTCCACAACTTTTTTTTGTATCAACCTAGTTGTAGGATATTTTCCGACCCCATATTTTTCCAGTAACTTAAGCTCAAAACTCATAGCAGTGAGTCTTGTCAAAGGTGAGTCAAAAACAGGAACCTTTTAATTCTATCACATGATGCCGGATGTCAGAAAATAACAATCGCAAGGAGTTCTTCCCCCCCCCCCTTCATTCGTCAGACTCTTAGTTGCTTGACTTCTTCACCATCGCTAAAGCCAGAAATTCAGAGGCGTAAGTCGGATATTCTCCGTAGAAAATGCATTCAGGAGCATACACATTACACGGGTTATAAATAGTATCTACCCTGACAATGCTGGAATTTTCTCAGCTGCTGGAGACATTGAAGTCTTTGTTTTGTGAGTCGCTGCCCTCTCCCCCACCCCTAAGCTTGAGTCATAAAGCCTGAAAAACTAATGAGGCTACTGAAACTTAAAATCTAATTGGGAAGATGTACGGGGAAACAATGCGAGATCGCATAGACCGTGTGGAAGCCTGGATTCGGGGCACCTTCGCCGGAGCAGTGCTGTAACCTGCTCACTGTGCATTTTCCTGTTTCAGGACCCTGCATTTAGTTTTTTCCTTCAATAGCATCCAGTTAGATATAGATGGAAAAAGTTAAAACAAAATCTAAGGAGGTCATCATCGAAGCTAATTCTAGGTCCTGAATTCCCCACTTAGAATAGGAAAAAAAAAAAAATCTATCCATGAAGACAAAAGTACAAGCCAGCTTTTCTTGATTGTGTGTGTATGTGTGTGTGCATTCTGAGTTTGTATATGATACTGTACGGTAGGAATTAGTAAGCTATCATCGGCATCCCGCTTGCCACCTGTTCCATATATAGCCATAGAACTAAAAATGGTTTTATAATTAATAGTTGCTTTCAACCATTTAAACAAAACAAGACAAGAAACATGCACTAGAGCCCATATGTGGCCCACCAAGCCAAAAGCTAATATTACCCGGCCCTTTACCTAAATAGTTGCTGACCCTTGGTTTAGAATGTGCTTGCTGTTGTGACACTTGATATTAGGCATATAATTGAATAAAAAGTTCCTTTCTTGGATTTTTAAAAAATTCACCCAACAGAAATTTCATGAGTATTTGTTCTGTTCCTAGCATTGTTCTAGATAACTGGGGAAATAAAGTTAAAAAAAGAGCTTTACCTTCCTGTCAAGGGGAAAAAAAAAAAAAAAAAAAGACCAAACCTGACCAGATCCAATGGAAATAAGAAAACGAATTCGGGGGGAATCAAAGCAGCCGAGTGTGAGATAAAGAAAAAAATCCCAAAGGCAGTTCTGTGTGTCTTGTCCTCTGTTATTCCTTCCATGGACTGTGCATTGAAGTGGTGACTAAGTTATTTCCCAGATTTTGAATTCACCCCCCACACGCCCACACACAAACAGAAGAAACACTTATTTGCTTTTCCCTGTGATTTCCTCATTTTCTGTTTCAGTTCTTTGCCAAAGTCGCTCTTTGGCCCGAACTGAAATTATTCAGCCTGGGCTTCTTGAACCCTTTAGATGGGTGCTCACAAGTTCTATTTATTTCCATCCTTCTGTTTTTCAGTCAGCTCTTTTGTGTCCTTCTACCTCAGGTTCGCTGCTTATATGCAGCATACAGTTGGGTTTTGAACTTTAGAAATCCTAAGCTCCCCCCGCCCCGGCCCTGCATCTTTGATCTTTGCCAAAGTGAGTTTCGGCAAATGTTTATTCTCATCATCTTGGGTCTTTCCTGTTATTGGAATCCTTTGTGACTCTACCTGATCGTTAACCCCACGATCCTGAACATATGAGTAGTTGAGTGATTTCTTCTCTGGTTTAAAATATGCCCTCCAGCCTGCATTTTTGGTTGCAGAATGACCAGAGCTTGGACGAAAGGCCATGGCTGACACATACACAGGCCTGAAATTATCTTGTTACAAACAGTGACCACATTCATGTAAATGGCTAGGCAAAGGTCAAAATATGAGCAACATTATTTATGGCCCAGTGAGCGATTTGTTGTTCAAAGTCTGTCCTCTTTTGTTAGAATACTGGTATTATCAACGTCGGTGCCAGGCTGAGGACTGTCTATACAGTGACTTAGTACAAATCAGGGGAGGGGACAATTGAGATGTATCCCAGGAAACCAAAACCCCACACCTGACCCAGAAGTAGTGCTATTCTCTGTGCTGTCAGACTTGTTTGTTTGCCTATTGACACGAGAATTTTCCTCCCTGTGTATCAGTGGTGTCATCTGTAGCTGGGGTAGTTCTCACAGGTTTAAGTTAACATCTGTGGCAGGCCTGCGGGGTATTGGGGTATTAGAACTTACTGTAACTGCTTGCTGTAGGGTCTGTGCTGGTTGTCAGTTTATTGTCTCTCAGGTTCAGATTCATCTTCCATTGTCTGTTCTGTGACAATGGATATGGACTGTGAATGTTCTTCCTTTGCCAGTTGGCATGATGTGGAGCACTGTTCGGAGAGCGTTCTGGAGAGACTTTGTAGGAGGAAGGAGTTTTCCTTGCTGGCTTTTCCAGCCCCTGGCTCCTGCGGCATGAGAGACATCTCTAGTGCTTGTTTCCTGCACTGCATGTGCCTCTACTTTCCCCCAGCCCCTGTGGCAGGGTGCTTCTCCAGTGCCAGGCTCCTGTAGTCCCTGGTGGCCAGGGACTGCCTCTAGTAGCCTGCAGCTTCCTCTGACCTCCCTACTTGGGCAGTTTTGGAGCGGTGTGCCTCTGGCGAGCCACCTCTGTGGGGAACGGCTTTCCCTGGCACGCTGGAGGATGGATTCCGGTGAGTTCCACACATGCAACACCACAGTGAATTTCCCGCCCTGCTGGGAGCACAGTGGAACCTGGATCTCAGCCCTGGGGAGGAAGGCTGTCCCTTCGGCACTGAGGCTCAGCCCTAGAGGTGTGGCTGCTCCTTGTATCTTATATTCTTAAAGGTTCTGTTCCTATTAATTTCTCGTTATAACTCATAATTCCCTCCATGAAACTTTCTCTGTTGAAATTACTATGTCGTTTCTCTCTCCTGTTTGGACTCTGTCTAATACAGGGTCCCATCTCATAGTGTTAGGTTCTGTGCTTGCAATGCAAGAAACAAGTTGGTAAGAGAGCCTATTGGATTTATACAAAGGAGCATGAAATAAGAGTGCATAGGCTACTGTGTATTTCTCTGCATTCTTTTGATCAAATGAACACATCTTACAAAATTCTGGAAATTTGTAATTATCTGTAGTACAGGAGGAGGTGAGTAGTTCTCTTGGTTCTAGAATAAAATACCCATGAAAGATTTTGTGTGATAAATTGGCCATTCTGTTTTTCGTGGGAGCTTTAGACTGTGTGAAGAAGTTCTCTCTCTCTAAATAAATAAACTTAAAAAATAAATACATAAAGGGGCGCCTGGGTGGCTTAATTGGTTAAGTGCCCAACTGTTGGTTTTGACTCAGGTCATGATCTTACAGTTCTGAGTTGAAGCCCTGCATTGGGCTCCAGTGTGCAGCCTGTTTGACATTCTCTCTCTCCCTCTCAGCCTCTCTCTTTGTTTCTCTCCCTCTTTCTCAAAATAAATAAATGTTAAAAAAAAATAAAAGTCGTTACTTTAAGATAAAAAAAAATAATATATGAACAAGGGTGCTGATAGGACCCATTTGGTGAGTGGTAATTCTGTTTCTGGTGATTGTCTGCAGCGCTTAATATCTACATCGATAATCCAGTGTTGATGAGATAGAGGTACATGTCAAGTTTGTTTCCTTCTACCCTAGAATCATGTGATAAGCTTGCAAGCGGTTGCTCTTTTGTTCCCCTTTTCTGTGTGAATGCTGCAGCAATGTGATAATGGCAAGTGTAGGACTCAGAAAAAAAGAAAAGACCAGAATGAGGTGCCATGAAGATCTTCTGGTCTGATCCCTTCAGTTTTATAATGGGGAAACTGACCACAGGTGAGGCTGAATGCCTTGCTCTGGAGTATGCACCTAGTCAGAGAATAAAAGAGTACCCTAAGACAGAGTTTTTGATCCCTAGTCAGTTGTTTTTCCCTGACTCCCACCTTTTAAATTTCTCATGTATTTTTTCTTCCTATTTAAGATTTATAAAGCTTGAGAAAATATAGTACGCACTCTACTAAAGAATATTTGAATCTAAATACGTGAAAAGGACAAACCAGAAAGTGCCTTGAGTATGTGAATCATTTTTTTTTTTTTATTAAAAAAATATTTTATTGGGGCTCCTGGGTGGCTCATTTGGTTGAGTGTTCAACTTCAGCTTGGGGTCATGTTCTCACGTTTCATGGGTTCCAGCCTCGGGGCTGGCTCTGTGCTGACAGCTCAGAGCCTGGAGCCTGCTTCAGATTCTGTGTCTCGCTCTCTTTCTACCCCTCCCCCGCTCATGCTTTTTTCTCTCTCTCTCTCTCTCTCTCTCAAAACAAAACATTACCTAAAAAATAAAAAACACTTTATTGAAGTGTAACATATGTAGAGAAAAGTGCGCTTACTATAAGTGTATAGCATGATGAATTTTGTAGAAGTTGGCCTTCTGTTTACAGCATTCAGTCTAATTCATAGAACGTTACCTTGTACCCCTGATACTCCCTTCTTGTGCCCTTTGGTCGCTAATTCTCCCAAGGGTAGCTACCATCCTGGCTCTTAACAGCATTGGTTAATTTTGCCTGCTTTGTACTTTTTGGAAATGGAATATCCTATAGTCAGACAGTAACTACTCACCTGTGCCTGGCCTTTATTAATCGTGGTTATGTTTGTGAAATTCATCCGTGTTGCTGTGGTTGGTTGTAGTTCAATTGTTTTCAGTGCTATAGTATTTAGTTGTATGAATCTTTTGGGATTTATTTATTCATTCTACTGTCGATGGGCATTTTCTAGTTTGGGGCATTTACAAATACTGCAGCTATGAACATTTGTCATTGTTGTTACTATTTTTTAATTGTTTGGGTATGAAAAGACTGCCAGGTACGAGCTTAAGGGCACAAGCTTGGAACTGGACAAACTATTAATCGTGTGTGATCTTGGCCAAGTTTTTTTACCTTCTTGAGCGTGTCTCCTCATTTGTAATGGGCATATGAATTCCAGTCTTGCGGGATTTTGGAAAGAAATGAATAAAATGATGGATGATCTCCATAGCGCTTGACATAAAATGAGTACTCACAGAATGGAAGTTGCTATTACTTTTTTATTTTTATTTATTTATTTATTTATTTATTTATTTATTTATTTATTTATTTATTTATTTATTTATGAGAGACAGAGCACAAGCTGGGGATGGGCAGAGAGAGAAGGAGACACAGAATCCGTAGCAGGCTCCAGGGTTCGAGCTGTCAGCACAGAGCCCGACGCGGGGCTCAAACTCAGAAACCGCGAGATCATGACCTGAGCCGAAGTTGGACGCTCAACCGACTGTGCCACCCAGGCTCCCCGCTATTATTTTTTTAAATTAAACTTTTGTAAATTATAGCAAAGCACCCATGCAATTTATTCTTTGTATTCTATTGCTTTTACATAGTGTTTCTTTTTTCTTTTCTCTCTCTTGTTTTTTCTTCAGAGGGTGCACAGGCTTTGTTTGAATCTTCTTTCTCTTCCCTCTCCCTTCCTCTATTCCACTCTTTATCTGCCTGTTATAATCCAGGTATAGGGGTAGAGACTGAAGAACAGAATTTTTACCAGACTTCACTCATCCCTAAATCTTCTCAGTTTTTGCCATATAGGTTCACCATTATACTGCTATTTACTTACGTTTTTTTCTGATTTTGCATTTAATCAGCTCACTTTCTTTTACTTTGCCTCATCCAAAGATGCAAGATCCTTGAGTTTGTGGCAGTATTTCGAGAGTGGTTCTTTACCATCAAAAACATTTCATGTGCCATCACTGCGTGTTACACTTTTGAAAACATTCCATTAAGCAGGGTCCTCCCTTATTGGAATTCATGGCCTGTGGATAGAGGTAGACAATTGAGCAAATAGTCCTATGTCGTATAATTTTGCCGGTGTCCTTCCTTATTGCCACGGTCTTGGCTCACCTCCTCCTCACCTCACACCAGCCTCTTAATGCCAGTATGGCTCCTCTTCAGCCTCTCTTTCGAACTAACCTAGGCCGCTTGCGGTTGATGGCATGGTCCTTCTCCAGCCCTGCCACTGTCACTTGGTTCCTGTAGTAAGTAAGAACTTGAGAAAACTCAGCTTTACCATGAAGTCTTCAACAAACATTACAGACCTGGATACACACCAGGAGAAGGTCCTTGTGTCAGTCAGCAGAGGCCAAGTTTTGCTGCATTGACAAAGGACTGCAAAATGTTAGGGATTTAGAAAACAATCTCAGCCTGGCAGTGGCTGTGCTCGGTGTCCCTTTCCTTCTCAAACTAAGACGTAAAGAGCGGCACCTACTTGGAACGTATTTGTCTCGAACGGAAGGAAAAGGGAAATGGTGGAATCACACACTGGCTCGTAGAAGAACTTCCCCCTGGGAAGTGGCACATGGCAGTTGTACGCGCGTCTCGTTGGCCATAACACGTCAGTGGCCAAGCCTGGTACCAGTGGGAGGGAAATACCTTCCTCCTGGAAGGAGCAGTCAGTAGGAAGGGACGTGTCAAGAAGGGGCAGCGGAGTCAGGTTTTCAACATTTCATCGCTTTAGTAGGTAGGGTTTCTGGGATATATAGCTCCCAATTTTTTTTTTCCATTGTCAGCTTTATTAAACAGCTTTATTCTTTTTTTTTTGCGGGGTGGGGGGGGGACCTTCACATCAGTTGATGTACTTCCATGCCAGCAAACAGGCAATGCCCAAGATGTACAGAAGACGTAGGCTGCAAGTCAGTGGCCCAGGTTCCCCTGTGACTTTCAACTTTCTTACAAAAGTCAGCCTGAGCATCAGTGACCTCATCAGCCTATAAAAAATGAGGAATCTCAGTTTCATCCTTGGATTCAGTACATATTTACTGTTTCTGCCAGATGATGTGATAGAAGCTCTATGAAGCTTGAAGGCCATGGTCTTGAGTTCTCCTTCTAGGAAATTCATGTTATAAATACAATCAAGAATACCCTCATTTTGGGGTGCCTGGGTGGCTTAGTCGGTTGAACATCCAACCTCCCATGATCTCGTGGTTCACAAGTGCGAGCCCCATGTCAGGCTCTGTGCCGACAGCTCAGAGCCTGGAGCCCGCTTTGGATTCTGTGTCTCATTCTTTCTCTGCCCCTTTCCAGCTTGCGCTCTGTCTCTCTCTCAAAAATAAATAAAAAATTTAAAAAATAGTCTCGTTTTTATTTATAATTGACCTAAAACTAGGATTACTTGCATGAGTACTAGCTAACTAGTCAGTCAGTCCATGTGGACTGCTTGCACGGCTTCAAGCATGCTTTTCTCCAGAATGGATGTTTAGTTGGCCTTTGAGGAAAATCATGAACTCATTCCAACTTAAGAAAGCTTTGTGAATGACTAGAGCTTTCAGGATTGTGTTTATGTAGTTTCAAAGATTATGTTTCGTTTTTTAGATGAAAGATAATTTAAGAAGATTAGCTAGCATCCTCGTTAACCTGGAGCTATTTTAATGGGGAAAAAAAGGGCAACCTGTTTTCTTCTTAGGAAGTCGTATATTAGTTTAATTTATAAATTATATTTAATCAAATTTTATTTAGGTTGTATAGGATAATTTTCAAGTACAGAATGTTAGCTAACCTAGAAAACACTGTGGTTCAAGTGAACGTCATTTTATTAGCATTTTTAAAACCTCATCATACTAGTTTATACAATAAATGTGTTTCTATAAAGGTACAGATATATAAATAAAGAAGATAAATATATAAAGATTACATTTTGGAAATGGATGAAAGTCACCATGGTACTTAGGTTCCTAAAACCAATCCTACAATAATTATTTTCCTAAATGTAGGACCTATTATAAAATGAACATTGTGATCCTGATATCTCTTTTTAAATCTTGGGATGATTGGGAGGAAGTCATAATCAATATATTAACATATTTTTGGAGTCTGATATTATGAGCATCATGGATAGACTTGAAAGTCAAAATAAGTATTTGACAGAATTTTAATAGGTAGAAGAATTTAATTTTTTTATTATCAGATGGAGAGCAAAAATAGTTGCATCTGCATTGAATACTGGACTTTCCAGAGTGTGTGTGTGTGTGTGTGTGTGTGCACGTGCGTGTGTGATCTAAGACTCATGCTATTCTAAGTGTGACGCATGAGTTGGACTAGTTCATGAGCTGTGTGTTGCTGGTCTGCAGTGAGATAAGAACAGAAATTTAGAGTGTTTAGAGATGTTTATAGCAACTGAACAGAGTAATTTTAGGTCTGTTGAATCTGATACAAACTTGGGCTTGCATATTTGTGCGTGTTTTGTTTTTTTCTTTCCATTTGTCTAAGAATTCATTTTTATTTTACTTTTTACAAAAGTATTGGTCTATGATGGATTTGGGAAGAGAACGAAACTGGTAATATGATTGATTTGGGAAGCATTGGTGAGAAACCTGCATTACTGTGGCAGAAAGGTGGTATAATTTTTAATATTTCATGTGACATTCCATATGATGTGGAATAGTGTGGCTTATGTTGCCACTTTACTAATCCCTAGTATAGTCGTATTCCCTAACCCTTCCAGCATAACTGTTCTTTCCATTTAATGGTGTCATTTTACTCTTCTTATTTCCTGGAGTGATTTGCAAAGAAGTATTCTTTGGATTTATTTATTCATTCAACCATTATTTACTGAGCATCTCTTAGAACAGTGTGGCGGGTACTGTTCTCAGCATTGGGAGTTCAGCAGTAACAAAACAGGTATACAATCCTGCTCTCATAGCTTATATGAAAAGAATTAAAACATATAAATATGCATGTATATACAGGCACAAATATGCATACACACATGAACTATGAGGTGGTTGATTGATCCCAAGTGTCATCCAATTCCACTTATGCCCGTCTGATGCATACTTACCTCTCCTTGGATATTACGATCACTGTTGATGTAGTTTTGTGTCTGAATGCTATTGTTGACAAAGTAAGAGTCCCCAGGTGACAGATATAGGTGGCTTCCCCTAGGGCCACTGGTGCTTGAGCGTGGCTTCCCCATATTGGTGAGGACGGTGAACAAATAAAGCCTCAGAGACTGGAGGAACTTGGTGTTCACTGTCCTGAATCGCTGTCTCCTTTTGGGATGCCATTAAATGTAGAGTTCAATTGGGTACATTTCTTTGGTTCAGCAGGAAGGACTATAGTCTTCTGCAGGACTGTGTTTCAATCCCGATAGTCTAGAGTGTAGCACTGGGGAGGCACTGACCCTCTGAAATTAGGACAGCATTTTGTGGATGTGTACTTTTCTGGGGTAAGTCACCCAACTTTCATCAGCTTCTGTAAGTGATTTATGACCCCCAAAGCTAACAAATCATTGGCGAACAGGGGCCTCCCATGCAATTTATAGTTCGGCCCCTATTATTTAATCTGGTTTCATCTCCTCTTGTTTCCTCCCTTGAGCTTTTCTGCAACGCCTCGACTGGTCTCCTCACTGCTGCTCCTGTGTGCCAGGCACAGTCCCATCTGGAATGTATCATCTCCAACCACGCACAGGATTCATCTCCTCACCTCCTTTAAGCCTTTGCGCAGATGTCATCCTCTGGGCTTCCCCTGACTGGTGGATGTAGAGTTGTATCTCTTTCCTGGCCCTGACTTGGTTCCTTTGATGCTTCTTGCTCTGCCTTACTTGTATTCCTTTAACATATTTTGTGGCTTAATTATTTCTTGAATTTGTTGTCCGTGGACACTCTACAGGGATTTTTGCCTCTTTGCTCACTGCTATATCCTTAGCACTTTGAACAGTGTCTGGCACATAGTAGAAAGATGGTGGCTTCCATACCTTCTGAAGGAGGAAGGCTTTGGTGGTCTGTTTATACCCCTCAGCCATCTTTCTGCGCCCTAAAGGGACAGGGCCAGTGTAGGGTAGGGTAAGCAAGAGAGGTGGATGTCCTGACTCCCCCAAGGACTGAAAAAAACATAGTAGGTGTTCATTAAATATTTGATGAATAAATGAATGAATATGGGATCTGACTCTCCCCTTCAGAGTGTACCACATGGAGCTTAAATTTGGCCAGTTTAGCTGAGATTCCTCATGTTGCTCTGTGTGTACTCCCTCCCATAGGTTATGGTTTCGTGGATCTTAGTTCTTATGTTGCCGTAAATTGGCTTTCAGTGCATCTCTTTACTTTTCTCTCCAAGTTTCCAACATTCCATCTTTGTCTTGCTCAGTTTTGCTGTCTATGTCATCTTACTGGACCCTAGACTCTCTAAGCATTTATAGACAGTACCTTAGGCAAATTAGCTGGCCTTTCTATCCCCTGGCTTCCTGATCTGTAAAATGGGGGTGATAACATATATGACCTTGCAAGGTTGCTGTGAGAGTGAAATGAGATGAGGCTTGTTAAGTAGATTAGACAGGACCTGACATAAATATTGGTTGCAGTAATGCTGATAAAGATACAAGCATGTCATGGCTCAGCATCACGCGTGGCATGTGCAGGCACAGAGTAAATGGCACTTGTCGGAGTTGTTATGCTTTTTCCCAACCCTTTATTACCACCACTAATGATACCGTTCCAGAGAGTCATCAAAGATTGGGGCGTTAGCAGAAGACCGTAGAGGAGAGTAAGCGTTGTCTTCCTTTCTCTTCCCGTCCCTTCTTTGACCTCGACCTCCACCTCTTCCTCTGCCTCTTCTTCTTCCGTGCTTGCTCCCTTGCCAAGCCTTGGAAGACCTTTCAGGGCTGAAACTCACTCTGTGCTGTGCAGTGTCACGGTGGTTGTCACCATGATACAGCACTCAGCCTTTTGTGCCACATTCTCTTTGAGCAGATAGCAGTAGGAAACTTGCATGTTCCTCTGAGACATATTTCCACCCATGTATGCAACAACCGTCATGATTTCTGGCAAAGTATTTATTTTTTTGGAGGGCATTTCAAGGAGCTGCCCTGTAAGCCTCTGAATGCATGAGTTGTTTGTTTTTTTCTTTTTTCTTTTTTCCCCTCAGTGACAGGTTAGTAAAACTCCCCAGATTTGAATCTTACAATCGATCAATCAGCAAAGATTTATTAAGTATATATATTAAACCTTTTTTTTTTTTTTTTTTTTTTGAGCAGCAGAATGGCATGGTGAAAGGCAGGTTTTAGAAAGATTAACCTGGGGACTGTGTGCATAGTTGGTGGAGGGGGGTGTTGTAAATTCAGTAGAGAAGGGAGAGGGGGATATATTATAGGAATTGGTAACAGAACTGCAACAGTGCCAGTGGCCGTGGAAGCCTGGGTGGTATATGGGGTACATCTATTTTCAGATTTCTTAAGCACTGTTGGACAGTCTCCCACGACAGTTTACCAGCAGTGTCTGTGAGGTCTGGAAGCTCCCCGTTCTTGCCAACACTTGGTTACTATTGCTGCCTAACAAATGCTGTGAAAATACAGTGATTGGAAAACACAACTATCATTTTCTTATCTGTTGTGGTCTCTGTGAGCCAGGCATTCAGGAGGAGTGGTCTCTGTGAGCCAGGCATTCAGGAGGACTGGACTGGACTGGGAAGCTGTGGCTTGGGGTCTCTCATGACGTTGTAGAGAAATGGTGGCTTCCGTACCTTCTGAAGGAGGCAGACTTTGGTGGTCAGTTTTTACCCCTTCTTGTCATCTTCCTGAGCCCCGAAGGTACAGGGCCAGCGTAGGGTAAGCGAGAGAGGTAGAATCCTGGTTCTCCCAGGGATCGAAATAAACATTTATTGAGCACCTGCCGTGTCCTAGGCCTTGTGCAGGGTATTCTACTATTATAGCAAATGTTTAATTGACTTCAGCACAATCCTTCCTTCAGAGTTACCTTCCTAGACAAGGCTTTCCTTAACAACCCTACTAATTAAATATGCTTCCCTTTTTATTTCCATCTTACTGCTCAAATTATTACCTCTGTAACTCTTTTCTCTATTTATACTGTGTAGTTGTTGGCTTGTTTGTTACTTGTCTGGTTTCCTCCTCCACTCCCTGGTAGCAGACTGAGGGTCCATGACAACAAGGACTCTGTCTCTTGGGTGCGCTACCCTTTACTGAGGTGAACGATAGGAGAGGTGAAATAGAGGGCACCAGAGAAATTTGAATTTCAGAGCAGAACATAATATTTTAATGTAAGTATGTCCCCAGTATAGAACATTTTAAAGTATAAGTATATCCCAGATGTGGGACTTGCTTATACTAGATACTATTTGTGGTTCATTTGAAACTCAAGTTCAGTTTGATGTCTGGTAGTTTTATTTGCTACATCTGAGCACTCTAGTACCTGATATTTGAGCATAGTGTATATAGCACATAGTCGAAGGTCAGTGAAGTGTTTGAATGAATGAATGAGTGAATAAATGAAAAAGCTCATTTCTTTCTCCTGAACAGTTTTGCAAAGTGGGTATTATTATTTTACAGATAGGGAAATTGACGTTCAAAGAAAATAGTAAGCTTGCCCATGCTCCGAGAGATAGTTGGTATAGGATGGGGATATGAGTCCAGTTTTGAAAGCTGCTATCTTTGGCTTTTAGTTAGCTCTGTTTTCTTTCCACTACATCATGTTGCCTTGCCTTGTTAAGAGATTTCCTCCTTGTAGCACATTTCTTCACTGTATCAACAGACAGCTAAGCTTGGTTCAGTTTAAGTAGAAAGAGTTTATTACACAGAATATTCAGGAGCCTGGGACTCTTGGGAGGCCAGTGAAGCAGCCTGAGGCTGAGTAGTAAGGAACCACGCCCCAGCACACTATATAGAACAAGGACACTGATGTAGCTACCTCTGGGTGCATACATTGTAGCTTGCAACATTGACCTGACTGAGGCAGACCATTAAACCATACAGCCAAATCCTATACCCCTATGCCTTCCAGATGTAGCTGTTTCTTTCCTTGTCAGAGCACAGGTCTGCACAGTGTGGCCCAGGTACGTCTGATTGGTGGAATGGAAGGCACATGTCTTACCCTAGCTGCAAGGGAGTCTGGGAAAGTGAGCCCTTGGCTTTCACCATGGAAGTTGTCTCTGTCTCCCTCTGAACTCATAAGAAGAGGAATTCCCCCAAACCCAGGAAGTGTCTTAAAAGGTGCTGAGTAGCCTAAAAGATAATACACGTCCACCTAACTAATACCTGCTTCAACCTTTGTTAGCATAGTGCCTTCTAATTTTTTAGAACAGGTATTACTTTCTACCTGGTATGAAAACAGGAATTACATTTGGCTGAATTTTTTAATCTGCCCAATAAAGGACCGAGTCTGTGCTCCCTGGAGGCAGTTGATACATTAGTAAATAAAACTCACTTCTTCGTGTGGTGGGATTTTACAGGTGATTTTAAATTTATGTATATTTTTCTAAATTTCCTATCACAAACATTTGGAATAAAAAGGAGAGTCTTCAAAATTTGGTAACTGGGAGAAATCCCGTGAACTTCCTTATCCGCAATTCTGAAATCCAGAAATCTCTGAATATTGAAGCGTTTTTTTTCTTTTTTAAATTTTACTTCATTTGGCAGAATTATCTGACCTGAAATGACTTGAGGCTATTTATCATCTTTATTGTCTCAGTTTAATATTCATATGTTTCCAGCAGAAATATTAATGCACTTGATTATGAGCTATTGCCCTATCCCACTGGGGATATTATACTGTGTGTGTACTGTTCTCTTTATAAAATCTGGAAAAATCTGGTGTCCAAGACTTACCAGTCCCCAAGAGTTTCTTTGAAGTGTGTGTGTGAATACACAGGCATAGTATGTAAGTAGAAATTTGTGGAATGACATATTAAAAGCTTTGGGCCAGTGATTACCTCTAAGAACAGGGATTAGATGGGAAGACAGTGAGGGATCAATTTATCCTTCCTATTCTTCAGTATTTCTAATAATTTTTATAGCAAAAAAATTGCCTTTTTCAATGAAAAAAGAAAGAATTGGCTGGAGGTTTTATTTATTTGGGAAAGCAGTGGTGATATTATTATTATTATTTTTTTGGTACTATTAATTTTAAAAGATATTTTGTCAAGCAGTCTCTGCCTTTACTTATTAGTTCAACATTACCCACTGCTGACAAGGACCCTCAGAAAATTAGGTACACACCAGGCAGTCTGCTGCCTTTTGGACAGTAAGTGCATGCTCTAGTGGCAGGAAATTTGCATCAGCAAAAAAACACTAATTTTGCTTAGAAAAATAAAATAAAGGACTCAAAAATGTGATGAGTAAATGAAACTAGTGTTATTAGTGATGGGTTTGGCATGTTTTACGAAGTCTGAATGATTACTCATCCACTGTACGTTTGCAGAAGTTCTTTAACAAAAGCCAGATGCATACGTAGTAGCAGGGGTTAGTAGGTGGATGAGAGGATTAAACCCAGCGAGTTTTTGGAGCATTGGTTTGTAGCTGTTTTTGGCTTGTCAACAGGCTGCTTTTCTGAGTCAGCCTATAGGATGGCTTCCCAGGGTAAGTCTGATTTTGCTTTTCTGGGTTTAAACTATAAGTGGTGAGGAGGTCTGACTAGTTGCCTTTTTTTGCACTGGATTCTGTAAATTAATAGTGCCTGCATTTCTTCTGTGAGAAAGACATTCATCTTATTCCAGCATTTTCCAGTGTTCCTGCTGCTGATTTTTATAGCTTTGCCTCACCTCCCCCTAAGCTTGAAAGTGGAATGCCCAAGTGCTGAAAGAATTTGCAAGGGGAATTGCAAAGGTCATATGTAAGTTCTGCGGCTGGCGTGAGGAGAGCAATGTGATTGAGCCCGAGCCCTTTGTGACCCTTTCTTTTAAAGAGGATGTTTCCAATAAATTAGTGTAGCACACTTTATGTGCTTGTTTATGACCTTAAAAATGGTTTAGCTATTGCTGAGTGGCCATTACTGATGCTTTATGACATGTTATAATGATTTCAACCTGCACACTTTTTTTTTTTTTTTTTTTTTGGATTGGAACAATGTCATGCATCAGTCGATGTGAAGTTCATTTTTTTTTTTTTTTCCTCTTAAAGGGACTGGGGAGAACATTCAAGATTAGAATAAGTCCCTGGATTCTAACCCCAAAGAATGTTGGTTCTCGAGGTCGGAATAAATGAGGATTCGCCAAGCTCTTACAAATGAGCTTTGTAGTAATTGCTGATGAAATTATAAAACCCCTGCTTTTCCCACTGGATATTAAATGCCCCTTTCATTAGCTATAGTATGGGGAGCAAAAGCATGTGATTTTTTAAAAAATGTTTAACCGTAGCTAAAAAAGGCAGTTTTCATTTTGTGGCTGCTCTTTTCCTTCCGGTATCTAGCACAGTCGAGGACTTTATCTTCTTGTATCTTCTTAGGACACTCTGATGAATAATGGGGTCTGACTAGCTCTCTCTAAACGGAAGAGCGTGCGGAGGATCCTGGGCTGGAGGGTGTGGAAGAGCCCAGTTGCATCCTCCGCCAGCCATGGGTTGGGGGTACTGCCCTTCCCCCCTTCCCCACCAGCTCTCAGGCTGACGGAGGTCACTGTGATGTGAAGGCCAGGCCATGTCGGTGGCTGATACCTTCTCTGAATGGCGCTTACATCTCTGTGGGCTCAGAAGGGACCTTACCTCAAGATTTCTGTTCATTACTGTTCAGTACTCCTGAAGGAGAACATTGATCTTGCTCTAAATCAGTCGATGAGTCCCACCTCAGGAAAGACTGGGTAAGGGAATGTCCGTTGATTTTTTTTTAAAAAGTGAAAACATTCACATGAGGAGCCTATAAAATAGGCTTTAAAAATTGAAGCACCCATGTCCTTAGTGCTGTGTGTGTCACCTAGAAATATCTGGAGCCCAGACAGTCTGAAGCCTCTCTGCCAAGGGCTCCCTTGTCAGTTGGAGGTGGTTAATGGAGGGGGGCACCTCTTTCTTGAGCATTGGTAGTTCTTGTATATATTTGGAGAAGGGGAGCAAAGGTTGCAGTAATCCAACTGGTCGGTTATTTAGGAACTTTTTTCTGCTGATAAAAGCAAGAGTATATCATGGAGTAGAATTGAGATAAAATCTGAGGCTGCAAAGAGATGTCTCCTTTACTGATGGTGGATTCAGACACTGCCCCCAGGCCTTGCTTTCAGCCCTCCGGGCAAGGATGTGAGTGCTGTGATGCGAGATTTGTGGTGGTGGGAAAGTTAGAGGGTTCGCTTTCACCCCTTCTCAAACCCAGCCTTCCCAGGAGTTTGTAAAACAAGGTGAAGTTGTGAGGTTTGAGGAAAGTTAGAGCCCATGGGGAGCTGGACACTTAATCCATCATGTCGCACACCCAGAGAGGGATTTGGACTGAAGGCTTAACCACCACTGCCCCCCAGACTCTGGAAGTTCTTAAAATAATGAAACAATTGTCTTTTTCAATGAGAGGGAGAGAAGAGTGAAATGTGGAGATTGGTACCTGAAGATACCTTGTGACCTTTTCCAGTGTTTTTTCCTCTCTTCTGGTCTGGAACTTGCACAATGACTAAGCCAAGCACCTTTTTTTTTTTTTTTTTTTTTTTTTTTTCCCCTTTCCTTTCCCTGTAAAGGGTAGAGTAAAATCAATTATCAATGATTTCCAAAAAGATTATTATATGTATTATGGGTTATCAAGCCTCTTTTGATTTTGTCCTATTGCCCTTATTTCTTGTTTTTTTTTAGCATCTCATCAAATGGCAAGAGTGGATGAAATACCAAATAGCTTTTTATTCCTAGTTGCTTGTTGCTAGTTAGGGGATTCAGCTTAAACAGATAGAATGGCAAACAGATTTCACATTTAGTAGGAAGGAAAATTTAAGAATATATATATTTGAGAGTCACCTGGGTGGCTCATTGCACCTGGGTGGCCCAGTTGGTTAAGCATCTGACTTCGGCTCAGTTCATGATCTCTCGGTTCATGGGTTCAAGCCCTGCATCGGGCTCTTTGCTGACAGGTTGGAGCCTGGAGCCTGCTTCGGATTCTGTGTGTGTTTGTCTCTCTCTGCCCCTCCCCCACTCACTCTCTGTCTCTCTGTCTCTCTGTCTCTCTCTCAGAAATAAAACAACATTAAAAAAATAAAAAAAGAATATTTATATTTGAGCCCAATCTTTGATTGATACATATGCGTGTATGTATATATCTATATGTGACTATATCTTGCACTTAATGTATCTCCATCTTCCATGTAATACATTCATATATTTATATCTGTCTATATCTTCTGTGTAATATATACATATATTTGATCCCACACACATATACATGTGTATATCTGTATATCTTAATCTGTATCTTGTATGTAATTTACTAAAATCCTAAATCTGTATTCATAAAAAAATCAAATCTTAAAATAACTCTGCTGGAAAAAACAAAGAGGGAAAATTAGTAGGCAGTCTTCTTGATACTTTAATGTGTGTGTTTACTACTTAGAAATATTCAAATGCAGCTTTGTTTCCTATAGGTAATTTTGGTGGTACAATATTTGAAAAGGTGACAGATAAAAGGGCAGAATGCGGTCCTTGAAGCTGTAATTTGCAGGAAAGTAATAGTACAAGTCCATTTTCTTTTCCACATGTGCTATTTATATAATTTGTACTTTTAACAAATCTTAGAACTAGAATGAAAATAGTGATTAATCTTAAGGGCAAGAAATGTTGTAATTATGCCAGATTTGGAAAGTTAAAGAAATTTTCTTGGTGGTTAAGTACAGTCTATTGAGTATTCTAATTTGTATGTCACAGAGCATAGTGCTCAGCAGATACTGTGTGCTCATTAATGTTAAATGATTGAGTCAGTTTGTCAACACTTCCCCCCTGCCCCCTCCGCTACCTGGAAAATAAGCATATTTGACTTAGAAATGGCGGGTCAGCTTTTAAGCCAAGTTAAGATAAGTAGGTCAGATGAAGTAGCATGCATAGCAGGGATGGTCGTATTACATATGCAAAGACAAAAGACTGAAAATGAAAACATAAAAATGTTTGGATTTTAAGATTGTGGATGGTATTTATTTTTATGCCTTTTTTGGCTTTCTTTTAATTTTCTAACCTGAGCAGCTACGTTCTTTGGGACTTAGTACTTTCATAAAACATATTAGGCTTCACATAATTGTTTGTTAAGTACCAGGTTAATTAATTTATAATAAAAAGGATACACATCAAATAGGATGTGAATGATGTCCGGAGTACAGAGCATGGTAGCTTTGAATAGAACTTACATTGTAGCAAAATTCATCTTTCCAATTATTTTATGTCTAGTCCTAGGAGAGTCACTTCTGCTATAACACAACATATGCATTTCTAAAAAAAATCACCAGGCTAGGCAAAATCATTCAGTAGACACCATGGAGTCTATTAGAAAAAATTGGGTTAGAGGTACTATACTCAAAAACTTTATCACTGACATATTAAGAGAAGAAAAGATAGGAACCTAGTTAAAAGAGTAGACAGTGTTATACTTGTTAAATGGTTAAGCAATATATAAATAAGGCAATAAACTTGGTAGTTTGCCTTGAAAAGACCTGGTGTTTGCTTGTGGAAGTGAGTGTTAGAAGGACAGTAGCTTGTAAATTACAGTGAGAGGGTGGAAGGAAGCTTATCTGAAATTGATGGAAAGTTATAGCTCCAGAAGTGGATTGGTGTACATAATGTGCATGGTGAACTGTGATAGGTGGCAGATGTTTGAGGTGTGTGCATTTTGTGTGTTCCTACATGGCTCGATTCAGCGGGGTGCATTTTCTGTGTTTACCCACTGACCTTGCAAACAACATAATGCATAGCAAACCAAAATTCATTTGAGTTAGGTGCAAATTGGTCTCTCATGTGGCAATCCATGTATCAGTTGTGAACAAACTTGCATTTTAGAAACAAGCGTTATAGCAGAACTGAATGGACATGAGATAGATGAAATAAAGCTGCACTAGTCCTACATATGTCAAGAGCCCAGGTTGGAATCCACCCTCACTATCAGCACCCCCCCAGGGATTCCATTAAGCATTGCTGTGCGGTGTAGAACTTGATTGTCCTGTTGTTCGTGACCTGGAACAGATGTAGAACAATGCTCTTTTGAGACGTTTGGTCCTATGTGTGTATCCTTCCTTGGCCAGTGACTGGAAGTGTGCCAGATTCTTCAGCATTCACAGAGTTCAGCCCCACTGCCAGATGGACCGTCCATTAAAGTGAATGGCCTTGAATTTATTGGCCCCATAGAATACCTCCATCCGGGACCTAGTCAGGGAATCTATCTTGAACATGGTGCTACTCAGTACTTAATCAAATCCTGCTGTGAAGGGTGCCTGGGTGGCTCAGTTGGTTAAGTGTCTGACTTCAGCTCAGGTCATGATCTCGTGGTCTGTGAGTTCGAGCCTCAAGTTGGGCTCTGTGGTAACAGCCCAAAACGTGGAGCCTGTTTTGGATTCTGTGTCTCCCTTTCTGTCTGTCCTCCACCCTCACACTTTGTGACTCTCTGTCTCTCAAAAAGGAATAAACATGAAAAAAAAAATAAAAATGCTGGTGTGAAAAACCAAGATTTAGGGATTATAGTTTGAACGATGGAGGTTCATCCATCCCTTTGGATACTCTAAAATGGTGGGGGAAGGAGAGAATGTTGTTTGAAAAATTATTTTCCAAGGTGGCTTTTGCTTTGGTTTGTGAAATAACATTGAAGAAAAGCATGAGAATTTTATATTTATCAAAAAGGGTAATTGGTTAAAAATTAGTTAAGGGAAATCTGTAAAATCAATACTTAAAATAAACCAGACCAGCAGAAATCTCTGTATCTCAGAATTTGCCACCTGTCTACCCTGCCTTAGTTCTACTAAATTATACTTAGTATGATGCCCTTAGCCTCTTTTGAAGATCATTATAAGATAGAGGCCTATAAATCTTGAATGTATGGGGTGCTTATCTTGTGGATGTTCTAGAGGCCTCTGGACTCTTGGGAGAAGTGTCTCTCTGGTTTCAATACCACAGATGACTGTACTTCTTTGCAGCTTTGGGTTAGTTTATGGATATAGTTAGTCATGTAACTGATCATGTCTTCTTCCTCTTTATGGTCACACGCATGTTTTCTTTAACTCACACATGTTTTTTTAACCAAAAGAAAAACTAGTTTGCCAACATTGGAAAATGGAAAGATTTCACACAAGCATGTTTGAATTTCTGGCATTTCTTGAAAAATCAGATCTGGTAACATGGGGCTCACATGTCTCCATGGCAACCATGGGAGTCAGTAATATTATGGCATTTTCCTTAAAATAAAACAGGCACTCTTCAGTTGCTTTTCTACCTTTACTCTAACTGCTTGGCCCCCATAGACATTGGACTCTCTGTCCCCATCTTAGAAAGCAGTTTGTGACCCACCTGTAAAAAACATGCAGACTCTATTTGCATTTTATATACTAATTTTATTAAGTTCATTTTATTTTTTTTTAATGTTTATTTATTTCTGAGAAAGAGACAGCATGTGAGTGGGGGAGGGGCAGAGAGAGAGACACAGAATCTGAAATAAGCTCCAGGCTCTGAGCTATCAGCCCAGAGCCCGATGCGGGTCTTGAACCTACAAACTGCGAGATCATAACCTGAGCTGAAGTTGGACGCTTAACCGACTGAGCCACCCAGGCGCCCCTTATTAGGTTCATTTTATTTTTTTCTTGAATTCTCTTTCCTTCATCTTACTACCTTCATCCACACACGTTAACTTTCTGTTGTTTCATCTTCATGCTGTGTGCTTTTACATAAGCTCCTTTAAGTCCTTTTGGGAAGAAACAAATGAAAAGTGAAATAATCAGAGAAGGAAGAAGTTACTCTCCTGTTTTTAACTTTTTGTCCAACAGGAGTTTAAAATGATTTCAGTGCTGAGACACCTGGGTGGCTCAGTTGGTTAAGCATCCGACTTCGGCTTAGGGCATGATCTTGCGGTTCATGAGTTCGAGCCCCACATCGGGCTCTGTGCAGACAGCTCAGAGCCTGGAGCCCGCTTCAGAGCCTGTGTCTCCCTTTCTCTTTGGCCCTCTCCTGCTTGCGCTCTGTCTCTCTCCAAAACAAACACTTAAAAAAATTAAAATTATTTCATTTCTTTCTCTGACTTATTTTAGTGTCTACATGATTCTACCATTAGGATCTCTATAAGTATTTGCTGTCTGTTTGTAACACTTCACAGAAACTCTGAGAGACATTGTTTTGTAGCAAAGATTGGTTGACTTTCCATGATCTTGTGTTAAGAACTGAAAAGCCAAGTATGTCAGAATAGCTGTTCATTCAGTTATAAAGAGGGAGGATTAGGATACCATGAACCTCCTTGGAGGTTACTTGCCAACTGCAAAGACCATGAGAAGTCATCATTCAGTGCCCTACAGTTGGCCCTGCTGTGGCGCCTGGGGAAGTGGCCAGAGAAGACCATAGGTGTCTGAATCTTGCTGTTAGATGTGAGGGTAGCCCAAGTGGTGTTGATAACAGCTCTGAATTAATGTAGAAGCATTATTTTTCATACAATTCAGGTGTCCATTTTCCTTTGAGAAATCTGAAGACCCGCTAAGAATGAGCCAGCATTCGCCCCGGGATGGGTTTGTGTCTTGTTCACCACATCCTCCCATCTCTGTTCTCTCCATGACACTAAGGCTGAATGCCATCGCTCTGAACCTCTGCATTTCCTCCATGTGTAACCTGTTATTATTAATGCCCTGTTGGTGTACCACCCCAATTCACTTTGCTGGCTAAGTGTATCTCATACTTCAGCATATTTTCTACCTGCCATAGTTGTATTCCATGTGCTTCACAGTCTGTCAGCTCTTTTCATAACATTCACGTTGAATGAGTTGGATTCTTACTGGATTCTCTTCTCCCCGGTCTCGGGGTTGTAAGCTGCCACAGCAGGCGTATCATAAAGATAGAGATGTAGAAAAAAGGACACTGGACTCATTCATGCAACAGTATTTACGGAGCACTGGCTCTGTGCCCAGTACTGTTCCTATGCTAGGGATAGAGCAGTGAATAAAGCAGGCAAAAAATATGGGCCCTACTGGAGTTTACTTTCTGGTAAGCGGAGGTAAGTGCTGTGAAGGAGAATAAAGCTGGGAGGGGCTCCTCCACTTTCATATGAAGCTGATAGATTGGACCTCGCCTCGGAAGTTCCTCTCGAACAGAGATGTGAATTAACTAAGTGACAAGCGAGCCATGCAGCTGTGTGGAGAAGAGCACTGTAGGCTGAGCAGGTAGTAGTAACAAGAGCAGAATTCTTGAGAAGGGAACATGCTTGGATTTGACATTAGATACAGCCTCTGTTTCAGTGTTACCTCTCCTGGCGGTGTGAGTTAGGGTTAGTTGCTTTTGCCGTCTGGACCACGTCTATGTCTGGACCACGTCTGTGAACTCACCTCTAAGATGCTAAGATTCTCCACTGGAGAAAGACCATGCCTCTCTCTCCAGTCGCTACCCAAAGTCACATCTGGTCTTCAGCTCTTGACACATGTTCAGTAAATAGATGTTCAATTAACAGATGGATATATTAATGGTTTTAAAAGCATACAAAGCATTTCAAAAGCAGGGTCTTAGCTAGGTATATATCACAGTCCCCTAGAATAATGACATGACCAGCCAGGAGACACGTGTACAAGGAATTTTTCTTTAATGGTGAGTCTGTATTCTCTATGCTTAGCAAGACATGTCTACAAAGTACCAGGGGGAACTCTTAGGACCCAGGAAAGGAACCTGGGAGTCCTTGAAGGTTTCCTTTTGAAGGCATAAGCCTACGCAGTAGAGGGCCAGTTCCCCAGATTCAACTTAACATTGGTACCCCTGCACAGGAAGGTAGACTGAGGGCAGGGACTATGTCTTTGTTGTTGTATCTGTTGCTCATTGGTATCTCCCAACTTATAGCGTAGTAGCTGTGGGCTCATAGTAGAAGCTTAATATAAATATCTGTTAAAGAGTGAATAAATCAAAACAAGCATACATTTTCAACTCTTTTATAAGCAGTGTGGGAGTCATAATGGAAAGATACTGTGCACTCTCTCTATTTCCTTCCCAAGAAAGATACACTGGAACCAGAGAAGATCAAAAAGACTACAAGGGTGTCAAGTGTTAATGTCTTGTTTGCTTTAACTCATTTAGTTACTAAGCCCATTTGCAGATGGGGAAATGAAGGCTTAGAGCCAGTAAAGGGCAAAGTCAGTTAGTTTGAGTCCGGGGTTGTGTCCCTAACCCCCATAGGGTGTTGCTTACAGGAAAGTATCACTAACAACTATAGAAATACAAATATGCAGGGATGTCTGTGTGGTTCAGTCACTTATGTGTCCGACTTTGGCTCAGGTCATGATCTCATGGTTTGTGAGTTCCAGCCCCACGACGGGCTCTGTGCTGACAGCTTGGAGTCTGGAGCCTACTTCAGATTCTGTGTCTCCCTCTGTCTCTGCCCCTCCCCAACTTGCGCTCTCTCATTTTCTGTCAAAAATAAAATAAACATTAAAAAATTAAAAAAAAAAAGAAACAGGAGTATGGAAAAATGCACTTAGGCTAGATGGACTGTGCTTGTGGCATTAGTAACTAATGATGCTTACTGTGATAGAATTTTTCTTTCACATATGATAGGTTTTAGATGGAGAGAAAGAAAGATCTACTTTGTCAATCATACTTCTTGTTTTCTTGTCTATGCTCCAAATTCTGTTTCTTGAGAATTTGTCAGATTTTCTAAAAGGCACTTGGGAGCCCTTTCCTAACATGAATCTTCTTTTGGTTCTGGTAAGAATTTTCTAACTGTCATAATCACATTCCACAAGCTTCACAGCCTATCAGCTCTTTCCATCACATTCACGTTTAATGATGTGCTAGAAATACTATCTTTTTGTTGGCCTCAATTCTTCCCTTCTGCCCCCAACTCGTGAATACAACATTCTTCTGCTTGCTCTAGGACAATTGGGTTTTCCATTGCTTATTTCTGTTTTTGATAGGATGAATCCATTTACTACTGTGCTTTCGCAGGAGAACAAACTTAAAGCTGAAAGGAAGCTCGGTCAATTTGTAAGAGTCTCTTGGGCTCAGGAAAGATCCCTGGAATCTCTACATTTTTCTTTCATTTGTGTGCTTTAAAGTGAGGGGAACATTTTGATTTTTGTGGATGGTGTCAGCGTAGACAGCCGAGGGAAGCAGATATCCTGGCCAGCTTTTTGGGGAAGATGAGAATGGTTGTGTTTCTCATGACTTTATTTTTCCAGTGCTGACTCTATGGCACTATCACTCCGGCAAATATTGACTGGCCATGGAACATTTTTAAGAGCAAGGGTTTCATGAATGTTCTGTCTATTACCATGGCTGAGGAATCACAACAAAATATTCTCTACATTTCCTCGAGCATTTGTGGACGGGTTCCAGCGTATTACTTTTATGTTAGCTCCTAGACCACATGAAGAATTTAAAATAAAGTATTACTGGACACATACCGACTAAGAAGAACTGGGTAGAATATTTGCACCATTTTCTTCTTTTTGAATAGTAATGCCATGGCAGGGATAGTGACACAGAAGAATTGGGTACAGAAGGGCTTTGCAAGAATGTATGTTCTCTGACTCTCGTTACGGACATGATAGTAACGACAGCAGCACGGAACATCTCTTTAGCTCTTGATAATGACCTCTATTCTCATTTAAGAAAAGAGCAGGCACTGATGATGTTAAAAATGCAAAAGAAGCCCACCACAGATATTCCATAATTTCTCATAATTTCTGGTTTTTAACTCCCTTTTCTAGAACGTACCTCTCATGTCTTTATGTGATTAATAAGAATAATAAGGTGTAAGTGTACAAGGAGAGTATTTTGAGGGCTGGCTTTTGGCACTGATTTTATTTGGGCAAAGATCCTCCTGCAGCCCCTCATGCAGGTAAGAATGTAGCGGGCTGACCCAAACACATATCAAAGAGTTTTCCTTCTGCGGGGCTGTGTTAGCATCAGGCCATGGTGCTGATGGTGGTGGTGGTGATGAGGTTGTAACAATAGCGGCTGCACTGTGCTGAGTGCCCATACCCTCTCAGGTTTTGTGCCAAGTGCCTGCCATGCTTTTTTCCATGGGCTATCTCACAACAGCCTGTGATGTTGGGGCTCTTCTCCCTGTTTTACAGAAAAGGAATCTGAAGCTTGGAAGGTTGCAGTAATTTTCCCCTGGGTGCACAACTGATGAGACAGGAATGACCTTGGATTTGAACCTGGTTTTTTCTGACCCTAGTTTTTTCTGACCTCAGAACCTAGGCTCATAGCTTATCCTTACCACATTCTTTCTAGAAAGAGGAAACTTGCCCGGACTGTTTATGCATCCTGCTCCTCACTTCCCTGCTTCCCCCACCTCTTTCGTCATTAGATCTTTCTCCTGGTGCCAGCTTTCTGAAGCAAGTACCTCTCCATAGAAGTTCCCCTTCCTTCCTTCTTGGTCTGGTAGATTCCTCTCAGTCTTCAGGACTCCAGTGCCTTGGCTTTCTCCTTTGAGTTCACCCAACACTTTCTTTCTTAACCACCCAAAACCTCTTGCAGCTAATAGTTAGCTTATTTAAGTGTTCTGGGGATTCCTAGGATATGGCCCAAGCATTTAGTGAGTTTTGTGGGTCTGCCAGTGTGGACTTTTTCTGAAGAGCCAGTAGTTATCATATGAGTCTCAGGAAAGGATTTGATCAAAAAGGTTAAGATATTATTGTTTATAGGATTCTCCACCCTCCCCCCAAGTAAGGACCACCTAGAGGGGCGGAGCATATTTTATTTGTTTATATATATATGTACATATATATATATATATATACACATACACACACACACACACACATACATACACACACCTTGGATGGGTGTAAGAGTAGATGTTTTGAGTATCAGGATAAATGAATGTATTTTCTGATTGGGCTATGGAGTGGTGTAGCATCTGGGTTCAGATGCGATCAAATTCAGACTGCCTTGACCGAAATTCCTTGTCTGCAAACCCTTCAGCAAGTCATAAAATCTCTCTGAGCCTCATTCTCCTTGTTGGTAAAAGGGCCAGCATAGTAGAATTTAAGTTAGAGGGGTTTTATTGAGGATTAAAACAAGGTGCTTCCTGGAAATGTACAGGTACCAATGTACTTAGTACAAGAGTGCATAGCACACTTTCCATAATTTGTTGCTATTATTATTATTATTACTTAAGAGCTTTTGCAAAGGGGAAAGGATGAGGTTTTCACGATTCTTCTAGTGACTGTCATGGAGATACCACAAAAAGAGTTAATCATGTCAGTCTTGAGTTTTAAAGGCTCAGAACTAACATGCTTCCTCTGGCTACAGTGTCAGGTGCAGTTCAGATACCAACCAGAAAGTCGTTCTTGGACATTTCCTTTCCCTTTGGCCTCAACCTTGGTCACGCAGTGGCTCAGGCTCCACAGACGGACACCTCGAAATGCCAGCTAATGGAAATTTTCTGATGTGGACACTCTGCCCCGGAGGATTTGGACATATGCTTTTTGTGTTTAAATCAACAGAAAAAAAGTGCAACTGTAGCCACCCCTGTGCATAATCGTTGCAGTAGCCCATTTGCTCGCATGTTCCTGGAGCCCTTGAGTGCCAGGCCTGTCACTAGCCTCCCCTCTATGCATTGCAAGTGAGTCCAGTAGGTCAGATGAAAGACAGAGGTCAGCAGGGCATCATCACTTATTTACATAGCACTGATGAATAGCTGTACATAGATCAAGACATACACATTATTTCTAATAGCACAGCCATAGGGTCACATTGGCAAAAAGCTGCCTTTAGAAAAGTGCTTTAGTTGGATCCTTACAAACTCTGGCCCATTAACATGCACTAAATATAGAAAAGGGAGCTCAAAAATCTCCTCACAGAAAATGTATTGTGAGGTGGGTTCATTGACATCAGGGGAAAATATTGTCGACTCCTACTTTTCCCAGTCATT
This sequence comes from Panthera pardus, assembly GCF_024362965.1. NCBI lineage: Eukaryota > Metazoa > Chordata > Mammalia > Carnivora > Felidae > Panthera > Panthera pardus. The sequence goes on from NW_026527013.1 coordinate 37,728,154, forward strand.
AAAAAAAAAAAAAAAAAAAAAAGCATATAATGTTTCTTTTTGTCACTGGTAACTGCATGACCTTGAGTGAGTGACTCCTAAGTATCCATTAAAAAAAAAAATCTTTAAAGTGGATCACAGCTTTCTTCACGATCACCCACAAACTGGACCCAGCCTGAATGTCGTCTCCCTGGAGGGAGGATAAGCCAGCCACGGTTCCTCCATAGGATGGAGTCTAAGTAGCAGTGAACAGGAAGGAGCTGCTGACGCCTCTGACAACACCAGAGATCTCAAGTGTTCTTGCTATGGGGCAGGAACTAGACTCAAAGGCCAGGTATTTGATTCTAGTTACATGTAGGACAGAACTGTACGAACGGAAGCGGGTTTCTGGGAGGTGGGAGTGGGCAATGTTTTGGCTCCCAGAGGGGCAGCCCAGGGCTGTGGTTGAGGTGGTAGAACGGCTCTGTATCTTGGTTGTGGTGGTGGTTACAGCAGTCTGTATATTTCAGAACTGGCAGAACTGGACGCCCAAATGGGGAATGTTAGTGTATAAAAATAAAATAATTTCAAAAAGGGAACACCGGCATTTACCCAACACTCAGGAACGTAGACTTGCTTTGAAAGGGGTAATATGTGTCATTTAATCTCATAAATATTCACGGATGAGCTACTACCATGCAGTACTTTATGGGAAATCATAAAAGGAATACTTGCCTAAGTGCTCAGTGCCGTAACAATTGCACTTTGATAGACACGCACAAAAAACCGTAAGGTAATTTTAGGGTCGTCATGACCTTTTGGGAACTAAATGTAGATGGAGGAGGAAGATACATCTAGTTGGGATCATGGATGGAGTAATACTGAACGGGCAGATTTTGAAAATGTTTTTCCATAAACCCTTAATCGAAGTCTAACATTTCTACTGAAAAGTCTACACGTCTTATGTGTACCACCTGATCACTTTCCACCCAGTGTACGAGACCATCATAGCACTCTTGTGCCTTCTGGTAGGCAACCTTTCCCTGGAACATAATCGCTATCCCGACTTCTGACACCATTGATTAGTAATGTCTATGTGTTATTTAACTTTATACAAATGGAATCATGCAGTATGTACTCTCACGTCTGTGTTCTTTTCCTCAACGTTATGTATGTGAGATTCCTCTCTCTTGTATGTGGCAGCCCTTCATTCCCATGCAGTATTCCCCTATCTAATTACGTCACTGTTTATCTCTTCTGTTGATGAGCATCTGGGTTGCCTACAGTTCTGCGTTCTTATGAAAGGCGCTGCCGTGCACATTATTGCTATATGGTTTTGGTGAACACACATAGACGTTTCTGGTTGGTATGCAGTAAGAGGTGGAATTATCAGGTTATAAGGTAGGCATATGTTCAGTTGTCTTCTTAAAAGTTTTGATTGCATTTGACGCACAATGTTGTGTTAGTTTCAGCTGTACGACATAGTGCTTCAGCTTGTCTATGTTATGCTGTGCTTGCCACAAGTGTAGCTACCATCTGTCACCATACAGTGCGAGCAGAGTATCAGTTAGTATATTCCGTATGCTGTCTTTTATTCCTGTGACTTAGCTATTCCATACCTGAAATCCTGTATCTCTCACTCCTCTTCACTCATTGGCATACTCTCCCCATGCCCAGCCCCACTAGAGACCATCATTTTGCTATACTTATACTTTTGATTCTGCTTTTTGTTTATTCATTTGTTATTTTTAGATTCCACATATGCGTGAAATATGTAATTTTTTTTTCTCACTTGATTTATTTCACTTAGCAAAATACCCTCTAGGTGCTTCCATGTTGCTGCACTTGGTATGATCTCATCCTTTTTATGGCTGTGTAATATTCTAGTGTGCGTGTGTGTGTGTGTGTATGTGTGTGCATGTATACATCACTTCTTCTGAATGTTCCATTTGCTTCCTTCCTGACCGACATTTGGTAATGCATCTCTATTTCATTTTATTGAGGAATGTATATGATTTTCCATAGAAAGGGATGATGGGTGCATGAAGGGTAGTCTAGGCAAGAGGAACAACCCAAGCAAGAGTATGTAGCTAGGGTTAGAGAATGAGTATGTTTTATTTGCTTGGAAATTTTATATTGCTTGGAATACTTATAGTAGTTGAGACTAGAAAGGTAAAGTTGGCCTTGATTACCTGTCTGCATTAGAAAATTGAACTTCATTTATTCGGTGTTGATGACACTTTAACTTTATTAAAATAGTTGCATAAAAATAGCAAGCCATGCTTTAGGAAGCGTTATCTAGTAGGTTGGTGTAGGGTACTTGGAGGGGAGTGGAGAGAATAACTTACCAGTTCAGGCCAGAACTGAATCATGGCAGAATAACCATGAAGGCAGAGGAGATGCAGTTTGGTGGCTGATGGGTTAGAAGTGGCAAGTGGCTGGACAGTGGAGGGTTAAGGGGGTAAAGACTAAAAGATACCTCTGACCTGGTGGTATGTTAGCCAGTTATGACAAGATTCACTATTAGCCTTCTTAGTGAGGGACGTCTATTTGCTGTCTCTATTTCTTCACTTCCCATACACTTCATACTTTTTAATGTTTTGTTTCAAATTGTTGACTCCATCTAATCATTAATATGTCTAAAACCTATTGGTTTGGTAAAGAGCAATAAAATGAATAAACATGTACCCATTATATCTAAAGGCACAGAGCATTCTAGAAGTCTCATCTTTGAATTACAGCCTTCCCTTTACCCCCCACCAAGCTAACTGGTACCTTGAATTTTAGGCTAATCCCTCTCTTGATTTTCTTTCTTTCTTTCTTTTGTTTGTTTATTTTTGAGAGAGTGAGAAAGCGAGCCAGCATGCTCAAGTAGGGGAGGGGCAGAAAGGTGGTGGGGGGGGTGGTGGACAGAGGATACGAATGGGCTCTGTGCTGACAGCAGAGAGCCCAATACGGGGCTAGATCTTGTGAACTGCAGGATCATGACCTGAGCTGAAGTTAGACCCTTAACCAGCAGAGCCACCCAGGTATCTCTCTCTTGATTTTCATTATAGTTTTTCTGTCTCTTATCTGATGTTTAGCAGCATCCCTGTGCCCTGCTTACTTAATGCCAGTAGCACGCACTTGCCTATTTGTAACAGCTGAAAGTATCTCCAGACCTTGTCCCCTGGGGACAAAATCATCCCCAGTTGAGAACCACTGCTCTCCAGTGTTAGGATTCAGTGAAATGGCATTGAGTTCCCAGGACTGACAGGAAAGAGCCATCATGTAACTTCCCTTACTTCCATCCTGCCCCCTCCCAGCCCCAGGCTAGTGACTGTGGACAGTGGTACGTTCTTGCCTTTTGGTGCTGGACCTTCCCTGGTCCTGGAGGTCAGCCATTTCCTCTGCCAAGTGCTGGTGACTATTTTCCATATTCCCATGAACCATAAGTCCACTTTATATCTACCTGCATCTCTCTTTGCACGAATCCCTCTGCTCCTTGAGGGAGTCTTTATGGGCCTGATAAGATGCTTATTGCATTTCTTCCCAACAAAAAAGCATGTAATTTGGAGATTGTCGTGAAAAAAATATAATAAATATATATTAATAAGTCAAAGTTAAAAGTGTCAATAAACTGAAAGATGCCCCTATTTTAAACACACATTTTATAGCATTATCGATAGTTTGATACTGATTCGGGCTTAGGCATTATGGAAAATATGCAGATTGGTAAAATGATGGGGACTTTGATCTTTAAAATTAAAATCAGAGAAATTTAAGTGAAAATATATTTTGGTGGTACACAGCATTCCCATAAATTTGTGCCTGAAAATTTTTTTTTTTTTTTTTTTAAGTACAACACAAACCTGTCCATGAATCCCAAAGCATTATAAAGTTGGCTCCATCTAGTGTGTGAAAGTATTATACAGCTAGGGGGGAAAATCTGTACTGGAAATCTCTTGGCACCTCATTATGAAATTAGAAAAAAAACAAATTAAAACGAAAGTGAACTGTAAGCTATATTTGTGCCCTAGGAGGTAACACAGGCAGAAGTGACCTTCATAGTGAGAGAGAAGTCGTTATATATTGAAGCATCAACATCAAACATGCCTGACATTGTGTTCCAACCCAGCCTTGCCCTGCCCACTACCCCCCCATCCCCACCCCGTCCCCCCCCTTTTCTTTCTTTCTGGAGGTCTTGTTTACAGGCACGTGATGTGTCACTTCCATTATGATATTCTCAGTCCTACTTGGCCAGGTCCCCACTCTTCCTGTATGGAACCATATCTGAGAGTCATGCTCATTTTCGACTGTTCGGTGAGCAGTTGGGGCTAGGCCCACTTCAGAGCCCTACTTGGTTCAGAACCCTACATGATTTTCTTTATCCCGCTAAAATTCTTTGTAGCTGTCTGAGCTTTTCACTGCAGTAGAGTAGGTCCCTATTTCCAGGTTGTGTTTGATCTTGTTACCTCTGAAAGATTCCGGCACATTCTTCACTTCTTTCAGTCAGCGTTCCCCAGATTTTAGCCATTCTCATGCTAGCTTCATGACTTTTGCCCCCATTTACTACTGGGGGCTTAAGAAAATTAAAAATATATTTCAAAGGAGATGATATAATGGCAACCACAAGTGGAAGTACATATAAAATAAATGCAATAAAATTGAAAGAAAATTGTTAGATTCTTAAAGGTGTATTGTCCGAAAGTGTCTGAGCCTGAGGTCTGAGCATTTTTGGTTTACAAAGGGCAAGTGTTGAGAGCTTGAAGACATATTTGCATCAAACAGAGACTTTTCCTGGGATGAAAGACATTTGAAAGGGCTTTTCTCACTGTGTAATTCTGTGGTTCTTTATTGTGGAGTCTGTGTGTCTCCATTTGAGATCATCTTGTGTCCCACACTTGGGCAAACTGCTCAAGTTCACCATCTTTGCCAAAGGAACTTCATAATTTTCCTCCTCGTTTCCCAAAGGCCTTGTTTCCCCTAAAAAGGGGAATAATTTTTTTTGACTAATTCTTTTCTGAGCACTTCCTTCCTTCTTCTTCCATTAACAAGTATAAATTGTGCTGATATCTCACATTTTCTCACTCTCTTTTCCAACTAGATTAAGTTACTTGAGGACAAAAATTGTGTGTTTATGCTTCCTTCTAGCGAATACCATTCATTTAATTCATGCTTGGCATAAATATGCAGGGAAGCAGGCTTCATTCCTTTTTTTTTTCTTTTTTTTTTTTAAGGTAAATCATGGTCAGAAGTGGTCCAAAAGATCACCATGGTCAATTAATTAATCATTTAGCTCATTGACAACTAGTTTTGGGCACAATCTCTGGATCTGGAATGGTGCCGGGTTAAGAATGAGGAGGTGAACTTAACAGACCTGCTTTATGCCTTCATGGAATTCGGAATCTGGTGTGGGGGGTGGGGCAGAGACAACTAAAAAGCCCAGTGCAGTACAGGCTTCTAATTATAGAATTAGTCTGCTTTTGTGATTGTTGGGTAGCTCACGTAAACTTGGAACAGAGAAGCATAAAGGAAAGCATGTGGGCCCTGGAGTTTCAAACCCCACATCTATACCTTATTAACACCCTTACTTTGGGCAGGCTACTCACCTCTCTCCCTGTCCTTTAGTGTCTTTATTTAAATTAAAAGCGATGAAATACACATAAGGTGTGATATGCAAATACAAGGTATAGTTATCATTGTGACAATATAATAAATTCTATCCTCTCTCCTCCCTGCCCTTTTTAAAAATGAGATAGAAACACAATGTCATTTTTTTCAAATAATTCAAATTTCCTGTCTGGCACACTTGTAAATGAAAATGTATTGATCTTCCATCCAGTATTAGAAAGCAAGCATCCTTGTTAATGGGAATATCATTGTGGATAGTGCTTAAAGATCGCAAAGCCACACAATTTTCAAACGGTGTTTAAATTAATAAGTGATTTGAGCATTCAGAGGCACTCCAAAACATTTGTCTCTTCAGGCTCTACAGTCCCTGATATCAGTGTTTTATGTCAAGGATATCCAACAGTGCCTGGGACATAGAAGGCTCTCAAAAAAATATTTGGTGAATTTTTACCAGAATCAAGTTCCTGGGCCTCCCATAGATAGAAATGAGAACAGATCCAAAAGTCAAGGCTTTATTGGAGCTACAGCTGGAGCTGAAGGGAATTACAGCACCCAAAAGAGTAGTCAGGTTGGCCTCCCTGAACAGAGAGGAGAGGCCCCCTTATACCGAGAATGTACCTCTCAGGTTGCCGCTCTGGTCCAATAGGTTGAGGAGGTAAAGGGAAAAAAGTGGTGCCTCCTCCTGATTGGTTGGAATGGCCTCATCCTGATTGGTCGATATTGGCAGGTAAGTCAGGCAGCTCATTGGAGATTTTTGGAGCCTGGGTCCTCTGCTTTAAGTCTGGCATGTATATGGGGCTGCATCCTTGGCCACATCCTGGTTCTGCTCTGTGAGAGACCTAGTTTAACAATAACAGCCCACAGAGAGTGTCCCAGGTGCTTGTTTTTTACTTGGGGCTTGTTCCTAACTGTTAGAAGGAGTGAGTTTGAATGAGAATATTTTGATTTTTCTTATTTTTTTATTCATGATTTAGTTTGCATCTCTTAAAAATGAAAAAAAAAAAGTTATTTGATATTAGAAGCCAGATAAGCCTGAATAAGAATGGTTATTGTTATCCGCATCTGCTTTGCCATTATGCCTGTAATACCTGGCAGGTAATTAATACTTAGTAAATATTAAAATTAGGTAGCTTTGTTGGCACTATTTCTTTTTTAAAGGACACATGGCTGAATATTTTAAAGCAAAGATTTAATTTTTCCTTTTTGTTAGTTTATGGCAGTGTTACTTGAAATTACACAGGCCATTAATTTAAAATATTGGTTATTTTAACATTTTACTATCCACATAAATATACACTTTGATTATAGGCAAGACTCCCTAGGGTGTAAATTAGGTACAGAACGCTAATATGTATCGAGTTTATTATGATTGATTGGATTTAATCAACAGACAGGAAGGATTTATGTGCAAATATTATTTTTCTCATTTTAAATCCTGTTTGCTCAGCATAACTGAAACAGGATGTCATTAGAATGAGAGTCAGTACTCAGATGCTTTAGAAGTTTGGGAAATTTGACTAGTAACACAAATTTAATGTAAGGTGATCTATTGAACACAAAGAGGTTGTTTGGTATAGTTTTGCTTATTTAAATATATGATTTCCTGCTTGACCTCTGGGTATATTTATATAGTAAAAATACAAGTTAAAAACATAAATGGCATACTGCGTCAGAGCAGAGGGTTCCCTGGGCTAGAATTTTTTGCCTGTAGCTAAGACAGCCATTGAAAAGGCATAGTTAGTTGTCCACTATCACAAGTTACAGATTATCAACTTTTAGTTTTTGGTTTTTTATTATGAATGTATAATTCACAAATATCCCTCTGGACCTTTCCTGACCTCATATATATTGAGGATCTGTGTAACCTCTTCAAATACCAGTTTTCAAAAGTATCTTCACTATTGCCTCCAAATGGTAACTGTTATTTGCCATAGTGTTGAGGGTCTCAAGGCTAACTTTTTATTCCCTATAGTATTTTGAAATCAAGTACCTATATATATAGAGAGAGAGAGAGTGAAAGAGAAAGAGAGAGAGCGTGAGAGCACTCACGGGAGGGGCAGAGAGAGAGAGGGAGAGAGAGAATCCCAAGCAGGCTTCGTACTGTCAGTACAGAGCCTGACATGGGACTTGATCTCACGAACAATGAAATCATGACCTGAGCCAAAATCCAGAGTCAGACACTCAAAACTGACTGAGCCACCCAGGTGACCCGAGTGCGTTGTTTTTTTTTTTTTTTTTTTTTTTTTAAGGCACTGTGCTAAGTATTTGCCTTACTTCATTTAATTATCACGTTAATCCATCCAATAGGTAATATTCATGCCCCATCTTACAGATGCAGATTTTGAGACTCAGAAATTGAATGACTTACCCAAGGTAAAATAATGAGATGAACACAGTGTGTGTGTGTGTGTGTGTGTGTGTGTGTGCACTTTACATGCACCACTACACTATTTTGTCTCTGATTGAAAAGTGGTTCTGTTTGTACCTCTAGGGGAGACATCTCAGCTACTTGTTCATTCATAAAATAGTGGCCTCTCAGGTTTGCTGCCTACTGATTGAAACCACTTTTCTGGGTCCTTACCACATCTTGTACAGATTGGGAGTTTTTGTACCTCACTCTTGACTTCCATACCACCTTCCACCATAGCGTGATTGTGTACAAGAAACAGTCTATCTCTACCTTCAACTCAGGTTTTGGAATCCAAGTACTAAAATTACATGAGTAGATGAGAAAGTTTAGCTGACGAAATATCCATCCCTTTCTTACCTTCGTGCCCTTTTCCAGCTCCTCTTCAGACCATAAGGGATTTAGGTGGTTCTTCGAGTTGTTCGTGCCCTGATACCTCTTTCAGAGATGGTAGGTTGGGAAGGATAGATTCCTTCACTTCAGCAGCTACAGTGATCTGTGGAGGCCATTTCTTTTTTTTTTTTTTTTTTTTTTTTTTTAATTTTTTTTTTTTTCAACGTTTTGTATTTATTTTTGGGACAGAGAGAGACAGAGCATGAACGGGGGAGGGGCAGAGAGAGAGGGAGACACAGAATCGGAAACAGGTGTGGAGGCCATTTCTAATAGATTCTGTTGCTTTAAAATATTTTAATGTCTTGACTCTTGCTGTGAAGAAGAAAGAATCTGAAGTCTTAGATGATGAGGATGATGGTGGTCGTGGTAACGCATTCCTGCTTCAGTCCTCAACACCCTTAAGAGGATGGCAAAGACACCCTATGGGCTCATTTGCTCTCCAGTCTTTAATTATTTCCAAAAAGTGACTACAATAAAAGAGAAGTCCACATTTTTCTTTTTAAATGAGTTAGGCGTTAAACACTACGGTGAGAGAAAAATACCATGGTTTTAAACTCCTGAAGTGGAAAATTTTATTTATCATGAAGTCACATCGTAAATAACTTTGGGCCCCCACAATGACGACAGCCTTATCTTTTCCTGTTTATTTCCCCAGATAAAGGAAAGTAAATTGCAGTTTTACTAAATTTCTCGTTTGAAGAAATGTCAATCAAAGTGGCATAATCTCATCAGTGTTTGTCTCTCCAGCTCCTTGTTGTCTCATGAACTTGGCCTGTATTGTAGATTGTGATCTGCTTATTGCAAAATACCCCAAATAACAAAGAAACGGCCTCTGAATCTCCGTTAGTGCAAGAACCAGTGTTTCTTTTGAAGTGAACCCTAAGAGAATCTCAGAAAGCTCAATATAAAATTATTCTGTTATATTGATTATTATATTCAATGAAAGGCCAAACTGTTACTTCATGTATCTCTCCCTTCGTTAATTGCTTAAAAACTGACTTCACACAACATTTGAGATGCCTCTTTGCCAATTATATTTTTATTCTCAGGACAGGTTTTTCTAAATGGTCTTTAAAAAATTAATTTTTCGTTCCAGATGTTTGCATAAGCATTTAAACGGTTCTTTAATAATGTCGGAGTGAGCCTAAATCAAGTTTACCTGGGGTCATCTTGGTCTGCTTTTCCTTGTTGCAACCTTAAAAGGCTTCTTTGTGTGCCAGGTACAATGAGCCGTCTTTCAGAAGATGCTGGACCATCATTTTTACAGTGAGATCTGTTCTTGGTAGTAGAAGAAAATAGAAACAGGATGAAAGAGATCATCGTGATTGAATGGTACTGAACAGTTATTTCTGCAGATAGGTGGTCATTAAAAATTGCCTTCAGTCAGGCTGTGAGGGCTTCAAATTAGAACTGCTGGACCCCTTTCTTGTCACTTTGTATCTCAGTACTTACTCATGAAGGTCAATTGTGTTCAGCAACTTAAAGTTTCCAAACATAGTATATAATTGTGCTTCCCATTCATGCCTGTTGATGCTCCCTTTCTAATTAATTAAATGCTGTGAGATTGTTCCGTGGAGGGGCCTTTGTTACTGATCTTTTTTAATGTTGTTGTTCGTCTGTCCATTCTTCTTTCCTTCCTTCTTTTCACCCATCCAGCCATCCAGCTAGCAAATATTTATCGAACACTTAATCTGTGCCAGGCACTGAGAATAAAATAAATACAAAGGACCCTGCCTTCAAGGACAGAAGACAATTAGACAAATAAAATGATCATACCTGGAGAGGGAGGTGGTGGGGGTGGCGGAGGGGACTTCTCTGAGGGAGAAATGTCACGCCTGTAAAGCCCTCCTCTGGAAGGTGAGGAGGAGCTGGCTGGGGGGGAGTCTCTGGAGGAGGCCGAGGAGAACACCTGGCATGCGTCCCCTCAACCCGGTATTACGACGGCACGGGTATGGGAGTTTGGGTTTCTGTGGTGTGAACCCCTGAAGAACAGAGTCCCTGGCTTCCTCACTGCTGTCTTGCACACGGCCCTGAGAAGACACCTCGCACATGCTGGGCCAGTCAATGTTTGCACTGCAGGGGCCTTTCAGTGCCTCGTACTTTTCCCAGAATGGGGCATAATGATGTGTGGGGAGAAGGGGGCGTGTGTTCTTTACTCTTGAGAGATTTTTGAGTTTCATCATCACACTCACGGTACTCTTTAATTACCTCATAATAAGGCTTTCACTGAACGTTCGTTCAAAGTATGTCCATAATTCCAAGTGGATGTTTTAAAGGAGTAAGCTCTGCAAGTAGAAACCTCTCTATTCAACAAACGAGGATGCTTACCTTCTGGGGTATTTTCTTGCCACTCTTAGATAGTTTACATAGAATATATTATATGTATATATGCTATAATATATTATATATTAGTGGGAATATATATTATATTCCTGGACCTGACTTCACATTGGACTTTTATGAGAGTTTTTTTTTAAACACACAGAATTCCAAACTCACCTGCTAGAGTCTCATTCAGTCATTTGTTTCGGGAAAGATCCCTGACATTAAATGCTCCTGTGTTGATGTTGAGGGAATAGGGTGGGGAGAAGAGTCCCCAGGCGCTTGTGATAGGAGTACAGGCTCGGGAACTATTGGCTGGGATCATACTGAAACATTTGAAGAGAAGGTACGTGCTTCCTAAATTGGCTGTGGGGGGTAGTTCATGCATCAGTATAATGCTGGTCACACAATGATCCCTCAGCTCTTAACTGTCTGAGGCCAGTGAGTAGTAGAAGTGTGAGTTTCCTAAAAACAGCAATGACTATCAAAAGAAAAGACAGAAGAAAATGGTGTGCTGTGGGAGCAATAAAACATTTGATATCCAAATAAAGTAAGAATTATGACAGCGATAAGGGTTCTCTACTTTTCCTCTGCTGAGTTTTGGACAGGGTAACAAGTAAAACCTCTTATCTCTTCTCTCACCCATTCAAAGTGGTGATTGGATTTTTCCTTCCAAAAAGATTCCAAGGCCCAAATTTAGCATCTAAAGGAAAATTTGACTGTCACTTGGATGGTTGATACTTTTAAGTTCCATTTTAGTTAAGGTCATCTTTGTAAAGGTCAGTAAGAATTCTGATGACTCTAGTTTTTTTTTGCTGAAATTTGGGGCAGGGAGTAGTAATTAAGATTTGAAATGCACTGGAATACAGGTAATATTTTTACTCTGCATTTGGTGTTTTGTGTTTTTTAAATATTCTTTTTCCTTTTTCTCCACTTGCATTTCTTTGTGTTTAAATTTAGGGTGTGTGTGTGTGTGTGTGTGTGTGTGTGTATGTGTATGTATGTGTATATAATATATATATGTATATATATATATATATATATGCATAAACATATGTATATGCAGTTGGGATACTCATCTGGATAATACAGATGTGCACAAGAGAGTTATTTTCATGTTATAGATTAATGCATTTTAAAGATTTTTTTTTAAAGTAACTTTTTAAAAAAAATTTTTAGTTTTAGAGAGAGTGTGAGTGGGGGGTAAGGGTAGAGGGAGAGAGGAAGAATCTCAAGTAGGTGCCACAGAATTGAATCTCAGCACGGAGCCCAACGCAGGGTTTGGTCCCATTGTCCTGGGATCATGACCTAAGCTGAAATCAAGAGAGGGATGCTCAACCGACTGAGCCAGCCACGGACTCCCATTTTAAAGATATTTATTGAACATCAACCACAGACGAGTAGATTCCACTAGGTTCTAGGGATACAATGGTGAACAAAAAAGACAAGGTTCCTGCTCCTCTGAGACATTTGTTGAATAATGGGGTGACACCTTGAGGACTGGTATTTTATTTTATTTTTAAATTTGTAATTGAAGTGTAGGTGACATACAGTATTATATTAGTTTCAGGTGTACAACATAGTGAAATGACAAATACATTGCAGAACACTCACCATGATAAGCGTACTTACTGTCACTGGACAAAGTTATTACAGTGTTACTGACCGTATTCCCTCTGCTGCACTTTCTGTACCCATGCCTTATTTATTTTATAACTGGAGGTTTAATCTCTTCAACTCTTGCCTATCCTCCCACCCCTCTCCCCTCTGGCAACCACCAGTTTGTTTTCTTGTATTTATGAGTCTGTTTCTTTGTGTTTGTTTGTTCGTTTGTCTTCCAGATTCCATATGTAAGTGAAATTATATGGTATTTGTCTTTCTCCTACTTATTTCACTTAGCATAATACCCTTCAGGTCCATCCATATTGTCACAAGTGGCAAGATTTCACTTTTCTTTATGGCTGAGTAATACTCCATTGTGTGTATATATACCACCTCTTCTTTATCCATTCATCTATCATTAGACACTTAGGGTTTCATATCTTGGCTATTGTAAATACTGCTGCAATAAACGTAGGGGGACATCTATCTTGAATTGGTGTTTTGTTTTCTTCAGGTAGATACCCAGAAGAGGAATTACTGGATCATATAGCAGTTCTCTTGTTAATATTTTGAGGAACCTTTATACTCTTTTCCATAGTGGCTGTACCAATTTACATTCCCACCAACAGTGCCTGAGGGTTCCTGTTTTTTTCACATCCTTGCCAATACTTGTCATTTCTTGTCTTTTTTATACTAGCCGTTCTGACAGGTGTGAGGTGGTATCTCTTTGTGGTTCTGATTTGCATTTTCCTGATGAGGAGTGATGTTGAGCCTCTTCTCATGTGTCTGTTGGCCATCTGCATGGCTTCTTTGGAAAAACGTTTATTCGAGACCTCTGACCCTTTTTTTATTCAGGGGTGTGTGTGTGTGTGTGTGTGTGTGTGTGTGTGTGTGTGTGTGTTAAGCAGATAGGTATTTTAGTATTGGGGAAATGTATGTAATATTTCATAAATTTTGTACATGGCAGCATATGTACACATTTAAGTCAAACTTTACTCCATTTGCTGGTGGGTATTTCAATGCTGTGGCCAAGAACACTGCTGTAATATAGATCTTTCTAAAGTACCATGAATAGTTGAACACATGCCCCTTAAAAGTAATTTTATTTAAATACTTATGTAAACAGTCAATGGACAGCCTTCTTGGGGGTGGTGGATTATCTGGGATGAAAGGTCAGGCGATGTCATTGGCTGAACGTGCCAGGGGAGCATTTGGCACCACTTTGTGTCCCTGATGGAATGGCTGGAATTGATACCATTGGTTTCATGGTCAACATTTGAGATCTCATGGAGGGTACAAATTTTCCCTGTGTGTAAGCATGTAATAAATCAGGGTTTCAGTTCTAAAACTTACCCGGTACCTTGTAACTTAATGCACTTTCAAATAGTGCCCGAAGTAAGAGGGAGTCCAGCTCAGTCTTTTTAAAGATAATCTAGCTATCCCTTAAAGTTCCAGATACAGTGATTTCCTACCCTTTCTATTTTCCTTCATCTTCTACTTTCTCTATGGTTTTTCTTTTTTTGCTATGTTCGTTTTACTTTGGTTCTCTAGGTCGGTCATTGTGAATCAAGGATAACAGCCCTAACTGTCATCATAACCATAACAGCTGTTTTTTAATTGAGAGCTTACTATATGTCAGAGACTAACACATCACTGTATTATATTCTTCAGTTCTAACAGCATCCTGTGGGATAGGCACTTATCATTTGCCTTTCTCAGGGGAAGAATCTGGGGCATGGCAAGTTTGGTAAATTTGGACAAGGTCACAGACTTAATAAGTGGTGGAATTTCAGCCTGGATAAGTTGACACCAGAACCTTTGTACTTTATTTTTATGACATTTTGTGACAGAGGTAGGAGAAGAGAGGTTGGGTAGGTTAGTGTGTATGTGTGTGTGTGTGTGTGGGGGGGGGGTTAGATAGTATAGCATCTTACTCCTCTGTTTACCCCAGCACCCAGCACAACACCTGGTGTGTAAGAAGTACTCAATAACTATAGTTAGTGAATGCAATTATATTACATTAGGGACCTGGATTCCCTACCCTACCCTACCCCAAGTCTTTTTATTGGTCTTTAGTTTTGTCAGCACTCTGTTCACTATTCTGAACTTCTCTTCACCCTTTCTACCCTCGGTGCTCTCTCATCCCCCATGAACTATCATCATGTCCTACTAGGACCATTTCAGTAGCCAATCTTGGCTCTCTTTTAGCTGAGTCTCAACATAGCAGCTAGAGGGAACTTTCTAAAACTCAAATCTGAGCCCTTTGCTCCTCTGCATATAGTCTCTCTGTGGTTTCCTGTTCATCTTGGATCAAAATCAAGTCCTTCTCCCTGTCCTACCAGATCCTATGTGGTCTGGCCCAGGTCATTGCTTTGGTTTCATGGACACCATGCTTTTCCCTCCCTCTCTGTCCTCCCAACTATAGTGGATCATTCTTGTAATTCCCACCTCAGGATTCTTGCACGTATATATTATTACCACTGCTCAGAAGACTCTTCTTCCACGCTCTCCTTTCCCCCGAGAGGCTAACCCTGCTGAGATCTCAGCGCAGAGGTCCCTGCCCAAGAGAAGGCTTTTCTGACCCTTACATTTTAAGCCTTTCCAGCTCCCTGTAGAAGTTATTACATGTAGTATTATCTGACAGTGTGATTATTTAATATGTGTGTCCCACTAGCCCATAGACTCCAAGAGTTTACACAGTGCCTGGGACGTAGTAGGTGTCCCCTAAATATTTATTAAATAAAAGAGTGAATGAATGAACAAATGAGCAAAGAATAAAAAGAACTAGCAATAGCCTGCCTGAGACTACCGACTAAAGATTTCCTATTATTAAAGGGAGGTGAAAACAAAGATAATTTCATTGCATTATGGAATTCACGCTTGATTATGGCTTGTAGAGAATGCATTGTTTTCCCATCATTAACTTTGGAGATAAACTCTTAGGCACAGAGAGGTGAAGTAACTTGCCCAGGGCACACAGCTAACCGGTGTCACATGTCTTCGTTCTGACCTTTGAATGGTGTGTAGAGAGAAACATACATATTTTCATAACTCTCCAGCACTCTGGTGTGCTGAGTCTGTAGGATTTCCATCAATATTTGGTAATATTGATGTTGTCATGTTGGAATTTTAAGAACGTCTTTTGAGAATGCGTGTTATTTTTATTTCTTCTTGTACACCAATGCTTCCAGAATTAATTGGGTGACAGTCTAAGAATACACAGATATATGGCCTGAAGATGTGTATGTCCTAAAAGATGGTGTCCACAATTAGAAGCAGCTTGTGTTTGGCTCCCACCAGGACTTGGTAGGGACAACCCTCATCCGCTTGGGGTCTGAGGGTGAGGAAGTCTGTCTGGATCTCTAGCCTGCCAGTAGGAGAGCATGTGCGATTATCAGATCCAGTTCCAAAAATGCCCGAGATCTCTCAAACTGAGAAGGGACGCAAGCAATCCTACAGCCCTCCTAAATTCTGAGACTCCGTTAAGTGTTAAAAATTCCCCGGGATGTGAAATTACCTCCCTTTCAAGTTCTCCACTAACTAACGCGCAGCCGCTGCAAACCTCAGCCGGTACCTGCAATCTGGAAGGCTAAGAGAGAGCATCCTGAGGTGCTTGCCTGGCTGCTGGGTGAACTGTTGGCCTGCCTGGGTCCTTGCATCGTCCCTTTAGCAGTGTGAGGCAGCATTTTTGTCCTGCAGGTACAGTAGGTACTGGATTAAACAGGTCTGCTGTTGAAGACAGACACCAGGCACCGTTCTAGCACGAGCTGTGTTTGGATTGGAGTTTCCAGGGCCTTATCAGGAGCCACCCCTAGTGACACAGCCAGTGCCAGAACTAACTTTGACTTTCACTCTTCGCCAAGGGCTTGAAGAGCACCTTAAAGGAAAAAAGATGGAGGCGCTTAGAGTTCAGATGTTCATGCCTTGCTCCTTTGAAAGCTTATATCTGTAAGTGAAGTTTTATTCTGGAAATAATCCCGGGACCACTTAACAGGAGCGATTTTTTTTTTTTTTTTTTTTTTTTAAGGGGGAGGCTAGAGAACGGGAGGGTTTTATTGGGAGTTAAAAATACTGGAACTGTTACTTTGTTACTGTGGCTTTAATCAGCTTCAGCTGTAGCCTCTAATATGTGGCCAGGACAAGGATAACAACTAATTTGTTGGTGGGGGGGTGGAAATGCTGGCCCATTAGCTTTGTCTTGTTTAAAATTGAATGTCGGTCTTCAATTAATAATGCCAAAAAAAAAAAAAAAATGACCGCTTGAACAATCCGAGAACAGAGCTTGATTTATGATTATGGGGTAGGTTGCAGCTCAGCTTCGTCATGAATAAAAAAGGATTTTCTTCAGGAAAACGAGTGTCCCTAGCAGTAGCATTTGTCAAAATTGCCTTATTGCAAACCCTTTGGATTTTTTGCTTTCTCCTTTTTTTTTTTTTTAAACCTTACTGTGGAACAGTAGCAGTTGCATTTATAAACATCTCGTTTGCATTTCTGTATATTGATTTCTTTTTCTCTTTGAGAGGAAAACAAAACATCCAAACATCAGAGTCATCTGCCTGGCGTGTAAGTGTAGAACAAATTTGAAATGGGCAGTTTCAAACAAATACTAAAAAAGAGAAAGACTAAGTAGATGATAGCGCCCCCCCCCCACCCCCCTTTAACATTTACTTTCAATGTTAGATGATAAGATTTGAAAACAATACTAAAAGCTGTGTCCCTAAGTGAATAGGCATTCAAGCAAATCAACTTATGCAAAAGCCACCTTTGGAGCTTAATAATTATTTACTGAACGTTCCTGGGTCATGAGAGAGGTTGTGATTAAGTCAGAAAAGCATTATGTTCAGCAGCTTGTGAAGGTGTGTTTAAAGACGACAAGAATAGTGGAAAAATACTAAATGTAGCAGAACTATTTTTAGAATTTGATTCTTAAAAAATGAATCCCCACAAATTGAAGCACAGTTAGAGTTCATTGTGTTTAGTAGGTACATCTTTAGAATTTCTTATAGTAGCTTTTAAAATGATTTCTAATTTTTTTGCGTGATTTTTGCTGTATTGAGTTTGCTTTCACTTGTATTTTTCATTCTGTAGGTCATAAAAACAGTTTAATGACTTATTTCTTTGAAAAAAATGAGTATTTTATGGACAAAGTTTATGTATATTAATTATGTATTTAAAATGTCATTATGCTAGAAATGTTATAAATTTCTTCCTCGCAAAGCAGATAATAGTTAGGGAGATGATGTCTGCTCTTTGTGATTCATACCCCACAAGAATGTACTATGTAACTTACTAATTTTTTTAATATTAATTTAATGCAAATTAACAGATGACATGAAAGGATAAAACATGCCATTCTGATGCAGCCTAAGGACAGTGATGATGTCACCCTTGAATTTACACCAAAATTAATTCTTACAACTGCTTTTGCTTAATTGATTTTGAATTTCTTTTTCTGGTTAAAGAAAATACTCACCATAGGAGCATGCTTCCCTTCTAAACTCTCAGAATGAAATTCTTAGCACACATCTTTGACAAAACTGTTCACTGAGCTGTTGCCTATTAACTTCTTTGTGCCTGTTCTTTTAGGGAGGGCACATGCTGTGAATTAATTGTTTCTTTTGTATTTTCCTCTAGGAAAGCAAAAGAACACCATAGCAGAAGGCAACATTCTAAGAGTTTTGGCTTCCTAGAAAATAACTTGTCAGTTTTTACTAGTTTTGAGATTTTAAGAAGATGCTGAGGATACCAAATCAAGAATTAAAACATAGAATAGTATAGTTTGTACTTATGGCCCACGTGGTGTGCTGGCCACCATTCTAACCCATATTAACACATTTGATTCTCATAATTGCTCTCTACCTAAGGTACTGTTTTCTCCTTCCATTTTGCAGATGAGAAAATTGAGGTTTGGGTAGGAGAAAAATCCTGCCCATGTCCTGTAACTGAGACATGATAGAGCCACATTTTTACCCTTAGGTATGCTGGCTCCAGGACTTCTGCTCTTTTCTGTTATGTTTTATGGATTTTCATTTAAGATACTGAATGAATTGATGTTTCCTCCTCTGCCTTCTTACGGAGTGGTTTTCCACAACGCACAGATTTCTGAATTACTCCAGCCATTCCTCATTTGAGCTTTTGAGGGGGGACATACCTAGTCTAGTGCCACAGTATTTGTCTTTCAAATGTATTTCCTTGTATCCAGTTCACTATTGATAATAATTATAAGGCAACTATTTGGGGCAATAGATCTACAAAATATATACATCAATTATAGGATCTGTTCTGACTTGAGAAATCTGAAAATGTAGAAGGAAAGTTTGGCTTAGAATTAAGGAAATGCAGTAGGAGTCCAGAGCTCTTGGGAAAAATATATTCTCTGTCACTGGATGATTCAAGCAAATGGTTTGACTAAAAGGTCTTCTGACACTAAGATTCTAATATTATCTGATTTTAAGAGGTGGAGTATTTGTTAGGATAGAGCCACCACATTTATTCACTGAACAGGCATTTATTTGATCCTACTGTGTGCCAAGTATTCTTCTGGGTGCTAGGGAATCTATATGTGAATAAAACATAAAACAAAAATCCTGTCCTCATGGAGACCGGGTCATGAAGGACTATGCACATTTTAGCTCCATTCTTAAGTCTGGGCCTCATCTTTGCAGTTCATAGTGACTGCTGGACCTCCAACCATTACAGCCAAAGTCTAGGAGACATGATGGCAGAACTTAGACGTGAAGCTAAACTAACCAAGTTCCTGGAAAGCTGGGTAATGTTGTGAGTGGCACTGTACCAGCTAAAACGAGGAGAAAATAGGGAAATGGATATTGGATTGTTTGAGTTATAGATTTTAGGCCAAAACTTTACTTTTTCCAGAATGACTTATATTTCCTAAATGTCACAAAAACCAGCTGTGGTACTGCAGGGCACATCAAACTGGGCTTAATCAAAAATGGAGGTTGGCCTTTGCAAACGAATATCCGATGTTCAGGGTTTTCAGGGCTTCACAGGTCATTCGATTCATTTGCTCAGTGTCATCCAATGCTGGCTCCTTCTTTGCATTTCCTCCTTCTCTGTCCTTTCTTCCTTCAGTCCACATTACTGTTTCAACTAGTTGGGCTTTCTTTTCAGTTGGTCCAGGAACTTCCAGACTTACATCTCACCATCTTTCCAAATCTTTGCATAAAGAGAGTTCTTTTACCCCAGTAGTTATAGTCCAAAGCATTGGACTGACTCTTGCTGGACCACTTTGGAGCACAGGCCCATGTGATGGATATGCTGATTGGCCAATCCTGGGTTGTGTTTCTATACCTGGAGTCAGCAGCAGCGTTATAACCTCATGAACTGAAAGTGAGGAGGCTGGTCCTTCAAGATGAAATCAGGGTGCATCACCAAAGAAGTGGGGCAAGATGCTGGGCTGCTCATGAGGCCATCACTTGTCCTTTGGTCTGGATTTCCACACAGTATTGCAGACTTCCCATGTTGGGAAGGTATGTCCTAGGCATGCGTAAAGAAACTTCTTCCTTTTAAAATACTGCAGGTGGAGTGTCATGTCATGCCATCTCAATTATTTGCACCTTACAGGGGATGAGTCTTTCAGAGCATTTTAAAACATAGCAGCTAGGCGCGAATGGGATTCCACAGTTGGATAGAGTAAGCAAGAATTGTAGAGTGTGGCCTAGTGGAAGGGAGCTTGATATGAAAGACAGAGAGCTTGACTGTGCAGCATCTTAACTTTATAGGTTTTATAACCTTTTGATGGCCTGGCTCTCCGAGGCACTTTCCTGTAGGGAATTGAGGGCTAAGAGTATGCCAGCCCGTAGTGGCATCTGTGGAAGATGGAGAACAGTTGTGGTCATAAAATGAGGAAATGGCATCCTCGTATCCCTGGTTGAAAATATCGTTTAGTAAGAGTTGACATTCTCCTTAGTTACAGAGTGTACTGAAGTGAGAAACTCTGCGAGTGGTGAAAATAACCAACTTAAAAAAAATCTGATGATGAAATTGCCTGGAAGAACACTGGTCATATATTACTGAAGTCTCTTAAACATTTTTGGTAATCCTTCCTATTTAAAGAATTTTTTTTTCAGGCAAGGGCTTGCAACATATTTTTATTTTATAAACATGTCAATAATGTTTATATGTTAAACACATTATTTACATTATAACTATATTACATTATTTACGTGTGCCATATTGTAATGGTATATGTGTTACATTGTACAACATGTACAAAAAGAGAAAATAAAAGTGAAGGATAAAATTTTTATATAAAGAAACGTTCTTTAAAAAAATTTTTTAACGTTTATTCATTTTTCAGAGAGAGATTGTGAGTAGGGGAGGGGCAGAGAGAGAGGGAGACACAGACTCTGAAGCAGGCTCTGAGCTGTCAGCACAGAGCGTGATGCGGGACTTGAACCCCTGAACTGTGAGATCATGACCTGAGGTGAAGTCGAACACTTAACTGACTGAGCCATCCAGGCACCCCTATAAAGAAATGTACTCATCTTTTCTTCCTGAGCCCCAAGATATCGTATTTTGTATGATATCTTTTGAAGAATACTGATAGACTGGGGGTCTTATTAGGGTTCTCTTTAATTTTGATCTAATCAGTTGCTGAGATTATTCTTGCTGATACTAGCTTAAAATTATTAATCCCGGGGCTCCTGGGTGGCTCAATTGGTTAGGTGTCTGACCCCTTATTTCGGCTCACGTCATGATCTCATGGTTCATGGGACTGAGCCTCGCGTTGGGCTCTGTGCTGAACATGAAGCTTGGGATTCTCTCTCTGCCTCCCTCTCTGCCCCTCCACTCTTTCTCTCTCAAAATAAATAAATAAACTTTAAAAAAAAAGAATATTAATCCGGAATAGATGCAGAGAGTCTTCAGTTTTTACCAATGAATTGGAATCTAAGTGTTGTTGAGAAGTAGAGATTTCAGATTTTAACTTCTATGTCATTGGTGTGGTTCTTTTTAGAATGTTTTCTTCCTTTGGTACAATGAAAGGTACAGAACTTCAAAGGACAGGAGTACTGTCCACTTAGGGCACCGTGATCTTCCTCACTCCTGGCAGAACCTGTCCCTTGGAAAACGTCCAAATATTTGGGGAAGAAAAGGAGAGGAGAAAGACAAGCTGTACTTTGCAATCCTTTTTCTTTACTCTGTGCCAGAAACCTGTAGTGTGTACTGTTTGAGCCGGTAATGTTACCAGAAAAATTTTGGCAGGCTTTCATTTTTTTTCTTGACCACTAAAACCCAGAGTTGATCATGACGGAAGTTCAGAAGATCTCCATTTTTGAAGCCGAGCTGTGAAATATGGTACTTTCACATTTACATGGATTATAATCCATATAAATATAGTCTTAGATGTTTTCAGTACAAGTAACAACACCTTTTCTTACTGGTGCTCGGTTGAAAAGGACATGCTTACATTTACAAAGTGATTACGTAAGAAGGAATGGGAAGGTGAAGATAATGGAAGGGCTGATCATCCAGAAATATTGGATACACAGACTGTCATTTGAAGAGATAGATCCATTTGCCAACTCTCATTTCAGTGATTTGTGAACTTGGACGCACTGGTAGAAGATTCTTCAGAATTTCCTTTTGCTGACAGAACAAACTGGTTTGAGGGGAAGTTTCTGTAAATTCAGCCTGCTGGTTCCTTTTTCTTATGATAAAGTAGTTGTGTTGTAACCATGAAGATCCATTGGCATTACTGGAGAGATGTTTTTCATTTGTTTGGTTTTAGAGCCTCTAGTCCCCATTTCATTCCATTCCACATGTTGAAATCAGTGCAATAAAGACTCTTCGGAGCTCTTGGAAGGCTTGCTGGAGATGTGGACGGAATGTGAGTTTCCTCAGATGTGGAAGACAGTGTTCTTGTCGAAGAATCAGAGATGTGAGTTCCAGTCCCTACTAAACTCCTTGAGCATGGCTAGGCATTGGATTCAGCTGCAAAATTTTTACAGACAAGCTTATTTCACCATACCTGAAATCAGAATGTCCAGGGTGGGAGACTGGGACACAGTCCTCAGCTAAGTTTGTGGCAGTCACTCTTGGATTTGGAAACTCCTGTGGCTTAACCTATCTATGACATGGCTTTCTCACCTGTGTTTTGCCTTCCCGTGTCTCCAGTGTGTATTTGACCCTCAGTCCTTGTGCTTTTCTGGACATAATTATATTATACTCCAGTGCAGGCTGATGCTAGGCTTTGAGCTCTATCGACTTAATGATTATAATGAAGATTAATTTTCCCTGGAGAAAAATGCTAGGATTTTTTACTTTATATTTCATGAGAGAATTGCAGGTTTAAGAATCTCCCTCTACTCCTGCAAAACTTTGTCACATTCTCTGCATTAAATGGGGATTCCCTAAATCTTAAGCGACAGATCCGCTGTGGTCCAAACTTGCGTGTGGACTTGTACAAAATTGTTTCTTGGCATCAAAAAAGAAGAAGCATGTTTATGGTTTAGCATTTCTTTTACTACTAATTTTTTAACTCTGTTCCAGTTTACTGGACTCTGTGCCATTGTGGGTTTTTTTTTTTTTTACATCTGTTACAGATTTTGATCCTCATGACAATGTTGATAGGCAGATGCATTACGCAGTCCTTATAAATAAGGAAAACTGAAGCTCAAAGAGATTGAGTAACTTGGCCAAGGTCACATGTTAGTAAGTGGTGGAACTAGACTCTCGGTGGAGAGTCCTCGGTGGAACCGAGTCCTCTCGGTGGAACAGTTCCTCGGCCTGAGGAACTGAAGAGAAGAAATGAAGAAAAAAGTGTATTAGCTCCTTCAGCCCAGAGACTAAGTTTCAACTGACAACCACTTTTCTGCCGTGGGTGACCATGAGAGGGCGACCAAACTGACTCAAAAGGTCTAGTAAAGGGATATTGTCATCACTGTCAAAGATGAGGGGTGCTTGGGCAGATGTCGTGTGGATGGCAGGGGACTGGATTTCATGGAATTTCTGATATATTTAAGTGGTTGATGGGAGCAGTGGAATTCACTGTTTGGATTTAGGAATAGACAGGATACTCGGAGCACATGCCCACATACCTGTACCATCTCAGAGAAGGAGGAGGCTTTGAAGTTAAAATACAAATTCAGCCATGGAGGGCGGGCGGGGGACTCTGGTGACAGGTGTGGCTGCCTGACGTCTTACAGCTGCTGTGTTTCCGAATTTACCTTACTTAGCTCACTCAGTCACTGCCGGGCATTAAGGAGGTGGGGTTTGGAGAGGATCAGAGAGGTTGAATGGCTCATTAAAGATCAGACTGCTCAGCAATGACTAGAACTTGTGTCCGGTTGATGGCCTTCCTGCTTGAATCACTATTGAGAAATTCACAGCTCTCCGGGAAGTTGTGCGTCTAGCTTCAGTGCTTTGGGGAAATGTTCGTAAAGGCGTTTGCCTTTCCTTCATTTGGCTGTAAAAGGGTAATTTCTTACAGAGAGAACACCTTCCCATGTGGAACTCTTTAAGAGTCAGATAATCTGGATAGCTGACTTAGTTTTGGAGCATCTCAGAAGAATTTTGTGACCGTGGCTTTAGATGCTGTGAGATTAGAACCAGATAGTCCCGGCACCTGGCACAGAGGAAGCACTCAGTGACTAGTTGTTGAATAAATGACCTTTCCATAATCTGATTAAAAGGAATCAGACTCACGGAATTAGGATTATCTAGTGCAGATTGAGCTTCATGGGCCTTGGATGAGCTCAGTTAGCTTTTAAAATTAAATTCATTTGGATGACTCTCCTTGCTTATCACTAATGACTTAAGCATCAGATCCTCGGTTTAAAAGTAAGCTTTTGAAAAAAAAAAAAAAAAAAGGTTTTGTAGCCACACGTATTGTTCTCACATAAACTTCGACTTTGAGTTTAAAACATGATGCTCATTTGTCCTGCTACCTTTTTGAGGGGTAGATATCTTCATTTTTGTTTGTCTATAAGGTGATGATTGCAGATTCAATTACTTCTAAGAGGCTGAGGATCTGGGAGTCATCTTTAACAATGTAGAAATACCCCTCAGGGAGTGTGTGCAGTGAAGTGACTACAGTCTTCCTTTTGCATTTTTTTTGAGAAGATTTATTAAAATAATTTCAATTAGCCAAGCTCTGCTACATTTTCTTTATTGGAGTTTCAGTTTATTTATATGGGTATACTGTATAAATATACATTTTTCCCCCCGATAGGATATTTCTATAAATGCCTTAAATGATATTGTTGTGGGCTTAATGTCTGGAGTCTTAGCGTGGTTGATAACTAGTAATTTTAATTTAAGATGTCTCAAGAATGCTTTACTGTTAATTGAAAGGATTTTTCCCCCAGTATCACAGCCAATGGCTTGTCTTGAGCAGCTAATTAGTGCGATTATTCCACAGCTGCATTTGCTACAGCACAAAGGTTTGCTCCTGTTTTTATCAAAAGGATCAGTCTCTCTGGGAATGTTTTAACCTGACAGGCTTTGAATAGTAAGACCGTTTATTTATTTATTTTTTAATAGCTACTCCCCCCTTCTTTTCTTGGTTCAAAAAACTACATTTGAGCTTTGAACACATACTCAAAAGCGGGAAAATACATTCGCTTTTTATGCACTTTTCCAGAGCCTTACCTGCTAAATGTATTATTTTGGGTAACGTCTAGGTATTTTTTCTGTGTGCTTGAGTGCATCATATTAAAATAATAAGCAGGGTATTAACGTTGTTCAATCTGTGTGCGTCTGTAGGAAACTGTGAAGGAAAAAGGGTTTAAGTCTTCTGGAATGCTCAAGACATGCAAGAGAACCAATGCCCTGGGTACCATCATCACTTTCCCTTCCTACTGTCAAAATACAGTCTGCGATGTACCCCATCTCTTTTGTTCCAGGCAAAGGGGGACTTTGATTATTCAAGTCATTCCTTCATGTTTGCAGATTAGTTCATGTTCATCTTGTTCTTAAATTAGTGACATGTATTCTGCCATTGAAAAGACTGTTATGGCTTTATTGTAATTTGGGGGGGGGGACTAAAAAAAAGAACGAAAGAAGTTTATCTATAATTCCACTTTCCATCTGGCAGCTAAGATGACATTTATACAATCCCCGCTAAGCATGTGTATTTGTGTACATAAACACACTTTACTTATTTTAGACTAAAACATAAATACACTTTTATTTCCTACTTTTGTTCTTGTTATATACATTTTTCACTTTGCTCTGTAGTACAGTTTCTTAAAAAATAGTAGTATGTGATATATATATATATATATATATATATATATATATTCACCTATTATAATTTTGTTTTTTAACTTATTTTACTGTTAAATATTTTAAATGGCTTTATTTTTCCCCCAACTTTACTGAAGCATAATTGACAAAAATTGCATACATTTGAGGGGCATAACATGATGACTTGGTATATGTACACATTGTGAAATGATTACAGTCAAGCTAATTAATATATCCATCACATCGTTGCTATTTATTTTCCTTTTTTGCCGTGAGAATACTTAAGATCTACTCCTCCACCACATTCCAAGTGTATAATACGGTATTATTAACTCTAGCCGCCATGATGAACATTGGATCCCTAGAACTTGATCTTATTCCTCAAAGTTGGTGCCTTTTGACCAGTATCTCTCCTTACAATTTAATGATAAAGTAATCACTCTCATATTCAGGCAAAATTTTAGGTGGTTCAAAATATTTTGCAATTTGTCAATAGCTTTGTGATGTCAGGTTTTCCACGTTTTGAATTGTGTTCTTAGGAAAATTGTCCCTGGATGTCATTTTTGAGTCATATTCTATGAACAGTATTACAGCTTTTTGATAACACTGTTTTACTCATGCTTTTCTCAGTATGGTTTTCTTAAAGGATTGTAATAATATATATCCGCAGTGGCTCAGACTAAAATGATCAGTACACTTTCTCTGGTAGTGAATATTTTTTTAATTGGGTCACACTGTGAATACTTTTTTTGTAGCTGCCTTCTGTAAGTTTGTTATATTGTGTAGTTTTTATTCCAGTCACAAATCTATTTCTTCACCATTTTTAATGGCTGCATAGTATTACATTATATGAACCTGTTATGATTTCCTGTACTAATTTCCTGTGGTGAGTGTAGTTTTTATTACGTAGCTTTCTGGAACCGTGCAAGGGAGAAGCACAAACATCTTTTCATCCGTTAGCATGTGCAGAGTTTGAAGGTTCCTATCTTTTAAGGAGTTCGTAAGATCTGCCAATGGCTTGAAGGCTTTATTTTGCCTTTTGTTGAAAGGTAAAGAAAATACTGGGATTTATACTCAAGGAAGGAAGCTAAAACTACTCATGCTTCATTTGCAGAGGGACTTCCTTGGGAGTGACTGTTTTCTCAAATGTCACTTTTTTTCCTGTTTCCAGGTACTAAGGTTTTGTACCGTTAGCCCTAAGCAGAGACTTTTTTTTTTTTTTTAAGAATGCTATATTGCTGGAAATAAACAACCGAAAATTCTAGCTGATAATAATAGCCATGACAAAGCTTTATTGAGGCAGCACTACATGGCACTCATTATACTAGACAATTTATGTGTATTGTTTTATGTATTATATTATTTAATGCTCACAAAATCCCTGAGAGGTTGGCTCGTAAAATGTAAGTGATGTAAGAGAAGTTTTAAAAACACCTCCCTCTTTGATAAATGAGTAAGTGTGTAAAAAACTATTATTATCCCTCCTTTCCGGATACGGTAACTAAGGCAGAGGGAGGTTTAATAACTTGTTGATGCTATAGAGCTGGCAAGATAAGCAGTCACAACCCATATTTAGGAAAATTAGGAAGTCTTTTCTTCCTAACATAGGACTGGTGTTTAAGCTTTTTCTGTAATTTTGGATAGAGCAAGCACCAAAACCATTAGAAGTAGGCCGCATGGGGAACTCGCAGACACATGTAGGAGAGAGCTTGCCAAGATGAATCAGGAGAAAAGACGGCACAAAGAAAACCAGATGGAGAATAGGGTTGTCAAACCGGCTCGTCCTCTGCCCCCTTTCCCCCCCACAGCCTGTAGTCTGGTGTTAGCGTTCTGGTGCAAATGCTTCTTTCATCAATGGTTTTTACTTCCCATATCCTTGCAGAATTTCCCCATGACAGAGTTCACCCATTCTTGAAATTATTCCCCGTTAGTAAACACCTTAGACATCTTCAAGGAATTTAGATAGCGCGTAGGAGTAGGTATTCGGTGAGATTCAGTTATGAAAAAGCAAATCAAGCAATTTATTTTTACATGTGGAAATCTGGGTGCCATTAAGACGCAGTGCCTCTTGGCACTTCATATGGCGGTGCTATATTTGGTGGTGATGAGTAGTATGTGGTATAAAATGTTCAAAAAAAAAAAATTAAGCCGCATGAGAAAAATGCCTAGATGCAATCAAGCTGACTTATTTTAATTCAACTCCTAATGACTTCAATCCTGTCACCTCTTGATTTTCAATTACGCGGAGTACCCTTCTGCAACTTGATTTTATCTTCGCGCAGGATCATTTTTGTAGTCGGGCGCAATTTAGGATACCCCCCAAAATGCAAACGAAAGGTCTCATTAAGAAACTAAATGTTGTGCCTTTTTTTTTTTCTTTCCCTTTTTGGTTCTCCCACAGCAGTTCCGAGGAGCATCCTGGGGCCTCCAAGCCTCCGATAAGCTCCTCCAGTATGACATCACGCATCTTGCTACGCCAGCAACTCATGCGTGAGCAAATGCAGGAGCAGGAGCGCAGGGAGCAGCAGCAGAAGCTGCAGGCGGCCCAGTTCATGCAACAGAGAGTGCCAGTGAGTCAGACCCCGGCCATAAACGTCAGCGTGCCCACCACCACCCTTCCCTCTGCCACCCAGGTGCCGATGGAAGTCCTCAAGGTACGTGAGTGTCGCTCTTGTTGGTTGGGCCAAGCCCTCTTCGAGAGCAGCATTTTCCATTTCCTAGGTGTTTTCTTTCTCTGACTGTGTTTTTGGTCCTCTTGACCCCTCTGCATGCTGTCTGTCAAGGCCAACTCTACTCATGCTACCTGGCTTTGCATTTTAAAGGAAGGACGGAAAGTAACTGGGGATTTAGTAGTAGCCCTCACTATGTGGGGGAAGAGTGTTGATGTTCTATAAGAAACAGCCAGTGGGGACAGGTGCCTGTTGCAACGCTATCTTTCCATTTTTCTTTAGGAAAGTTTCAGAAATGGATCTCTGCTAATAACTTATGTATTTTTTTTTTTCCTCCCTCCAAACATTCCACGGCCATTCTTTAATTTTCTTCTTTATTTAGTAAGTAATCCTGGCTATAGAATCTGACCGTTTGGGAAAGTCCCTTCTGAGATAAACCTGTAGGAGAGCGTTCTTCACTTTAATAACCAAAATGCATAATCCTTTAACTGAAGTGGTCTGTTTGGGGCCCCTTTGATTTCTTCCTAGAGTAGAACCTGCAGGAGCTTGTTAGCATCATTCTATCAGGGACATATAGCTTCCTAATTACTGGGGAAAACTGTAACAAGTCTGAGAATAGAATTCCATCTCACACATGTGTTCCTTCACATCACACTGGGACATCCTCCCTGTTGAAAGATGAGCATTCCAACTCTTAAATATGACTGATGCAGGGAAAGCTAAAAGCAAAGTGAGGGAACTTCCTCACTTAAAAGAAAATTTTTTTAACCCATTCACCTAATTGATTCATTGTAAAGAATCCCAAGTGTTACTGTTCATTAAGCAATGTGAACTTTACACACTGGTGATTCATTGTTGGTCTTTGCATTCATTCATGTGCTCAGGAGAAAAACATCTCCCGCTATTTAAAGTTTACAATTAAAGTAAATAGAGAGATGATGTGTTATAACTGGAAGCAATATATGATTCTTACCAGGAAGTACGAAAAGATTCTTTAAAAACAAATTGAAAGTAATTGTTTTTTATTTGCAAAGACCCCTTTAAAGCGTAGTGATGAGATAATGAAGCTCTTTCATGAAAAAACAGGAATTTTGTGAGGGCAAAAGAGATCCAAACAGTTTAGCATAAACCATTACTCTGATGTGATTGAAGTTCTGGATATTGCCACAAATAATGGATATTTTGTATCCTCCCCACCTCCCGATAAAGGCAGGTTTTCTTTTAGAAATAGATTATATATTACATCTCTCTGTTCCGCTTGGGTGAAAATTGGTAATCGCTAAGTTTTTATAAATTTAAGATCTACGTTGTCTGGTGTTCACAGGAATCACATTTGTTTTGTCTGTGCCTTTTAAAGTTCTGTGAATTAAGTGATAATAAAATGTGGAGAAATATGTCTATTTTATTCACCGTAATAGTCTACTTTTCAATCTGAAGGATAAATTTTAGAAGAGGTGACGTGGATTTGTGCTAGTAGGTGATTTATGTCCAATTCGAAGGTAATGTTTCATATTGTATTAAAGTATATGAATTGCAATCACTACTTCTATTAAGGCAGTTATATGTGATGGTGTGGAAACCACCCACATGCAGATGCATTAAAATACCATTTCCACATCATCTTAAAAATGGACATCATTCCTAAATGTTTTTATTCCTTAAAATGTTATTTTGGAATTGCTTAACATGAAAATCTGGACTGAATGGTTTGAATAATATGCCCATTTTTCCTCACACGTTGCTGTGTCCTGATAACAGTGAGTTGAGCTACAACCCTCAATTTACTTATTACAGAAAAATGTCCAAAGGTAAAGCACACAGACATTGTTAGAACCCGGAGTACTAATCTACAAAGGAGCAATTGGTAAATTTATCTTTCACGCTGAATATAGTTTATTCTTGATTTCGTCAGTATATAAAGTAGCGAAGTGTGTCATGTAAATAAAAAGAAAGTATAGTTGGCATAGCAACGCAGACTGGTTTGATAGCTATTTAGACAAATGGTAGTACCCTTCGATAAAACACCAAATAAAAACACGTAATTTCCTATAAAATGACATCCTGAGAAATTAAAATAATATTTTGGAGGAGAGTAGCATGTAAGGGATGGCTTAAGATCTTTAAGAACTTGGTCCTTAAAAAGAGTTTACATATTTTCAGAACTTTAATGTATGAAAATACTGTTATGAAGTATTTACTATAGAAAGGTAAGCGAGAGACTATGATCTTTTTTTCTTTTCCCTTGTACGGTTTTTAAATCGGAAGCATAATTTGGTAAATTTAAATGGTCACTAGTAAAAACTTAATTTGCTTAATCTTGGATCATTTTTCTATGAATATACATTTTCAAGGAATGAGTACTAGTATAGTAATTGAGTGCATTATGATACAGATGATGTCGAACAAATATTTTTTCATACAGTAGCCTGAGTCACTTCTTCATTTAATTTTTAAAGATTTAAATTGCTAAAGCAGAACATACCTACCTCTCATTTAGGTAGTGTGTGCAGTCAGAGGTACTAGCATGTGCTAGAGAATGCTGGTTAAATTTCCCCATCTCCCACTGGTTTTCAAGAACTTGATAGAAGATCACACATGCAAACTCGTTACCGACATTTTACTATCAGTGGGTTGAATGCTTTTGAAAAGCTAACTTCGTGTTTTCAGGTTAATTCCTTTCTTTGGCAGAGTTAGGCTTAGAGAATGGAGCTTTTATAAAGCATGTTTAAAAATTGTTGACAGCTTCCTGTAAACTTAGGTCCAGTCTTTGGAATCCGGATTAGAGGTTGGAAATTTGCATTACGACTTATTCCTCACATTTTCACCATTCAGTCTGTAAATCCACAAAGTTTTGCAGGATTAGCTTCTGGTTTTTTTATTTCATTACTTTATGGCTTTATTCTTCTTATTGATTTTCATGTTGGGTGGTATGGACTGATTGATTAGTCTTATGGCCTTATATTAAAGTATTAGATGTATCATCTGGATTTCTTAAGAACAATCTAACTCATTGGCAATTTAGGGATGCCTCTTTGTCGTAAGTTAACCCCTGCTTCGAGTACGTAATGCTTTATTTATAGTAGTGAACACATCTCATATTTCAAATTATGAATTAAGAAAAAAGTCGCTAAGAACCGTTAATGGAAGCATTTCTTCTACAGGTGGGTCTTGTAGACTTGGGAGGTCATGCAAACCTTAGGTTTGCCGTTTGATCTAGCTTCTTTCAAACAAAAGCAGAGGAACCAGGGATAGACCCTGTGGACACATTTCAGGTCTCATAGCTGAAGAAACATCACAACACCAAGTAGTGTGTTACCTTCTGCACATTTACCAGGCAAGTGTAATCATAATGCTGACTGATTATAGGAGTGACTGGTTGCTCCGATCTTAGACTGGCAAGTTCATCAGAATTTCTTCCTCTGTTCCCTTCCATAGCATGGGCTCTGACAGCTCATAGCTTGAAAACATGTTTGTAGTTTGAGGACATTTCTCTGTTCAGAATTTTGTAGAGAATTGCCAGCTCTTTCCCTTCCTTCCTCCATCCCTTCCTTTCTTTCACCTTGGAATTTAACAATTTAATAGCTAAGTGTTCTGTCTGGACTGGATGGTACATTGAAATGTTCTGTTCTACTTGGGAGAAAGGCTGTATGAATTTAAAAGAGAAACAATGTCTTTTTGTAATTTTGGGATATATTAAGTAGTTTGCAAGACTATACATTTTTATTTTTTCCTTTTTTTGATCTCAGATAATCTAAGAAGTTGGGCAGATTGCTACAAAAGTTGAAATGGCACTTGTGTTCATGAAATGCACAAACATTTTGCCGGAGCCTGCTACGTGGCAAACTGAACTTACTTTGGCATTTATTGGGGTGTATAATAATGTGGTACCCCATTTAGATACTCTAGCAAGTCAGGATGGAAGTCCCGCTTCCTTGTCACCTATCTCTACACCCAGTATCCCCTGAGATTTCACTAGTGAGGGAAAGGGTAGATGACTGAATTGCTGGCCTTTGTCCATAACTTTTGAAAACTACCTGGTGTAGAGTTTTCAAGGTGTTGCTTCTTAAGGTTTGAATACAGAAACATGAGAAAGGGTGTGTGGAGTTCTGTGGGCCGGTGGGTTATAGATCAGCAGAAGGGACTATTTCCACACTCCTCTATGCATTTAAGATGTCTTATTATTTTTTTTTTATCTTTTTAATGTTTATTTTTGAGAGAAAGACAGAGAGTGAGTGAGCGAGGGAGGGGCAGAGAGGAGACAAGAATCTGAAGCAGGTTCTAGGCCCCCAGCTGTCAGCAGACAGCCCGACACAGGGCTTGAATTCGTGAACTGCGAGATCATGACCTGAGCCGAAGTTGCCTGGTTAACCAACTGAGCCCCCCGCCGGGGGCCCATCCACTGTGCATTTAGATTTTGTTCCTCATTTATTAGCTGGGAGTACAGAACCTTATTAGCATCATGGTGGTCACAGGAAGCAGGAACAGGTTCAGCATGCTTGCCTTGTTCCCCTTAGTTAGGGGGTCTCTTACTAGAGGTGCTGACCCCAGAAGAAAGGATGTCTGAGAATTCTTCTAATACCATAGTCTGTGGGCCACCACATATTTATTCTTGTTCATCTGTGGTCCATCACATATTTTTGCCACTAGACAGTGTGACCTACACATTCCGTGAGCCTTAGTTTCAGAACTATTTATAAACGTTGGTGTCCTTTCATTTTTGGATCAAACTCTGTGTCTGGAAGGCCACATCCTTCTTCGGGCGGGGCGGGGGTGGGGGGTGGACAAACAGATTCCAGATTCAAAGAGCTTTTCATCCTCCCGGAGACCTCATTTCCCTATAGGGTCTTTGAGTCTCCTGGTTGTATCACTTTGATGTGTTCAGTGTCACACATTAGGTGATTTTTTTTCTTCTTTAAAACTCATTTTATTGATTTTTAAAAATTACAGACAATGTCTGTTAACATGGAATCTAGTTTAATAGCGGGGAAGAAAAATCCAACAGGAAACTCCCTCCTGCCTCCCCCTCCCTTCCTCCTTCCCTCCCTCCCTCAAGGTCCCTGGAAGGAGGTGCTATTAGCAGTTTAGGGTGCAGGCTTCTTAACCTCGCTGCTTTCCAGCCCTACAGTTGCCTTCGGTGGGAGCAAGGTCCGAAGAAATACATTAGGCAGTTTTGAGCAGGTAGACATACACCCTATCTTTCTCTGTGTTCACATTTACATATAGAACAAAAGAAATAAAGTTTCTACTTCCGGATTCTCTCTACTTTTGAGAATATTGCTTCAAACTGTTCTCCCTTAAGCAGAGTGGGGACTTCTTACTCTGTGTTTGGAAAGCAGTTGGATCATTTTGGGGTTGCAAGTGTGTGTACTAGCTTCCACGGGCACTGATTGACAGACCATTTGCCCCACCCCCCCTCCCCACCATGCTGCCTTACAAACCTCCGTGGGTAAGGATTTAGTAATCTCAGGGCTGGCGTAGGAAGGTGCTCCATAGACTTGTCTCACGTTGGTGAAGTCAAGCTTAACACAGGCTAAAGTAGTGTAAGAATCTCTGTAAATGTACACTGATTAATTTTAGATATTGTTTTCTGTCTGCACTGCTTGCAGTGACTCGTAACTAGTAATGAAATGCTGGCTGAAGAGAGTCACTTTTGCTTAGATTTTTAGGCCTGGTCCACTTAAGTGGGCAGGCCCGTGGGGAGCAACTATCTCAAACAAAATACTCAATCTTGACACAGCTAAGCCTAT
Source organism: Panthera pardus (assembly GCF_024362965.1). Classification (NCBI taxonomy): domain Eukaryota; kingdom Metazoa; phylum Chordata; class Mammalia; order Carnivora; family Felidae; genus Panthera; species Panthera pardus. Next base: position 37,762,074 of record NW_026527013.1, read on the forward strand.
GAATTAATTCCGCTTTTCTGAAAACACTGAAACATCAGCTCTGATCACCTGTGCACCTGGTAATGTTAGCACTAAATGTGAATAATTTCTCCCTGTGAGACCACAAGGCCATTTTTATGTGGCTGAGGAGTACACTAGAATCTGGGTGATTTGATTTCCTTAGGTAGTAGATAGACCAGGGGTGCTCAGTAGGCACGTGAACCATGCAGGTTTGGGAGGGACACTCTCTCTTTAGGCACAAGGATCTTTATCACCTTGTCACTGGGCTACTTTGCAACCACCAAAGTCATCTTGGGGGTTTATGTGAGGGAGTGGCTGCTCAGCTCCTTTGCTTTCTGTTGCGAAAAGAAGCCACGCAGATAGATGTGTCACTGTTCATCGACACAGTTCTCATAATTCAGTTCTGGTGGCGGTCAGGGTAACATCTTACAGAGAATATTAAGGTCTGGGGCCTGGGAGTAAGGACCGAAAACTAGAGTGGATCTTTTTTTGTTTGGCTCTGAAGGGTAATTTCTTTTTAATGTGATGGGATCTGTAGAGCATGCATCCTCAACCAGGGTGATATTCCCCCCCTCCCCCGCGGGGGGCAGAGATTGGTCCTTGGAGGGCGCAAAGTTGTAGACATTAGAGTGGTTTCGGCCTCTGAAGGGCCTTAGTATATAAACAGTTTATGTGCCTGTTAAAATTTCATGGGCGTGGGATTAAGAAGAGGCAGTTTGGGGAGAAAATGTCTCAAAAGACTCCTCAAGGGGAGTGATGATGAAAAAAAACGTTGAGAAACATTCCTGTAGAGTACTTAGCACTTTGCTCAACTCCTCTTTTTGTTTAGAGAACACTTCTCAATTCCTACATTCCAGCCAGGCTGCGTCTCCCTAGGAGAGGTGCTAGAATATCAGTAGACATGGTTGGCGTGTCCAGCACTGGGCAGTTAGTATTAGCATCCCCATGTCAGAGATATGGGAACTGAGGCAAAGGATAAGCAGTTCATCTAAAGTTGAGGGGGCAAGTGGTACAGTCAGGATTCGAACCCCCTCAGGTGGACTCCATGGCTCAGATTTCATTCGCGGGAGAGTAAATGGTCTAAGAAACTTCTGGAGGAAGGAGTAGCAGGGTTACTCTCTCAAGTGCCATGGCAGCCTAGGGCCTGCAGATGTTTATGAGAGAGCTTCAGGCCGTAGCTTAAAATTTTAATAAGAATTCTTGGTGTTAGGGGTGCCTGGTTGGCTCAGTCAGCAGAGCATGTAGCTCTTGATCTTGGGTTCATGAGTTTGAGCGTCACATTGTAGAACTAACTTAATAAGAAAATAAATGTAAATAAATACATAGATAATTAATTAAATAAATACATAAATAGATAGGAATTACTGGTGTAAATGTGGTATGGCCTAAAGCAACTTGGAGGAGGAATGGCAGTGACTCTACAGATATGGATCATTGGCTGTATTGGATTATAGGCTAAAGGCTTGATCTTCTTTATCTGATGTATTCCTCTAGCAATCCTATGGGATAGGTAGGATAAGCACCATCTTCCAGGTGAGGAAACTGAGGCAGAGAGAGATTTGTCACTGTGGTCAGACAGGCTCCACACCCTACCCTGTGTCTCCTTGGAACCACATTCCCTGCTGCCTCTGTGTTTTCCACAAAACTCAAGGACATACATTTCTAAAGAATCACTAATAACAGAATATGTTAGAGGCAAGTGGGAAGTCAGAGAGAAGCTAAAGAGGAGTTTTATCGGAAGGATACGTGATCTTAAGCATTTAGAATTATTTAAGGGCCCATCCATATTGAATAATTAGAGTGGGTCCCTCAGTCTCCATGATATGCCAGATGAAAGATCTAGATGTGTTCTTACTGTATTAAAAAGCCTGCCTGGCCACACTGACCACAAGGGTAATTTATGGTTTAGTTACAGTGTCATTACTGAACAAAAAAGCACTGCAGTGAAAGTTGCTGTGACAACATCCAAAAATTGTACCTCAGGATCACTCGTGTTCTAAAGATCGTGTTGGCTCAGGCTATCGCGACTTATATCCTTTATAGTCATGTATCTTTTAGTAATGCAGTAATGGCGCTAAATTGTTTTTGAAGTACTCATTTTGATGGACTCACACACATCTTTACATCCTTTAATTAGGAATTTTCTCCTGAAATTATGGTTGCATTTAGAGTTCTTCTTCCCCTCCCCACCCCCTGCAGTATTCTAGCTTTTGCTGTATTTGAGCCCTTAAAACTGAAGCTTCAGTTCTGATTCTTTTTCCCTTTGAAGTGAATAACGTCGGCTGTAATACATCTTATATTACTGCACAGAAAGGTCAGAGGTCTTCTTCACAAATGTTACCTACTTATTCCCAACAATGAAAGGAAGGACTTGGATTCGAAAGACCACCTTCTATAAATACGCTCTTGAACAACAGAGATTGTGGACATGTGTAAGCACAATCTAATTTTACCATTGCCCTACTAACATCAGTGGGTGGGATCTGTGTTTGAAAAGATGTAAATCAGCACGGTGGCTGTGCACAAGGTTATGGCTGCAATCAGCGCTAGAATATTAGCTCTTGTCCTGAATATGTCTCTTCTTGTTGACTTCTTTGAGTATCAGCCTGCACTTTAAGGAAAACTTAACTCCTGACAATACACGGGTCTTTCCGACCTTGTTTATAAAGTAAGATGTTTTTGCGTGTCAGTTTATAACTTCGCACAAGTGGGATGAACCACAATTGGAGTATTGGAGGTGGAGGTGTCAAAGGCCTTATTTTATCGTTTTTCATGGGAGAGTGTGTGCATTCATTATGAATGTAATTAAAGTGAGCATCTCCAGTGCATTTTATTTAGGAGTCTTGACAGAGTCGTCTTCACTCACAACTTTCTGAGTGGCACAGTTCTTCTGCCAGGTGAGTTGACTAGACTTACATACATGATGTAACCCTCGTGGCCTTGCCTGCCAGAAAGATAGCAAGGTGGACGGGTCCTGAAACTTAAAAATGAAGAAAAGGGTTTGAATCACCCTGTTGTGAACAATTTTCGAAAGTAGTTAAGAGGCCCAACATGAAAAGCAAAATTCAGGTTTTTGCCCCCTTACCACCAGGCATGGCTTTGTCGTAATCTCCCCTGTTGGCCCTGAGTTTTGTATAATTAAAATTTAGGAGCTAGAAATTTTGTTGAGACTTAATTAGAAGCGACAAACCAGAGACATTCCTGCTGGTTAGGAAGGGCTTAAGAAATTCTTATTGGCTAAATTACAAATATGTAACATTTTTTTCTGAGCACTGCATGGTAGTTCTGACCGCCTAAAGGTGACAAGATTAGCTCTGTTTTTCTAGTGAGGTAGTAAAAATTAGATTAATAAGCACCAGGCAAAGAACCTTTTCTTTTTTTCGAAAGAAATCTTACCTTGAGTATTTCTGGCTGTGGAGATCGCTGCCTTAATTAGCCACATGGTCTTTTTACCTCCTGGGAAATAAGTATGGGATAAAATTGGGGATCAAGACGTAGGCGCACATTGACTTAGCACACGCCGCTAAGTAATTCATCAAGGAATGTTGGTAATTAGTCCTGCCTCTTTCAACTCTTGGCTTATTTCATAAAACCAGTTGATTTAAAATAATGCCTGCTGATTTATTACCAACACGTTTCAAGCCTGAGACTTGGCTTTTCAACAAAAGCGATATTGTGCAGTGATGGAAACGCACCCTCTTGTTTTTGCGTTTTTACGAATTCTGAAGGGCCATTTACAGGCCCCTCTTAACTTTGTTGTGTTATTATTATTATTATTATTATTATTATTATTTTTACCTCATTCAGCATTTTACTGGGTTTTCTTTTGTCTCTTGCTGAAGAGAAAGGGGGAGCAAATTAGAAAAAAAATTCCAGGCTCTTGGAGGTTTTGGATGTGAGGTGCTTGTCAAAGTGTATCGGCTCACTGTGGTTTGATGGAATTTAATTTGAATCCTTCGCCTGGTCAGACAGGCTGTAGTAATGGCCTTTGCTCCTCCTGCACTCTTATGTGTTTGGTGATATTTATGACAGGCAGGTTCGTCTTAAAAGATTGAATTTATGAGAAGTACAGAACCTGATGACTTCGGCCTCATAGTCTTGGTTTCCGCACAGCCAGGTATATTATTATTCGGATCCTAAATTTCCATTCATGCACTGATGTGCTTCTTTATGCTTTGGGATGCAAGCACAATCCGCTTCCTCGTTGAAAAGCCAGGATTAGCTTGACTCCAGTACATATACTGGGTGACTTTGGGCAAGCTCACCGGTTTCTCTGGGCCTCAGTGTTCTCATCTGTGAAATGGAGGTCACAGTTTTTGTGAGGACCAAATGGGATCGTTCCCCCAAAGCAATGCTGCCTGGTAGAGAGGGAGCCACATGTGGGAAGCTAAGTTTTCTGGTAGTCACATTAAAAGCAGTGGAAAGAAACAGGGAAAAATGAGATGAATAATACACTTTATTTCATCCAGTATATCCCCAGTATTATCATTTCGACATGTCATCAATGTAAAGATTATTAGCAAGATATTTTCATTCTTTTCATTTTTCATACCAAGTCTTCAAAACCGAGTGTGTATTTTACATCTGCACGTATATCTCAGTTCGACAGTAAATTTTCGCCAGAACTACTCGATCTGCGTTAGCTTTTTTGAGGTTTAGAGTTGAAAAAGTGACTCATAACTCCAGTTGTCTCACACAGATTTAAAAGATTTCTAGTAACTAAATTGAGTATATGTCTTTAACTTTCGATTTAAATGAAGTAAAAATACAAAATCCATTGCCTCACTCACATTGCCCGCATTTCCAACACTAATGGTAGCCACACGTGGCCTGTGACCTCTGTGTTAGCCCAGACCCCAAAGCATTTAGCACACTGCTGGGTAGATTGAAAGTGCTCAGTCAGCGATTCTGCTTTATTGTTGTTGATAATGAATGATAGAATGATTCCTAGTTACTGGACTTATAACCTAAATATACTAATTAATGTCATCTCCACGTTGACATCTTTCTATGCCTTCATTACTCCTGCCTGGTAAACTGGGTTCCCTGCTGCCTCCCTCCTCACCAAAGAGAACATAAAAAAAAATTAGTCATTATTTTCCTTTTCACAACCCTTTGGAGCCCAGGTTAGCTGGGCTCATGTATGGTTGATATTTCCTGTCAAAAACAGCCTCTCACAGGAGAGCACAGTGAAGGATACCCCTGCCTAAGGTGGCAGGGACCTGTCTCTGTCAACAGCCTTCCATTCAGGCCTGACTGTGGTAACTGCTCTTGACTTGTTAGTCATGCGTCTCGTTCATACTCTCAATCCAATTTCTTTTCAGACCTCTACATGTCACACTTACGTCGTGCCTGTCCAGTGTGTTCAAGATGTCTCAAACCCTGGGAATATATAAGCATTTTGTCGTTGTTCTTGATGCAAAAAAAAAAAAAAAGACATTGAAGGAAAAGGAGATTGGTTAATCCCAGGATTAACTAATGCACTGTTTATTCATTAGTAGGTAAATTAACGTGTAGGTTATTGAAAACTTTTTTTTGGTGGTTTTTTTTAATATGTGTATTTATTTATTTATTTGCTTATTTATTTATTTATTTATTTGTTTATTTAATTCTGTGCTCATGTTGCTAGGGCAATTTTTTTCCTCCGCTAATTTGCAGTATATTTTTAGGCATTTTCAGCACAGCTGATAATTCAGTGAAACCATTTTTCTTCCTTTTCTTGCTCATTGGGCACTCAAGTTTTCTGTTTTGCTACCAGTTTTGACCATCTATTCAGCCAGAAATAATTCACCTAAAATGATAGTTTATATTTTATCAGGTACTTTGTTATTCCTAATGCAAGCAATGAGTTGATTATATTGGAATTAAACTGTGTTTGAGAGATTTAATTTGTTCTTTATGTAATACTTTAAAAGTCTACAAAGTAACATTGTTGTTTAATTATAATCAGCAATAAAGTCAAGAAAGCAAAAATATTAACTATGCTATGATTTCCAGAAAGAAAAATCATTATGTTGTTAGATTTTATGATTTCCTTAGCTTGGAGTTTTATATTTTCTCAATGTTTATTACTTATTTTATTATCATCTTAATGTAAGTTAATAAACATAGAGGCCATTATAAAGTTGATTTCAATTTTCCTAATAGGTTTCCAGGTTTATATTAAAATCATATACCTCAAGAATTTTTTGACTCGTTAATTGGCATAACCTTGATAGAATTTATAATTCAGGTTTAGGTAATTTTGCCCATTTTTATTGATACTTGGACCACCAATATCTCATAGACAGGGGGGAAAGCAAGAACATTCTAGAAGGATATTTAATCTTGATGTAAACTTTTTTATTCAGTTTGACATGAAGCTAATGTGTGTAGGGCTTAACCCTACATGCTGTTTCTGGGAGAATATTCTGTAACTCAGCAGCTCTCAAAGTGCAGTTGGGGGGCCTATAGCACTTACATTATCTGGGAGCTCTTTTAGAAACACAAATTCCTTGAGTCAATCCCAAACCTGTTAAGCCAGAAGCTCTGGGGGGAGGGCCATTGATCTCTATTTTAGCCAGCCCTCTGGAAGATTCTAATGCATGCTCATGTTTGAAAATCACTGCTGTGGAATTCTGGAAGTTAATTTGTAAGAAACATAAGGAAAATTGGGAAATGCCAGTACTAATGGAGCCAAGCAAGTTTCTTTCCCGTAGGGCTCCTTAGACCTATGGTAAACATGTGAAGAGCTGTGGCACATCTCCAGCCGTGGGCCAGTAGGTAAGCACTTGCTTGAGGAGAAAGTGGAGGAGGAAGCCAAGCAAAGTAGATGTTGCTTTCAGGTAAAGTTGATCATTAGAGGTTGCAGAATATCCAGTGGCTCTTAAGAGTCTCCTGGACGTGGGTACATCCCATTATATGCGTATACTTGTGCAAAGTTGATGAAAATAGATTAATCCTGTAAAATCCTGGGCAGATAAGAAATAAGAAACTCTAAAATCACATATTGGTTCCTGCTTTAAACTATAGAAACCACTGTACCTTTGAAGGAGCTCTCAGGAGTCCGTGAATCCATTGTCCACAAATATTTATCAACTAAATTTATACCTCACATATATGCCATACATCTGTCTCTCAAATAAATGTTGATGCTGCTGTCATGAAAAAAGTGCAAATTGATACAAAAGCCATGGATTTCATTGCTTTCCCTTATTTTTATACATTTTCTTTTTTAATATTTATTTATTTTTGAGAGAAAGAGAGAGAGAGGGAGAGAGAGAGAGAATATGAGGGAGGAGGGGCAGAGAGAGGGAGACACAGAATCCAAAGCAGGCTCCAGGCTGTCAGTACAGAGCCCAACGTGGGGCTCGAACCCATGAGCCATGTGATCATGACCTGAGCCGCAGTCTGACGCTCACCCGACTGAGCTACCCAGGATCCCCTTTTTTATACATTTTCTTAATGAAAATGTAAAATACAACTCCTAATCAAATAGGGCCTAAAGGTATTTGACCTGAAAGAAAGGTTAAGAGCTACTTCTTTTTAAGAAACTTTTTTTTTTTAAACTATCAAGTGTTATTTAAATTCTGCTTTCCGAAACTACATTCCTTTTGCCACATTGGATTTAGTTAAATGGTAACACAAAATGGCCTTTCAGAGTCCGAGGGACCCTAACATCTATAATTTCACAAGCAGCAGGCCCTTGATGGTCAGTCTGTGACATCAAAGGTCTTTACTGACGTGACCGTAGTCTTGGCTTTGCCTTTTACACTGGGGCATTGACATCAACAGAAAGTGTTTTTCCTTCTTTTTTCTTTTTCAGTATTCGTGTTCTGCCTGAAGGCAGTATATCCAGTGCATGTGGCCAGCTTGCCCCCTGGTTGGAGTAAAACAAAGGTTCATTTTTGGAAGCTCCACAGGAAAGACCAACTCTTTCTGAAGCTGGAGTCCTTAACTTGCACAGCCAGCATGTGGACCTCAGTCCAGCCTTCAAAGAGCCATGGCTCACGTAGGAGCCATCAAGTGTACTTTTCTTCCACTGGAAGATAGAGATTATATTCTTATCTTCTCCTACTGAGAGGTGGAAATCAGAAATAGCCCTAAGATGCCCCTGGCTAATTTCTGCACTGAAATTTTGTCTTTGTGGTGGAGTTACCATTTTTCTATTAGTGGTCATTCAAAGAACTCTTGCCCAAAGGTGGGTGTTTGATTTTGTGCTGTGCCTGCTCTGTGGTCGCACCCTATACACCGAAGGGCATGGGACCCGGAGTTAAATTGGCAATGTCCAGATCTTTTCTGAACCACAGTTCCCTTGTCTGCATGACAAGGATAATAGAAGTCCCTAGTTCCTAGCGTTGCTGTGAGAAGCCATTGTGACATGATGCTTGCAAAGCACTTAGCTCTGTACCTGGCATTGTGCTTATTATTAATGCGGATCACTGTCGTCAGCATTTCAACTAGGGACACACACCAAGTCCACAGTGACTCAGCCACATAATGGGTGCTTGAGAAATGATTAAAAGGGTAGTGCTTTGGCAAAAGGTGGGGAATGTTGATTCTATATATGATCTGGAATTAATTTCTCCAGAGGCCTATATTCTTTAACTGGTAACTATTCAGTTATATTTCAGCAGCAAGGAATTTTTATTCTTGAAAAAATTTTTTTTGATATTTATTTACTTTTGAGAGAGTGAGAGAGAGAGAGCACAAGTGAGGGAGGGGGAGGGAGAGAGGGACACACAGAATCCAAAGCCGGCTCCTGGCTCTGAGCTGTCAGCAGAGAGCCTGATGCGGGTCTCGAACCCATGAACCATGAGATCATGACCTGAACCGAAGTCTGACACTTAACTGAGCCACCCAGGTGCCCCAGGAATTTTTGTTTCTAAAAATCATCTGACTTTGAAGGTTCCCTTAAGAGTGACTTTTTTTTTTTTTTTTAAGAGAGGAAAGATAGTGGGATGCTTGGCACAGGTTTTAACTCCCTGCCCCCCCCCCCACTCCAAATTGCTTTACACGCATTACTTAAAATTTTTAGAAGTTGTTTTGATGATTGACCATAAAGATAAAATCTTTATTTATAAAAAATTGTGGGGAAAGTGGTATGAATTGGGGCTAAATTTAAAAAAAAAACATTAATAGGTGTCAGGCCATCAAAATGCTCCCTGATTGTGAAATTAACCTTTCACTTACAATCTGAGAAGTTAACAATTTTGCTTCTCGAACTCTGGTTAAATATAAGTGACCATATATAATTTTATGAACTTTTTACTTTTGGAGGCATTATTGTTTTTAGGTAAGTAGAGATTCAAAATACATTTAATCACAGCATCTCATCCACGAGTTCCAGGGCCCAATTTATAGAGCCAGTCAGCTGATGGAAACCACTGTCTATGTTCAGAAATTTTCATCGCTAATCATATTGCATAATTATTTTTTCTCATATCCAAGTATTTTGATTCACATGTTCTGGGGTTACCTGACTTGTTCCTTACATGATATATCTTTTTTTTTTTTTTTCCTTATCTAACATCCTGCTGTCCCAGCACCGTCTCCTGTAATTTATATAAAATTTTAGTCTTGCCTTTTTGTTTTTTTGTCTTTCAGAAACATGTGTTACCTGCAGTGTTCTACACATGACACTAGCTTACTAGCTGACCTTTATTTTTGCCTTTAAGCCATTTATCTTATTTCTTTGGTATCTATTATCTTAAGATAAGACCAAACACCATTGTCTTCAACTGATATTACAGTGTTTGCTAGTTTATAATCAATACCACAGCGCTGAAATCAAACACACATACATGGTATCCATCCACAAGTCGGACGACCTTGGGGAAGTTGCTTTCCTGGGCCTCAGCCTCCCCATCTGACTAGCTGGTTTCAGATTTGCCTCCTAAAACTGACATTCAATGAACTGTCTCTTCTTTCTTCCATGAGAAGGGCCCACCTACACATCCCTGGAATTTAAATCGTGGTAAGATGAAGACGACAAAGGACTTTGAAAGCCCTTGAAGGAAACATTGGGTCTGTTTAAAGATGAGATACACAGAACAGTTGTCACGACAGAGAATCTCTCAGTGTACAATATGGCTCACAGTTCCACTGTAGTGTAAATGACCAGTTTCTCCTCGAGGGTGGCAAAAAGTGAGTTGGAAAACCTCTTGTATTATTATTTAGACATTCTGTTGTTTTGCCTACATGCGTTGTGCTTACTATAATAACAGCAACAGTGTCCCTACTGACTGTTGTGAACCGCATCTCTGAGATGTTCCTGAAGCCTTCTAAGTGGAGACTGAGCACGGGCATAATAGGATGAGATGACGAGGGTGGGCCCAAAGCTACCACGAGTTCATGTATACAAACTGTTTAAAATCCATCTTAAGTACTGAATTCTCAGCATTACTGAGTGTCTAACATGAAAACTCATTTCTCACGTGATTTGTGGTCACAGAACGTTCTATAGCTATTATTCTCTTCCCTTCGCTAAGCAGAAAAATGAGTGGAGGCTAAGGATGTTTGTTTACGATCAGTGAGTGTGAGACCAGGAGCGTATGATTCCTTTCTCTAGATTTATTCATTTGACTTTGGCTTGTAAATACTGACTTTAATTCTTTTGAGAGAGAGAGAGTGAGCATATTTTCAAGTTTTCTCAAAGGCTTTCCTTTTTCAGTGAAATCGTAGCTCCTCCTTCCTTCTTCCTTAAATGCACAAATCTGGAATTACATGGCTTGTCTAGAATCCCTAGCTCTATAATTAGTAATCTTGGGCAGGTGATCTAATCTCTAGTCTGAACCTTAGTTTCCTTATCCGGAAAATGGGCACAGTATCAGTTCCCACCCCCCTCTCCATCCTGTTGCAGTGCGTTTCTTTAATGTGAGCACCTCCAGTGTTACTGGTGAATGAGGCCCTCGTGCTCGCGTAGCATGGAATTCCTCTTGAACTCGTTTTCCACACACGTAAACATTTGAAGCCATCAAGGACAGGCTTTATCATATTTAAAGAGAAAGCCTTCGCCATTGAGGAAGACTTTAAAATAGGCCAAATATGTATGGAGCATCTGCCCCTCCCTCAGGGTTAGTGGAATTTGGGCTTCCACAACCGCTTGCCTTTTCTACCACGCTCCGCCATCTGGAGGGGGTGTGTGCAGAAGAAGCAGGTACTAAGACATTTCTCTTTACGGCAATGCAGTCAGTCACAAAGAAGGCTCTATCCGGGATCAGGTTGTAGTTTTTAAAGAAATGATCTCCATCAGAACCACCTCACCGTCTGTACTCCACCTTGCGAGGGGAGGAAGCAGGAATCCCAGAGCTTAAAACTGTCTGTGAAGCTGGCTGCAACTGCCAGTAGAAATTTAACCAGCTCGTGTTGAATTAGGGTTTACTGATTGTTGTTATTCACGCTCTGGTTACAAAGGTCCAGCGGTTTGGCGAGGTCGGCCCCTAACCTTCTCTTTTCCTATCTGCCCTGTTGTTTATAGTGTGCGATTTTGCGGAACATGGCATTTTTTTCAGGACGGTACAGATGGAGCTCGAGCAGAAACACCTGAATCAACTCCAGAGGTGTGGTCATTTAATGAATTCATGTATGTAAAGTACGCAGCACCGGTCGTGAGGTGGTTGCCTTTGAGTGGAGTCCTGAAGAACAAGTTAGGAAAGCGCTCAATAAATATTAGCCAGGACTAGTAGAGCCTTCTAACCCTGAACACTTCACTTCTCCAGCAACACCGGCAGTCGGTCTGCCTGGTGGCGAAGTACTATGAGCCCACGGAGGGACTGCGGTTCAGCCCCCCAAGGTGAGATGGTTACTGTTGAGTGGAACCTTGGAGAACAAGGCGGGCCACACCAGCAGGACTGGGATAAGGGGAGCATGGCATGAGGAGAGGAGCAAGTCAGTAGCACATGCTCTGGGTCCTGGTGTGAAGCAGTCAAAGGGAAGACAGGAGAAGGAGGGACTGAGTGTGAAGTCACCTAACGGAGGTGAAGCGGGACAGGTGAGCAGGGGCCGGGTAATAAAGGGCCTGTATGTGACCCTGCGCGGCTTGGATCTGATGTCGTAGGTGTTAGGTAGCCACTGGCGGCACGTGTTTGTGTTTGTTTCTGTGGGTTTGTTCATTGAGTTTTCAAGTTTGAAAAGAGAGATGTTCAGAAAGATGCCTTTGGGGGCTGAGGGAGGCAGGGGTTGGTTTTAGAGGAATGTGATGGGAGGTGGGGAGCCTATCAAAATAATTTGGGGAACAAATTATGAAAACATTGACCCAGAAGTCTTAGAAAGCAGTAATTAAGAAAGAAGAAGAAGAAGAAGAAGAAGAAGAAGAAGAAGAAGAAGAAGAAGAAGAAGAAGAAGAAAAGGAGGAGGAGGGGGGAGAGGAGGGGGAAGAGGAGGAGGAAGAAGAAGAGGAGGAGGAGGGGGAGGAAGAGGAAAAAAAGCAGTAGTTAAAACCACAAAAACCTGGGGCACCTGGATGGCTCATTCAGTTGAGCATCTGACTTCGGCTCACGTCATGATCTCACAGTTTGTGGGTTCAAGCCCCGTGTCAGGTTCTGTGTTGACAGCTTGGAGCCTAGAGCCTTCTTGGGATTCGACGTCTCCGTCTCTCTCTCTCTGCCCCTCCCCTGTTCACACTCTCTCTGTCTCTGTGTCTTTCTCAAAAATAAATAAATATTAAAAAAAAAAACCAAACCCTTATGGGTTAAAGTAAATGGAACCTTGTTAGATAGAAAGGAGGAGGAAGGCAGCATAATACTCCATATATTTTACAGAGGAGAGAACTGAGCATAGTAGAGATGAAGACATCGGTCTATACCAGGGGTTGGGAAACAATGTCTGCAGGATTTTCTGCCTTCTGCCTATTTCTGTACAGTTTTATTAGAATGCAGCCATGCTCAGTCATTTTCATGTGGTCTCTGGCTACTTTCACACTACAGAGGAGGGATGAGTAGTGCAACAGAGGACTCATGGCTCACACAGCAGAAAATAATTACTTTTGGGATCTTTATAGAGAAAGTTTGCTGACCTCTGGTCTCAGCACATGGCTAGTCAGTGTTGGACCTGGGCTTCCAGCCTTTGAGACTGGAGAAACCTCTGACCAAGAGCATTTTACACCGTGTCCAATATGCAGTGAGGCCTCATAAATAAACTCTAAGTGGATTAATGAATAATGAGTGTGAATGACTGAATGAATGAGCAAAGTAGCAAAGTTAAACTACCTGATTTACAGCCTGCCCATTTACATTTATTGTCGACTAATTTTTATAAAGCTATTGAGCAGGAGTTATTATATAAAACGGGTATCGAGTGGCACCAACATGCAGGGCAGTATTCTTGGTTTGAGGGTTTTAACGTGTCCTTGTGATGCTCACCGCCAATAGAAGAGACAAGTGTTCGTCAGATGATCATGGAAGTGAGTGCATGGTTGCAGGGTCAACCAGAAAAGAGGGGGGCACAGTGCTATGCGAGCTTGTGGTGGAAGATCAGTATAAAAAGTCAGAGAAGACTTTCTCGGATACCCCCATCCTGCAGTCTAAAGAGTGAGTTGACTGTAATTTGGCATAGGGACGTGGGAAGAGTATATCAAGTGGATCCATGTGCAAAGGCCCTGTGCAGGTGAGAACAGGCAAACAACAAAGAGAAGGCTAGCCATGCTGGGGGAGTGAGACTGGAGAGAGAGGTAGGGCCCTTGTGATCAGGATCAGGGAATCCGTCTGTTTCTAGAGTCGAGTCTGAACTTGAGCTACAAGTTTGAGACTCAGTAGTATAGAAAGTATTTTAACCCAGAGAGAGTATGGGTTTACCAGAGAGAGTGTTGTAAGAGAAGATGTGGGTCTTGAGAGCTCTGGAGCTCAACATTAGAGGGAAGGACAGCATATGGAGAAAAGAAGAGATCCAAAAAACTGGAGAGGAACAAAACCTGGAGAATCTAGTATAGCTGGTCAGTTGTTGATGGGGCGTATACGTCCAAGAAATCAAGGATTGAAAAGTATGCATTGGATTGTTCCATTGGGAGATCACGGTGACCTTTGGAAGAGTACATTTTGGGCAGTGGAGGGGGAAGGGTAGAGCCTGTCAACCTGTCAAATGAATAAGCAGAGAGGAAATGGAACCAAGTATATATTTGTTCACTTACTCAGCAAGTAGTTATTGAGCATCTGTGTGTTAGGGATCCAGTGTTAAGCAAAACCAGACAGGGTCTTTGTTCTCCTGGGGCTTACTGCTGGGGGGAGGGTATGAAGGGGAATGGACACTTCATCGAATGATCTTCCCATCACCACCCAAAAAGTGAAGGAAGTGCTATGAAGGGAAGAAAAAAGATTCTGTGAGAGTATGTAGCAAAGGAAAAAGGAGTAGTCTGGGCAGGGAAGAATTCTCTCAGTGATCCTGGAAGCATAGATGATAACTCTGACATCTATGGTGAGGGAACATTTCAGGGGGCAGAGAAAAGCTTGCGGCCGGGCCTTTTGTGCCAGAGGGCTTGACGGTTCCAGCAGACAGGAAGAAGTGAAATCAGGGTGGTTGTGTGCAGAGACTGAGGGCGAGAATGGTATAGGAAGTACAAGGCTAAAAGGTGGGCAAGGGCCAGAGTATCCAAGGCTTTGGAGACAGACCATCTTAAGGATTCGCGTTATCCCAAGAGCAGTGTGAAGCCGTAGAAAGGGATTGACCAGGATAACCAGACTTAACTGACTTTAAGTTTTAGGAAGTGTAGCTTACTATTTATCGCAAGAATGTGAAGCTGTTGTGGCTTTCTGAAGCAACGTGAGCAGACAAACCCAAGAAGGACCCTCCTCTCCAGGGAAAGTCACTCCCTTCTCTGAGACTGGGTGTTCCAGAGCTGTTCAGGGGAAACACTAGCTCACATCCAACCTGCAAACAGTGTGAAAGTTTCTCCTGAAATCACTTGGAGAAGATACTCTTGAGGAGAATGATATCCATCTTGACTCTATACACTGTTTTACCAGGTCATTAGAATTTCTGGATCAACCAATTTTATGGAAAAAAAAAGTGCAGGTGACTTCTAAAAAGAATCATTTTCTGGGTCACTGGCTCAAGTTACCTTGGGCGGATTTCTGTGGGGACATGACTGCAAAGCAGACAAGTGCTTTTAGAGACCTCTCTCTTAAAAAGCTGTTTGTGCACCTCCTTACTTCCGCACTCCTGTTCTTAGATTTAATGAATCAAGAAAGCTGCAAACAGTAACTCACTTACATGATTTGCCCCAAGAAATCTTAGTATGTTAAGAGAAATTGGGTACTGTTGGTCCGGATGGCCAGGCCAGGGAGAAACGATAGCTTCAGTAGGACTCTCTCTGCCACACTTCTGATCACAGTAGGTGGGTGGGTGGCCTTTTCTCTGCACCCAGTCAAGGCTCACCTCAACCACCCCTCTTGTAACTGGTTAATTTTTGCATCATTGATAGCCTTTCTCCATAGAATTAAAACATCGTGATACTTTCCTGCCTTGTTTGTGCCTGTGTTCTGTTTCTAAACCCTTTCTCCCTCTTTTTCCAACAGTGTCTTAATTAGTTTTGCAAAAATATGTGTGGTACAATTACCTGAATTTCTTCTCATCCTTCCTGGCACCATTTGACCAAACCCCTCCCACATCATTGTTCTCTATGCTCATCCTGATTGACCTAGGAGGCTGACACTTGGCAAACCAGTGACCTTCTTTTCCAGCTGAAGTTGACAAAAGCTGATAAAAGAGGGGAAAGGGGAGCTAGAAGCCTGCAGCCAGCCCTTTCTTTTCTTTCTTTCTTTCTTTCTTTCTTTCTTTCTTTCTTTCTTTCGTTAGTTTTTTTAACATTTACTTATTTTTGAGTGACAGAGACAGAGGGTGAGCAGGAAAGGGCAGAGAGAGAGAGGGAGACGCAGAATCCCAAGCAGGCTCCAGGCTCCGAGCTGTCAGCACAGAGCCTGACTCGGGGCTCGAACCCATGAACTGTGAGATCATGACCTGAGCCCAAATCAAGAGTCGGACTCTTAACCGTCTGAGCCACCCAGGCACCACCAGCCCTTTCTTTAGTAAAGAGGAAGCAGCTTGGGTGAATATATTAAGAGGAAATTGTATTTTGAATATTTGGCTAGATCATTTATTCAGGGACAAAAGTAGCATAATGAAGGCAAACAGAGGATGTAGGGGAGCACTCACTAAAGGAAAATATGATCAATGGATAGAGTAAAAAAATGAATGTACAATGTCTATTTAAAAGGTAATACTTTGTGAAAGTACTGATTTATTACCTATTAAAATTAGGAGAATTTGCCTGGAAAAATCATACACAGGAAAAGGGGGCTTAAAGTATGGTAAACACCAGAAGTCCCCCCACCTTTTAAAACCTCCCCAGAAAAGTTATTTCAATTAAAAAGGAAAAAAAAAAAAAAAAACGTGTGAGGATGGAATGAGATATGTGTGAAGTATATTGAGCTCTTTGGATGAAAGTTGCTGCAGTGTAACTTTTATTTATCTGTGACTTGGGTTTGGGTTGTAATTTCAAGCAGCATGCTCCTAGGCCAGCTAGATAAAAGGAATTGCTTTTTAATTAAATTAACAGTCATATGAACTGCTGTGATGTTTCCAAATTTCATATATGTTAACTAAGTCTTTGCCTCTGTCTGTGTTAGAATTAGTACTTTGCTTCATTGAGAGCCTAAATGTGAATAATTTGTTATTAATAATGCAAGTGTTACAGCTCTTTTTTTTAAATTATTTTTTTACTTTTTATTTAAAATTTTTTTTAACATTTATTTATTTTTGAGAGACAGAGACAGAGCGTGAGTGGGTGAGGGGAAGAGAGAGAGGAAGACACAGAATCCGAAGCAGGCTCCAGGCTCTGAGCTGTCAGCACAGAGCCTGATGCAGGGCTCGAACCTATGAACTGTGAGATCATGACCTGAGCTGAAGTCAGACGCTTAACCGACTGAGCCACCCAGGCGCCCCTAAAATTATTTTTTAATAACAATTTTTGCCATTGCTGTTTTGCCAAGGTTCATGTAAATTTTATGGGTCTGAGCACGTTTGTTTTCAATTTAGGAACCCAAGTTTTGAGTCATTATGCCACTGGCTACTCTTCTGCTCACCCTCCGTCCCTCTCCTACCCACCATAGTTCGTATTTCTTGAAGATGATTTTGTCAGACTACACTCAGAATGAATAGTGTGTGAGCCCATGGACATGAGTGATCACTTTTAATTGTTTTTTCTCCTCATGGCCCCTGGTCAGTTTGAGACAAGGACCACTGGCCCTGTCTTGTGCGTACCTCCACAATTCCCCATAGATTGTTACCAGATGAAGAAACTGATTAGTATCATAGTAAATTCTGAATATAGGCCTTGAACATGTCCTCACCTATCCAGCATTACTTGGAGCCTCCAAGATGTGCTGTATGCTGAGTGCAGCTTCCCATCCCTATGTCATTAATTGCTCACATGGTGTAGACAGTTAATTGACCCATCTATACCCAGAATATGTCAACCTTGCGGGTGCAAACTGGTAGCTATCCACTCCATGAGTACATAGGGATAATAAGGGCAGATGGAATCCTGGTCCAGTGTGTTAAGGTGGGAGCAAACGGTAGTAGTTCGATTTGCTTTGCCCTGGAAATTGAGAGGTGGTCCCATTCCAACTGGGAATAGAGAAGGGCACCTTCCTTCTGGATTGTTTGCCTCCTGTTTGGTGAAAATAAAGATGGCAAGGGGACCTTCAATGGAATTGAGACCTTTGACATTGGAATCATAAGATCTACTAGAAATAAATGTATTTATGTTGTGTGGCTGTTACTTTCTTTATTTTTTTCTTTTGCTTCTCCAGTGATGGATCCTTGTGCTTCATCTTTTTTTCTATTTATATACATTCATAACCATTCCATACTTAATATGTTTACACTTAAAGCTTGGTTTTAGCTTCATGATAACATGGGTCTTGTCTACTTCCCTTATTGCTGGGGCCTCAGCACCTAGAGAGTACTGAGACATACTATAGGCTTACTAAGTATTTATGGGGTGGAATGACGCTTGAATTCACGACTCACTTTTCATCTTTTGATGTTTATATTTGAGCGACCTAGCTGTCCATTGGACTTGTATGGATGATTTATGTTTTCCTCCAAATGAAGAGTTAAACAGATAGCTCATAGGTTATTCTGGTATAGAATAGACCCCTTTGAAAACCAGCCTGAGGCTTTTTTTTTTTTTTTAAATATATGACGCTAGTTTGATCTTCTGACAAAAATACTACTTTTAATTGCTGTGCAGTCTTTAGTTACTCTCATAACCTCTGGAACAGTGAGATGGTAACACATTCAATTCTTTGTCTTTAGAGATTTTGCTTTTTGACTTGATTATTGGCAGTCCATGACATTTAATTAGAATTGCCTCTGGATGGAACACTTTAATATGTATTTTTTATTTAAAGATAAAAACAAAGAAAATCCAAATGCATTCGTTTTGTATTTTAAAATAAGTTACTTTGTTTTGCTTTTGTTTTGCAAAAATATATAATAATGAAAATAATGCAACAATGATATTTTCTAAAATGTTTCATTATTTCCACATTTGTTTATGGAGTTTATAAGCTATGGTCTCTGAATATTCAAAGAGTTTACGAACTAGATTTCCCTTTTAATTTGGCAACACTTTATGCATTTAAATTATTATGAAACCATAGAGAAAAAAATTCAATGTGTATCATAAGAATAGTTGGGGTTTTTTGTTGTTGTCTTGTTTTATTATTTATTTATTTATTTATTTATTTATTTATTTATTTATTTATTTTTACCTAGGATGTGGGTCTAGTTTGTGGTTGAGAATAATTTCCAAACTACCAAATCATTGGGATACTGGAGAGTACAAAATAAAAATAAAGATAGCTGGGCTCAGGTCTAGGATGTGGAAGTGATCTTTCAAAAAAAATTTTTTTGGAAAAATTCCCCAGTGGTTTCTGATGATAAGCAAAGTCTTTTTTAGAACATTGAATCAATGAGTTCAAGGTCATCGGTGTGATTTGTCTGCTGGCCTATTGATTGTGCTCTGTTCTGTGACCTGAGACCTGCTTCTGACCCTGACCAACTCTTGGATGATGGGGTGGCTGTGGTCATCTTCTCTAAAGGCAGCTCATTTTGTTAACTATGCCAAGCAGCAGCCTTATCGCTGGGGGCTTCTTTCTTAATTTTCTAAAAATCCGTAGTCAGCAGAGGGGTGTTGTTGAGCTGCCACGAGTTGATATTTAGTGGTCCTTTGCAGTATCCACTGAAACTGGAATTCAGAAACTCAACTTCCTTCTGAAGTGTAGCTTTTAACTCTGCCTTGGTGTGGGATATGTTTTGGGAATGTCTGATCAAAAGTGCTGGAATCAGATCACCCAGGTTTTAATTCTGCTTCTTTCATATACTAGGGGTGTGATCTTGGCAGCCAAATTACTTAACTT
This sequence comes from Panthera pardus, assembly GCF_024362965.1. NCBI lineage: Eukaryota > Metazoa > Chordata > Mammalia > Carnivora > Felidae > Panthera > Panthera pardus. The sequence goes on from NW_026527013.1 coordinate 37,781,471, forward strand.
CTGAGACCCTCTATTTTCCCATTGGCAAGAAGTCAATAATAATGATGTAAGGTTGTTGGAGACACAAAATACTGCCTATACATGCAAAAAAGTAAGTGTTCAGTAAATGTTAATGGCTGGTATTATAACCCTATTACTAACTACAAATTTTGAATTAAGACTCTAGAGACAACTTGTCATTGTTTTAAAGCAGTGCTACTTGTAATTGGTTCTTAATTATTGTCTTCTTTGTCCTCTCTGGAGTTTTTATTCACCTCACAAATTCTGATTTAGTATTGAATATATGCCGGCAGAGTACTAGGCATTGGGAGTACTGTGGTGGAGAAAAGAGGCAAGATGTAAATGAGGGCCTAAAAAATTTACCTGTTTTCTTGACATTTGGGATGTTTTTCAGTCTTGGAATATTATAAATAAAGCTGCTATGAACAGTTGTGTGTAGGTGTCTGTATGAATGCATTCTTTTTTTTTTCTCTTGGGTCAACACTTGGGGGACCAGCAGTATGGGACCAGCTGGACCATACAGTAGACACGTATTTAATTTTTTAAGAAGCTGCCAAACTTTTTTTTTCAAAATGGTCGTACCACTTTATATTCTTACCAGCAGTTCATGGGAGCTCCATTTCCTTACATCTTCCCCAACACTTGGTATGGTCAGTCTTTTTAATTATCTGAGAGGTGTGTATACTGGTAGGTGTATAATGCTATCTCATTGTGGTTTTTATTCATAGCTCCTTAATGACCGATGATGTAGAGCATCTTCTCATGTATCTGTTTGTTACCTGGTATATTCTGGTATAGAATATATATCTCTGTGTATCTTCTTTTGGTGAAATGGCTACGCAGATCATTTGCTCACTTCTTATTTGGGTTCTTTGTCTTAATTGTATTGTGAAGGTTCTTTATTTGCTCCGGACCGAGATGTCCTATTTTAGATGTCTGCTTGGCAAGTATTTTCTCACAGTTTCTACTTTATCTTTTCATTGTTAATAGTGTCTGTTGAAGAACAGAAGTTTTTAATTTGACACAGCCCAACTTATCAATCCATTCCTTTATTAATCATGTTTTTGGTGTTATTTCTAAGAACTCTCTGCCTAAGGCAGGATCATAGAGATTTTCTTGTAGAAGTTTTACAGTTTGAAGTTTTATGATTAATTTTGAGTTAATCAGTGTATATGTTGTAAGATATGGGTTAAGGTGAGTAACACATACATACACACATCCAATTGTTTCAACATTTGTTGAAAAGACTATTTTTTTCTGTATGGCATTGCCTTTGTACTTTTTTCAAAAAAGCAGTTGATTATATATGTGTAGGTCTATTTTTTTAATGTTTATTTATTTATTTTGAGAGAGAGACAGACAGACAGACAGCAGGGCAGAGAAAGAGAGGGAGAGCGTGAGAGAGAGAATCCCAAGCAGGTCCACGCTGTCAGTGCAGAGCCTGATTTGGGGCTCAAACTCACGAACTATGAGATCATGACCTTAGCCAGAATCAAGAATCAGATGCTTAACTGACTGAGCCACCTAGTCACCCCTCTATAGGTCTATTTCTGTATTTTGTCTTTTCTACTGGTCTGCCTTGACACTGATACAAACTGTCTTGGTTACTGTAATGTTCTAGTAAGCTTTGAAGTCAGGTAGTGTCTGCCCTCCAGTTTGTTCTTCAGTTGTTACTTTTTAAGTAGAATATAATGGTTAATAGTGTGTGCATGACATCAGCCTTTAGAGAAGTAAAACTGAAACTTTGCTTTATCACTCTGGTTAATAAATTATCATGATCTGGCATTCTACTAGATGTCTTTCTCTTAAGATAATTTGTTGTTTTTTATTTTTCTGAGACATTTCAGAATATCCCCAAATAGCTGAGAGATGAGTTATGTACAAGTCCATTCATGTATTCTTTAGTTTTTGCTGTTATTTTGCAAAATATTTAATGATATAGTTATTTAGCATTTAGAAAGTAACTGCGCAGTGCTTGTCGCAAGACTCGTCCAACTCTGGTAGATTCTAAAGTGGATTGCAGAATCCGTCCAGGAGGGTTGTGGTTGGGTTTTTGTTTGCTTGTTCTACGAGGTGCCCCAGTGGAGAGAGTCTAAAATGGAGCCTGGCAACCCATAGACTTTTGGGGGTGATATATAATCGGGGCTATCAACACACTTCCTTTTCTACTTCTTTGACCACATGTACATAATAAAAGCAGCAGCTTTTATTCATTGGCTGCTTAATATATTCTGGTCACTGTGCTAAGTATTTCACACAGATTGTTGTATTTGGTACTTAGATTGTCTGTGTAGGTAGCTTCTGTCAGTGCCTCTTTGACTTGGAGAGAGGTTAAGAAACTTATCAGAGGCCACACAATTAGAAATGATGGATCCTGTATTTGATCCTTTCCTCCCTTCCCCAAATAATCTTTTGTTCCGAACTACTGTGCTGTAATACCCTTTGCAGTGAAAGAATGAAAGGGATTCAAAACTTGAAATACAACTTAAATAGACCATTGATCTCTGGAATTCTTGCTTTCTATGTCCAAAATGTTTTCTTTTGAACTACTGGATGAAAAAGTCTCATGGTATTTAGAGATAGGGCCCTGTGGGTCAAACTGCTTGAATAAATAAATACATCATTTATTTATTGAGTAACTCACCACAAATCTGATATCTGTATAGCAGGCACGTAGAGATACTGAGTATACAGCAGCAAAACAAACAAAGAAACAGACACAAAGGTCCTTCTTTGATGAAGGTTATTTTCTGTTGGGAAGGGACATATGATGAACAACTTTGAGATAATACAGGTGAATTATTCTACAAGCTGGATGCAGTGTCCTTCTCTGATCCCGGGCTAATGGTCTGTATGGTGACAAAACTTGTATTGAAATTACCCTTGATTTCAGACAGGAGACCCAACCTGTCTGTCCCTGGCAGTTTCAAATGCTCTGTGTAGTTTGGTAGACCATCTGCTTTATTTTAGCTGAGATCATTGGCTGTACTTTCTAGCATTGAGTTTTCTGCAAGACCACTCATCTCTCCCTGTGCCCTTCAAATGTATGAGTGCAGCCCCCCCAAAACACATAATAATTGTTGTTCTAGAATAAATAGCATTTGCATAAACACAAGAGAAAACATTTCTGTTGGGCTCAAAGAGAATTTCTCAAAGTTGACTCAGGAGAAGCTTGAAAACAAACATTAAAAACAAATATTAAAAACAACTTTTAAAAGGAAGAAGGAAATGATCTATGTATCATCTTAATGGTTTTATTTCAAGAGTGAGGGAAATAACCCAAAATATTCAGGTCTTTTTCTTCTAAGACTCTTTTGCATAAGGTCTTACTTCACTTGTCCCACCCTTTGCCTTTTGGTTTTGCTCTGGTATCCAGGATGGATGCATGAGGTGGAAAAATAACTAAGAAGTGGTCAAAGCAGTAGGTTAACCCACCCCGTTAACTCTGGAGGTATGACTCAATTTTGTAGCATTTTAAATAGCAAGAAAACGTTCTAGGAGTATTACTCTCCTTGGGCATAGTTATGTCTTCTCCCTGTCTCCAATGCAGTTGAATAGTAAGGAAGGATTTCCATTTTTCTGCTTTACCTGATGAAATTTTAAAAACAAAACAAAAGTCTTTTGTTTTTAATCATATGTCACTCCTTTATTTGGCATGAGTTACCAGATGGACTCATTTCCCTTTATCGCTTCCTTCCCATTTAAAAAAAAAAGACTGGGTGGTAGAATTTTTTTAAAAATTCAACGATGAAAGATGAAAAAAAAATAGTTGCGCTTTAATAAATGTAACACAATGATTATTCTTAAAAAGTTTATACAATAACAATAATGTTATATATTATATTATATAAAAATAAAATAGCATTACATAAAAATGAAATAGTAGCTTTTTTGTATACAAAATTATTTGTATATCTGTGGTGGGTTTATGACACTGCAGTACAATGTTTTATGAATATGTGGGGAAATGGACACTCTATACACTGCCTGTAATAATGTAAATTGGTATAATTTGAGGGGTGGAAATTTGGCAAAATGCATCAAGAGCTTCAGTGTTTTGTTGATATCCTTTTATCTGGTAATTCCACTTAGGATTTATTTTTCTCTTTTGGAGAAAAGAATAAAGAGCACTCTGAGAGTATCTGTTTGTACTTGAGCAAACACAATTTCTGAAGATTGTATCAGAATTAGTTCCTTTGTAGTATCAGTTCTGCTTTTAAGTTGAGATTATTTGTGTTTTAAATGTTTAATATTAAAAAAAAAATTAAAAGGGGTGCCTGAGTGGCTCAGTCGGTTAAACGTCTGACTTTGGCTTAGGTCTTGATCTCATAGTTTGTGGGTTTGAGCCCCACGTCAGGCTCTGTGCTGACAGCTCGTAGCCTGGAGCCTCCTTCTGATTCTGTGTCTTCCGCTTGGTCTGCCCCTCCTCTGCTCACTCTCTGTCTCTCAAAAATAAATAAACATTAAAATAAGTAAATAAAATATGTTTAACATGAAGTAAATCCCTAGAAAATATATCTTTAATGCTTATTGTTATAGGATATGGCAGTTTCTTTACCAGTTGCTAAATTGTGTTCTTAATTTTTTTTTTTACGTTTATTCATTTTTTGAGAGACAGAGAGAGACAGAGCGTGAGCGGGGGAGGGGCGGAGAGAGAGGGAGACACACAATCCGAAGCAGGCTTCAGGCTCTGAACTGACAGCATAGAGCCCGACGCGGAGCTTGAGCCCACAAACCGTGAGATCCTGACCTGAGCCCAAGTCGGATGCTCAACTGTCTGAGCCACCCAGGCGCCCGTACTAAACTGTGTTCTTAAAAACACTGTCAGGAGATGGTCTTATAAAAGTTGGGACATTGATGCTATGATTGTGTGAGTTCTAACTTGAAAGGCAAATTGAGTTGCAACAGAGGTGATTCTTTGTTATCATATAGGATTTTAATCTTTTAAATTTGAATATTGTAGTGAGTGATTGTGTTTAAATAGTGAATCTATTTGCACATAGAAGCTTGCAATTTTTTTTAAAAGCTGATTTTCCAATGTTAAGCCAGATTTTATAGAGTGACACCTTTATTATAATATTTTGAGATTAGTTCCTTAATAGGATTATTAAAAATAATTTTGGGGAAATAATTTAAATGCAGTGTTTGTTTTTTCACACTCTTTAAATTTCACTTTGGGAGATTGATGACAGTGCAGTCAGTACAAATGGAGCAAATGACAATGGAAGATTTCTTCCTAATAAGGCTGGGGTAAGCAATAATTAGGAAAACAATGTTGATAACATAAATAACAAGTTCAGGATTAGTACCTAGAATATATAAAGAACTCCTGAATATCAGTAAGAGTGGGGTAGAAGGAAGGACAAAGAATATACAGAGACAATTCACAAGAGCTCAACATGATTTATGATCTGAGAACTGCAAATTAATCAATAACCATATAATCTTTCAAATACAATCAGATTGGCCAAAATTAGAAAGTCTGATAATATCATGTTTGGACAGAACAGAGAAATCACAACCCTCATATGTTGCTAGTGGGGGCACAGTTTGTACAAATACCTTGGGAACAATTTGGCAACATTTAATGAAGTTTTTAATGCATGGAACCTACTCTGTAGCAATTCCTGTAAAGAAACTGTAAAGGGGACATGCACAGAGATGTTCCCTGCAGTATTTGTGTGTGTGTGTGTGTGTGTGTGTGTGTGTGTGTGTGTGTGTGATTGTAACAAATTGCAGTTAACCTAAATGTCTATCAGTAAGAGATTGGATTACACAGAACATTATAAAGTGGAGAAAATAAATGAATTAGGTGCATATGTATGATCATGGATAGATCTCAGAAGTGTAGCATTTAGTGATAAAAACAAATTGGTTCAGTCATACATATATGGTCAACATGTATTTTTTTAAAGAAAAATCACATAAATTAACAGATATTTTATAGGTACTGTCTTGTAAGTGCATAAAGACCTGAACTGAATGGATACACAACAAATCCTGGGTAATGGTTGCACCTGGGGAGGGAGGGAAGCCAATGGGACTGGGCAGGGGAAACTGAGGGGCCTATTGTTGTTTCTAATATTTAATCTAAAGCAAACAGGCAGTATTTAATTAATTTATTTATTTTTGTTCTGGGGGGCAGGAGGATTGCTATCATATCATTCTGCACAAATTTAAAAAGTAAAAAAAAAAAAAAAGTTATAACTGTCTGTGGTAACAGATGTTACCTGGACCCATTGCAGTGATCATTTCACAATATATATATATTTATTGAATCATGCTGTACACCTGAAACTAATATAATATTATATGTCAATTATGTCTCGACAAAAATTTATAAGTTTTTAAGCCATTTAAAAATTATATATTTATTTATTTATTTACTTTAGAATGTATTTATTTATTTACTTTTGTAATGGGCAGAGAGAGAGGGAGACAGAATCCCAAGCAGCCTCTGCCCTGTCAGCACAGAGCCCAGTGTGGGGCTCGAACCCACAAACCGTGAGATTGTGACCTGAGCCGAAATCAAGAGTCAGATGCTGAACCTTAGACTGAGGCTCCCTGGCGCCCCAAAATTGTTTAAAATTTTAAACACTTTAAGGAGAAAAAGTAATGCATTGAGGAACATCTCAACCAAGAGACCGCGGAAGTATTTATCACAGAAGTGTATCATGCTCTTGTGCTTGGCTAGCTCCCTTGAGTGCTGTCTTGGATATTTTTGTCTTTTTTTTTTTTACTATTTTTCCCTTATACTGAAATTATCTTTGGGGCAGGAGCTTTCCCTGTGATTTCTTCGAAGTCAAACTTCGTAACTTTTTCCTATGTGACATTCATTCATTAAGCTGCACACAAAAATTGTTAGAAAGCTTCTCAAACTTTTGGAGTCCCTGCTGGGGAAGGATTGGGTAAATGGGCAGGCGGATCCTCTGTTGGTGGGAGTATCAGTAAAATAGGCTTTTTGCAGGGAATTGGGTAGCATCTATCCAAGTGTAAAATAAGCATTCTCCTTGTCCAGCTGACTTCTACCTTAAAGATTCACCCCTTCCGAAGTGCATCTAATGGCGTAAAATATTCATGTATGCAAGAATATACACTTTTGCCTTGCTTATAATAATGAAAATTGGGAACCACCTGAATGTCCTTAAATCTGGGAATGGTAAAAAAAATATTAATGGCATTGAATACTAGGTAGCTGCTTTAAAAGAAAGAGAGACAGATCTAGGTGTGTTGACGTGGAAAACTGTCTAATATTATATTATTTTAGAAAGGCAAACTGCAGAAACATATGCATCACACAACCAGGTGTTTGTTTTAAATGCATATATTATATATATGTGACTATATTTTTTATGTAATTCTATTTGAATTAGCCTGGAACTATAGAAAATGTGTGTAATTTTAAAATTGATTACTTCTAGAGAGTAGAAATAAAAGAGAAGAATGAGATAGGGCGGGTTTTTGTTCTAGATTTTTGTCTTTACTGTTTTAAGATTTTTAAAATGAGCTTGTTTTATCATTGTGTAATTAACAACCTGGTCATATTGCCAAAGTCTGGGTGACATTTCTGTCTAAATATGTGAAGGAAGCATGTCGCATGTTGCATATCATGCTGTGTGCCATTATTTTTCTTTAGGAGGTCAGTTCTTCCTTGAGAGCTCTCCTTTGCTCTGCATCTGTAATGTAAGGTTTTTCTACAGTTCCAAAGAAAAAGCTGAGGTAATGGAGCAGTGACAATAGCGCATCGCTGAGTTTGCATGAAGGTGACTCAGATTTCAGCCCTTGAGAGACTTGATCACCATGCGTGGTGATGGACTGCATTTCGTTTACGATAATACAGTCCATTCTTTTGAGATATAAATAATAGCACAGCTCATTGGACAGGAGGGCATAGCCGGGCAGTTCCACGGGTGTCATAAGCATGTAAACTAAGCCAGTGATTTTATATCGTTCTAACAAACGTGTTAATAGCATGATAAAACGAAGGCCCTTGGATTGTTTTGGTGGTGGTGCCTACTCAACCTTCCCACATTCAGGACGACATAAAGCTGTAACTGGCTTTCACGAATGCAGTATAGGTTTGATACTGCGCTTTTTATTAACTGTGACACTGTGGATTATGGCACTTTAAATGAGAACAGGAATTCTCTCTTTTTGAAACGTGAATTAATAAAACGCTTACTCTCGGGAGAAGTTCTTTTCATGGCCTTCTTCATTTGTTTTTGTTGTGGTTGCCCTCGTCTCCTGTCCCTTTGTTAGACAGACAGATACACACACACACACTTCATACTCATCAATACTTGCTACTAGAATTGAACATTTTGTTTAAAAATTGTTTTGAATCTTTATTTTTGAGAGAGAGAGAGAGACAAGAGTACAAGCAGGGGAGGCACAGAAACAGAAGGAGGCACAGAATCCAAAGCAGGCTCCAGGCTCTGACCTGTCAGCCCAGAGCCCGATATGGGGCTTGAACTCACGAACCATGAGATCAAGACCGGAGCCGAAGTCGGAGGCTTAACTGACTGAGCCACCCAGGCGCCCCAACAATTTTGTTTTTAAAGGACACTTTTGCATTTCAGAAGAGGATATTTAACTTGGGCCATGCATCGAACCTTCTTTAGCGGGTGAACTTGACACTCCCAGCATGTAGTCATTGTCTGTCTTTGTGCATTTTGTTCCTTCCTCTTAAGGGATGCTTCGTCCACCTGTGAGGTGGCAGTAGTGACACCTGCCCCACAGAGCATTGCGTCATTGTTACCGTTGCACCGGGTGGGATGAGAAAGTGATTGCTAGGGGCTGGTTGCTCTGCAAGGGAGTGGGTTGTAACGGTTGGCTGGTTGTTACATAGGAGACTGAGATGAGGGACCCTGAGCTTGACTCCTCCTGGGGGTACTTAACCTTCACAGATAATGAGCACTTCAGGATAGTTCACATCAATTCAGTATTTGAACAGATATTTATTAAACATCTTGTATAAGTAATGTATCGTATTAAGCAAAGGAGGAGCTATGAATCCTAGTTTAGTAGGTTCTAATGAAATGTAAACACCCTAAACAGGTGTGCTTCTTTATGTAACAAACAAGGCTTATATCCTGTGGGTCACTGTAGGTCGCTGTGCAATGCGTAGATACAAATGTGGATGTTAAACATAATCAGTCACCCTTTCCTCTAAAGTTAAGTAAAGATGCCATCTGCTTCTACATACTAACATTTAATTGTAACATAGAGCCCAGAGAGAAATGTTAACAGCTATTTTCCATTCCTTGCGATTGGGAAGACATCTAAGAGAATCCATTCATTTGCAGTTCTTTTATATCACAGGTTCCTTTTCTAAACTAGAGTTTGTATTCTTTTAAACACAAATTAGTCATAATCAGGCATAACTAAAATCAACCATATAGTTCTTGTTGGATAAAAAGTTCCTAATACATGAAGATTAATGAATAATTCCCCCTTTATAGCTATGGAAATACATTTGTACATACAAATGCATATATTCATATATATTTAAGTTTGTAATATTTTATAATAAATACATATTTATAACACACTGATATATATATATATATATATATATTTATAAAAGAAATCAAATCTTATATCAGAGTTTTTAATAGCTAGCAGTAGTAAGCAACTTTGGTTAATTTTAAAAGAAAAGAAATATATAGACAGGATATCGGGATGCCTGCAGAGGTAGGTGGGAGAACCAGACTTGGAGTTGTGTGGACAGGACCAGAACCTCAAACCCTACAACAGAATTGGTCTGGGGGCGACTGCTGGAGGCTGCTGCATTCCTCCTCTTCCATGAAGAGCCCCATCTTCTCGCAGCATGACCATCCCCAGCTGTGCCTGCTACCTTTCTCCCAGCACCTCAGTCCAGTGCAGGCACATTTGACTGGTGGATCCTAAGTCATGGGTTCATGCTGTGCCGCAAGGGAGGTTAGAAGAGAAGGACCTAACCCTACCCACTTCATTAGTTAGAGACCAGGACTGCAGGCTAAAATAAAATAAAATAAAATAGGCAAATTGTTATTGTAATGGTCATATCACAAACTTTGGAAATGAGAAGAGATGAAAATGTCATCATATTCTATTGTTCTGACATAAAGCTCTTTTAAAATAAAATTTTCTTGGGGTGCCTCAGTGGCTCAGTCAGTTAAGCGTCCGACTTCAGCTCAGGTCATGATCTCACACTCCGTGAGTTCGAGCCCCGCGTCAGGCTCTGTGCTTACAGCTCAGAGCCTGGAGCCTGTTTCAGATCCTGTGGCTCCCCCTCTCTCTGCCCCTCCCCTGCTCATGCTCTGTCTCTCTCTGTCTCAAAAATAAATAAAAATAAAATAAAATAAAATAAAATTTTCTTGAAACTAATATAACACTGTATGTTAATTAACTGGAATTAAAATTAAAATTTAAAATAATAAATACATAAATAAATAAATAAGTAAATAAATAAAAGCAAAAAAGATTAAAATACAATTTTCTTAATCTTTTCCTGCCCTTCCAATTTGTTTTTATGCCAGTGTGATAATAGCTTATATACTTTTACTGCATTTTATTTTTAATATCATGTTTTTATATTGCTGCATATTCTCCATATATATCATTGTTAATAATTACATAGTAATTCAAATGAATGTACCTACTTTGCCATTTTTTCTAATCTCGGAAGTTGCCAATACTTTTTTTTTTTTTATAATGAAAACTGCTGGCAAAGGTGTTCATAGCTGAAGTTCTGTCATCTGGATGTTGGGGGTTAAGAACCCAGAGAGAAATCTTATAAGGTATTTCGATGTGAAATTTTATAGGTTCACAATTGATTGAGTTAAATTTGAGGCTGTTTGAACTTTTAAAACTTTTTTTTTTAAGTTTATGTATTTGTTTTAGTAATCTCTACACCTAGTGTGGGGCTTGAACTCACAACCCCGAGATCAAGAGTCTCATGTCCTTCTGAGTGAGCCAGCCAGACATAGGCAAGCTATGTTTATTAAGCAAACATTTACTAAATAGCACTGCTTTTAAATTTAATATTAGGATTACAAATACATGACCTAATAATAAATATCCTGTATCTAGACTAAGTAATTTGATGTGCATGGTAATAAGCTGTGGCTTATTGTGTCTTGCGACTATAAACACTTGCCTCTAATTATTGTTTAAAGTAAAACCTTTCAGTTTCATCAGGATCACATACGTTGGAATGATGCTCTCCTTATTTCGTGAATGTTCTGAGTCAATTATAGTATGTACAAGTGGATTATTTTGCTTTATTTTAAAAAATTATTTATTTAAATTCAAGTCAGTTAACATAAAATGTAGTATTGGTTTCAGGAGTAGAACCCAGTGATCCATCACTTACATATAACACCCAGTGCTTATCCCAACAAGTGCCCTCCTTAATGCCGAATTAAATGGTATTATCATAAAATGATACCATAGTTGATTAGCCAGGCTCCTTGGTAAATCTTTCAAGTCTGCCATCTTCAATCTTTAGAAGACTTGCTCTTTCTTGTGAGTTTCTTTTATCACTGTTTGTTCATTTGGGATATGTTTATTACATGTCTCATGCATGTCAGACACTGTGCTAAGTACTAGAGTACAAGAACAAGAAGGAAGTCTATTCTGCTCTCAAGGGGCTTCCTTCAAGTAGGTTAGGGTATATAGTTTGAGAACTCATGTCTGAAAAATTCTCAGATATTATTCACTATTTTTGCCTTTGAAATAGGATATTTGATTTGATACATTTTTTTTGTTTCTTTTTGTTTCTTTTTCTTTTGCTTTTCCTTTCCTTCCCTTCTCTTTTCTTTTCTTTTCTTTTCTTTTCTTTTCTTTTCTTTTCTTTTCTTTTCTTTTCTTACCATTGTTAACCCTTGAACCCAGTCTAGGTTGTAATGCTTTCTTGGGGGAGGGTGGTTGCATTTATGGTATGATATAGAAAAGACATTGGATTAGCAAAAGTAGAAAGATTGGGGGGAAGCACAGGACTTTTCAGCATTAAGTGTCTCTTTATAGCACATTCCTTGTATTCCTCACGTTGATGATTCCGTTTCTACTCCCTTGGTACCTAGCAAAGGGCTAATTGTAGCTCCAAGTGTTCTTGAATGGGGATCCTACAACATGTAATTAGAGTCCAGAGTCAAATGTAATTTAAATCAATAATCCAAATCTGAGCTCGACTTTCACAGATTGAATTAAGTGTAATCTTGTAGGATCTTAGTGGGTAGGTTAGCAAGTATGTCTTCTGTTTTAGAGATATGTATAAATCCCACTTTTTGAACATGGTAACTTTCACTCTAGTTGTGCTAACATTGCCTGGAGGCCGCATTACAATTCTCCTTTGACCGGTAGAAGATAAATACCATAATGCTGTCAGGATTTGTCTCCCACTATGGGATAATTTGTGATTTCTTTTTCTTTCCTTTGCTCATCTTTATTCTTTAAATTTTCTTCAACCACATACATTGCATTTTTAATAAGAAAAGTCATAGCATTTTTGTTCTGTCCCTAGGCTTGAGAATGATAATAAATTTAATAAAACTCCCTCAGTGAATTTTCTCTGGTGCATTCCTTTTCATGGTGACAGTTTTGGTGGTCTTTAAATAAGCGTATTTGCCTTATTACTTGTTGCAGGACATTGATCACTCCTGAGTAGTGAAGCTCTGATGAACCCTGGATATTTTGGTTGGTTTGGAGCCCACCAAACTAAAGTTTAGATATTCACTATATGAGAGCAAGCAGGTGACATAGGACTGGTTAGTTAACCTCTCTGCTTTTGTTTCCCTCATCTGGAGACCAGACGAGTGAGAGCACTTAACCTCTCTTGTGCACATCAAATGAGATTAATGTATTTAAAGGCCTGAGTATTATGCCTGCTATAGAAGAAATGCTCATTAGAAGTTAATTTCCTTCCCTAATTACTTTTCTCTAAACAGAGAGTGAACATTGTATTATAACTCGTACTCATACCCTCCAATGACCATGTTGAACATGGAAAATAATATTGCTTATTGTTAAGTCAAGAATCATGCTCTGTCTAAAGGAAAAGAAGCCAAAAATATTGTATCATCAATCCTTTTATTACACACTTTTCCTTAATCATTTCTATTATTTGGAGAACGCACTCTCTCTCGCACACACATACTATTTTATATTAAAGGTGTAACTAACTGCATCATCACTCCCTATTTTAAGGCCAACAGAAAGAGAAGGGAACGCTCCCATTTGGTCACCGCAGTGCATTTCCTAGAGTGCTAATTAGATAAAACATGTAATACAAAGAAGCTTCAGTTTGGCAGTTGAAACTTGTCATTTTGCTGTAAGAAAGAGTCCTTTTAAGGTCATTTAGGTCTGCCCAATTTGTCTGTTGTAGACGTCACTTGAGACTGAAACTTTGTGGGAAGAGTATTGTTTAATTAGTGCTATTTCTACAGTTTTAGGGTTTTTTTGTTGTTTTTCTGTGTAGTTTGTAGATTTCTTTTTTTAATATAAATGATGGAAAGGCAGATAGCAAAATAAAAGTTGATCTAGAATCTTTAAGACCGCGGAGAATTTGTCACTGAAGTCATCAGGATTATTTTATGAAAACACACAAGGCCACATTTGTGTGTGTGTATGTGTGGTTGTCTAAGAACTAATTCTACTCTTTTCCTTTTTTATAACTATTATGGAAAATTTCTAATATATATGATATTGGGAAGAATCGTCCAGTGTGACTCCTTCTCCTCCATTCTTCAGCTTTAACAGTTACCAGGATTGCTATGCTTCCCTTTATACTTTGAAAAGCAGTAAGAAAATAAAGTCCGTATCATATGCAAAATGATAAATTAATGGCTGTTCAAAGTTCTTAAAATATATTGAAAAAGATGTATAATATAATATGCAGCCATGGAAAAGGAGGAGATCTTGCCAACTGTGACAACACGGATGGACCTAGAAGGTATTATGCCAAGTGAAATAAGTCAGAGAGAGGAAGACAGGTATCGTACGGTTTTGCCCATATGTAGAATCTAAAAAACCCAACAGATGAATAAACAAACCAAAGAATCAGATATCTAAATAGAGAACAAATTGGTGGTTGCGAGAAGGGAGGGAGTGGGGACAGGGGCAAAATGGGTGAAGGGTAGAGAGAGATACGGGATCGAAGTATTTCAGTGAATAAGTCAGAGGTATAAAAGACTCAGCCTTGGGAATATAATCAGTGATATTACCATAGGGGCTGTATGATGACAGAGGGTAGCTATACTTGCAGCGAGGGTAGTAGAACATATAGACTTGTCTGATCACTGTGTTGTACACCTGAAACTCATGTAACATTGTGTGTCAACTACACTCAAACAAAAATACTTAAAAAACTCCACCCGCTCCTCACAAAATAGGAAAAAAAGAAAAAGAAAAAGATATTTCCTCTCTTCAGATGTGGAAAATGAGGGGCACATGGGTGGCTCAGTCAGCTGAGTGTCTGACTCTTGATTTCAGCTCAGGTCATGATCTCACAGTTGTGGGTTCAAGCCCTGTGTCGGGCTCCGTGCTGAGAATGGAGCCTGCTTAAGAATCCCTCTTGCTCCCTCTGCCCCTCTTCCCTGCTCGTGCACGTGTGTGCATGCTCTCTCATTCTTAAAAAAAAAAAAGGTAGAAAATGAAGAGATGAAGAACTGTGCTTGTTTTGCTATTGACGCTTTGGGACGGGAAGGAGAATTGATGTGAAGCGCTCCAAAACTAAGCATTAGTGAATGGCTTTATTTGCAAGTACTTGTTCGGTATTTTATTGGACAGAGGGGACTTGTAAGTGACACTCACTCCCAGATTATCGACAGTGCACTCAGAGTTCATGTTCAGAAACACCAAAGCAGGTTCCCAATGTGCTTTTGAATAATTGGAATCATTCACATTTGTTCTGCGTAACTTTAGGGCACAGTTTATTGTTGTGTTGAATTGATCATTCTCCATTTACCAGCATAACTTTTCCTTCCCACGTTACTTTCCAGAAGTCAAGTTGATATGAAGGGTTTTGAATTAAGCTATTGACTGTGATGACATTTCCTCCTCCTTCCAGTTAACTAAGAAGGTGTCCTTTGCGTGTCAAGACAGGATATGAAGTGCCCCTTGCTTAACTGTGAAGCCCAGATACAAGGAGGAAGCCCATCAATGGTTCGTGGGGTATCTGTGCCCTTCCTGTGCCTTGAGTGGTTTCATTGCCTTTTTCTAAAACTACTCCCTGCAGGCTTGGTGTGGGCAGTTGACACCACATGTTCTCACTGTGGATGTGGGAGCCAGGTAATTCTCTCTTGTGCGGAGCTGTGTACCATGTGCAACATCATCCCTCCTCTGTACCCACTAGGTGTCAGCAGCAGCTCCTGCCCCCAAGAACCCCCCCTCCCCCCCCCCGCCGCCCCCCCCCCCCCCCCCCCAGCTGTGACAACCAGAAAATGTTCCGTGCAGGGCAAAATCGCCCCTGGGTGAGAACTGCTGTTTTATGTGTGGGTTTCTTTCTTCACACACTCACCCTAACCCTATACCTGTAAGCTCCTTGAGGACAGGAATGAGGGATTTTCATTCCTATCGAGGGCTTTTTTTCTGTCTACTGCATATAATATACAGGGTTTTGGGGACTGATTGAACCATCGCTTTTTGTTTTTGTTTTTATCCTAACTATATAGTGCACTGGGTCTTTTTACAGAAGAGTGATCTGCACATTTCTCTTCTTCTCTATTTTGATAATGGTTTATAATTAGGTGTATGGCAACTGGCATTTCCATAACACAGTGGCCTATTTTCTTTCTCATAAAAGAATGACTATATCATACAATAGTTTAATCTTTCCTTTAAAAACCCCATGATACTTAGATGCTTTTGGTTAACAAAATTCCTTTTGAATCTGGAAGACTCTGTTTGCCCACCAACCCCCCCCCCAGCCCCTCCCCCACCAAAAAAAGAGAAAAGAAAAAGTAAGAAAAAGCCGTCAACTCTTAAATTATCCAACGTCCTGAGGCATTTTTCCCATAACAAATGTTCACTGTAAGTTTCTCTGTTGTAAAGTCCTGTCTTCTTTGACCCACTGCTGGCCTGAGTGCCTGTTTCTGTTCACTTAGGGATTGAGTAGAGCTTTGGTTTAAATGATCCGTGTCCACCCAGGTGAAGATCAAATATTAATGAGAGGCTTGTTCATAACAAAAGTGTGAAAGAAAACAAATACACAAAAGAATTATTATAGAGGCTCTCTGTACAGAATCAAAACCAGAAATCCTATGTTGAAGTGTAAATTCTAGAGATCACTCATAACATGGCAGTGTTTAATATAGTGGCTGGGAGCAAGCCTCAGTTTTCTCATCCCTTAAATGGGAGTAATGATAGCTCCTACCTCTTAGAGTCGTAGTGAAGATGACATGACCACGTCCATTGAAAACTTTTAGAACTACCTGGCACATAGTAAGTGCTAGTAATTACTTCATTTCCACTTTTTAATTCTTTATCCTTATTATAAGAAATCCCAGTATATTCCCATTTTCTTACATCTCTTAGAATTCTCACCTTTCTTCCCCAAAGAAGTATTTTGTCTTTTTCATCTTTACTCCTTTTATCCATTGTTTTTGTCACACACAAAAATCCAAATGGGACTATCCCATTTTTTGGTTTTGCAGTAGCATGTCTTACCCTTATAAATTTGTATGTATTTATAGCATATTTAAAATCCCTCTGAGAGTTTGCTTTGAACAGTGTGATGAGTCATTTTTTTTGCAAGTGTTTTTAGTGGATAAAAACAAAACTCCTCCTAAATATATTTATGGGGTGCCTGGGTGGCTCAGTTGGTTAAGCGTCTGATTCTTAGATTTTGGCTCAGGTCACGATCTCACAGTCCGTGTGATCAAGCCCCACATCAGGCTCTGTGCTGACAGCGCACTTAAAAAAAAAAGTCTTTATAAACTTAAGCTTCAGTTGCTTGTGTTTTTTTTATATGACATAAATGTAGATCATTGGCCATTTTGTTTGAAAGAGGTATTTCTGCTTTTGATCTGAAAAGGTCAATATGAGTTCACTTTTATACCCTCTGCAAAATAAAAAATGTTTCATTCATGGCTAAAATATACATTCCTGCTTTGATTGGTGAGAACACTCCATGGGACCCAAATTACTTTGTGAATAAAATGTGTCTCTGCGAGTTGGTCAGGCTGACACCACCACAGAGGAATGGCGTGGACCATATCGAATCCATAATCGGTTCACAAAACATAAAATCAGTTCTTTGAGAAGCAAGTTCAGGCATAAGTCCAGAATAACAAGCAAAAAAGCAGACATTTATGCTTATGGTAGGTTGATGGATTAACCACCTGCTTGCTTAGTAAATGTGTTGCCATCAGACTTGCCTTCTTATAGGAAAGATAAAAATGAATATAAAGAAAATATCTAATACATAAATATGTATGCTGTATGTGAGTGTGTATAGATTGTTTCAAACTCGTATAAAAGCAGGGAGAATAATATAATGAGCCCCCCAAGTCCTCATCACCAAGCTTGAACAGTGACAACTCAGGGCTCAACTTGTTTCATGTGCATACCTCCCTCTCACTTGTAAATTCTAGACAGAATTTCTTCTTCAACTGTTTTCTTTTGTGAGACCTAGGAAAAATGCATCCTCAGAAGGTTTGCATGCACTTTTCAGGAGTGTCCAGGTTCCCTGAAGCCCCGTTTAAGAATCAGTGCCTGGGTTAGCTCCTTTGGAAGTGAGAGAGAGAATTTCACAAAAGCCTTCCAGAAGACACCCCCTGCCAGCAAGTGCCCCCAGGCACTAAGATTGTTTTTTACCCACTTTTATCCATAGTATCTGTGATACCTGAGTCAGCTAAAGAGAAGAGAAAAGGATGCCTGGAGGAGGCCGAACATCCTCTCCAGCCCCGCTCTCCTCTGCCCTCTCTACTCCTTCAAGGTGTCCTTTACTTTTTTTTTTTTTTTTTTTTTTTGAGATGTATCATCTAAATGACCTAACACTGGTCAACTTGAATGTGAAAGCAAAAATTCCAGGGCTAACGATAATAGAGAACAGTATTTATTTATTTATTTATTGAGGATTTCTTATGTGCTAGGCATTTTTTGGGCATTTCGTCACTTAAACTAATCAATCTTAGCAACTACCCGGTGGGTATCCATGATCCCACCTTTGCAAATAGAAAACTAAGATTCAGAGCATCTAAGCCACTTGGCTAGGATTTTAACTCAGGTCTATCTGAAATTCCAGCTAAATATTTTTTTTTTTTCTCAGCTCAATATCAACAGTACTAGATCAGTTCTCTCCACTGTACTCTGACAGCTGGCCGTACACTTAGCTTATGGGCCCCAAGTCTATATGGGATACTTTATGATGTATGCATTGTTGATAATAACTTCTTGATGCTGGTGTGAGACTTTTCAGAGCATTGTGCAAGATATTTTCTGCTTTTGTTAGTTCATTAATAGACGTGCTGTTCTTAAATTTGATGTAAGCCCAGGAGAAACCAAAGAAAAGATCCAGTAACACGTGTCTCCCATGCAACTGCATCTTAATATTTGAGGGCAAGGCATCATCATTTCTCATAAACGTGGCCACAGGAGCCTCCGAACTGTTTCCCCTGTGTCCGTTCCTAGCTTCTCTCTACATCAGCCCCAGAGTGATGTGTTACGAACGTTCGTCAGATCTTGTCACTTCTCTGCTTAGAACCTTCCAAAGAAAGGATTCTTCTAAGTAGCAGAGAAGAAAACTCACATTCCTTACAGAGCCTACAAGGCCTCATACACCTGGCCACGGCTGGCTGTCGCAGTTCACACGCTGACCGGCCTGCCTGATCATAGCACCGCCCTGATTATTGTTACCGACGTTCTTGTTTCTCCCATCTGCCAAGCTGCTTCCCACCTCGGGGTCCCAGCTTGCTGGGTTCTCCACATCCCTGGCTTCTTCATATCCCTCAGTCTTCTTCAGTTGGAATGTCGGCACCACGGAAACTTTGTTTTATTGTTTGCTCCAAATAACTCCAAAATAACTTTGTTTTATTGTTTGCATTGCACTGAGTCACTGTATGAAATCCTTTCTTTGTTGATTTGTTTCCTTCCCGTTTGTCTGTGCTTCCCCAATTTAAACAGGCTCTTTCGTGGGTCCAGGAGCCCAGATGTAGTTGCTGCTCTCCATACACTCAGTACCTGTGTACCTGCTGGTTAAGTGAAGTTGGTAAAGGGGGGGCCTGCAAAGCGCTCAGAACAGGGCCCAGCATGCTCGAGAGAGCTCCTGCGGGGGGGTTGTTCGTTTCAACCTGGGTTTTCATCATCCCATAATCTAGGCAACAAGTTTCAGGAATTACCCAAGACAATGCACCTCCTCAAAAACCGGGAGACCCGTCGAGTCTCATGATACGGACCCTGAAGTCTGTGTTATTACGAGGCGGCAACTTTTTGCCAGTTTTCAGCCCGTGTGGACTTGACCTTCAAACCGGCAGCCTTCAGCTCTCATTTCTGACTGACCTTTTGCTTAAGCCCAGGGCAATGTTTTCATCTCTGACAAACTTGACCACTGCCAGTTTCTTAGGAGCGCCAGCCCTTATGAAAAGGAGTTTTGCTGCCTGTGCCATAATGATCTCTAATACCCGATAAACTGCAAACAATGGGGGCATTTTGGGGGGGAAATACTAAAACAAAAAGGCGTCTGCAGTTCTGAGGCAGTGCTAAACTGGGGCAGATGGAAAAGTTCTAGCACGTGGAATGCTGCTCTCACAACTCCCATTGGGAGGGGGAGAAGTGGACGGTCCTTACAATGGGCTATTATTAGGGGACCATTGAACCACGTAATCGCAGCCCTTTACAAAACCATAAAAATATGTCAAATATCATACAAACTCAAACGGTCTGGGTTGAATGTTGGACTAAAACTGTCATAAATAACGGGGTCCTCTTAATCTGATCAAGTATTTAAAGGAAAAATTGGAATGAGGCAGATTTCATTCCTTATATAACAGCTTTGTGGGTTTATTTATTGTTTGCAAAGTTTTCAGGAGAGGGATTCTGCCTGAATATATCTTTATTTGTCCAGACCCACAGAATTGAGTTTCTGTGGAATCTGTAGGTTTTTTTTCTTAATTACAAAATTAGCGTCATGTAGATGATATAGAAAATATGGGGGGGGGGGAGGAACCAATAAAGTAAAAGTTCCCTACAATTTCATCACCTCAGAACAGTTATTGTTAAGTTTGGTGAATGATCAGTAATTGGTCTTTTTTTGCCTTTGCAGATGTATAAGTAATATTTTGAAGCCGGTGTAGGATCATGGTGTATGTAGCATTTCTAAGTTGCTTTGCCATTCTGAGCGTCCCCTCTAATTAAATAGGTTTGTAAAGCAGGGATTTTAATGACTGCATTGTATCCATCTGTGTGCAGTGGTTCTCGACTGGGGGCAGTTTTGCCCCCCCAGAGGATGTCTGGAAAGTCTGATGACATATTTGCTTGTCACCACGGGTGTTGCGGGGAAGGCGCTGCTGGCATCTATTGGGTAGAGGCCAAGGATGCTGCTGATTGTCCTACAGTGCACAGGACAGCCCTGTAACAGAGAAGTGTCTGGCCGTCGGGTCAACAGGGCCAAGGTCTGGGGAACCCTGAACGTAGGTGGCGGCCTTATAATTAATTTAATCCATTGCCTGCTATTAGATTTTTGTTTTCTTTTACTTGTTGGTTTGTTTGTTTTACTAGATGTAAGGTTGGCAAACTTCCTATAAAGGACCACAGATGAAATATTCTAGGTTTTGGGAGATATAAGGTCTGTTGCTCAATTGTGCCATAGTACTGTTGTAACTCGAAAGCAGTCACAGACTATTGGGCTTTAAGGTAGTAATTTGACCATTCCCATGATGGTTAATGCTCTGATGGACGTTACATCCATTGTACCTAATCTTAAATCTTGCTTATATCTGTTGATTTCTGTAGAAAAGTGCTTGATTGTTTAATTACTGGATGGATGTGCATGTACCTTTTAAAAGTTTACATCATTTTATTTTATGTATTAAGGTTATACCAATTGACTTTTTATTCTCTCCCACATCATTTAAGATTGTTCATTTAATGTGGCTCTGTAAGCACACGTATGCCACCCATTCCATCTGATTTGGAACAACGCCCAGGAATGTGAAGTGTTTAAAGGGCTCACAGTTCATGTGCCTTCAGAAGTCAGGTAGATGAGTGAGTGGAGCAGGCCACACATCAGTGTGGGTACAAGGAGTGGTGGAATGGTGGCCAAATGAAGAGCCCGTAGCTCATCCCAAGAGGGAAGCTGCCACTCAACTCTGTCCAGTGCTGGCCCATGTGCTTTAGCATCGCTAGATCTCCTGATTGATCCAGAGAAACTAGAGATCCAAAACTTGGTTGAAAATTCCTAACTTTTAATTAACCGACTGCACAGAATGGTTTGCCATACCTGTGGACTGTGCCCATGGGTGACCTGTTTGGGGACCTCTGTTTTCATGGTGACTCATTGTGGGGTCTATAGTTTAGACATGGAGGCAGGTATCCAGGCTCATGGCCATTTCTCCTAGACTCTCAGGACCCCAGGCCTCATAGATGAGAGCTATAAGAATTGGCAGTCTCAGGGAAGATGCTGAACAGAAAAGGGAGCTTTAACTTTATCTCTCAGAGTAGGGAGGCAGACTCTGAATCACATGCTGGCCTGGAGACATAGTTCCTCCAGAGCTTTCTGAATTAGGAAGAGCCAGCACTTGTCACTTCTCCATTTCCTCAGGACATTTCTGGAGGCTGTCAGAATCCTAGCCTCCAGATACTACGGTGCCCTACACAATCTGACTCCTTGCCCTTAGCACCTCTTCCCCCCAACGTCCATGGGCTCCATTCATTCACCGATTGACCAGATACTTGTTGAGTCCCTACTGTGTGCCAGGCCATGTTCTGCACAAAGTAGAGCTGGGTACGGGGGTCAGGAGCACTGGCAGGGTATGGGTTGAGAATTTAAATAAACCCTTAGGATGGTTATGGGAGACAAGAGCAGACAGGTCATGATTCCAGGGTGGAGTGGGCAGAGATCTTCAGACTTTGACGTGCATAAGAATCTGCCTGGTTAGCTTGTTAAAACATGGATTTCTGGTCCGCACTGAAAGAGTCACACTCATTAGGTGTGGGGTGGGACCCAAGACTGAATTTCTAACAAGTACAATGAATGGCACTGGTTAAGGACTTGTAGGCCATTGTAAGAACATTTTTTTTCCCCTCAAGAGATAAATAGGGAGCCATTCCAGAGTTGTTTCCCCCCACCCCCAGGGTAGTGACATGATCTGACATATTTTACAAGGATCACTCTAATCAGTGTCTTCAACATAGACTAAAAGAGGGCATAGACAGAAGCCAGAAGAGACTCTCACTACTCCAAGTGAGAAATGATGATGGCGTGGATCAGATGGTAACAATACACACGGTGAAAATCAATTAAATTCTGGATATATTCTGAGAAAGGAGCCAATGCTTCTTTTTTTTTTTAAGTTTGTTTGTTTGTTTGTTTGTTTATTTATTTATTTATTTATTTATTTATTTATTTATTTTGAGAGAAAGAGAGTGTATGATAGAGCGGGGTAGGGGCACAGAGAGAATCCCAAGCAGGCTCTGCACTGTCAGTGCAGAGCCTGATGCGGGGCTTGAACCCATGAACTGTGGGATCAGGACCTGAGCCCACACCAAGAGTCACATGCTTAACTGACTGAGCCACCCAGGTGCCCTGGGAGCCAGTACTTCTTTATAGATTGGATAGAGGGTGTGAAGAACAGGGTCAAAGATGACCAAGGTTTTTGAATGAACAACTAGATTGAACCATATGAAGGCCACTTTTTTGATCTACAGGGGACAAAAAGGTAATTTCCTATGTTTCAACCTAAAGGATAGAGTTTTCAACTCTAGAAGGATAGAGTTGCCATCTACTAAGGTGGAGGAGCTGGTTTGGAGGGGATGATGACCATGTGAGGTTTGAGATGTCTTCAGTCTTCCGGATGGGGCTGTGGGGTAGGCAGGTGGAGGTGAATCTGGAGTTCAGGGACACCTGGAGACTGATATAGATCACCAGGGCTGTGCATTTCCATAGAGAAAATCAAGCTCTGAGCATTGAGACACTCTGATGCTTAAGAGAAGACAGAACCGGCCAAGGAGACTAAAAAGAAATATTACAAGAGGTAAGAGGAGGGGTGCCTGGGTGGCTCAGTTAAACATCCAACTTGGGCTCAGGGTTTGTGAGTTGAGCCCTGCGTCAGACTCTCTGCTGTCAGCACACAGCCAACTTGGGATCCTCTGTCTCCCTCTGTCTCTGCTCCTCCCCCACTTGTGCATGCTCTCTCTCTCTCTCTCTCTCTCTCTCTCTCTCTCTCTCAAAAATGAACATTTAAAAGAAAAGAGGTAAGAGGAAAACCAGATGCAGGTGGTAGATTAGAAGCCAAGTGAAGTAGGTATATTAAGAGCCTCTTGCTGTTCCTTGAGCAGGCCCGGCTTGTTCATACCTGAGGACTTTTGCACTTTGCTGGGATGTTCTTCCCACCAATCTGCCTCGTTCATCTCCTCCCCAACTTCAGGCCTGTGCTTAACTGTCGCCTTCTCTCCAGAACCTCCCCTGAACAGCCTGTGTAAGAGTAGGGCAGTTGTCTGGGATCTGGTTGGTACTCAAGCAATATGTATTGAATGAATCATGAACATGTAACTTTCCTGGGAGCAGAAGTCCAGGTGAGCACGTATCACAGCCTTGCACTCCAGGTGTATGTAGCATAGTCCGTGGACCAGTAGGGTGGGCATCCCCTGGGAGCTTATTATAAATGCAGGATCTTGGGTCCCACCCCAGACCTACAGAGTCACACTGCATTTAACAAGATCCCGGGTGATTTATGTGCACGTTAAGGTTTGCACTCAAACCTATATTTA
This sequence comes from Panthera pardus, assembly GCF_024362965.1. Classification (NCBI taxonomy): domain Eukaryota; kingdom Metazoa; phylum Chordata; class Mammalia; order Carnivora; family Felidae; genus Panthera; species Panthera pardus. The sequence goes on from NW_026527013.1 coordinate 37,805,378, forward strand.
GTTCTTTCTGTATACAGCACAAAGGCAATTGGGTATAGTCTCAGACAGCAATGACCCAAAATAAAAGGTTAAAACTATCAACATAAGGTTTCTTCTGTAGTTGTTTCTGTATTCAATCAGTTGCCATCATATGATTTTTATTTTTTTTCTTATTATTTTTTAAATCTTTAAAAAAATTTTTTTTAATGTTTATTTTTGAGAGAGACAGAGACGGAATGCAAGTGGGTTAGGGTCAGAGAGAGAAGGAGACAGAATCGGAAGCAGGCTCCAGGCTCCAAGCTGTCAGCACAGAGCCCAACGTGGGGCTTGAACTCACGAGCTGTGAGATCATGACCCTGAGCTGAAGTCAGACGCTCAACTGACTGAGCCACCCAGGCGCCCTGATTTTTTTTTTATAAAGATTGCATGAAGAGGCTTTCAAGAATATTTAATGTGGTTATGCAAGTGACTTCTTAGTTTTATTTTTAAATGGCCTCAGCTTGGAGTGAATATAAAATGCACAGTGTCTGGTTACAGGGTAGAGATTTTTGAGTGAATGAATGTTAATTCTGTTCAGTATACGTTTTAAAATTTGGTATTTAGTATGACATATCCATGCATAATGGCTGATACAATCTTTATAGTACAGGACCTGTAAATGCATAGTTTTGTATGAAGGTGAGTAATAGATTAAGTTTATTGGGCTTTGCTGCTTCTCTCATAGGACTTTGATTCTAAAAGTTGTGTTTTTATTTTGGGATTATAAATACTCTGCAGACAGTTGGCTACCAGTCTTAAATCTCATATTTCTATTTGGCTGAGATAAAAACTTGATGTTCTTTTTATACTCAGACCTTTGGCATGTTTTAGTCTGGGAGGGAAGAAAAAACAATGTATATAGTAGGAGTTTACTTATAAATACTCTATTTTTTCCCCTGGGGCTACTAAATATTGTTTGTCCTAACCCCAAAGCATGCCTACCTTGTGGTTTATAATAAGCATACTGTTTTATAGGTCATCAGCTAAGGGAGGAAGACCTGTTAGGCATTTTTGGTAAAGTTGGTCTAGTTTATTCTATTAAAACATCAACATTTTAGAAAAATAGATTTGCTGTCCTCTCCTTTTGTACACATTTCTTTAAAAACTTTTTTTTTTATGTGTATTTATTTTTGAAGGAGAGAGAGACAGAGTGTGAGTGGGGAAGGGCAGAGAGAGAGGGAGACACAGAATCCGAAGCGGGCTCCAGGCTCTGAGCTGTCAGCACAGAGCCCGACGCGGGGCGTGAATCCACAAACTGTGAGATCACGACCTGAGCCGAAGTTAGACGCTTAACCGACTGGGCCACCCAGGCACCCCAACCTTTTGTACACAATTCTAACTCATTTCTCTGAATTCAGAAGCCTAGATCCTGCAAAGTGATGTGATGGGAAGTGGTGTGAACGTATAGAGGCCAGAGAAACTGGATATAAATTCGTACATATTTGAGCGTGTACACACAGAGTATGTGAGTGCGTGTGGGTTTACATTGTTTTATCTTCCCCTGTTAGCTCAGTTAAAGCCCTAGATTAAAATTCATCAACAGCCAAGGGTGTTTGTATGGTTTGCCCCTGGCGACAGAATGCGGAAGACCTTGGTTGAATGTCCAGCCTTGGCAGGTCTTACAACCTTCTTTTCAGAGTTTCTGTCTGTCTTTAAAATGGGGAATCATTGAGTGCACCCGGTGTTCCTACCCGGCTGCTTGCCCAGTTTAGACGATATTTGGAGAAGCCACCGCAAAATTGTATATACATGTACTATATTTCAAAAGTCCCCTCGTTCTTTCCTTCTTAAAACTTGTATTTCATCAGAAAAGCTGAATTCCAGTTAGATGAAACTTTCTTAACAGAGCAGAGGTTGGCATTTTCCGTAAAAATCCAGAGAGTAGGTATTTTAGGGTTTGGGGGCCAGGCAGGCTCTGTTGTGACTACTCATCTCTGCCACTGCGGTGTGAAAGCAGCCATGGGCAATATGCAAATGAATGGGCATGGCTGTGTGCCAAGAAAACTTTATTTATGGACACTGAAATTTGGATTTCATATCATTTTCATGTATCATGAAATCTTCTTCTTCTGCTTCTTTTCCAACCATTGAAGAACGTAAAATGTGTTCTTAGTTGACAGGCCAGACCAGAATAAGGAGCAGACCCAGCCGGCCTGGTGGGCAGACTCCCGGGCTAGAGAAAGGGGCTTGGGCTCGTCAGCCTTAGTCCCATGTCTGTCTCCTTTACGGAAGCCGCCTTTGTTTTTGCTTCTTGTTTGCATCTCATTTTGATTCTTTTCTCTCTTAGGTCAGGATTCATATCCTCATGTTTATTTTCTGTGAAGAATCCCCTTGTACAGACTGTACAGAATAGATGACTGTTGGAGAAAGTGTATTTTGGGCTTGAGTCCTCTTTCGTGGCATAATTGGCACAATTCGTATAATTGTGGGACTGAAAAGAACCGTGTGCCTTTCAAATGTGACCCTGGACAAGTCTTCTCCCAAGTCATTTAAGAGAGCTAGCTTTGTCAGTTCTGCCATGTTTATCAGGGATGGTGACTGCTTAGTTGACCGTCTCTATAAATTGTCATTTTAAAAACCAGTGTAAAAGAATGGTGGTTTGGAGGCCGTAGTGGATAGCAGTTGATGGAGTTACAATCCCTTTACTGTTCCTTAAACTTGCTAAGCAGCAGGGCACATTTTCTCCCTAAACATAAAATAAGAAATCTGCACTTTGTGTTGAAAAAGTGTGTGTTGAATCTGCACGTGTTGGAAAAAAAAAAAAGATTATGAACTAAAAGGATTGCAGGAATCTTCCCTCAACTTGATTATTTACATTCTGGTTTACAAATCATAGAGGGAATAGAAGACCAGTGGGAATTGTTTCTTTCCCTCCAGTGAATTCTTTTGTCGGTCAAGATGGTAGTTTTCTCTAGGTACCATCTCACACTGATGTGCTCCACGATCTTTTTCAAATGAAACTGGTGGAAAATAACCTGTCATTGTCACCTAGGAAGTGGCACAGCAAAAGTGTGACAGTTAGAAGGTGATCCATTCCACCTCTCTTGGTATCAATGCAGGATCTGAAGGAAGAACAGAAGAAGCACAAAAAGAGTGTAGCAGTAACAAAAGGAAGAAGAATTTCAAAGCCTTTGGAGTTTTGCACTTTAACGTGATAGCTAACATCCTTTATTTATATGAAACATCCCTTATATCGACAAAAGAGTATCTTTTGAGAGAGTATGAAGTATTCTAGCTTTATTCTGTGGTCTGTGCTTCAAATGCTCAGCAATACCTAACTTGACTCTCCAAATTCATTAACTTGGGGAGGGTTAGTCTGAAGGTCACCAGCGTGCAAAAATTATCAGGCAGTCATACAGATGTTTACTGCTGCATATATGTTTTCATTTGTATGCTTGCTTGATTAGCTATTGAAAAATTAACAAAAGGGAAGTCTGAGGAGCTATGATTTAGGATGGTTTTGTTTATATGGCTTTTAAAATTGTCACAGGACCTTAGAGCCTCATAATATTGCTGTGAGAAGGTTCGAGGGTTCAGGTACTCGTGAACCTGTGTTCTAGATCAGCAGGTCTCAAAGTTGATCAGAGAGCCCTGGAGGACTCCAGGACCCTTGTAGTGATTTTGCCAGGTCACAACTACTGTCTTCATAATACTAGATTATTTTCCTTTTTTTCATGCCCCTCTTGCGATTTTACAGAAGAGTTTTACAAAAGCTTCGTGTGTGTTAAAATGTCATTGTTCTGAAGACCAGTGGAATGTACGGCAGCGTGTCATCTTGCGTTTTAAGATTTTTTTGCTTTAATTCCTAATATGGTAAGCACCGATAGCTAGGACTCACATAAATACTCCCGATTAGAACGGTTTGAAACAGTCTTAAGACAAAAAACGTTTGAGAACTGCAATGTTTCAGCTATGTTTCTAAGCCCGTCAGACGTGTGTTCATTTAATGCGGAAATACCTCTATCATGCAGGCTCTGTTCTCATCCCTATTGAGCACGTGGGGAGATGAGAGCCTGGAAATGTTCATGACTTGCAGAGGGTCATCTAAACAGTTAAGTTGCAAAGCCACAATTCGAATGCAGGTTTCGAATTCTTAACTGTGCTGCTCGGCATGCTGTCTCTCAGGGAAGCAAAGTAAATGCCTGGATTTCGACAGTAACTTGTCCTCAGAACCTAGGCCACCCCCAGGGAATGTAGATAGGAAGATTATCCTTAAGGGTGGTGTGAGGCAGAGACCACATTCTAGTGGCTTCTGGACTGAGTCCAGCCCACACATGTGTTTAACTTGTCTTATGCAGTGTGAAAGTCAAACAACTGGATGTCAGTTTTTTAACCTGGGAGATTTAACTTCAAAAAGAAGTTTACATTGCCTAGCTACATCTCAGAATTGGAAGATCTCGACTGGATTGATGTACCCATATGGCCACCGTCAACCACGTTTCATGTCAGCCATTTCTTTTAGATGAGACGTGTGTGTTCCAGTTAGGCACAGACCTCACTACTCCCTATTAACCCTAGAGCTCATGTTCCTCATTTATGTTACCTGTTTCCAGTGTTTGGAGACAGTTGGAGATGTTCTGCTTCCTGCATAGTGTGTATAGCTAGTCTGTTCTCAACTTATTTGGAAACTAAAATGACGCTGACCGTGAAGGGACAGAGTACATTCAACTCCGATCACCTCAACCTGGGTATTAGGAAAGAGCTTACTGGCAATGCTGAATAGAGAGCAGGTCGCTTCCTTTCTCACTAAAGCATAAAATTCTAATTCATTAAAGAATAAGGATCTGCCAGTGAATTAACATTTATTTTTAAATGTGTAGCCCTTTCTTTGTCTAAGTGTAATAGTGAAATAAGCACATTACACGCATTGCCCTCATTTTATGTTTATTTTAGTAATGTCTGTTGTCCTCATCATTATCGTGTCTGGACCCTTTCATAAACTTAAAATGTCTCTGTGAACCTCTGTGTGCATGTTAGATCAGTCATTTGAAAACTCTCTGAGATTGTCAACGTAAAGAACTTCCATTTTCCTGGGCATTTGGACAGCATTACTGAATTTCAAATTTTTATGCTTTAAATATCTCCCCATTTCAGCAGTTAATATTAACCATTTATCACAGTTTTTAGGTATTTATTTCTTTGCCTTTTTCTTCTTTTGTCTCACCCCAGACTACAAGCTTCATGAAGCTGGTAGTCAGATCTATTTGTTCGCAACGTATATTCCGTGTCTCACACGGTGTTTAGCACATACTAACAGTAAATAATGGAGCAAATAAATGAGTAAAGATATAAGTACATCGGTCATGTATATGATAACTCTTACTCTTCTCTATCCCTAAGAGTTATAATAAGAGTTTTGCTAAACACTTTCATGCTTCCCACCTTGGTGAAATTGGGGAGACGTTTATTTCTTACTCTTCACGTAAATATACATCCAGCCCCGTGTGTGTGTATGTTTTTCCTGTTCTGCTTAGGGTAGTTTCCCTTCTTCCTGATTTTAAAGTCAGTAGGAGAGTTACATATCCATGCAACTAAGAATAAGATGCACACTGAGACTAGGATATAGGATGAGGCCATTGAACTTGAAAGTGCAGCACAGAGACTCCTCCAGAGACGCTCTTCCTGCAGTTGCCAGTTAGAGAGTTATGTGGCCATTAGAAAGTCTCGTGTGTAATAGTAGCTTTTAGGCAGTGTCTTCTCCAAAGGGGGCATCTAGCTCTTAACCTATTGCTGAAAGAGAAATACCATTGTCTATTAATACTACTGGAACTAAAGATGAATAGTGAATCGGCCTTGATCTGACAGTGAGTTTGACTTTGATAGCTCATCACTTAAAAAGGTTCTTTTATAGTTATGAAAAAAGCATGACGTCAAGCCAGGGGGAAAAATTGATATAAATATTGAAGACCAAGCTCGTTGAGCTTTCAAAAAAAAAATAAATAAATAAAAGAAAAGAAAAAAAAAAAAGCCCCTTGTGTGAATGGGTTTTTTTTTTTTTTTTTTTTACACGCATAACTAATTAGCTTAGGTTATTATAAGCAGGGCTGCTGTGATAAAGTTTCCGGTGGTGTCTCGGGATACCTTGTTTATAGTGCCTTCTCTATGCCAGTCAGTCTTCGAATCGGCATTACAGAAAGTAGAGGGAGTGAATAGCCTACCATTTCTCGTTGGATTGGGGCCACCTAAAGCGTTGTTATGCTGGAAATGCTAGAATATAATCACTATCAGGTGAGCTTTACTCTTATTCATATTTAGTGTCTGAAATGCAGTGCAATAAATTGAGTAATTCACCTTTTCATTTTATTGTACTCTTTCCAGTAAGTGCAAGTCTGCTAGTTTAATGCTATTTACTGCTTGTTACTATAAGAAGTAATTCAATGTGGTTTTGAACAAAGTAAATATTAGTAGGGTTTTTTTTTTTCCCCCTAGTGCCTGGCTGTGCTCTCTCCATCAGCTCCTGTTCGGAGCTCATAAGATCAAATTGTATTTCTCAAGGAAAAAGCAACTTTAAATTGACTATCACTGATTTTTTTTAAGCCATTTTTAATCCTGTATTGTTTATAAGAAAGGAGAAAAAATATCCTGGTGCCTTAATAGCCATGCCTTTAAAAACACATACATGTAAGTGTGATGTGTTTGAAAGAAACTGCTTAATGTTGAGTTCAAGATCTTAATTAAAATGTTGAATAATCATGTCCAAATGAAAGTGGGAGGAATTAATCTACAACTAGTTGATTTAATCATCAGAATGTTTCTGTTTATTTTCTACAACCGTTTTACAGCTGGTTCTTAAGGAGGTTTTTGTTGTTTTTAAACAGAAAGCTGTTCTCTTTGCCAAGGAAAGTAAAATAAATTGTGATGCTCCTTTTTCTGGATTGTTTTGATTTCAGTAAGCCCTTCCAGTTGTGTTGGGAAAAGTTTTGCCCTACAGATGGTTGCAAATTTTAAATTCTTAGACATGAGCAGAAGGGCACAAGGTTTCCAAGAGATGTGCAGCTAATTAGCAGGGAAATAAAACAGGGCAAAGTATTACCCCAAATCCTGAGAGTTAGACTTTAAACTTCAGTAATATCAAAATCCATTAGCACAGTGCCTGGTACATAAACAGGGGCTTAATAATTTATTCTGTTGGTGGACTGGCCAGTCTCATGTTTGTGCCTGAGAAAAGAGCCGACCGAAACTCACGAATAACGGCGCTGTCTTCTCTTCCCTCCGTGGCTATGTTCAGGTGCAGACCCACCTCGAAAACCCCACCAAGTACCACATACAGCAAGCCCAAAGGCAGCAGGTAAAGCAGTACCTTTCTACCACTTTAGCAAATAAACATGCCAACCAAGTCCTGAGCTTGCCATGTCCAAACCAGCCTGGCGATCATGTCATGCCACCAGTGCCGGGGAGCAGCGCACCCAACAGCCCCATGGCTATGCTCACACTTAACTCCAACTGTGAAAAAGAGGTAATTCATGTCTCCTCCCCTCTCCTGTCTTCTTACACTAAATGAATGTCTGTTGGATATTATTCCCACACTTGACTGTGGACTCTCTAGTCTGTCTGTGGGGCCACACGCACTGGCCTTTGTCCCAGTTTCTGCTACGTGGCTGCCGCTCTCCGGCTTCTTTCTCACCATCACCGGGTTATTGGGTTATGGCTCAGGACGGGACACCTGGCCGCTCCCGAGTGGGACGTGGAGGTGAGGACACTTTCTCTCCCACCCTGTTTCGGCTCCGTTAGCCGAGCGCTCTCTTCTCTTCAATGCCTTTCCATTTACAAAGCAGTGAAAATGCAGAGAGAGGAGAAGGCAAGGTGGAGAAGGAAAAACAAAAATAGAAAAGGTGTGGGACAGGCGGTTTAGAAGTTCCGCTTGTTGTGAATGCTTGGAATAGTATTTTTATTTCTCCCTGAGTTGAAGAGGAAAAAAAAAAAAAAAGCACAGAATGTGCGTGGATGGATTTGAATAATGTAGCACATGAGAATTTAACAGAGAAGCAAAGGTTTAATTGCTAGATAAATTCCGTTTCATAATAAGATTGCCGCTGCCGTGAAATCTGCTTTTGTAAAGGCTGGATTGGAGACAAGATTCAAAACACACCTCAAGCTAATTGTTGCATCAAAATTTGAAGCATAAAAATACCTGAGAGGAGAGTTGTGATTCAATGCCTATTATTTCCAAATTACGAGATGATAAGCCTCATTTTAATGGAGTTTTACAGTACTCTGAAATGTTCATGTGATTTCAGAGGTGACTTTTCTGAAGTTTCTGTATTCTAGTTTCTAGAGGGACTCAGTCTTTTTTCCCCTGGGCCCAAATCAAATGTCTTATTTTTCTCTGTCCATATTTGTCATCTATCAAGCTGATTTGATGGAAGTTCTTTGTGCACTATTTTATTTCTTGGTCACTTTTACTTTGTTTGAAAGCTTATTATTTCATCTTGTTGCTGCGCCATCAGCCTCGTGTGAACATGTCATTGAAAAGCCATTTGCAAATCCAAGTCATGGGCTGATTTTGCTTGTGTTTTTACAGGGATTTTATAAGTTTGAAGAGCAAAACAGGGCGGAAAGCGAATGCCCAACTATGAACACACATTCACGAGCGTCATGCATGCAGGTACTGAATGACTCGGCAGCCCAAGGATGTAACACTTTGTAATGAGAATCTATATTTGTGGCTCATCACGCCTTCCTGATGACTTCAGGGTTTTTTTCCCCTCATTGATTTTTTTTTTTTTTTAAATGGAGAAAGCTATGAGCAAGGCCATTTTCCTCATTGTGGCGCATGATTAAATAACTAAATGAAATTAAACTTAAAATACATTTTCCCTAAGTTGCTTTAAGTGATTAAAAAGTGCTTGAAATCCATAAATTGTGAGACATAAAATGTAAAATGCTGTACTCATTTAGGTACCGTCATCAATGTGTTACACAAATTTGTAAGATATCAACTTCAATAGGCTATTAATAAAACCAAGATATGCGTGTTTGTGTGTGTGTGTGTGTGTGTGAGAGAGAGAGAGAGAGAGAGAGAGAGGGAGAAAGGTCTACATATTGTTTTACAAAATGGACTCTCATGAAACATGCATTTGAAATTTATTTAATAATATTTCATGGATTTTTTGCAAGTGATTAGAGATTCTTCTGTGACATCCTGTTTAATAGATGTATAAATAACACCACAAACATTTATTAACATATTTATATATTTTACAGTGTGTGTATAGATATATAAGAGAAAGAAGAATAAGCAATGAAAAATTGTTTACTTTTCTGTATTTCCAATTATTAACTTGCTTTAGTGTTTTTTAAATCAGAAAAAGAAACGATTTAAAAAATTCTATCTATTCTATTTTATTAAAAATAAAAATTCTATTTATTCTATCAGTAAAACCCACTAATTTTATTTCCCTAAAAATTTACAAGGAGAAGTTGTGCATAAGTCCCCTGGCCCATTTGACTGTTCAACTCAATCAGAAAATCATCCCGTAGAAGCAAACAAACCTAACTGGTCAATCTAGAAATGAAACTAAACAATGTGCTGGACGTTATTCAACCCGAAATTATCGTTGTCAGAGGTCACTTAATAACTCTCATTTTTTGGGTGTTTACTATATCCATGGCACTCTGAGCCACTTTTTATGCTTTATCCTGAGATCTCACAAGAATCTAATAAGACAAGGAGTATTATTAACCCCATTTTCCAGATTGGCCTGTTGAGGCCTTTAAAAATTGAGGGTGTTGCCCTTACTACAGAAAGCGGGAGAATGAGGATTCCAATAAGCCCTGTGACATTGGGGCCTGTCCCCTTTCATTGGAAATGACAAAAAGACATGAAGAGCATTCCTCTGAGCTCTGAGACCTCACTGTGTACTTGCGAAGCATTATTGAGATTCAAGCCTGAGTGCATGCTCGCAGACACACAGGCACATACCCAGCTCAAATACATAAGGTGTTTACAACGAAATGTTCTCACAGCCTTGTCTTTGCAACTGCTGCAAGGCACATGTAATCACTGTTGTTTATTATCATAACTGATGTTTTGGTACTTGAGGAATAAAATTGATCTAGAGGGACTGTCAGCTCCACCTCTGTAATGATAACCCGGTCCTGGTGTACTCCTGGGGGAGCCCCGTGCACATTGGCAGCCGCACAAGGAGACGCTTAGTTTATATAAGTCACTGTAAAGATCAGTGCAGGGTTCGCCAGTAGCCTGAGAGCCACCATGACCCCCCCCACACCAGTCCGTAGGAGAGCAAAGGTCTGAGTGACCGCCCGTGTTTTCTTACTTCAAGGAGGGTCTACAAAGGCTATGGGGTATAGTCCTTAGAGAAAAAAAGGAAATCGCAGCTGTCTTTCAAGATGAGGTTTCCCAGTCCAGCTTTCCTGTCTAGGAGTGGCAGTTGAGCATAGCACTTGAGAGAATGGGTTCAAGTTGTGGCTCGAACTCTTCTTCATTGGGCAAGGTGCTTCTCCTTCATCTCACCTGGAGAATGGATATACTCATAGCCCCTACGCTGATGGGGCTACTGTGAGGGGGAAATGATTGAACCCGTCCAAAGCCCTGAGCCCAGTGCCTGGCACCTAGTAATCCCTCACTAAGCACTGGTTACAGATGTCATCCTTATCACCGGTTAGTGTCAGTGACCTTCAGTGATGTTCCTGTTTGGCAAGAAGGGATGGTAACTTAGAAATCTAAGTGAAGAGCATTCAGTGTTGAGGGTAAGAAGAGAATCATGGATCTCTCTTTGGGTTGCTTTGTACAGTTTTTGCTTATATTTGTCTCTTCCATTGCCCTTTTTTTCCTACAGATGGATGATGTAATTGATGACATCATTAGCCTAGAATCAAGTTATAATGAAGAAATCCTGGGCTTGATGGATCCTGCTTTGCAGATGGCAAATACGGTATTGATGACTTTTTTTTTTAAAGAATATCTTGAGTTATTGCCAGTGTTCTCTCCTTTTTTTCCTGAGCTTTTAGTTTATTTCTACAAGTGGCTGATTGAGAAATTTATTAATACTAAACCAAGGAATTGTCTCAGGATCACAAATAAGTGACTTTGACACCAGAAATTAAGAATTTCTCATGGGTTTATCAGTAACCCCATGATAAAGCTCCACGTTCCCTGGCATCCAAGTCCACTGTCACTTGGACAACAGGCTTCCCCTGGACATCTAGTGACCAACATAGTGCCCGCTGCCAGGGGCAATACTATGGAGTATACTATTTACAGTAGCATTCTCCTTGGCATGACAAATGAATGCACCTTTTAAAGTAAAAGGTGGTACCTTACTATTCACAGATGATAGACTGACGTTTGAGTTGCCTTTCTTCATCTAAATCTATTCAATTTTAGTTAATAAAGCAGTGGTTTATTAAATTTCCTTCTCTCTATAATTTGGAGCCTTGCCTGTATTGTTTTTTTTTTTTTTTTTTCACTCCTTAGAGTGGTGGCTTATGTTACCACTTAGCAAAGCCTTACTGTAGATCTTATTTAGTCCTTGTACTAATTCTGTGATTCTAGTCCTTGCAGTAATTCTGTGAGTCAAGTTGGGGTCGTATCATTACCCTCATTTTTAGGATTAGGAAAGGTTCTCTGGTCTTGCACAGATTTCCATAGCTTGGGTGTGTCAGAGACAAGACTCTTCAATTGGCTTTGGAATGCCTTGTCCAATCTTATTTTGTTTCCTCTGAGATCAATGCCACGGGGCTATCATATTCTTGAATAACCTATATTTGAAAGGCTAATTTCCATAGGAGAGAGGGATGTGAGAGGAGTTCTTCTCTGATGGGTACAGAGTTTGGTATTTGTAAGATGAAGAAGTCCTCGAGATCTGTTTCACAATGATGTGAAGAGACTTAGCGTTCCTGGGCTGTACACTTCAAAATGGGCAAGATGCTAAATTTTATGTTATAGGAATTTTTACCACAATAGAAAATCTTTTTAGAGCGTAGGTTCCTATAAATAAATCCCCATGGCCAGGGAATATGATAGCCCTTGCTTATTTACACCAAACTAGTTTACTATAGTACACTCAAGTTTTATAGGTAGCATTTTCTTTTCTTTTCCATCTTGTTTCACTTCTTTCAGTTCACTTACCTGAAGTCCTGAGGGGTGACAACCCCCCTTGAAACCCCAAAGTCTTTTCTAGGATCCTCAGTCTTTGTCAACTTCCTCCCCATTTAAACTCACCCCCCCCCCCGCCCCCGTTTTTGAAAGATCTGGATGTTTTGCCATCTTGACAGATGTTTCCATGCCACAGTCTCCCCACCCTCTTGGAGCGCTTAGTTGGCATCAGTCGGAACCCTTCTGCTTCCAACTTTGTGCCTCTTGTGAGGAGGGCTACCCTTGTCAGCAGTCGAAATCCTGGGATGAATATGAGCAAAACACTTGGGAGAGCTTGCACGGTGGAATGTATAAATATACTCGGAAACATGGGTATGTTTACAATGTTTTCAATGCCCTCGCTGCAATTATTAGCAATGGCCCAATCAGCCCAAAGGAACTTTGCTTGATGAAGGTGGTCATTTTGCCAGTGGTGTCGAGTGGTATCCGGGCGCACTCAGGAAGACTATAAAGTTAATATGATTTTTTTTTATAAATCATTTAAAAAATTTTTCTCCAATAGTGAGGACCTTTGAAGTCATCTGAGCCAACCGAGTACTCTGTGCATTAGCCTTCCCTTATATATCTTCCGTTTCCCCCGCATACACACATAGAATCAGTCGTGCATCTTCTTGAAAGCCTCTAAAGAAGGATATGCACTAGCTCACAAGACAAACAGGAAAACACAATGGTTAAGACTTGGGGATTTGTGCTCATATCTGGGTTCCTATCCAAAGCCTTCCATTTCCTCTGTCATCTTGCGTGTTACGTAGCTTCCTGAAGTCCTACATTTATCCATCTGTAAAATCAGACTGATAATTGTACCTGCCTCACATGGTCATCTCATAAAGTATGTGTAGCATTCAGCATTGGAAACAAGTTGTACTTAACAACATCGAAATTATGAAGTAATTTTTTATACTATCAAGTAATTTTGATAGTATTTTATTCAGGTGATATTCCTTGAGCATCTATAATGTGTCTAGTTCTACTGTAAAATAACATCATACTTAATAATTATAATTCAGATGTTACAATGAGTTTCTGTATGAATTCTAGACATGGGTCCCAGTTTGCCTCATGGAGAACTTGTGCTCAGAACAATCCTTCTTCTTTTTTTAATGTATTGTGTGTTTTTTTTAATGTTTGTTTATTTTTGAGAGAGAGAAAGAGACAGAGTTTGAGCGGGGGGTGGGGGGGAGAGAGAGAGGGAGACACAGAAACAGAAGCAGGCTTCAGGCTCTGAGCTGTCAGCACAAAGCCCGACGTGGGGCTCAAAACCACAAACATGAGCCGAAGTTGGAAGCTTTACCAACTGAGCCACCCAGGTGCCCCCTCATGACGAACCTTTTGAAGACAGTTTTCAAGACCCCCATTTGCTTCTCTTCTTTATTTTTTTTAATGTTTATTCTTAGAAAGAGAGAGGGAGAGAGAGAGAGAGACAGCATGAGCAAGGGAGGGGCAGAGAGAGGGAGACAGAATCTGAAGCAGGCTCCAGGCTCTGAGCTGTCAGCACAGAGCCCAACGTGGGGCTCGAACTCACAAGAGATCATGACCTGGCCGAAGTTGGATACTGAACCAACTAAGCCACCCAGGCGTCCCTGCTTCTCTCCTTTAGACTGAATACCCATGTCTCCTCAGTCATTCTACAATAGAATGGAAACCTTATTTCTTGATTATCTGATTGCTCCTAAGCTAACTTTATGATTGAATTAGCATTTACTGAATACCTACTGTGTCACCAGCCCTGAGTGAAGTGCTGTGGATGAAGATGAGTGAGGTTTCCTACCTCTGCTCATAGAGCTTCCCAGCCTGGAAAGAGGAGACTGCGTCAGACCTTGAATAGAGGAGGGTAGTTCGGGAGTAGAGGCGCAATCTCAGGAGAGCTCCTGGGTGGGAAAGATGCCCTGGGCAGCGTTGAATTAATTCCCAGCCAGGGCAGGAGTCACCTGTAGCACCCTCAGATGTCGCTTACTATCCAGGCATTCATTACTTTTCTATATTTGCACACTGAAAAAGTCTAAAGGTAACCCCAGCAGAACCAGACCATGACCAAAGCGGTTCATCATTTTGCTATTAGTGGAGACCCTATAATATAGAGATTAGGAACTCAGATCATGAGCCAGACAGCTGAATTGAGTGCATACTCTTGAGTGAGTTATTTGACCTCTCTGACTCACTTTCTTTGTCTGGAAAATGGGAATAATAATAAGAGCATCTAAGACAATAGAATTCATATGAAAATGGCAAGAGCTAATCTACAAAAAGCATTTAGAAGAGTCTTGATTCTGATATGCACTTACTAAATGTTGGTTCCTAGTTCTTATTCTTGATAAACTTGGGCTTGGGTTGTCAAAAGAAACAATAAAGCTACCACACGTCACTCACATTTTAATTTCTCCCCCGACAGTAGAGTTTAAACTTCACGTTCTTTATGTTAGGCATTTCTTTTCCGTTTATTTGATTCTTTGATATGCTTTATTTCAAGTTAACTTCTTGAAAAAAAAAAGTAAAGTGGAAGGGACACTTAGAGAGGAAACTATCCTAAGGGAATTGGAGTCTAGAAATAACTATTCTAAGAGCACAAGGGCCCTCTTGTACCATTACAAACAAAGAATAAAAGTCCCAGTTTACTTGTGCTCACAGTGCTCAATTGAGATTCAGAGAAAGGGAACATCCAGAAAGAAAAAAATAATAATATTTTACAATGATCATTTACTTGGAAAAATATTCATTTTGGTGGAGCAGAACATTGAAGAACACAATTCAGACCAAGTTTGGGGCACAGACCCATAGGCATTCAGCCCCTCTTTATTTGTCCCTATCAGACTGTGGCTTCGATCTGGACATTGTACACTTCTATGCTGGAAGTGAAATTTTTTTTTTGTTTAATTTTTTTAATGTTTATTTTTGAGAGAGAGGGAGAAAGACAGAGCATGAGCGGGGGAGGGGCAGAGAGAGAGAGGGAAGCACAGAATCCGAAGCAGGCTCCTGGCTCTGAGCTGTCAGCAAAGAGCCCGACGCGGGGCTCGAACTCACGAGCCATGAGATCATGACCTGAGCCGAAGTCAGATGCGTAACTGACTGAGCCCCCCAGGCGCCCCACGACATATCCATGTTAACAGAATATGCCTCTTCCTCTTCCTTAGCTTCAAAGATATTATTTTGCACTAATTATAAATGTTGGCTATGTTTATGGGGCAGTTTTTCTAACCCAGAAGGGGAACCACAGAATCCTTTCTTAAATATGCATGGCCGATTTGTAATTAGAAAGCCATGTTTATTTTTGTATTTATTTAAAAAAAAATTAAAACAAATTTTTTAAATGTTTTATTTATTTCTGATACAGAGAGACAGAGCATGAGCAGGGGAGGGGCAGAGAGAGAGGGAGATACAGAATCCGAAGCAGGTTCCAGGCTCTGAGCTGTCAGCACAGAGCCTGACGCAGGGCTTGAGCTCATGGACTGTGAGATCATGACCTGAGCCGAAGTTGGATGCTTAACCGACTGAGTCACCCAGGCACCCCTAAAAAAATTTTTTTTAATGTCACTTATCTTTGAGAGAGAGAGACAGAGCACGAGCGGGGGAGGGGCAGAGAGAAGGGGAACACCCAGAATCTGAAGCAGGCTCCAGGCTCTCAGCTGTCAGCACAGAGCCTGACGTGGGGTGCAAACCCACAAACTGGAAGATCATGACCTGAGCCAAGGTTGTATGCTTAACTGACCAACCAGGCACCCCAGAATGATGTGTAATCAACCTTCCACTTAGTAGTTTCAACGAATGACAGCCATTAACACAAACAACATAAGGCACCATTTAGGGGCAGAGTCTCTCAGCTTCAGCCCCACTAACATTCGAGATAGATAGTTCTTTGTTATGAGGCTGTCCTGCTCATTGCAGGATGTTTTTAGCAGCATCCCCAGTCTCCACCCATTAGATGCCAGTGGTACCCTCCACTCTCCCCCAGTTATCACACCCTAAAATGACTCTAGAAGTTGACAGATCCCCTCGGAGAATGGGGGGGGGAGGTCCCCAGTGGAGAAGACTCGATTTGAACACTGAGCCGTTAATACAGCCCTGTAGTTCCCTTGATTCCTATATTTAGATTTGCACTGCAGCCTGGCAAAATTGGTACAGTGGTTGACAGGCTACATAGTAATTAACATGGCATATGTGGTGTCATTGATCAAAGTTTAGAGCGGATTGGGAATACAGTACTTTGTAGAAAATCATAATATTACCAAACCTGGCAGTGTACTGATCACTTAAACACAGTGTTTCACCCCCTGTTACCTCTAATTGTTACACAACCCTGTGAGATGGGTGATGTGATCACCACTCTTCAGAGGTGGCACCATGCCTCAGAGAGGTTAATATCATACAGCAGGTCAGTAACACAGGCAGGTTTTAAGCTAGTTCTCTGGCTCCTAAGCCCGCCTATGAATGGCTGCACTACTAATGTGTAAATTTGAGCATCCATACTTGGCTAGTGAGCAACTAGGTTTTTATTTGCTTAGATCCAGTTGGAGATGACTTGAAAATTGCACTTTCTAATTGGTTTATCAATAGATTGACACTACCCCTCCCCCAATACTGTTATTAATATAGTATATGAACCTCCTACCACAAAGCTCTGTTCACACATAGCTAGCCCCATGGTGTTTCTGCCATAAAAGCCATTAAGATGACATCCACAGAGTGCCTTTCTAGTTCTGTACCTGGCCCAGAGTAGGACCCCACACAAAAAACTGTCCCCAACAAACTATTCTGGCAAGGTACATGCTGCCAGCTCCTGTTCGGCAAGTGTTGGAAAAGCAGCTAGAGCAGGAAATCTTTCAGAGAAGTAGATGGACACTTATGAGCCGTTCTGGGGACTGGAAGTAATGATGTCTGACCTCAGTGGAGTACCCGATAAGGCGTCTTGTTCTAAAGATTTTAATTCATCTCCCTTCTTGGCGGCCCCACTGTCACTCCCTGCCATTCACAGCAATCTTTTCTGGAGTTTTCAGCTCCCTCCCAATCCATTTCTCTCCGGGGGTCCCTAGTCTTGCTCTCTTTCTCCCCAACGCCATCCTGCATGTCTCTCCATCTGTCTGTCCACCTCTCTCCCCGTATGCACATGTGTCTCTCTCTTCCTGTTTCCACCCCTACTCTGAGTCTTTGTCTCTGTCTCATTCCCAATTTTTGTTTCTTTTGCTCCATGTCCGTCTGTCTCTGTCTCCCTCCCGCCCTCCCTTCCACGTGAGTCTGCATTTATTTGCTATATGTACACACATTTTCCTTTAGAATATGTTTAGAAAATATGTTCTTGTCCTGGAAAAGCTTATAATCAGATATCTGTTCACTGTAAATCCTTTGGTGACTTAAAGATTTTTTTTAAAGCTCTCTATGTATGTCTTGTCTATTAATTTTCCCTAACAAATCATCATAATAACACAACTGCACGTGTTGCTTACAGTTTGCATTTGAAAATATAATAGATATGATTTGTATTTCTAGAGGAATGGAAATATATTTTTTTAGCTTGTTGCATTGAATTTTTAAAGCCACATCCTTAGTTTATTAATACTCAGTAGTTCCTCAAAAATCTGAAACTCCGGAAAGATAGGAGGAATCCAGAGGGGTTATGAGATGTCATAGCAGCTTTAGAAGTTTTGATGCTCTAACTCTTTACAGTGCTGTGCTGAGAGATTTGCACCCCTTTCCTTCTGGTGTCTTAAGTTGGACAAGAGTACGACTGAACACACACAGGAAGAGACTGACCCTAAGAAGGTGACCTACTTCAAATAAAACCACTTAGTAAAATGACAGCTAATAATCACAGTCACTTTTGATCAGGTTCTTAGCTAGAGGGGCTTGAATTGTGGTTCAAGGACATTTTAAGTTATCACAGCGCATTGTTTATATGAATCTGTATAATGGGATATATATATTACATTTTATATACATAACATACATCCTGCCTTCAAAAAGAAGCAAAAGACTGAGTGGAAAAGAGAGAGAGGTGTTCTGCTGATCTGTCTGTCCTCCCTGCCCTCAGGCCCCAGTCATATTAGAGCTGGTATCCTTGTTTACCTGCCAGAAAGTACAGGCCTCCCCCATCTCTTTCGTTTGGGGTTTAGTTCGGGGTTCATTTCATAGAGCACATACTTAGAAGCCACGGTGGATAGATGGTCGAAGGCTACCGATGAAGGGAAACACATTTCTATCTTTATTTTGTGAGATATTTTTATCTGTATGTTAGTAGCCACTGGAGAAAATGAAAGGTGAAATCTTCAATATCATCTTTATTGGAGCCCCTTGGTCAGTAAACATTCACTTTTCTCAGATGTGGAGTAAAACTTAGAATGTATAGTCAAGGACAGGAAGGGTTAAATGATCAGTTTCTTACACGGTGTTAATAGTTTACAGGAAGTGTTTGAATTAAGCTGGGAATGGGGAGTTCCTGCAGTGGCAGAAGTGAGGTCACTTAATTGTGTCCCCAGAGTGATAGTTGAGAACTTTATTTCAGCCGGTGGGAAGAGGAAATGTCCGGGGCCCCTCTTGTGCCCAAAAACGGACACATCAGACTCTTCCAGTGAACTCAGTACAGGAAAAGCAGCACTGGGGGCAGAAATAAGTTCACTACTTTAAATGATTCAACTCAGAACTGGAGAAAAACACTCTTAAGCTAGGTAGAGAAGGCTAAATACTTCCTTTTTTTTTTTTTTTTTTGTAGTGTATGTTTTGTTCTTTTATTAAAGTCAGTGGGCTCCCTCTTGTGGCTTTGCGAAAGATTTCACTCTCAAGGAAAATAGCTCTTCTTTAGCAATGAGGAAACCATTTCTTTGCCAATAGAAAACACTTCTCAGTGCTTTTCCGCTGCAAAAGTGCTCTTTATGGTGAAGAGAGATAAAAAGGAGAGGGACGGAAAAAATGACTTTGATGAAAAACGTGCTTTGGTGAAAAAGTCATGCCACACAGAACCCTGTTTTACGGTAATAGCCGACCTTTACTAAACATATAGCGTATGCCCCTGGATGTGCTAGATAGTGAGTTTGCCACATTATCCATTGTCTGCACGCTCAAAATGTATGTATAAGCTGGTAATATAGCCATCTTATGGGTAGGAGATTCCACGTCCTTCCTTCTCTCAAAGGGAATGAGCTAAGGTGACCATGTCTCTGAGTGAGTGAAAAAGTAAACATGTCGTGCTTTCCTGTTTTAAAAAAATGACTTTTTTGCATCCTACCATTTCTTTTAAGTAAAGCCTGGAATCGATACGGGTTCTAGCTGAATGAGGAGCTGTTCAACAGTTTGTTTCTATCACTGTTTTTCTGTCTCTAGTTACCTGTCTCTGGAAATCTGATTGATCTTTATGGCAACCAAGGACTGCCACCCCCAGGCCTCACCATCAGCAACTCCTGTCCAGCCAACCTTCCCAACATAAAAAGGGAGCTCACAGGTAAATCCTGGCAAGAGTGCCTCTTACTGGGGATTTTCTGTTGATTTCCTGACAAACACAGTTCTCAAAATTGTGACCTCCAGACTCTTGCCAATTCGTAGACATACTTTTTTTTAGGTCTATGCGGTGGTGAAAACATTGAGCAATATTTTAAGATGGAAGATTTATACTTGAGAATTTCCAGTATTTGAGGTACTGGGAATTGGGACTGCTGTCACTCCATGGCATTGTTAGAACTCCATGACACCCCTCATTGTGTCTTTGGCTGCTGTCCCCTTTGGGCTGGGGGCACTAGGCAACATTTTTAATGATCAGATGTCTCTAACCCATCTGGTGTTTGTGCTAAGCCCCTAGAAGCATTTGCGTTTGAGAACCCTGGGCAGATATTTTGTTGGACATACATTCAAGCCCACAGTTGTCAGGATAGGGTAAGAATGAATTTCTTAACATCTTCAGATGCCTCCTGTTATTTTTGCTAAGTCACATGCAAAAGATTTATTACACGGAGTAAAAAAATAGATTATAAAACCAAGCAATGGGTATTGTTTGTTCCTGGGGCAAGTGTGAAATTACCTGTTTCACCATTTTGTTTAACGCTTTAGGGAGAGCATTTGGCCATTAAAACATGACGAAACGACATTAGAACTGGCATTCTATCATGCTGAATTTTATGGCCCTCACCTTATCCCCCTTTTTCATGTTTGGTCCTTGCATCTTGCAGGATTACGTGAACACGCTGAAAATACGGAAAATATATTTGGTGCGAAAAATTCCTATTTGTTCAAGGGTGTCTTTTTTAAAAAAATATTTCAGAAGATAGTGGCAAGAGAAAGACATTTGGAAAAACAAACTGATTTGGTTTAAAAGAGATAATTAATTGGGGCACCTGGGTGGCTTAGTCCGTTAAGTGTCCGACTTTGGCTCTGGTCATGATCTCCAGGTTCGTGACTTCAGGCCCCACATCAGCTATGTGCTGACAACTCAGAACCTGAAGCCTGCTTCGTATTCTTTGTCTTTCTCTCTCTCTGCCCCTCACCTACTCGTGGTCTCTCTCTACTGTAAATAAACATTAAATTTTTTTTTAAATAAAGGATAAAACTAATTAATATTAAAACTCATTGGAAGTCAACAAAAAAGTAGGAACCCTACCAGGAAGGAACAGTGTCATGAAGTTCTTAGAAAATAATGCTGAGATCTATACTAAGTAATGATAAAATGTGGTTAGCGTGACATGAACAGAATTCTTACAACTTAAGTGCAAAGTGGGGTTTTGAATTATGTGTTTGCTTCTTCAAAAACAAAAGAAAACAACAGCGGCAACAGGTGGGAATGAGACAAATAGGTAAGGGGTAGACGTTGATTTTTTAAAGAAAGTAAGCAGATATAATGAAGTATACACTTCCAGAATCACTTTCTATCGTAGAAAATGACCTTTCCAGGCAGGAAAAGGAAAAATAGACAGGAATTAGGGTTCTGAACATTGCTAGTTGGAGCAGGAGTATAATGTAGCCAAAAGCTTAGGAGTCAGATCTGATCTACAGGGAAAAAAATACCTTTCTTAAGTTTGGTTTTCCCACCTGTGTTAGATTCTGGTCAGGAAGCAGAGACCACATGGTGATTTGAACAGTGGAGGTTTAAAATATAGAATTGTTAACCAAATACAGGCTAGCAGCTACTTAGGATGATATGTTAAAGAAGATCCTGAGGCTGCAGGGGGTATCCAGGCTTGAGAAAGAACCTCCCCCACCCCTCAGGCCAAGAGTCCACCCCCTTGGGGAGGATGTGGGTGAAGCTACCAGATGGTAGAGAAGTTCACCGGATTGCCTTGGCCAAAGCTGGTCCACAGTTAGTGGGTTGAAGTTGGAAGGCAGAAAACCATGGTGTGTGGCTGGCAAACTGAAAAAAAAAGGCGGGGGGGGGGGGGGGCAGAAATAAAGTGAGAAAACAAAAGATAGTGAAGTGGAGGGTGTATGAATAAAAGTTGTCTGTAATGCTCATGTGAGAAACAAATAGAAAATCATTTGGATTGAACTTCCCAGTTGAAATAATTTAGCTTCTGAATTATTTATTTGTACATAATAATACATGCATAATACATACATACATACATACATACATACATACATACTTTAGTGGCTATGAGTTATGCTAAAAAGGTTTCTATTTTGGGGTAAGATTCTGAGTTAAGGTAGTGTAATCTTTCAGATAACTCTTCTGAAAAGGAAATAACAAAGGTTCCAGAATCCCGGGATTAGTCAAAGGACTGTTTCTCTCTTGTTTTGGTTTGCTGTCCTGAAGGGTGCAAAGTAATCCCTCATCACAGAGAACTCACAAGAGTTGCTATGCAAATACATCTTTTCCAATAGAGCTGCTTCCATATGCTTTAGTACCCTATTCCTCTGTTTGTTTTCATAAACCCAGACTAGGAAAATAGTTGCTCCTAAGGATCATAATTTCATTCCAGCAGGTTCTATTGGAACCTGGCTTCCAGTTCTGAAAAAATGAGTCCATTTCCACCAGTCAGTTAGAGAGCCAATGTGATAGCTTCTGTACCCAGTTTTTTATGTCAATGTTACAAAGGCCTCAAAGAAATAACCTCAAAGTTCTGTTGCATGAAAAGAAAATTTCACTCCTGATAATAGAATATCAGCTGCAAATTTCCCTAGTTCTCTGGTTATTTATTTTTCCTCTTGTATGTTTGTAGTGTGTCAGACATCTTTGTTACTGGTCTTTTACCATTTTGTAGAAGCCAAGTCTTTGCATTTATTTCGTAAGTATTGCTTTGGAAAAAATGCAAGCTTTTTAAGAATGGTAATTTGAAAAACCCTCTTTGGATTGTTAGAATCTGGTCGGATAAGCTTCTATATATTTAGAAAATGAGGTGTTTTGTAGTTGACATCATTGTGTGCCTTGAACCGTTCCAGTTTCTAATTACTTCATTCACGTGCACAGCGTGTATTTTTCCCACAGAATCTGAAGCGAGAGCATTGGCCAAAGAGAGGCAAAAAAAGGACAATCACAACTTGAGTAAGTTGGTTTTACGTTCATGATATTTGATTGGAGTGGATGTTCCCCCTTATGTCAAAATTGTTTGAAATCTTACAGGGGAGGAAATTGATATGTATAGCTGTTATAAAGATATAATTTATGGAAGAAAAATTGTTTTTCAGAGAAAGTAACATGTATTTTCCCCATATTTTATCTCCAATCAAATTGAATTTTTTCCAGTATTCTGAAAAGTATTTACTTGTTTATAGTAATGGTGTGTGTGTGTGTGTGTGTGTGTGTGTGTGTGTGTGGTGAGAGGGAGACTTGATCCCCAACTACCCAATTATAAGTGTTGCTCACACTGGAACTTATTAACAAAAGGGGATGGTGGGATCACCTTCTCCAGTGAGATTTGAAAGAAAAAAAAATAAAACACCTGGAGGGGAGTCAGTGGGTAAGGTACCCTCCCAAATTTCTGACTTTACTTGTGACTTAAAAAAAAAAAAAAGTCTCCTGACATGTAAAAACACATTTAATTTACTCTTGATCAAATCTTTAAGCTTTTTCCTATGAGAACTTAAGGTTTTTGTTTCATAAACAAAAGTAAAAGAGGCTGCACAGTTAAAAATAATTTTTCATCTTTTGGTCTCCTGTCCTCTTCTTCCTAAATTGAGTTTTAAGAATGTAATAAGTTATGTATAGACACTTTGTTGTGGTAAAAATGATAGAATTAGACCCGAATTTAAAATGATAGAATAAAGCTAGAATTCTCCTCTGATTCGTAAAAGTCATCATTGTTGGTTTGTTTTTCTTTTTTCTTTTTTCCAATTTGTTGTTGATCTTGCCAGTCTCTGCCCATGTGTTTAAGAATACACACACGTGCACATGCACACCGAGAATAAATAGTGGGCTTTTTGGTGTCTGTTTTAACACAAGCAGTATCATGTTATCCATATTTGTTGCTGTTTGCTTTTTTATACTCAGCAGCCTTTCCTGAAGAACCTTTGCAGTTGTTAGTGTAGGTCTGTCTCCTTTTAAAAAACTGTTATATAGTATTCCATAGCATGGCTGTGTGAAATTGAGTGATTCTCCTACTGCTAAGTGTTGAAATTACTTCCAGCTTTTCCCTGTACTTTTTTTTTTTAATGTTTATTCATTTTTGAGAGACAGAGAGTGACAGAGCACGAGAGAAGGGGCAGAGAGAGAGGGAGACACAGAATCAGAAACAGGCTCCAGGCTCCGAGCTGTCAGCACAGAGCCTAACATGGAGCTTGAACTCACAAACTGTGAAATCATGACCTGAGCCAAAGTCAGACGCTTAACCGACTGAGCCACCGAGGTGCCCCCAGTTTTTCCCTGTTCTAAGCAATGCCGCAGTGAGCATTTGCACACGCGCCACTCTGTCTGTGTACAGGGGAGTTTCTTTCTCCAGGTCAGGTACTTAGAAAAGGAATCGCTGGGTCCCAGAGGGGATGGGTTCTTTCTTTTAATAGATACTGTCCTTCCTAGTTCCCATTTCAGCTGGGAGAAGCTCTGCTCCTTTTAACCCAAAGATTGGGAGTAATATTTCTAAGATCTCCTCTGGCTTCCAAGTAATTGTACTCTAAGACATTTGTTCTTTCTATATAACTTAGAATTAAGATCATCAGGCGTTACCCAAAACTCCACCTAATTGACCTGTGGAAAACGAAGTTGGATCTTGTCAAAAACAATACCTTTACATAGACACCTGAACTCTCAAGTTTAGGGTTGTCAGTAAAATATAAACATGATTAGGTCATACTCTGAGGTCTATAAAAAAAAATCTTAAAATCTCATCTAACCATGAGAAATGAATACTCAAGGGGTGCATGGGTGGCTCAGTTGGTTAAGCATCCGACTTCGGCTCAGGTCAAGATCTCACAGCTCCAGAGTTCGAGCCCGGTGTCAGGCTCTGCTCTCAGTGCAGAGCGCACTTTAGATCCTCTGTCCCCCCTCTCTCTGTCCCTCTCCTGCTTGTGTGCATGCTCTCTCACCCTCTCTCTCAAAAATAAACATTAAAAAAAAAGAAATGAGTACTCAAGTTTAGATTGTCCATTGACATAGCTCTTCCTCTTCTAAGAACTTACCTTGTAAAAGTAGTTGCCAAAATGTGCAAAATAATACATTCATTTGTTTACTCATAACTATTTACTGAGCCCTCATTATGTCTGAGGCATTTTTCTACAGAAGTGAACTAGACAGATAGGCTTCTCACTTATGAGCTTCCATTTGACTCAAGGGCAGACCCAATAGATGAGCAAACGAATACATTAAGGTGGTGTTTTCAGTACAGAACAAAAACCACGATAGGACTAAAATGTGTATGTGAGCACTGGCCAAAATATTCATTATACCACTGACAGAGGGAGAAATTAGACATAGTCTAAATATTCATCAGTGGAGTATTTGTAAATAAATTACAGTATATCCCTATAAAGGATACTCAGTGTCTCTTAAGAAGAATGGGGTTGGTCTTTTTTACCTGATTTACATGGATAGCCACAATATATTACTGAGTGAGAAGAGTTAAGTGGCAGATAATATACATATTATTATCTCAGTATGTAAAAAGAATACACTAAGTATGTGTGTGTGTGTGTGTGTGTGTGTGTATATACATACATATGTATATATATATGTATATATATGTGTGTATATATATGTGTGTGTGTGTGTGTGTATATATATATATTCCTCATAGAACCTTCTATCATCTGCATATTTCATTTGTTTATATATATCATAACATATAATATGCAACATTTAATATAAAACATTTTGTTTATATTATAGTATATTAAATTATTATATTATGTTATGTTATCATAAATTATATATTACATCAGAAGCAAACGAATGAAATATGCAGATGGTTGAAGGTTCTATGAGGCGAGAAAGTACAGGCAACAGGATAGAGTGTCAGGATAGGCATGCGAGGTGGTGGTTCAGTTTTAAATAGGGTGGTCAGAGAAGGCTCATAGGTAAATCTGAGGCACTACCTGAGGTTGGTGAGGGCAGAATCATACAGATGTTTGGGGAAGGGTGTTCCACTCGGGGTGAACAGCAGTATGAAGTCCTAAAGTGGGAAGTGGATCTCGTTTGGTTGAGGAATTGCAGGAAGCCAGTGGGGCTAACGGGAGGTGGGACAGCGGTAAGTCACAACAGAAGATGTGGTCAGAGAGGGAGAGGAGCAGAGCATGAGGTCACAAGGATGGGAGCCCACTAGATCCTTGAGGACCTGGCTTTTGTCTCAGTGAGGTGGGAAATGATTGGCGGGTTTTCAGCAAGGGGTTGGATGCTCTGCCTTAGGTTTTAACAGGATCCCTCTGGCTGTTGTGGTCTAAATAGACCAGAGTGAGTAGGAAGCAGTGGGTGTGGGTGACAGATGGTAGTTAGGAGAATTGCAGTAATCCTTAGGCAAGAGTTGATGGTCGCTTCTCTCAGGTAACAGTGGAGGTTGAAAGTGGGCGGATTCTGTAGATCTTTTGAATATAGAGACAACAGACTTTGATGACGGATCCGATGTGGGATGTGAGAGGAACAGAGGTGTAGAACTGATTCCAAGGTTTTGGCCTAAGTAACTAGAGGAATGGAGTTACAGTAAATGAGGTGGGAAAGGCTGTGGGTGGAGTCGTTTGAGCATGGAAGAACAGGAGCTTGTGTTTGGACTCTTGGGGCTGCCCATTAGACCTCCCTGTGGAAACAACTAGTAGTTGGACATACGAGTCTGGAGTTTCAGGGACCTATCTAAGTTGGAAATACAACTGTGGGAGTCATCAGTGTTTGTGTGGCGTAGAAAACCATGAGACGAGATGAAATCACGAGTAAGTGAATATAGATGAAGAAGAGTTCCAAGAACTGTGCCCTGGGCAGGCAGCTTGGTTAGAGAATAAAAATCATCACAAAGGATATATAAG
Source organism: Panthera pardus (assembly GCF_024362965.1). Taxonomy (NCBI): domain Eukaryota; kingdom Metazoa; phylum Chordata; class Mammalia; order Carnivora; family Felidae; genus Panthera; species Panthera pardus. The sequence continues at coordinate 37,831,863 of NW_026527013.1, forward strand.
AAACTTAACAGTGGTCGTATCTGGATCACAGGAAAGTTTTACTTCACGTTATGCATTTCAGTGCTGTTTAAATTTTTCTGATTGTTATATGCTTGGAAAAGTAAGAAAGCATGTCATGCTTTTAGTTTTGGAGGAGGTTAGCTACAAGATCAGAGGTCCAAAAATTCCTTCTTTAGAACCAGTGAGTATCAGTGTATCTGTTTTATAAAAATTTAATGGTAAGGCAGTATTTTAAATGCCTGGTTTAATCATAGAAGGGATCCCTCTGCTAAGAAAAAATACAGGGTGTGTTGGGAAAGTAGCATATATCATGTACCTAAACATATGGACTACTAGTAGGTCAAATATAAAATGTGTATTAGGTTATATTATGTTTAAAGTAAAATGTTAACTTTTTAATCTGATTTATTAGACCTTAAGTTATTTGGAATTTATTTGCCCGGGTAGGTAAATTAGAAACATTTATTAACCCATATGCTTTACTGTTTCACCCTCCCAAAAGAAGATGATAATTTAGCTACACATGCAACTGAATTGATAAAATAGGGATGCTGTTAGGACTCATGGTGTAGTTAAACAAGCTTAACTTAACTTCTAGGATGTGTTACCCAGCACTGTATCCCCTCAACGCATCTGCCTATTGAACACTTGAAATGTGCTAGTTCAAATTGTGATGTGCTGTAAGTATAAAATACACACTGGATTTCGGGGCGCCTGAGTGGCTCAGTCAGTTAAACGTCAGACTCTTGATTTCGGCTCAGGTCATGGTCTCACAGTTTGTGAGCTCGAGCCTCCCATCGGGCTCTGTGCTGGCAGTGCAGAGCCTGCTTGGGATTCTCTTTCTCCCCCTCTCTCTCTGCCCTTTCCTCTGCTCATGCCCTTTCTCTCTCAAAATGAATACAACCTTTAAAAATTATAAAATAAACACTGGATTTCAAAAATTTAGTACAAAGAAAAGAATGTTAAGTATTTAGTTACAACTCATATAGCTTACATGTTGAAAGGATGGGTATATTGGATTTAACAAGATATTCAAATTAATTTTTCCTCTTTCTTTTTACTTCTTCAATGTGATTACTTAGAAAATTTTAAATTACGGAATTAACTCACATTGTATATATCTGTTGGGCAACACTGGGCCTAGGAACACTGGGAGTTTTGTACGGCCGGTAGGCTAAGAATGTTTCTTATGTTTCTAAATGGTTAAAAAAATCCAAAGAGGAATGTTTTGTGATATGTGAGAATTATATAAAATCCAACTTCTGGCATCCAGCGCTTCTCGTTAGTCAACTGGCATTGCAAAAAAAAAAAAAGTATCCAGTTAATATTGTCACATTTTGAATGTTGTCAATAAACAAAGGGAACTTATTTTCTCTTTCGTTACATAAGTATCTACATAACATCCTCAGTTTTGCCAGTTTGGCCCTCAAAGCCCAAAGTCCTCATTATCTGGGCCTGTAGAAAATGTTGGTTGCCCCTAGTCTGAATGGTCAGGGTTGAGTTCAGGCTGTTTTCACTTGCTCCTGGGTACCCTTGTCAAGTCCCTAATATCCCCCAAAGTAGTTTTGTCATTTATCATTGAGGATACTTAACTCCAGTGTCAGGGTGTTATAGAATCAAAGGAGAAATTACAGTCTCATCACTTTGTAAATGATGAAGTTCTGTACAAAGGTAACTCATTTGTTTGGAAGCACTTGAACCTCAGTCCCAAAACCATGATAGTATCTGGAAACCCAGATCCGGAAACACAGCCTTGGGCTGGCCAGGCTAATGCGTACATGGCTTTAACGAGATATGCTACATGTGTATGTGGTGCTGTTACTGACAGTCCCTTCCTGTCCTCTTTTCTTGAAGTTGAAAGAAGAAGACGATTTAACATAAATGATCGCATTAAAGAACTAGGTACTTTGATTCCCAAGTCCAATGATCCGTGAGTACAATTCCATGTTAATCTGCATTGTATATTTTTGGGGACCTTAATGCTTATTCATATGTTGCAGAAAGGACACAGTTCTAAAAACCAGAGTCAGGAAGCACCCCCCTGAACCATTGGTTCCACGTCTGGTATAGTTATCCCTTTCCTTGTTAGTCTGGCCAAACTAAAATTTTGAGAGAAATGAACTGAATTGTATTAAAGGGTTATTGGGCATAAGGTCTTCAGCTTTGGATACGAGGAGGTGGCTTTCTGAAATCTGAAACTCCTTGGCAAATGATCAGCAAGCTGTTGGAAGAATTCTCTTTAATGGTTGCAGGATAGAGATTTCAGTAGCTGTTCAAGCAAGAGCTGTTGACCATTTGCTGGAGAGCTCAACAGTATCTGTGGGCTGGTATGGGAGACTCCATGTCTAACACTCAACAGCCATAAGGTCAAAAGAAAAATTTTTTTTTTAACTTGCATGCCCTTTATATGCTTTACCGATCTAGAAAAAAAATAATTTTTTAAAATTCTTTCAAGTACTGGTCAGCAGATTTGGATTTCAGCTTCCAGTCTCTGCCCACCTTCCCACCCGCACCACCCCCCTCCCCGTTTCAGATGGAGAACAGTTGTAAAGATAATTTTCCTACTGTGTCAGCAAGTAGGACAACAAGTACACAATTTTTATCTACCAGAAAGTGACCCGTTTGATGTAAGAGGCAGAAGGATGTATACGTTTTAATGACCCCCAGTGGCATTGTCTGAAATTAGCCTTTGAATAGAACCTTTTAGCTACCTAATAAAATGTAAAGATGAAATCAAGCATTATTCATGCAAGCCTTATTAAATTTGCTATTCACGTTATTGTCAGGGAATTTGTGACAAAATAAAATAAAATCATGGCCCATTGTAAGGTGGCTTTGATGAATGTTCAAGCACAATTTCCATCATCCACATTTTGCTTTGCCAGGTTTCAAGGAAAAGCCATTTTGAAACTCACAACATTCAAATTCTCAGTTCTGCCGCACAAATTTATCCTACTAAGGGGCTGCGACCTTCATTTCCTATAGTCAGTCTTGCATGATAGTTGAAATTGAATTCCCATTTTCCTGTTCTTTATCAGCTTTCACTTTTTAGCATATTCTTTTAAACTGTAGCATGTGAATCTCTTTAGCAACATTATGAAATTATGGGGCTGCAGTGAAAGCCTCTATTTGCATATCTTCTTTCTCTATTGTATTAGAATACTTACGTGTTTATAATCTGAACTGATAACGATCTTTAATTGTAGGCATTGTTTTAAGATAAATGGACTATAATCTCTAATGGGAGTTTTTCCCTACCAGGTTTCTGGAACAGGCTCTGGGGCTGCTACAGAGACACAATCTAGTGAACCAGGGTCTTAGCCCCACACGCTCTCCTCCCCTATAGCAGATCTGCTTTCGCTGATTTATATATTGGGAATCTTTATACAGTTCTGTGTGGAAAAAGGGTTGCTCTCATTACAAGAAAAAAAAAGTTTGAAAACCCTTCCTTTAAGCCTAAAAGCCTGATTCATTGGATGTCACAAGGAAGCAAAACCTGAGATAATTGGTTGAAATAGTCACTTCTTAAAAACTGAGTCGCTGCTCACGTGTTTCACCATGGGTTTTTCAACCTACTGGTCTAGTTGAGGCATCTTTCATTATGGTTACATTCCTTTCTGGCTGCTCAAGTGTTGGTTACTTTGACCTCAGCCCTGAATATTAAACAAGTCTGTGCTCCCTCTATCTTAGCACACCTCCCTGGGTAGCCATCTTTGGTGCTCAAACCCCAGGGATAAACCTCAGGGAATTCTCTAGAGGCTGTAAGTCTGCCTCTCGTGGGAGAACTTCTGTTTTGTTCTTCATCTAATCCATATGAGGATCAATTACTTGGTGGCTTGTTTTAATGGCTCTCCATTCACACATCCCAGCTGATACTTCAATCTGCCTTGAGCAGCTATAGATTAGGGGGTAGGAGAGTTTTCATACATTAAGTCGTTTTTTTTTTTTCATTGTCCTCGTCATCATCATCATGAACACTGTGAAAGAGCTCTGATTAATTTAAAGTACTACAGAAATACCATTTATGTAATTATAATTTCATTCTTAATTATTTTTCTGAGAGTGCTCTAAATTTTTCAGCTCACTTTTACCTACATTTTAATGGTGTTCTTAATTTCCTTATATATGAGTGCATTACAGCTACAGTGATTAAAAACTGAAAGGCACCAAGCTCAGGCTGCCCAGGTTTGAATTCCAAAACAGTCCCTTACTAGATATGTGATCTTGGGGAAGATGCTTGAATTCTTGTACTTGATTTTCCTCGTCTGTTAAAAAAAAAAAGGCTGGGTGTTGGGGGAGGGGGGGGGGGGTTGGAACAGAATATTCCTACCTAGTCTGCTTGTTCTAAGACCTCAGCCACGTAAGAAGAACGATATTGTGGTTTAGTACATGGAAGTCTGGAGCCAGATTCTCTAGGCTTTCTGGCTCTACTGTGTGACCCAGCTGTGTGGCCTTGGGCCCTTTACCTCTCTGTGCCTTTTTTTACCCAATCCATAAAATGGGGATAATATCAGTGCCTAGCCATTGAGGTAGTTACGATTAAATGAGCTGTAAAACACCTTAAAATGTACCCCCATAGTAAAAGGTATTTAAAGGTAGCCATGTTAATTCTCATGTTGAGCCCTTACCACAATGCCTGCTCCATCATTTGAATTGCATTCTAAACTTTTCATAGCACCTTCAGGTAACAAGCTTCCTTATATTCTAGTAACATACCTGTGAGGCTGCTCATACATGTGTAGTATCACCATTTTATAGATGAAGAAACTGGGACACAGAGAGAGGTTAGATAACTTGTCATGAATATTCATGAGAAAATCCAAGGATACATCTTTTATGCTTCACACAGTCAAGTAGTAGGATCTCATGGAATTTTTTTTTTTAACTGTAGCTTATTCTGTCTGTCTGAATGAGTTAACATTGGTAGTCCTAGAAACCTTTAACTATTTAATATAGTTTTTAAGAATACTGATTATTGTAATCAACAGACCTAAATCTAAGTCCTGGCTATACCCTATAGTAATTCTGTGACCAAGGGCAAGGTGAAGAGTGTCTTGTTTCAACACGTGCACAACGTCCCTCCCATTCAAGGCACTTGTTTGGGTTAAGATCATGTATAAGAAGTGGGTGGACAGCATCTGGCACATGGCAAGCACTTGATGAATGACAGCTGTCATCAGCTTGCCGTTGTTACCATGCCTTTAGAAATGGAGTGCACTGCATCATGGATCCTCAGTGTGCCTCCAGTCCTGAGAAAGGCTGCTCTCTTCTGTCTTGGTTACAGAGACATGCGCTGGAACAAGGGAACCATTTTGAAAGCCTCTGTGGACTATATTCGAAAGTTGCAACGAGAACAGCAACGTGCAAAGGAACTTGAAACCCGACAGAAGAAACTGGAGCATGCCAACCGGCACTTGTTGCTCAGGATACAGGTACGGGCACGTACGAAGTGCCACCGACTTGGAGGTTGGGAGGGGAGGCTGTCTAACAAGCCATGGGGGACTTGACGTACATGATCCTCGTACAGTAGGTAGTCGTTATTCGTGGATTCCCAATTTGCGAATTTGCCTACTCGTTAAAAATTTGCTGTAACTCCAAGATCCACGTTTGGGGTGCCTTCATGGTTATTGATGGATATGCTCAGAGGGGCAGATTTGAGTTAAGGTTGAACAAGGCATTGACCTGCTGTCTTCTTTCAGCTCACACTATAAACAAGCATCCTTTTTGTGGTCGTTAGTCCCATGCTTTTTTCACATTTTTGTGGGTTTCATGGGTGAATTTTGCTGCTTAAAACAGCCCCCAAGTGTAGTGCTGAAGTTGTCTGGTGTCCAAAGCACGAGAAGGCCGTGCTGTGTCTTATGAAGATAAGTTTCCTTCATATGTGACTTGCAGTGCTGTTGGCTGTGAGTTTGATGTGAATGCATCAATGTTATATATTAAATAAGGTCTCTTTAAACCTAAAATAAGGTTGCATTATGGATCAGTTGATGAAATGTTGTGGCTGGACACTCACAGAAACCTAACCCCATATTTCCTCTGGGAATAATCATTTGGTATCTACTAAATCAGGGTTCAGAGTGACTTCATAGAACGTGACTGTCTTAGTCTGTTTGGGCTGCTGTAACAAAAATACTATAGACTGGGTGACTTTGACAACAAAGATTATTTCTCAAAATTCTGGAGACTCAGAGTCCAAGATCAAGGTGCAGGTAGATTCAGTGTCTGATGACAGCCTACTTTCTGTTTCATAGGCCGCTGTAGTCTCTAGTCTCACTGGGTGCTAACATGGCAGTGGAGGGAGGGAACTCTCTGGTGTCTCTTTTATAAGGGCACAAATCCCATTCATGAGGACTCCACCCTCATGACCTAATCACAGTCCAAAGCCCTACCTCCAGACGTATCACATTAGGAATTAGATTTCAACAAATGAGTTTTCGGGAGGGGAGGGATGCATTCAGTCTATCGCAATAATTACCTCAAATAATGAGAACTGAGTATAGTTGTTGAATGCCAAGATGCCTTAGGATTTGGTGGAGTTATGCAGTCTATGGTCAAAGCCCATGTTTGTAGGGAACTTGAGGACATCCAGAAGACCTTATCCTCAAGATACAAATTTTAGAAATAGTTACAGATAGTGAAGTTATACTATATGTGTCTGTGACTTACACTATTCATTCTTAGAGGGAGAAATACTAATTTTAATGAAGAGTGGAATTCATCTGTCATTCTGTGTATTGACTGTATGTACAAGTGTGAAGTGTGAGATGGGACAGTCTTTCTGTAGTATCAGCTCTTGGTACTTCTCTTAGGCCCTTGGTCTCTCATGCTGAGTGTAAACATAGCTTCCTCTGAAACTGTCTTGAAGAAGAGAAAGAACAACGGGCTCTGCCAATGACCAAAGGAGTTTGCAGGAGTGATTCTCATTTACCTGCTGACTCTGCGTGCAGGCCACCAGTAAGAAGCAATTAACAGAACACATTCTTCTTGAGTAGATGGACCCGGGTGCCTTTTACCATTTTTTCAGGTGCCCAGTGCAACTGTTTGTGGAACACCAAAGGCACAGCCTGACCCTTCAGACAGCGTTGTGTTTCAGCTGGTGGTGTTAATCCTGGACATTGAACTGCTTTAACAGAGTAATTCATTTATAGTAATAGTCTCCGATCTTTTGAATGCCCCACAGCACTGACATTTCCATGAATGTCACTTCTTTCATTTCAGCACTGGGTCGGGGTGGCAGAAGACGATTCTCCTCTAGGGGGTGCATTTTAGAATGTCCGTAGTGCAGTAGAGATTGCTTGTCATTTGAAGATACCTTTTTTTATGATCTTTTTTTTTTTTTGGTTTTTGTTTGCTTCATGTTCGATCTCTTCAGTTTGTAGCCATACGTCTTTTTCTCTTGAACTTAACATTCCCATTTATAAAAACAGCTCCTCCTAATGTGTTATTTCCTTCTAGAAATGTTAAAACACAGGAACTGTTTTGAAAGAGAGGCTAGGTTTTGTTTTAAGCTTCCCAACATGTCTCTTCATGTGGAATGGAATATTGTGAAATGTGTGGATTGGAAATTCCACAGTGATGATGTCTTGGGTTTCTTCCAGTGACCCTGTGAGGCAGCCTTTCGAACTTTTGCCTATCACGGAAAACGTTATTAATTAGGAAAGCACGGCCATGCAGTGAGCCTGTGGTCTCCAGATGAGATTTATCACATTATTTAGAAATCTAAGTAACGCTTTAATCAGCTGATAAACATTTTTAATTAAACAACAAAAGATCAGAGTAAGATGTTTGCCTCTTTTAATCCAGCTGTTTTTTTTTTTTTTTGTTTTTTTTTTTTAAAGACAATCTTCATGTCTGGGGAGCTGTTCTTATTAGCATGTTGGTGTAGATTTACAATAGTGCTTGTTTTCAGCTTGGGCCTAAGGGCTTCTTTTCATTTTTACTCTAAGTGATGCATGCAGAAATTTTCACAGAAGAAAGAGCTTGAAGCCTTTGTATCATTGGAACTGTAATTTTATTAAAGAGCCCAAGGCTTTAAAATGATGCCTGGAGAGACTTGTGTTTCTGGAGATTGTGCACAGGAACATGCACATACTTGGGTGACATCTCAGGCTCCCATCTCTTATTTGTCATGCATCCAGAGAACGATCTTGCAAATTGAATGATCTTGACTACAGACTGAACGTGACTTTTCAGGAACATGTGTTTCGAGGCTCGTGGGCAGAGATTGGATGGCCGGGCCATGTTGGAGGCTACTCTTCCCTCCTTCATGAGGCAAGGTGACTTGCTTCAGATTTATTTTCTGTCAGTATCACGTTAGGGTACACGGCAAGCTTAGAAAGGATCGCCTCGGCATGTAGAAGCAGAATGCTCATCGAGAGTCAGTTGGGTTCATCCTAAGAGGGTCCAGGGAAAATCACTAAGAATGGAAAGAGCTTGCTTGGAAGGCATTTTGAGGTAAGGAACCAGGGGAGGCGAGGCTGTGACACTTAGGAAGTGCGTCAGTCTGCTCAGGCTGCCATAACAAATACCACAGGCAGGGCGGCTTAAACACCACAAAGAAACATAGCTTCTCAGGGTTCTGGAGGGTAGAAAGCCAAGGTCAGAATGTGGGCAGAGTTGGTTTTTCTGTACTTCTCTTAGAGGCTGCCTTTTCCTTGCGTTTTCCCTGGGTATGTCTCTGTGTCCGAGTCTCTTCTTAGGAGGACATTGGTCCTTTTGGATGTTGGACTAGAACCCACCCACAGGACCTCATTTAATTTAATTACCTCTTTAAAAAAAGCATCTCCAGGGTCACCTGGGTGGCTCACTTGGTTAAGCATCCGACTTCAGGTCAGGTCATGATCTCACAGTTCATGGGTTCAAGCCCAGCATTGGGCTCTGTACTGACCGTGTGGAGCCTACTTTGGATCCTCTGTCTCCCTCTCTCTCTTCCCCTCCCCTGCTCTTCTCTCTCTCTCTCTCTCTCTCTCTCTCTCACTCTCTGAAAAATAAATAAACATTAAAACAAAAACAGTATCTCCAAGTCACATTCTGAGGGGTTAGGGTTAGCACTTGAACCTATGAGTTTTTCAGTTCACCCCATAATGGGAAGGATGTGAAGAAAGTGTAGAAAGAGATTATTCACCCTCCCTATAAGAACTTTCTTTTGGGATAAAAACAAACAAACAAACGAACAACAGCAAAAAAAAAAAAACAAAAACAAAAACAAAAAACAAGCGAAAACTTCCCTTGGCCTTGGTAAGATGAATTAAGTGATGTTTCTCAAACCTAAGTTACTTGTGTAGAACTTTTGTCACTACTACCCAGACTTTATCAGCTCATGGTACCCTTAGTACCTTGGTAATTTTTTCACTGTGTCCTAGACCAAAGAAATATGGACCATTTCTTTGTTAGGTCCAAACAGCTCATTGAATATTTAGGTCCTACCAACTTAGCAGCCATTGGAAATTATAAAACCTATAAACTGAAAGCAGAACACTAGCATTTTTAATTTATTTTTAAATAACCACATTACCTACTAACGGGATACATGTGTCTGTTGGCCACCACACAGCTTCTTCAGTCTTGGAATCCGATTGGACAGTGCCACCCTCATGTCTCACTCCTTGATTTTCATGCAATTCTTTTTTTGTTTTATCGCAGCAACTGTCGAAGACTTGGCTTTGCAGGGATTATGATGTGATGGAAAAGAGTGTAGCGCCACCTAATGCTGAAACTGTGAACTGTCTTGAATTTGGCAGTTCTCAGAGTAGTGCACTATTTCCCTGGGTATTTAAAAAAAATGTTTTTAATGTTTATTTATTTTTGAGAGAGAGAGAGAGAAAGAGAGAGATAGAGAGTGAGTAAGGGAGGGACAGAGAGAGAGACACACAGAGAATCAGAAGCAGGCTTCAGGCTCTGAGCTGTCAGCACAGAGCCCGACACAGGGCTCGAACTCACAGACCACAAGATCATGTCCTTAGCCAAAGTCAGACACTTAACTGACTGAGCCACACAGGTGCCCCTCCCTGGGTATTTAAAAATGTGTCAGTGTCCTGGAAGTGTGTGCACAGTGGAGGGACCCCAGAACTATATTATTTACCAAATGTTTTCCTTTAACCTCACATTTTGAAATTTTATTTTCATGTTTATTTTTATTTTCATGTTTTTAAAAATTTATCTTCATGAATATTGATATCTCAGTCTCTCTATCATTAATAGATAATGAAATGCATATACCACCTAAAAATCATGTCCTTATATGATCAGTGGTTCCTATACTCTTAAGAAATAGTATTTATTAATTTAATGTTTTTTGACATTTATTCAGTTTTGAGAGACATAGAGTGACCGGGGGAGGGGCAGAGAGAGAGGGAGACATAGAATCCAAAGCAGGCTCCAAGCTCTGAGCTGTCAGCACAGAGCCCAACATGGGTCTCCAACCCACGAACCATGAGATCATGACCTGAGGTGAAGTCGGATGCTTAACCGACTAAGCCACCCAGGCACCCCAGCATTTATTAATTTAAAAGAATAAAATAATTGTTTTCATAATGTATTGGGTTTTTTTCCCTCTAAATGTCTGATTCTTTTTTAATACTTTACTTTTTAGAGAAGTTTTGTTTATATTTTTTTAAATTTTTTTTAATGTTCATTTATTTTTGAGACAGAGAGAGACAGAGCATGAGTGGAGGAGGGTAGAAAGAGAGAGGAAGACATAGAATCCGAAGCAGGCTCCAGGCTCTGAGCTGTCAGCACAGAGCCCGACGTGGGGCTTGAACTCATGAGCTGTGCAGTCATGACCTGAGCTGAAGTCAGACACCCAACCGACTGAGCCACCCAGGTGCCCCTAGAGAAGTTTTAGGTGCACAGGAAAATTGAGAAGGCAAAGAGATTCCCCATTGTACTTCTTGCTCTCCCACATGTACAGCCTCTGGAGCTGTCACCATCCCCCGTCAGAGTGGTACATTTGCTGTCACTGATGGACCTATACTGCACAACGCTGCCCCCCAAAGTACCCCCTTACACTAACGTTCACTGTCGGTGTTGTACATCCTTTGAGTTGGAGCAAATGCAGAGTGACCTGTATGCCTCATTATAGTATCCTATACAGTGCTTTCACTGCCTAAAATCCTTTGTACTCCCCCTTTTTAAGCATTTGATTGTTTGCTTTTATTTTAGGAACTTGAAATGCAGGCTCGAGCTCACGGACTTTCGCTCATCCCATCCACGGGCCTCTGCTCTCCAGATTTGGTGAATCGGATCATCAAGCAAGAACCCGCTCTTGAGAACTGCAGCCAAGACCTCCTTCAGCACCACGCAGACCTCCCTTGTACGACGACACTCGATCTCACAGATGGCACCATCACCTTCAACAACAACCTTGGAGCCGGGACCGAAAGCAACCAGGCCTATAGCGTCCCCACGAAAATGGGATCCAAACTGGAAGACATCCTGATGGATGACACTCTTTCTCCCGTTGGCGTAACTGACCCACTCCTTTCGTCGGTGTCTCCCGGAGCCTCCAAAGCCAGCAGCCGAAGGAGCAGCATGAGCATGGAAGAAACTGAGCATGCTTGTTAGCAGGCCCTCCCTGCTCTGCGCTGTCCAAAACTGCTTCCTTTCTTGATTCGTAGGTTTCATAATTTACCTGAAGGGGTTTTCTTGATAATTTTCCTTTAATATGAAAAATTTTTTTTCATGCTTTATCAATAGCCCAGGATATATTTTATTTTTAGAATTTTGTGAAACGGACTTGTATATTCTATTTTACAACTACAAATGCCTCCAAAGTATTGTACGATAAGTGTGCAGTATCTGTGAACTGAATTCACCCCGGACTCTAACTTTCTGAGCAAGAGGATTTTTGCATCAGAGAAATTTCTGTCCATTTTTATCCAGGGGAGACTTGGTTTGAGATTTTTATGCCTGTGACATCTTTGGAAATTAAATGTCAAGTTTAATCAAAAGAATGTAAACCAACCAAATAAAAGAAACCCAGAGAGAAAGAGATTGAGGAAAGAGAAGAAGAAAAGAAATCCACACTAACCCTTTTTTTAATTTGTAAATGTATTGATTCATTGGTACTGCCTTAAAGATCCAGTACCGTTCTAACGCCATTTAGTCTTTCTGCTGCGAACTATTTAAGGCAATACAATATTCTGTAAAAGAAAAAAAAAAAGTGCAACCAATTTTGTGAGGATTGTCTGGTTAGAAAATGTAACTGCTCTACCATACTTAGGTGCAAGTGAAATTGAAGGGTTAGAGACCAAGGATCTGAAACATGGGGTCTCATCTTGCTGTCCTTCACTCTCTGCTCTGATTACAGTTACCCTCATCCATGAGTGTGATTCTGTTTTCCCTAACCTATATTTTATTTTGAAAAGGAAATGCATGTCCTCTCAAAGGAACATATTGAGGAGCCCTGAAAGTTGTCCTATTTGTTTCTCCCCCCCCCCACCCCCCGCCCCTTCAATTTCACTTTTGATAAGAAAACCAAACTGGGCACATTTCTAATCAGCTTTCCTATTTTTATTTTTAAATTATGTTTTCCTGTTCATTTGATTTGTACAGATTCTTTATTATCATCGTTCTTTTCCATATGTTTGTATTAATTTGTAAGAGTATGCATCTTAAAATGGCAAGGTTTCAATATTTTTACAACTCACTCGTGGTTTTCCGCATTCTTTGTACACACGTGAAAGAAAACTTTTATGCAAGGTCTTGTGTTTCAAGAGAGCTTTGCGAATATTTTGTATATGACAGTCTCACTCAGAACTGTTTTTTCCACACATTTAAGGTGTAGTATTAATAGGTGAAAACCAGCTTTCTAGAAAGAATAAACTTGCATATTTATTTTTAGTGATATAAAAGTAGCAATATTCTTGGAGACTGATAACCATAGCGTTAATACGCCCATTGTAGTCACTTAAATTGGGGTTCATTTCAGCAAACTTGCTGAATTTTCTTGAAGGAGCGAAATACTGTGTTGGCAAATTACTGTTACTTGATAACAGTGTTTTAACAAGCAGCGACGTTGTAAGTTAGTCTCAGTGCATTATCTTGTGTAGTCCTATGCAATAATAGTATAGTGTTACATGTAATCTATCTGGCCTACGTGTTTTATACAGCTGACATACGGTGTTAAGAGCCAGGCTGTTGAATGGAATTTCTCAGTAGCAGCCTACAATTGAATAGCAAGGGGCATAAAGCATATCCATTCAGAATGAAGTGCCTTAAATATAGCAGTAGTCTTTTTTGGACTAGCACTGACTGAACTGTAATATAGGAGACGGTTTCAAGATGGTATCTATAGTCAAGAGGATCATGGAGCATGGTGCCTATGTAGACAATATAAGAGCTTCCAATTTTCCTTCAGATATTTTTAATATTAAATATATTTTAGTGACAGAGTGCCAACTTCTTTCATCAGGAAACCTTATTCAGGAGGTTTTTTTTTTGTTTTTTTTTTTTTTTAAAGAAAACGAGTTTAAATATCAAATCTGAATTGGTGGAGGGGTATTGGATAGTTCAAAGCAAAGGTGTGATTGTCAGGTGTTTGAATGGATGGCTTCCATGAAAATAATCGACTGCATAGTTCCCATGCACGTCGGGCAACGAGAATCCTTGGAGACATTGATGATGCTATCAGTTTTATAGCTTTATTACTTAAGGGGGTAGGGAAAATTAATTCCCATTCTTTCAGTCCCCTTAATTGTATAGCTCTTTTCCTAGAATAGTGATGCAGATTTGCATGAACAGCTAACTGTACCATAGTGTTCATTGATACAATCATAGCATTGTCTGGTTTTCTCTTCATATCTCTATGGGGGGAGGGGAGCCCGGTGAAGAAGTCAAAGATCGCGATGGTATGATGCTTCTTTTCTTTAGCTGATTTTGAGGGTTCTTAAAAAATGGTGCAAGGTTGCGTAGCCCCTGGCCCAGGGAAGGTGACCAGGGCCAAGTGACCTCATAGAAAGCTCTGTTGAGAGGAAGCATGGCATCTTGTACCACTGTCCTGACTTTCGCAACTCCTGAGCTCACTGTTGCCTGCTTCCCCATCCCCCTCTTCTTAAGAGACAATTTCTGGGATTGGCGGGTGAGTAAGCCCAGGAGAATGCTGCAGCCTCGGGGGTGGTTTTATTTCTTTCTTTTTTGCCAAATCGAGTGTGGATTTGTTGTAGGGACTAGTTAAGCCAAGAAGCGGTGGTTTGGGGTCGCCGTTTGTGACGAGAGAATGATCCACACCACTCCCCCCATCCCCGAGAGCAGACTGGTGCCTCGGGGTTGGGCCTCCATGTGGAGGGACCAAAATGCCAAACTTGCCCACCTGCCTCTGGGTAAGGCTATGGAAACACCAAACCTTTTGACTTTGCCAAAAACCCTACAACCAACCTGGTCATACATAGGACGACAAAGTTCTTTCTGGTTGTTTTTTAAATAGTAAAGCAATAAGAACAAATAAAATACATAGGAAGTTAAGAGATATAAAATAAAGCACAAAGGAATGCACTTATTAATATTTTTTAAAAATGCACTGGGGAAAAGTTGGTGTTGATAACAGTATATTAAAAAACCCTATGTCTTGAAAAAAATGACAAATGACTGTCTCTTGCGGACGCTTGGTACTGTAATGTTAATAATATAGTCACCTGCTGTTGGATGCAGCAATAATTTCTGTATGGTCCATAGCACTGTATATTATGGATCGATATTAATGTATCCAATGAAATAATTGAACTGTTGTTCTTGATAGCCTCATTAAAGCATTTGGTTTTTCACATAGTGGTGGCCAGTTTTTTTTAGTTAATTGACAATCTTGAATATTGCTTGCCTTATCAGGAATGGTAGCACACGTTTTCTTCTGATTTTACGAATAACAAATTGCATGAGAAATTTTAAAATGCCAGTAAGTACTTTTTTGGTTTTAAATGCCATTCTAAGATATTACTTTTTGGTTTTAAACATTTTTTGATTATGACTTGCACTCAGATGAACTATAATTATACAGCTTTTTTCCCCCTCTGAATTTGGGGGAGATTTTAAACTCCCAGATGCCAAGAATTCATTTTACATATAGGAGTTTTATTTAACATGTTTTAGTGAGAGGTGGCTTTACAAAAAGAGAAATTGTCGGAGAAGCCCTTGCATATTTACGAAAAAGATACTGGGTTTTTAAAATACAAATTTACAATAATGAAAGCTTAATATACCCAGGTTGCCAGCTCCTGGCTGTATTTTTTTTAAATACAGCACTTAGGAATCATTTGATAAATGTTGGATTTGACTTGGGAAGTGTCAGACAAAACATGTCTTTATTCCCCAGCTAGACCTTAAACTTCTGCCCTCTCTAAAACATTTTCTGGTTTAACCTCTGGAGAAAATGCGCAAGAAACTTCCTGTAATGCTTCTGATCTGATTGTCAGCTTTTTCTTAAATTTGATTTTTTTTCCCTTAAGTTGTAATATACAATAATCAAAACCTTTCTTTTTCAGAGTTATTTGAATTATTTATATTTCCCATAGAAATGTGATTGTGTGATGCCTTAAAAACGTGTAAAAATAGGAAGATTTCCTCTCTGAACAAGAGGTTTTCCGGGCAACGCCGAAAGCAGGTAAGTTGAAGGTTGAAGCTCTGTATCTCAGGATGTCTACCGCAGAACCTTAACACTGACCTGTCATTTGCCTGTTCACATTCACTTCACAGTCTTCTTGGATCCTTCATCTGTAGCTTCCCCCTGCCGAAGGAAAAGAAAAGAATGCATACTGTGTGTTAGAGCACTGTTACCTGATCATCAGACATTTGCCTACAACCTGTATGACTTTCTTTCGTATTCACAGACTTACACATTTCTTAAATGTTTTCATTAAGCGAACCCTCGTAACAAAGAAGCGTATCTATGAAGTGACAAACCGTGGACTGTCAGCTAAATGTCCTGAATTTGACTCTTGTCTCTCTGCCCATTTCCAGCTTGTGATTTTGAGCAAGCTACTCAGCGCCTCAGTGCCTCAATTTCCTTTCTGTTCATTGGCCAATAACAATAGCTACCACGTGGGGGTCTTGTGAAGTCCATTCAAAGTAACAGAGTGGAATTTTTGCTTGGCAGCATGTAGTAAATGCTCAGTAAATGGTAACTGCTTTTATGTTGTCGTCATCACCTTCATTATTAAAATGGAACGCGTTCCCTGGACTCCCTCAGGTCAATGTAGGTATCGGCGGTGGCATGCGCTGTTTGAAAAACGCTGCACGTTGGCACAGAGCTAATATTTGTGAGAACTGGCAAGGTGACAGAAGCCACAGGGTACATTAGAGAAGAGGACCTCACTGTATCTAAGACCCTGGATTAGAATATTTTAGAGAATAATAAACCCCATTTATCACCTTTTAAAAACATCATCAACACAAATGACCTAAAATTTAATTGGTATTAAATGTGTATAATCTGCACGTGTACCTCTGCCATGAGAATAATTACACTATATTATTCCCAGAAAATGTGCTCTGCTGAAGTTGAAATGTCTATTCTATTCCCTAGAGGATTAAACTTTTTAATCCTTTATGATACACACTGATGTTATGTATCTGAAGAGCGGTGTCTTGCCTATATCCTATCTGTTCACTTTCCTATCAATATTTAAATGATTTTCAGGTTTTTATTTTCAATTATACTTACATTTGATGACTTCTTTGGAATACCATCTGAGGAGTTAATCTTCATAATCCAGCCAACATAAATGAACCTTTAGAACTACCCTGTTTTTATTTTTTGTGTATGCCAAGATTTAATGCATAGCCAAGTAGCATGAGGAAAGCTCGTTTAACAGGAGTGTTGTAAAGTTAGATTTTCATTATATTTAGAGAGAGATGGTGATGATCTCTTAATTCTTTGCTGCCACATCTGAGGCTCAATAGCAATGGCTTCGTGTCTTCACCCATACTAACATGAATCCTTAATATACATCTTGTGCAGAATATAAATGAAGAAGCTTCCATTCCATTCCCAGTTTTCCCAAGAGGCATGTACCAAAAAAAAAAAAAAAAAGTACATTTGCCATATTAAAATTGTCAAGCCTTTGTTTATACATAAAATTTAGACAAGGCTAATCTTATTTGTGTTCAATATTTATAGGTCTTTGGAGCCTATTACCTATCCCAGATATACTGGAAAGTAATATAACTATACGCAAATCCAAGTAAGTCTCAGCAACATTTCTAAATGGTAAAGGCAGTTTGCTTTTGAGAAATTTGCATTTTAAATTTCTAATTATGGAGTCAGTTGAAGTTATATCCAAATGGGTGCAATTGTCACTCAAAATGCCTTCCATATTATTCAGACAGCAAAATCTGTGTAGATAGAAACCACTAAACTAGTGTTTCCCAAACTTTGCTTTATGGAACTAGTTCCACAAGCTGTTCCAAAAGTTGCTTTGGGGAACAGGGGCTTGGAGGTTGGGGTCAGAAGCAAAATGCTGTATTTAATTTTGAGGACGTTAATGCTGGGGAATGCTGCAGTCAACGCATTTGACCAGTGTGTCTACTGAAAGACTTGTCACATTCTCAAATACGCTAATATGTCCTGAGAGTTTTCAGGATTGAGAATAGTTAGTATTTAATGTTTCACAATCTTATTTGACCACAGGATTTTGTCAGTATGTGTGTGTGTGTGTGTGTGTGTGTATCTGTGTAAAACATTTGCTGGTGGTTCCAAAGGACAGAATTTGGGAAATTCCAGAGATTTTTCAGGAAATTATATAGAATTGATAAAAGATAATTTCTTTCATTCCCTAAGATAAGTATGCTTACATTTGTTTATTATTCTACAAGTAGAAACCATTGTCGCCAAAAGAAATTACTCCTGAATCAGCAAATTAGCTTAGGTTTGGAATTCCATTCAAAGTATAAAATTCCGGGTAGGGAAATTATTGCCATTAAAATATTATCATTCCTGAATTTCAGAAGTAACCTATGTTCTCATTTTCAATGGAAATGTAAATTCTCTTATGCTCACGTTCGATATACCTTTTCTATGACTGGTAAAAAGTAGTCCTTTAAACTGCGTGTCTCCCCCCCATTTAAATACAAATACCCAATGTTTGGGAAGTAGGATGGAGATCTTGGCTACTGTTCAATTGGTTTATAACTCTGGGTCCTGCTCATTGATTTTTGGTGGAAGGGAGTTAGGAAGAACTGTATGGTATTCAGAATTACATAGTCGTCTCAGTGATTTCTTTTTCGATGTAGGCAAATCCTAACATTTAGGTTATATCTCAGAAGTTCAGTGAATGGGTTGTAGGCCAACCCACACAAGCCACACCAATCATCATTTGTTTGGTAAATCATAGTTTTAAGATTGTTCAAGAATTGAAATACCCTAGATTACAAAGTCTGAGGGAAAACACATCTTTCTGTTCCTTACAAATGAGATCAGACACTTCTTTCATTCAACACCTTTTTAAAAGTATGTTTTTTTTCAGGCCCCACTCTTTGCCTGGAAAGAAATGGTGAATAGAGGAACTTCGCTTCGGTGGGACAGAGGAATTAGTTGGCTCATAGGACCACACAGTTTAAATGGTAAATGTAACTTCACATATACCTGAATTTAAGGGCTCAAAGGTATTCGATTGCCCTGTCCTTCATTTTCTTGATTCTCTACTCCTCTCTGCAGGTGAGTCTTCTCATCTAGACCCCAAAGTCTACAAAGTCCAGTCGAAAACCAGTACCTCTTTCCCAGGGTCCATGGCCAAGTCCCCATATCAGTTCTGGTCAGTCCTATTGAGAGTAAGATCACCCTGGCAGGAAGATGGAACATGCCAATTGGCTAGGTCTGGATCACATGGTCCACTCCACTAGATTCCCTCGGTGGCACCTAAACCCTGGGGTCTGAGGGAAAGGAGAGTGGGGTTGATTCGCCTAGACTGCAAGGGGGTGATGCCACTCCTAAAATGGGGAGGAGACTCTGGGCAGGCAAAACCACAAGCATTCATTATTGTAGCTCTCAAAAGTTTTGGCCAAGCTCTACCTTTGCCAGTCTCTTGCTTCTCTTGGGTGCATCAATTTGGGACTTTTCCCCTCTCTACTTTAATGGCAGGATGGTGGAAAGGGAAGGGTAGAAGGTGTTGAATCCCTTTAGTTGTATCTCCCTCCTCTCCATTTGTGGCTACAGTTTCAGAAATAATTCTCCAGCTCTCACCTCCAGTCCCTACTCAGTCCTCTACCATGTGGACATCCTAGGACCCCAGTGCTTCCATAAGATGTTGAGGGCGCTCACAAAGCACAAGTTCCTCCAAATACCCAAGAACTCTTACTTCCATCATTCCCAAAGCCCACTCGGCTGTCAGGGTATTTTCACTTGCACCAAACTTTTCATTTGGCTCAAACTGAAAAGAGGGATTTACTGGTCACGTAACAAAAAACCTGCATGGATGAAACTCAGAACAGTGACCTCAGGTATTCAAATGACAGTGTCATGAATGGGTGCTGTCTCCTACTCACCCCTGCTCTGCTCTCTATTGGCTGTATTCTCATGCAAGCTGTCTCTGGGAGACGGCAGAATGACTGATAGCCCCACACTTCCCCTTGCAGTTTTATCAACTAGCATGGAAAAGGTGTCTCTCTCCTTCCAGAGTCTCCTTAACCCACGTTAGCCAGTGTGCTTATTCCTGGACCAATCACTGTTGCCAGGAGATGGAACAGACTGCTAGGTCATGCCTCATCATATTTCCCCCCATCGAGCCAGATGGACTCTGTCCCTCTGCAGGGAAAAGAGACAGGCTGAAAGCTGAGAAGGCCACCATTTCCTCCTTTGGCCCTTGTTCAGGTGTCCTTTCTGTCTGTGGGTGTCTACTATACAAAGTCAACATCTGACTTTGTATAATAAGTTAGGGTTCAGGTTAAATTTTACCTCTTCAGAGATGAGGGCACTGACCACCTTTCAGAAAGGAAGCTTCATTTGTATTTTCTTAACACACCATCTTGTTTATTTTCTTCATAGCCTATTTGTTCTTCTCTTCCTCCCTGTCCTGTTCCACCTTTTCCTCCACCTCGTCCTCCTTTCCTTAAACAAATGAGCTGCTTTCCTGTCACTTGTATGTAAAATCATCAGATTCGCAATCAGTAGAAAAGTACTGGCAATTTTTGCCACCATGTTATCAGTAAAGATGTAGTCTTTTTAAAAAGTAGCATGAAACATAAGTAAGATTGGAAAAGAGTACTAGGTTAAAAGAGTCTGTTTGCTAAACTGTAGAAATAGCTGGTCACAAGGGTGGTCACCACATCCTCTTCATGAGAGTTCTTGGGAGAGTCCAAGCTCCATATGAATTAAATAATGTAACTTTAACTGGCCCAAATGTCCTCTTCACTATTTTGATGATAGACTTTCTCAAGTGTACTATTCCCTGCTTTTTGAAACAGAATATAAAGAATATAAGTTTACCTGAGCTTGATGGCACAAGGTCATCTTGAAGATCATCATTTCATTGAGCTGTAAGACATTCGTGTCCTTGGGGGCTTCAGAGATGGAACAGAGGTTGTGGTCCCTGTATTAAGAGGTGCTAGCGGGGCACCTGGGTGGCTCAGGTGATTGAGCGTCCAACTCTTGATTTTGGCTCAGGTCATGATCTCGTGGTTTGTGAGTTCGGGCCCCACATGGGGCTCTGCACTGACAGTGTGGAACCTGCTTGGAATTCTCTCTCTCCCTCTCTCTACCCCTCCCCACTCCTTTCTCTCTCTCTTTCTCTTTCTCTTTCTCTCCCCCCCACAAAATAAATAAACTTAAAAAAAAAGCGGTGCTAAAGATGGTACTCTTACCCTGTCTTGTTTCCTCCCCAACCCCTTCCAATTCACTGCTGTGGCTCTGCCATTGGTTTGGGAGAACTGCTAATCTGGTTAAGCTATTTACAGTTAACAGAATTGTGTCTTGGGCCGTGTATGAAGATCTGGGCATTCTTCTTAGGTGCTGTACATCGGCTTTCCTGCTTTGATTATGGCTGTGAAGAGAAGTTTTTCTCCTCCTCTCCTATTCCCCGCTGGGATTTAGCTAACAGAAGTTACTGGCTTTGTGACTTGCTTAGACAAGTGCAACTATGGTTAGAAACACAGGCCAGAGTGCTTGGGATCCTGGGGTTCTGTTTCGCTCTGCCCCTCATAAACCATTCTTCTTTCTGTCCTTGGCAAGAGTTTCACTAAATTAGTCCAACTCAGACTATGACAGTGGTCAGTGAATCTTTCTGGGAAGAACCAGGTAGTAAATACCGTAGGCTTTGTGGACCTACAGGAAAAAAAAAAATCAAGGATATTATGTTGGTACTTAAATGAGAAGAGGGAAAATAAATTGCCACAAGTTTTATTTACATTAATGAGTTTCAAGGGATAATAACAATAATTGAGTACAATTTTTGCAACACACTTGTAATCATGAGACTAATGAAGTTTTGGGAGGGAGGTAATAACATTTTGCTTAAATTGGGGTTCATTGTTAGTGTTCTCTAGCATCAAACTGATTGTAAGTGTTCATCTGTAAAAGCCATGTTAGCTCTTGAGCTATTCAAGAATAGGGTGGTGCCGGAGTTGGACCATAGTTTCTCGACCCCTGTGGCATAAGCTGATAATAGTCCCCCAATACCTATTTTTTTCTTTCTCCTTTCAGTGATATAATGCTCTAGATTTTAGCTCAGCTCATAGCCGCATTGCTGGGTTCCTTTTCTTTCAAGTTCCCTCGCAACTCCATGGGACCAGGTCGTTCAATGCCAGATGATAAGATGTGAACAGCCCTCCATTCCTGTCCAGGAAATAGTAGATGTCCAGATGACTATGGCCAACCTGCCCCACCAGCCCTGGACCTTTCATCTCTGGACTATTGTGTGAAAAAGAAAGAAACTTATTTAAAGTATGTATTCTGAGATTTTGTTGTATAGTTGTATTTGCAAATACTGTATACTATATATGCTGTACAATTAAAAGGAAGAAATGTTTTCTCTCCTCTTTTTACTTTCCATCCTCTTTTTCCTTCTCTTCTTCTTCATCCTTTGCTTCAATGACATTATTTTTAGGACTTTCACCCTTTCCTCCTGGCCTTCCTACTCAAGTCATTTAAATCATTGAGTTCTTTTTTTTTTTTTTTCTTGCTTAAGCAAAACCAAATTAAATTCCCTTTGCAAAAGTTTGAATGAGAATTGTTGAGTAGAATTTAAAAGCTACCTAAGGATTTGGTGTGTTACTAAAACGAAGCTCCTGAGATGAAGTTACTCTTTTATAATAGCGAGAAGCAAAACAAATTTGGCAAAATGTATCTTACCTCAGTTAGTGAAACCATCAGGCCCATTTTATCTGTTTACGGGAATTATTATAAAAGTCTGGATAATAACCTTGAATATTTCTTTGGTTGTCAGCTGAACGTTAATCCTATCCTGTTGGAGATGAGAACCTGCTGAGCACATTGTGTTACACACACACACACACACACACACACACTGCACAAAACTGAAAATCATACAAGAGGCACTGAAACTAGTACAAATGCTGTTGTCTGTGCTCTGATTTACTGCAGGAAAAGAAGGCTGTAAAGGCACGTTTCTCCTCCTTTTTTTAAGGCTGTGGGAAATGTGATGATGTCTTGGAAAAATAATTTTAGTGTTCTGAGGCTCAGTTTCCTCATCTAGATGAGGGTAAAAGTGCCCATCTCAGAGGGCTGGGGTGAGGGCTAATGAGAGAAAATGGAAAATACCCATACTTTCACACCTGGTCACACCTGATGGCTATTGTTATTTTCTCTCTGGTTGCACTTATACGACAGTGTTTTCTTTTGAGCAAGAGTTGTCTTTTCTCCGTAAAGCAAAAACAAAAACAAAAACTCCATTATTAGCCAACATAACCTAGTGGCTATATGAAGCCCCAACTGCATTTGGTCATAGTGTTTGAAATGGTATGAGATGTCAAATTTTGTTTTTGTTATCTTTTAAACAGAGCTTCTTGAGGAAAAAGGCTGGTAGTTGGTGGTTGGCTTTTTTGTTGTTGTTGTTGTTGTTTTTGGAGACAGAGTGCAAGAGAGGGAGAAACAGAGAGAGGGGGACAGAGGATCTGAAGCGGGTCTTTGCTGACAGCAGAGAGCCCGATGTGGGGTTCAAACTCATGAACTGTAAGATCATGACCTGAGCTGAAGTAAGACCCTCAATCGACTGAGCCATCCAGTGCCCTAGTTGGTTTTCTTTTATCAAAAATGCTAATAGGACACTCTCTAGGTTTGCAAATTTTTCTATACAACCCACACAAGTTCTATCCCATAGCAGACTTTATAATGTGATTAAGATCATGGTTGCTGGAGACAGACTTGTCATGAGGGGCAAGATCTCTAATATCTGTTTTACCTCTTTTTCCTCACGTGTAAAATGTCAGTAAATAACATTCCTTATATCGCAGTGTGGGACTGGCAGAATCAATACATATCAAAGAGTCAGTGCCTGTTACAGACTAACATTCAGTAATTGTTAGCTCTTACTGTGCCACGGACGCTGAGTTTCTTTGTTTTTTCTTGGATGGACCTTCTGTTCTAGCAATAGGTAGCTCCAGCTCATTACTTTTCTGGTGTTTTGCTTCTTTCTGGTTCCCAACGGTAGCACTTATCTATTGCTTCATTAAAAAAAAAAAAAAAAAAAAAACCACAAAATTATGGTGCAAAACAAAAAGCATTTTGTTATGCTCACAGATTCTGTAGGTCAGGAATTTGGACAGGACATAGTTGAGATGGCTTGTGTTTTCTCTGCTTCGTGATGACTGGGGCCTCAGCTGGGAAGATTCCAGCGACTGGTAGTGACTCAGTAGCCCAAGGCTAGAATCATTTGGAGCTTCTTCACTCACAAGTCTGGCGCCTGGGCCGTGTGACTCAAAAGACTTGGCTCGGCTGGGACCGTTGACCAAAGTGCCCACACGTGGCATTTCCATGTGGCTTCGGTTTCCCCAGCATGGTGGGTCGTTTCTGAGAAGGAGCACCCCAAGAGGAAGTATTTCAAAAAACCCAGACAAAAACTGCATGGCTTTGTGTGACCTGGCCTCAAAAGTCAACAAATGTTGCTTCTGCTCTGCCGATGGCAGCAATCACAAGTTTTCTCTGATTCCAGGGGAGGGGACATGGACGCCGCTCTGGAAGGCAGAAGGGTTGAGGAGCTGAAGTCTTATTCTCTTTTTTAAAGCCTTTATTCCTATAGTGGCACCTGGGTGGTTCAGTCCGTGGAGCATTCAACTCTTGATTTTGTATTGGGTCATGATTCCAGGGTGGTGGGATCTAGCCCCACGTTGGGCTCCATGCTGAGTGTGGAACCTGCTTAAAATTCTCTCTCTCTCTCTCTCTCTCTCTCTCTCTCTCTCTCTCCCCCCCCCCTCCTCTCCTCTCCCACTTGCTCTCTCTCTCTCTCAAATTAAGGGGAAAAAATCCTATAAATATGGCTCTGTTTGGAGCTTTTTACTCAAGTTCTGTGAGTGTCCCTAGTCTTCCCTGGTTTCTGTGTACCCTTGACTAATCCCAACCTGTAGGATTTGGACTCTAGAGCATCCTTCTGTCAACCTTCACTTGCTCCTTCCACAGCCCGGATAGAATTCCCTGTCACTGCCCACTCCCCAGCCCTGCCTCCTTCCTCCTTTCTTTGCTTCAGCTCATCTGCCTATGGAAGACTCATTGGGTGGAAAAATATTTTTTTATAATACTAGCCCAACTTTCCCACTTCTTCCTTGGTCTGTCCACAACTTGCTGAAGCTCAACTATCCTGTGCTTCTGGACTCAGAAAAGGGAGGCATTTTCAGAAAGTAGAAAAGAGAGGAGGCTCTTCATAGGAAAATAGAAAAGATTATCACTGGATAGGACAAATATTTGGATACAAAGACTCCCTGGTTAGTGGGGAAGAGAAGGTCAGAGGGAGAATAACGAGAACAAAGATAGGAGTGATACCAGAAAGGCCCTGTGCAGTGTTACTTCTTTGGTTGAAGCCTGGGGAGATGGCAAAAATCACAAGTAGTTTTATGGATCTGAAAACAGAGGAGGCATGAAGCTCTTCCCAGTTGAGTTCCTGGAGAGGTAGCAGTGCTCTAGAAGAAAACATGACGACCGGAGCACTGAGGTAGGATGGGGCCTAGACGCTTAGCACACCACTAGGAAGACCTGGAATTGAAGAAGGAAACAACCAATCATAGAAGGATCTTGTAGAGGAGGATAAGAAAAGACGCACCAGTAACCCACATGGGCCCATTGCCAAGGACCAGAGAAAATGCCATGGGGGACAGGGTGCTCCCAGAGCCTCTTTTCTACAGACTCACATGAAACTTAGACAAAACCCCATGGGAAAAGGAAGCAGATGACCTGCACATAATGAAGATGAGCCTTCTACCTCCTTAAGAGGAGGTGATAGACTCAAATGAGAAACTAAATCTTGTTTTAGAAAAATGAAACAAGTTCTATTTTTTTTTCTTAAATTTTTGCCCACCTAGATACATGTACTGCAATCCATGCTCACTATATATATTCACTGTCTCATACTGAAGTTTCTGGGGAGAGGTGAACGTATGCAGTAAAATTTTACATGGCACTGAGGGTTTTTTTTTTTATAATCAGTTCTCATTTTTGTTGGAGTTTTATTATATATTGCATTTCTGTCAAATACATTGATAGGGACTTAGCTGTTGATTAAGCAGAAATGGTGAATGAGAGTTACCATTCATTCGTTTAAACCTTTCTGAGCAACTACTCTATATCAAACATTGTTTTAAGTGGAGTTAGCACAGGTAGAAAGGCCAGAGTCTTTGCCCTTGAAAATGAAGCTTACCTTCTAACAGCTTTAGAACAGACATGATTTTTTGATGTCATCACTAGGTTTTATGTCCCCACATATAAATGTGGGGGATCTGATCTGAACTTCTTCCTCCAAACACATAATGATAGTCCCCACGGCAGTTCCCTTCATCGGTAGTTTGGTCAACAGAGTCCAGAGAAAGGCTTGAAACACACATGCACACATGCATCCACACACACCATCTTTTTATTCTGTGGTAGGGCGTGTTGTCATTGCATGATATATTTAGACAAAAACCGCTTACTTTAGAATGATCTTTGTTCACACGAAATCTGCAGAAATAAATAGTATTACTGATTTCTTCTTTTGTTTGATGTCAGCGTGAGATATTTATTAAGAAAATGCGCTGGCTGTAATGTCACCTTAATTATAGTATGAGAAGGCTTAATGAAGGCAAATTCCCCTTTATAGCTTTAGGCTTTAATGCCGCTAGGCTCTTCTGTTTATTCCAATGAATTGCATTCTGGCGCCCACGATCTCATGTAACAAATGCATAACTAATGTGACATTCACACAAAACATCGCATTAGTTCCATACGATCAGTTCTATTCCAGTGAACACCAAACCAAATCATGTTATTGTAATGTGAGTTGTGATTTAATACTCTAATTTGTAGGTAGTTTTGTCTGAATCTAGCATTATTTACACCACTCACAGTGGTTTCTAAGACATACTAGATGCCTACTTTATTTGGCTTGGCTACCTTCCCTCCCACAATAGACACACCCCAAAAAATATATCGAATAGTACTGTATTCTGGTACTGAATGTGTTCTCAACTGTCTTCCTACCAGGTTCAAAATTACTGTGTGCGAATAGTTGGCTGTTTCAATAATTCAAAAATTCCCATAAGGTAACATGCTTTGAAGTTTGGAGAACTAAGAATTATGGAAGAGACTATCATCCAGCCCAGGAAAACGTAATAGTTGTGTAATATTACTTATAAAGTAAGGTCAAGGTCATTCTGAAGATGACTTCAGTCAATATATTTTGAAATAAGGCATTCTCGGGCACCTGGGTGGGGCAGTTGGTTGAGCATCTGACTCTTGGTTTTGGCTCAAGTCATGATCT
This sequence comes from Panthera pardus, assembly GCF_024362965.1. Taxonomy (NCBI): domain Eukaryota; kingdom Metazoa; phylum Chordata; class Mammalia; order Carnivora; family Felidae; genus Panthera; species Panthera pardus. Next base: position 37,858,745 of record NW_026527013.1, read on the forward strand.
CGCAGTTTCATGAGTTTGAGCCCTGCGTCAGCCTCTGTGCTGAGTGGGGAGCCTGCTTGGGTGGGATTCTGTCTCTCCTGCTTTCTGCCCCTCCCCCACTCCCAGTGTCTCTGACTCTCTCAAATAAATAAAACACTTTAAAAAAAAAGTTTGAAGTAAGGCTCACTTGTATCCTTCAGTCTTCAACTTAATTGTTAACCTCCTAAGAAGGCTTTGACTACCCTATTTAACACAGCCCCCTCTGTCTCGCTCACTATCACGTCACCCCGTGTGGCCGTGTCTGGTACCTGTCTATCTGTTCTCCCTTTTTCCTTAGTGATAAATTATTGCATAATTTCCAGGTGGGCAAATGACCACCTAGAATGAAGGCTATACATTCCAGGTTCTTTTGCAGCCATGGAATACAGCAGACTCCGAGGAGACTATGAGGAGACGAAAGCATCTTTAAGTGGGCGAGGTATGGTCCTCTTCGTGCCTTTGTCCTTCATTTAGTCGCCATGGCTGGGACTCAGGCCAGCCTTTCTGGACCACGCAGTAGAAGCCCTGTGTTTAGGATGGTGAACAAATCTAGGTCCCTGATGAATTCATGAAGCTGCCTTACCCCTTTGGAAGGAACTCCTCTAATGTGAAAGGAGAAATTAACTTTTGAAACCGTGATCATCGTTTAACATATATAGTAACTTGTCCAACATATTAACCTGAACCCACCAGGGGGAAGAGGTACTGATCCATCAGAATAGATGCCAGTGTCAAAAAAACTCACTCTAGCTGAATCACAGCCTTGGTTAAAGCAAAATGAGTTTGAGTCTTCTGTCACTTGTAGCTAAACCTAATTTCCAGTAATATACTCTCCTTCTTTTTAACCCTGTTAGCGTCTGTGATTATCCCTTCATTGTTTTACTTAATTAACGATCTTTCCCTCCCCTTAACATCTAATCTCTGTGAGGGCAGAGAATGCCTCTGGGGTTTGCTGCTGGAACACAACTTTGTTGAATGTGGAAAGAATGAATGAACTAATTCTTTAATTTTTTATTGCGAGATACAATATTTTGGGAATTGCAGATCTGGAGGAGTGAAAAGAATTCTATTTGGAGGACTAGGGTTGGCAGTGCAATTGACAAAAGTTTTTTTTTTTTTCTTCTGACTTGGAAAAAAAAACCTGATGAAATTAGTGGTAGATAAAAATTCATTTCTCGCTTCTAACAAGGAATCACAAACAATGGAGGACATATAAATAGAGTAGCAGCTTTATTAATAATACTTTCCTACTCCATTCGTGATCTTTTGATGACAACCCTACCGGAGGCACTCTTTATCAGGCACTAAAGCAATTTAGATGCTGTCACATGCCTTTCTTGATATATACGTATTAGACATAAAGCAGTTTTCTGTTCTTTAGCTTATTTTAGTATATAATTAAAACTCTGACTGTCTGCTACTAAGCAACGGAGCATGGCAGAGGTTGATCACATGCTATCACAAAGATAGAAAGAGGAAAAATAATAAAAATAATCATACCCATTCCTGTAATCAGCCTTCAGATCTTAATTATGTTTTAACTCCTTTGTTATGCCAAAGGCAATGCCTATTGGCATTTAAAGGACACTCTTACTTTTCTGCCTCAGTTCAATCTAGTTGTTTCATTTGGATCCTAGTCCATTTATGGAATCCTTCTGGGGACATTTAAGGTCACAAAGGATGATAGAAAACAGATAGGAGTCTGGAGGTTTGGGTTCCATTCAGCCCCAAACCTGGTCAGGTGTGTGCAGGGAAGCAGCCAGATTCTAAACTGAAGGAAAGAGGGGTGGGGTGAGGGTGCATGCAAGGCTGAACGTGGGGGGAGGGAGGCATTGGTAAGTGAGCAAGTGCGTGCATACCCAAAACAGCCCTTTGCCACCTTTCTCCCTGGCTCGTGGTCTGACCTCTGAAGTTTCAATTGTGTATTTCACTCTCCTTCTAAAGATGCCTTTTTCTCAGACTCTTAACTTTTATATGAGTGGTATTTCTGTAGAGTTGTGAGATGCACCGGTTTTGAAGGATATGTGTTCAGAGGGAATAGCTCTTGCTCTGCTCTGGCCCCTACCTCCCTCAACTCTCCAAAAGACTTCTGAATATGAACTTTATTCATTCACTCATTCACTCTTCCATTCGCTCGTGAATAACTTCTGAGTCCTTATTTTAGGTCACTCCCTATTCCACACGTTAGCAAAACCGATGGGCAAAACCGATGCCTCTTACAAAGCCCCGGTTCCATAGGAAAGACGGCCAATAATTAAGAAAAGCTTTTTTAAAGGCAGTAAGGATTTACCATGTGTTGAGCTCTCCCTATGCCAAACACCACAGTCTCGTGATGCCATTTACTCTTCAGCTAACAACAGAGGTATAGAGGATGCAGGAGACGGGCAGGAGACGAACTGCCTGAGCCTGATTCCCACCTCTGTCACTTCCTAGCTGTGTCATCTTTAGCAAGTTAATCTCCACTTGCCTGAATTTTCTTATCTGGAGAATGGGGGGTTCTATCTTTTGGGCTGTTGGGAGAATAATTATTTAATGTATCTGTAGCTTTTAGAACAGTGCTCGGCGGTTGTACATGGGTCCAATTTTAAAGATAAACAAACCGAAGCATAGATGAAACAACCTGACCCAGTCCATTCAGCTAATGAAAAGCAGGAACCAAACTTCCAACTGAAGTCTGTACGTCTACGTACTGTCTACCCTTAACAGTTCTGTTTTGTTCTGCCAAAGTTTCCTAACTTCTTGGAGAATCACTTCCTGCACCTGCAATCTGGGCATGATAACACGAAACTCTCTCCCTTGCAGTGTGTTGTGAGATTTGCCTGTGAGGACGAATTTGAAAGTTCTTTAAACACTGTAAAGCATCATGGAAAATACAAATTGCTATTATTGTTATTATTATTACTGATGTGTGTTGTTACATTCCACATTTCAGTGTTGCCTGTGATGAGTTTTATTTGCATATTTGTCAGATAAGACTTTCTGCTTTATCTTTCCTGTATATTATAAGACCTTTAGGGGTGATTGGGTGCCTCAGTCAGTTAAGCGTCCAACTCTTGGTTTCAGCTCAGGTCATCATCTTGTGGTTCATGGATCAAGGCCTGCGTTGGGCTCTGTGCTGACAGTGCAGACCCTGCTTGGAATTCTCTGTGTCTCTCTCTCTCTCTCTCAAAATAAATAAATACACATTTAAAAAGAAAAAAACATGTAACCCGCCTGAGAGTCTCCTTGCCGCCTCCTGATGGTTCATTTGTTGCTCATTCCACTTTGACAAAACAATCCCTTCTGTCACTTCTCCTCTAGATGGAAGAGAAAATACAGAAGAGAGGAACCTGATGCCATCTAATGTTTCGGATACTTGCCAGATGATGTTCTAATGTTCTGTGAAAGTTTTAGTTCGGGTGGTGGGTGAAAACATTCAAACTGTTGGCCAAAAGCATGGGACCAGAATCTGACTTACATAAGGCTAACCAAAGGAGGCTTCACTGAAAGGAAAGAGCGACAGCTTGGCCAATCCACAATAGCCAGCCTCTTTCAGGAAACGAAGTTATCCTCCTTGGTAGCAGGCTTGACCTCCTGAGGGTTCCAGATAACTTAACATGGCCAATTCTATACTGTAGCTTGGGAAATGTTTCATCTGGAGAAATGGCTCCCCAGGAAGAAACAATGTGATTTCTGAAACTTAATTTAAGGAATCACCTGTTGAATCAGATTTATGGAAATCAATACAAGTCTTTCTCTCCATGTAAGCATGAGGAGGGCTATTTAAATGTCCCTCTTTTCCAAAGTCACTCATTCTCCGACACCCATTTACGACCACACCACCAAAAGATTTCTGACCATGTTAGATGTTCCAGAGCCCAGACCTTGTTACTTTCTTTTGGAGGGAGCATAGGGAGAGATGATGATTGGCAACTCTTAAGGACATCCAAGGAGATGAAGAAGATCTGGAGTTAAAGGGGACAGGAAAAGCTGATTGAAAACAATTAGCTAGATTAGGAAAACCCAAAAGAGTATACTTACGTGCTGGTATCTCTGCATTTGAACTATATAAATTCATGGTGGGAGGTGAGCAAGAAGAAAGAATTCTTGAGGGTGCATGATAGTCTGTTCCATTCTTTTTCTTTTTCTTTTTCTTTTGTTTAATACAGTCTTCCTGCATACTAAGAAACTGAAGCTGATATGACCTCTTGTCTTTGTTCTTCTCGCCATACCTGAGCTCTTCTCCTCATAGGCCGACTGGTCTCTCAGTCATCTTTATGCCTAAAGACCCTCCATTGTCTGCCACAGAAAGAGAGAACATGTGTAGAGGAGATTGAAAGGCCCCAATGTAACTAACTGGTCAGCATCAGCCAATGAACCAGCTCTGTTGGAATCAGATGTCTGTCCCTGACCCGATCAGCTCTCAGGGGGACAGAATAAACTTTTGAGACTTGTTCTTATCGATAAAGTAGTTGCAGATTGGGGAAAGCTTTCCAAAATTTTTCTATTTTTGCTAGTCTCTGGGCTTTTATTTTCCACGCCATGGGTCTAACTCCCATAACCTCTGGTCTCAACTGCACCTTGCAGATAGTTAACATGAGTTATATTGTCATACTTAATATTTATTCATGACTTTCTTAACTGTAGCAATGTCCAGACTACTTTTTTTTTTTTTTTCCATCGTTTTTATTTATTTTTGGGACAGAGAGAGACAGAGCATGAACGGGGGAGGGGCAGAGAGAGAGGGAGACACAGAATCGGAAACAGGCTCCAGGCTCCGAGCCATCAGCCCAGAGCCTGACGCGGGGCTCGAACTCACGGACCGCGAGATCGTGACCTGGCTGAAGTCCGACGCTTAACCGACTGCGCCACCCAGGCGCCCCCAGACTACTTTTAAAAATAGCCATTGGTTGGGGCGCCTGGGTGGCTCAGCCGGTTAAGCGTCCGACTTCAACCCAGGTCACGATCTCGCGGTCCATGAGTTCCAGCCCCGCGTCGGGCTCTGGGCTGATGGCTCGGAGCCTGGAGCCTGCTTCCGATTCTGTGTCTCCCTCTCTCTCTGCCCCTCCCCTGTTCATGCTCTGTCTCTCTCTGCCTCAAAAATAAATAAACGTTAAAAACAAATTTAAAAAAAAATAGCCATTGGTCTCTGTGAGTGGAGGAGCTGAGAATCTTACACACCAGAGTTTCTCTGTTAACCATAGCCAGCCATGGGCACTCTCAGCCTGACACCTAAAAGCAGATTTACATGTACGTCTGTGTTTCATGCTTCTAGTTAATCTGTGCGGTCCCCCTATACTTAAAGTACTACGAGGAGCAACAGAATTTCTATCCTCAGGGAGTCTTAATCTCCTTGATTATGACAGATCTAAGATTTTAATGTTTTCTCCAAGCTCAGCTGTGCAGTGGATAAACTGACTCCTTGAAACAAAAGATTTCCTTCAGGAGCAACTTCTATTACAAGTGCACGTAAAAGTTTTAGCTACTCTCTTGCTCGCCTCCTCTCCTTTTGGGGTGGTGCCTAGTGGTTGGCTACCACTCAGGAAAGCTTTCTAATTGTAGGCACTAGCTGAGCCAAAAGGCCATGTTTTCGCTTTAGGGTAAACTTGTTAAAATTGGGCACTCCGCCAGGGTCATCCATCTAAGAACATTGTGAAAGCGCCTTACGGTTGTTCATCCAGCTACGGTCTAATTAATTTTCAAATGGACAAAGTAGCTTCTTGGGCCATGTAACAAGCATTTTCTTTCATTTAAGCGAAGCTGGATTTGGCTCCGAGCAGGGTCACGAGAAATTCTAATGGCTTCTTCTCTTCTTTGTGTGTCCTCAGGAGAGCTTGCGTTGATGTCAACAAAGCAAGATTTGTGCTCCGGGCAATCGGAGTAGAATCAGTTTCCAGAGAGCCAAGTTCTTTGACTTCCCCTAGAAGGAAAGGGTATGGAATTGAGCATATGGGAAGGCTCTCTAAACCCTTTTACATTATTGGATTTAGCTACGCTCACATAATGAAATTGTTGAGATTGTTTAAACCTTCTGCAGGGACTTCTGTTAGCAGAGAAGAAACTTGTACTAAAGCCATAAGAAGATTGTGTTATAGATATAATGGAATCTTTTTTATCTTTTGCCTGGTTTTCTGTAGAGGGCTGACATTTTTTTCTGGGCATGAAGCCAAAGGTCTATTTAATTTCTCAAAATTTCCCATGGTCACTAATACTGTCCCCCTGATGGCAGTTTCATAAATTTATAAATAAAGACAAAGCCATTAGAAAGGTTGTGAATCCTTGCAATTAACTTCAAACAACATTTAGAAGCTTTTTTTTTTTAAGGTGCTTTTTTGCTCAGTAAACATAACACCTAGAGAAAACATGCTCTTGATTTGTCAGTTCATTTTTCACTGATAGTCCCTAAATTCCAATAAAATATTGAACTTTGTCTTGAAACCACATCTATGATTAAATAGGGTTTGAATATAAAAACGCAAGTCAACTTACATCTGATGGATTCTCATGAACAGTTGAAACTATATCACTTTTATTTTTATTGCATTTAGGATTTGGGGGCGATAGTGGCATTTTTATTTTGAGTAGAAAATCTTTCTTTCTTCTTTTTTTTTTTTTTTTTTACTTTTACATTTTCTAGGAGGATTTTGCCAATTTAGAGACAGAATTTGTTTGTTTTTGTTTGTTTTTTCTTTTGTCTTTTGTCTTTTGGGTTTTTTGAAAAAAAGAGAGGTTGGGGGGTAGGCAGGACCCAGGTGTCTTTTGGGTTTTTTGAAAAAAAGAGAGGTTGGGGGGTAGGCAGGACCCAGGTGGCCATCATGAGAGTTTGACCATGAAAAATGTACTGCATTGAATACCACAATGTTCCAGTAAGTGACTGACCACAGAAAACCCTCTGTCCCTAGCATCCAGTTCAACAATGTCCCCAAATGGCTAGCTTGCTTCTTTGCAGCCAACCAAGGACTGCCACACGTAGCTGTAGAGAGTCATCCTGGCTTCCAAAAATCCCACCTTCACAGACACCTTACCAATCAGAGACTATCTTAGCTTTTCCTTTTTCAATCTCTGCAGAGATTCTAATACCCTTGAATCTCGCCTGAAAGCGAAGTGACAGCCGATGGGTTCTTTTGCAAGTTTATGAATAAGTAGTCTTTGTTAATTTTGTCTCAGACTTAGTGTTGTCTTCGACAGATGTATCCCCAATTTAGAACAGCACCTCACCCAGAGAAGAGTCAAATATTTTCTCATTCAACAAATATCTGCTGATTACCTACCATATGCCAGATGATAGTCCCAGCACTGAGATAGAAGATATATAATCTGCCCTCTGTCCAGTATGCTAAAGTTCATGAATAATCATTTTAGAATCTAATAATTTCATAAATAATAACTTATCACTAACAATGATATTGTAAGAAATAACTTATTAGCAATGCTTACTGAGATATAAAGCTGATTTTTATGCTTGAGAGAGGAGTGGATGCTCTTTTAGAAGTGGAAGGGGAAACCAAATTGTTCTACGTGCCACCAGAAACTACCTGTGATAGAAAAGCAGCTGTTGTTATTGTTGCCATCCTGTCCCCTAGATGTGGTAAGAGAGGCATTGGATTTTCAAAGAAAAGAGGAAATTAGTTGCCACTTGCCCAGTAGAGTTTTCTCTGGCTGGTGGTATATATGCGCTTTTACTTTTTAATTTCCGAAAATAAACATAATTGTGCAGTGTCATATATTGACAATATTCCTCTCTCACCCACATTTTATATCTGCTTTCAACATTAAATGAGAAAGGATATTCTCAAAAAGCTAGCAAAAACAATGGAAAGCAAGACTTTATGCCAAATATAAACATATTTCTGTTTAGCAAATAGCAGGGGCATATAAAACATTCCCATTTCTCTTCTCGCATAACAGAATGTTCTATGCTTACTGTATTAGTTAACAAATTCAAGTCTGTTTATTTTGTTTGAAATTCCACTTCATCCATAAATTACAGCGTTACACAATAACACCAGAAGGACAATATCACCATTGTTTGCTTTTACAATCATCTCAGCCCACAAAATTCTGTTCCATTGTCAGCTTGCTGTCATCAAGCTATTGTTGTTTTCCTCTTTCCAGGGTCTCCCTACTAATATCATTCACATTATTTAGACACTCAGCAATGTTTTTGCTATCAGTGCAGACTTCTAAAGAGCTGGAGCCCCAGTGTGATGACCAAATCACCCTTGACTATTTGTCTTTCCACAGTCATTATTTCCCGAGGCCTGGAGTAGCTGAGTTGCAGTGTGTGCAGAGCAGGGTGGGGGAGGGGGGGGCGGGAGGGGAGCTTCCCCTGCCGAAGCTGGTTCGTTCCATTGGACAATGAGATCTTTCTGCTTCACTCTCTCTGGGCACATACACAATGAGGTGGTTCGGGGGAGGGCAGGCAGATCATTGCTAACACCAATTCCCAAACTTCCTAGAGTAAGGAATTTTCAAATAAAAACATACATACATAGTTTTATTTCGCAGGTCCCTTTATCTCGTTTTCTAGTTGCAAACAGGCTCTTGACTCCTCCCCCCCATAATAATAATAATATATGAACAGTAAGCCTCTCTCCCTGCTCTCCTCCTTAGAATTGCATTTTTTTATTCATTCTGCATCTACTTATTATGAGTGTCCTGCGTTTTTTTTAATTAAAAAAATTTTTTTATGTTTATTTATGAGACAGAGACAGTGTGAGCAGGGGAGGGGCAGAGAGAGGGAGACACAGAACCCGAAGCAGGCTCCAGGTTCCCAGCTGTCAGCACAGAGCCCATGGTGGAGCTCAAACCCACAAACTGTGAGATCATGACCTGAACCGAAGTCGGACGCTTAACCGACTGAGCCACCCAGGCGCCCCTCCTGTGTGTTTGTCATTGGAAATATACACACAGTTCTTGCCCTCATGGAATGAAGGGCCTAATGGGAAATACAGATGTTAAGTTTTTTTCTAATGTTTTTTTTAAGATAACTTCTGTGCAAATACATCTACATAATATGTATTCTCTATATACCCTCTATATGTAATATGTCTTCTCTCATTTTTAAAAACACACCTGGTGATTTACTGTACATACACTTTTATGTTTTGTTTTATTTCTGTAATACTGTGTGGAGGGCATTTTAAATTTTTTTCTGTACAACGTTCCTTCTTCCTTCCAAATAGCACCCTGATTTTATTTTGGAGAATCACCTCTTTCTCACTTTGCTTATTCCTTGTGGAAATGTAAATCACTCACGTCCCTTGCCCTCTGGTATCCAAGGGTTACGTATGCGCCCTGGGCTCACTCTCCCTTTAGAGTGAGTCTCAACCCAAATGACTCAGGATGGAAACAGCAATATCCAGACAACAAGATGGAGTGATACTTGATGTTGAGTAGTGTGGAGCTACTAATTAGTCCTGTGCCCTCCAGCCTCCTGGCCGTTCTGTGGGCTAACTCATGTTGTTCCAATCCATTTCATTTTTGCTCGACCACCCCAGAATTGATTTCTGCTGCTTGTAATCAAAGATATTTAATCGGAGACATACAGTATTTCAGCATACTTAGACCTATCTCATTCTTCGTTAGCTCCTGAAAGGCATTCCATTATGTCGATGTTCAGGTTTCCCCCACGATCTGGACAGCAGCGCATTCCATGAAACCTTTTGTAGGCCGAAATGGTGTAAAGTGAAGAGGCAATTACCATTAATTTATATGGAAAAATGTTGAGCGTTCCCAGACCCCCAAAATAACTCCTTAGGCTTTTATGGTACCTTAGGACACATCTTGCCAACAGATGAGCAAAATCAATGGAGATAAAGCACAGATGGTTGCTGACACAGTTCAAAGCTCTGGCAGCTTGATGCTGAGATGCTGAGTGTAGTTCCTGGGAAAAGAGCTTGACGGGGCCTCTCTCACTGCTCATCGTTTGCTGCCTCTGTAACAGTTCCCTGCAAAACAAACACCGAACTCTATTTTCGCTTTTCGTGTTTTCTAGTAAAAGTGCAAATCCTCTTCAGGTTTCATGTGGTTTGCAAAAACAAGTACTAATGTAGGTCTTTTGTAAAAGCCAAGGGGCATAAAGCAAACTTTTGAGAAGCGGGGACTCCTGTATCATAATTTCGTGAACCATCACTTGCAAGTGGATATTTAAGATGCTTCCAGTATTCTGTCAACAAATACTTCAGAAGATACATCTACACACACCATATATTCTTGAATATCCATCTTTGGACAGTTATATGAATATGTTTTGGGGAATAAACTTCTAGAAGTGGAACTGCTGGGTCAAAGGATATTTTTACACATTTTTAGTACCATCAAACAGTATTGAAGGGTTTCACATGAGAATGATCACCCTATTATAACTATTGGTTGAATATATAAATAATGAAAAAGTTTTAATGATGCTTTATTTGTAATAACTCTTTATGGTCACTAATTCTTCTGAATTTAGAGAACTGAGAAAATAAGTATAAACGCACAAAAAAGGCAATTTATTTGCCTTTAAGTTTATTTATTTATTTTGAAAGAGAGTGCATGTGAGCTGAGGAGGGGCAGAGACAGGGGAAAGAGAGAGAGAATCCCAGACAGAGTCCATATTGTCAGCACAGAGCTTGATGTGGGGCTTGAATCCATGAACCCTGAGATCATGACCTGAGCTGAAACCAAGAGTCAGGTGATTAACTGACTAAGCCACCCAGATGCCCCCCACATCACTTATAATTCTCTCACCCACAATGGTAGAATTACATCTGCTCATCGTTATTATTTTTTTATCCAGCATTTGCAAGTCTTTTTAAAAAGGATTATTATAAACAATCAATACCATCATAGCTAGAAGTAGAGGCCATTAGTTGTATTTCTTGAATTCCAAGTATATGGGATTTCTATCTAACTTATATTTTTGATTTCCAGTTTAATTGCTAGTGGTAAGTGAACATACTCTGTATGGTTTCAGTGCTTTGCAGTTTGCTAGGTCTTGCTTCATGGACCACTTTATGTTCAGTTGTGGTTGCATTTATGTGGTTGAAGAGTATCTTCTCTACTTTTGAGCAGTGTTCTTTGTACTTGCTTTGGATTGGGTTTGATATTTGTGCTATTCAAATCTACACCCTTACTGATTTTGTTTATTTGTTAGTAACAGAGAAAGGTATATTAAAATTTCCTACCATGATTATGGTTTTGTCTATTTCTTCTTATAATTCTCTCACTGTTTGCTTCATATTGTCTGAGGCTCAGTTGTTAAGTGCATATAAATTTAGAATTGTTGTATTGTCCTGGTGAGTTACATATTGATTATTTATATTTTTCCTTTTCAACTCTACTAGTATTTTTGGCTTACATCTATTTTTCTTATTTCACAGCTTCCCTTTTGTTAGTTTATATAGCATAAAATTTTCTTCTCTTGAAAATCTTTTGCTTTTGATCCATTATACTTGCTCCTTGTAAACAGCTTGTAGTGGATTTTGTTTTGTTTTGTTTTTTAACCTAGTTAAATAGTCTTTGTCATTTCAATGCAGCATTTAGTGCATTTATATTTAATATAATTATTGATATATTACAGAATGTATTCTATCTGTTCAGCCTGTTATTTTCCTTTATTTTCTGGTAATATTATTTTGAATTAAAGAGTTCTTTTTTTATTTAAAAAACTTTTTTTTAACACTTATTCATTTTTGAGAGAGAGAGAGAAAGACAGGGCATGAGCAGTGGAGGGTCAGAAAGAGAGAGAGGAGACACAGAATCAGAAGCAGGCTCCAGGCTCTGAGCTGTCAGCACAGAGCCTGACATGAGTCTTGAGCCCACAAACCGTGAGATCACGACCTGAGCCAAAGGCAGACACTTAACTGACTAAGTCACCCAGGTGCCCCCTTGAATTAAGGAGTTCTTAATTGTCTCATATTTTTCCCTAGGAGTTTGAAAGTTTTATTGACATGTGTCTGTTATTTATATGGTTATTACATCCATCCTTGACTTACCAAAGTCAAATATTAGTATTTTTAACTTGTTTATGGATAATCTGAGGAATATAACATTAGTCACTTTAATGCTAATTTATCCCCTGCTGATGAATATGACATTGTACACTTTAGTTTTGTACATGACAAAAGCAAATAAAACATTAGAGTTATTGTTTTGTATATTTAATATCCATTTTTGCATATTCACCTATTTACCATTTTTGTTGCTTTTCACTCTTCTGCATCTCTGGGATTCTTTCATCTGGGATAATGTTTTTTCTACTTAGAGGACCCTGCTTAATATATTCTGTAGTGAGCATCTGTTGGTGACAAATTCTTTTAGTCTTTTAGAATGAAAATGTCTTTATTTTGCCTTCATTGGGAATTAATTTTTTTAATTTGCCAGTTTGACAAATGATAATGGTATCATACTGCTTTAATTTGCATAGATTTTATATATTTACTACCTTTTCTCTTTCTTCTCTTAGGTATTGAATTTCTTTATAAAGTTAAAAGCATCTCTTTTTTTTTTTCCAGGAGATGAGGAGAAACTAATTATTCACATAAATGAGGTTAAAGTAGTATAATATATATTTTTGGGTAACTTGGCTGCTAATTTTGCTCATGTGTCCCTGCACACACAAAGACACAGGAATCTAAAAGCTGCCTCTGGCTAATAAATTAACTCTTAAGACAGATAAATACATTATTAATGCCACCAAGACTTTTAAACCATTCTTGACAGTCACTCATTTCACATGGTAAAGTCCTGGACCAACTTTTCCACAACTGTGTGACACTTTGAGCATCTCTCTCTTCTCTGCAATGTTTCACAAGAGGTACTCATCCTTGAGAAACCGTTTTGAAGGGAAGAGATAATCCTAGGTCAATAGAAGCTCAGTCATTTAACCAGGTATTTTATTTTGAGGACTTACATGAAAAGTTGTGTTCAGTCCCTTATTTATCCTGCCTCTATTTAAGTTGTGTTTTTTTGAAAAACAGAGTACCCTCAAACGTAATGGCTTAAAACAATTACGATTTATTATCTTTCACAATATTTGCATCAGGAATTCTGGTAGAGCTCATCTGAGCAATTCTGTTCCATATGGGTAGGCTCGGCTGAAATGTACAAGAAGATGTTACTTGCTTGTCCAGCATTGCAGCTCTGTGTTGTTCCACATGTCATTTCTCTCTCCCCGTGCATCTCATCATTTCGTATTCTGGCCTAAGCTCCTTTAGAGATTGACATCTGGTTTCCTACACTGAAAGTGAGGATCTTGAAAGCTCTCTTGAAGACCTTGAACCGAGCTGGCAGACTTTCATTTCTACCATATATCATTGGTCAAAGCAGATCACAGTACAGGTCCAGAATCAGGGGAGGGGAAATTGAATCTACCTCTTGATGATTGGAGTCACATGCTTGTACAGGGAAGGAAGGAATTAATGGAAGCCATCTTTGGATACCATTCACCACTCTCTGTTAGCAAGTATTTCATATTTCTTTTCTGAAGACCAGAACACATTGCTTCTTTCAAACTTGTATTTATTTTAAAGCATAAATTAGAACATGAGTCGCGCATATGCTTACCCACTTGGTCCTTTCCTTATTGACTAAAGATAGAACAGACTTGTTCTAAACAGGCTGCAGTTAATGCAAAGTATGTAGGCCACCCCTATAGAAGCTTGCTTTATAATCAAGAATTCATGTAATGTTTTAGTTTTTCATTTGCTTCAGCCCTCCTGGTATTAGCCAATAAAAGAATTATAGTTTTAATAACTAGTTGACACAGCTGATTTTATCGATTTTAATAAATAATCAAACATGCCTAAAAGCGAAAACATCAAACAAATGATTTAAATCCCTAAAACCTTGCCTGTGCTAATCACAAAACTCAGTTAAATGACAAAGATAAAAACAGATTAGTGTCATTAGGCAAAAAAAGAACACGTACCAATTACAGAATATAAGTCTTATCAGTTTGCTTAATAAAAACCTGAAATGCTAAATGAGCAGCTGCACTCACGCACATTTGTGGAAAGCTTCAGCCTCTTGTTTCAAATAGTCATCCAAAGGAAACCAATAACCACAGCAAATGGAGCAGCATGAGAATATCAATGGAGCGCCTGCCCTTTCTTCATTGTGTCCTCTTTTGTTACTCTTATGAGACCTCTGACAGTGACAAAGATGGAAACTGAGACCTGCAGAGATGAAGCATGTAGCTCAAGGACCTACACCTCCAGAGAGCTGGAAGTGGGATTCAAACCCAGGACTCAGTGCTTCACAAAATCCATTCGGTTTCCTCTCCCATACTGTCTCTCAAAGGAAATAAAACTGTACCTGGGACATACGGCCGGGATCATCCTGGGGCCCAGCCTGTTCTATGGTCTGTCGGTGTTCTCAACAGACAAGAGAACGAGGGATGAAGGCTACTTACGTTGATGTCATTCTCATATCTCACGGTTTCTATTAAACCTCCCCAACTTCCTTTTAATAACCTACTTACAATTTCATCATACGTAATCCCTCAGGAAGAACTGGCTTAGATAATACAGAGCACTGGCTATTACACTTTGGGGTGTTACTTGGGAGTTTTTAACCTTTTTTATGCTTCAGATCCTTTGGCAGTGTGGTGAAGATACCTAAGATTAATGCTTCTAAAAGCATACAAGGAAATACAAAGGAAGCCCTTTTTATTGAGATATGGCTTAACTTAGGAACTAGAATTTAACTTAGCTCAAGCAAAAACGGAAAACATGCTAGGAATGAAAATGAGCTGAACGGTGTGAACCGATAGGGTAGGTGTTAGCGCACTGTGGCCCATGGGCCAAATACGGCCCATTACCTATTTTTGCAATGTTTTTGTGGAACCCCTTTACTTTCATCTGTCTATGACTGCTTTCTAAGGAGATAAAAAGAAAAAACAAAAACTTTCCCATTTCCTTATGCAGTGCAATCCACTTCTCCCTTGCTATTCCTCTGAATACCTAAGGGTTTGGCCAAAGCTTTGAAAGTAGCTGTAGTTAAGATCTGGCCATTGACATTGTTAAATTTAAACCCAATATGTACCTGGGGAGAGTTTTTTTTTTCTATTATTCATTCGAAATGTATATAATTTGTAATCTTAATGAAAGTCTACTTTGGCTGATGCCTGCTTTCATTTAATCTGAAATTCAAGGGAGTGAAGATATCTCAGAATTGTATGGAGCCTGAAATGGCCATCGATTTAATTTTTAAATTTATTATAGAAGTGAAGTTCATTGGTGAAGAAGTGGATGAAAAGAAAACTCTGGGTATTTCAGTTCTATTTCTCTAATAGCAAAGAAAACAAAGATTGGGCAAATCTGATAACGCCCATTCAAACATGACCTGGGAGGGAATCCAAGAAAGCTAGCTATAAAACAAATAAATCATTGGCTGTTATGAAGCATGGAAAGCAGCACACTGATCTCAGACCTAAACAGGGAAATAATCATGATTCATATCACTTTTAAAAACACAATTATTTAAGAAGGATCTATGGAAACTTATTCCGGAAGTAGCAGATGAAATTAGTTCCCGTAGGGGACTGCGCCCGTGGTAACCACAATTGGCAGTGCTCCGGGTTAAAAGGCAGTGTGACCTTTGGCCCAGAAGAGACAGGGATAATTGTGTGAATTATCTCCACGCCTTCATCTGACATCCGTCCTAAGCAGTAGGAGGGCCTGGTGGTTTCACCCCAACATCATGAGCTGGAGCAGAGAGAGACTACTTCATACTGCAAGCATGGAGCTTGAAATTATTTTCAGAAAGCAGCATCTCTTGACCTTGGGGGAAGCTAACACCTCCTTTGCCTCTGTGGGAGCCAAAATAATGTCTTCTCAAAGATGTCCATGCTCAAATCTTTGGAACCTGTGGATATTGCACCTTGCATAGATGATGAAAGAGATGTTGCACATGCGATTAAGTTAAGACACTCAGGATGGTACCCTGGATGATCCAGGTGGGCCCATTGTAATCTCAGGCATCCTTGTAAGTGAAGGAAAGAGGCCAGAGAGAGTCAGAGAGAGATTTGAAGATAGACACTGCTGGCTTTGCAGGTGGATGAAGGGACCGTGAGTCAAGGAAGGCAGCAGCCTGTAGCAGGTGGAAGAGGCAAGGAAACAGATTCTCCCCTAGAGTCTCCAGAAGGAATGCAGCCTTACTCATCACCCATTTTAAATGTCGGATCTCCAGAACCGTAAGATGATACCTTTGTGCCTCTTTGCACCATTAAACTTGTGGTAATGTGTCACAGCAATGATAGGAAATACACACCTACTTGCCCCTTTCCTGTCTAACTACAAGAAGGAACGTTGGTGTGCCTTAGTCAAATCAGAAGACCCGTATCAGGTTACAGTTTAGAAGGTGAAGCTTTGCGTGTGATATATGTAGGTGGGGTTTTGTGTGGCAGATTTTCTGCTTCTTTAGTTTTTGATGAAAAATTAGGATTTCTTTAGTTTTTAGAAGCTCTGGTTTCTTATGTGGATGGGATAGCATAAAGGTCCTGGGGCCTATTTTACCTTGGAAGGAAGCACTGCTGCTCTTTTTTATCTACCTTAAAAGGCCACGGAGAGAAGACAGTAGATTGGCCAAGTTTGCAGACTCTGGTGCGAGACCATCTGGTTTTGAACTGGAATGTGATACTGTAGGCAATTAAGTTAAACTTGGTCTCTCCATTTTTGAGTAAAGGATAATAGTATCCACCTGATGAATTATTTATATAAAATCCTTGAGCAGTGCCTGGAGCATGGTAAATGTGATGATAAAGATGATGATGGTGATGGTGAATTGTCTAGATTTTGATTCGGGCTCTCACATTAGGTTTGTGATCTTGCACCATGTTTTTATACCCAAGTGGATCCATTTTTTTTTTCATCTATGAACCAGAGATAATAATAGTAACCACCTCAAATGCTGTTATAAGAAGTAAGTTCATACATATAAAATATATGGCACATAGTAAGTGCTCAGTAAACAAGACATGTTGTGGTCAGTGGGAATCCAAACAAAGCAGACCAGGAGCCTATCCTTAAGCCTCCCTAGGCTGTAATTCTTCTTCATCTTCTTTTATTCAGCTTTCCCTTCCCCAACTTTCAGGATAGAAAGATTAAAATGACTAAGAAAGGCACTCTTACATTCTTATTCCACAATCATGCAACTCAAAACTGGGGTCCTCAGCAATGAACCGTTAGGTGGGTGAAAAGGCACTATATAAACATGGCACATCTTCCTGGAAAGTCAACTTTACTCAAAGGTAAATAATTTAACATATTTTTCTTTTAAAACAAACATGGATGTATTATGAAGGAGAATGCAAATTTTGCATGAATTTTTAAGAATAGGAGTGGATTATTTAACCACTTATCGAAGTGTTAGAAACCCCAACTCAAACTAGCTTAAGCAGAAAAAAACATTACTGCCCACTACCACTGTAGTTTGAAACTTTGGAGGGCTACATTTCAGAGGTACGGCTGGGTTCAAGGGCTCTAAAACTGTCATCGGTAATCTTTTTTATTTTTAATTTTCTTTAAGTTTATTTATTTATTGTGTGAGAGAGAGTACAGGCAAGGGAGGCGCAGATAGAGAAGGTGACACAGAATCCCAAGCAGGCTCTGCACCAACAGCACAGAGCCAGATACGGGGCTCAAACTCACAAACTGTGAGATAATGACCTGAGCCAAGATTAAGAGTCGGACGCTTAACCGACTGCACCACCCAGGTGCCCCTGTCATCAGCAATCTTTACTTTTCCATCTTCCAAGTTTGTTTTTTTCAGGACTTTATCCACACGACAGAGGAAATCTAATTGGCCAAAGTAACCTGCTTTCCAATGAGGGTAGAGTGTCTGGGCCCTTATCTTGATATTCCACCAAGATATGGACATGTCTAAAAAGAAAATAGGAGCACTTGGGTGGCTTAATCGTTTAAACGTCCAATTCTTGATTTCGGCTCAAGTCATGATCTCACAATTCGTGGGATCAAGCCCTGCATCAGGCTCTGCACTGATAGCACAGAGCCTGCTTGAGATTCTCTCTCTCCCCCTCTTTCTCTGCCCCTCTCTGACTTGTGCACATGTGCCCTTTCTCTCTCCCAAAATAAGTAAAATAAAATAAAAACATTTTTTTTTTTAAATTTTTTTTTTCAACGTTTTTTATTTATTTTTGGGACAGAGAGAGACAGAGCATGAACGGGGGAGGGGCAGAGAGAGAGGGAGACACAGAATCGGAAACAGGCTCCAGGCTCCGAGCCATCAGCCCAGAGCCTGACGCGGGGCTCGAACTCACGGACCGGACCGCAAGATCGTGACCTGGCTGAAGTCGGACGCTTAACCGACTGCGCCACCCAGGCGCCCCTAAAATAAAAACATTTTTAGAAAGAAAGAAGAAAGAAAGAAAGAAAGAAAGAAAGAAAGAAAGAAAGAAAAAAGGAAAGAAAGAAAAAAGGAAAGAAAGAAAGAAAGAGAAAGAAAGAAAGAAAGAGAAAGAAAAAGGAAGAAAGAAAGAAAGAAAGAAAGAAAAAAAAAGGAAAGAAAGAAAGAGAAAGAAAGAAAGAAAGAAGAAAGAAAGAAAGAAAGAAAGAAAGAAAGAAAAAAGGAAAGAAAGAAAGAAAGAGAAAGAAAGAAAGAAAGAAAGAAAAAGAAAGAAAGAAAGAGAAAGAAAAAGGAAAGAAAGAAAGAAAGAAAGGAAAAAAAGGAAAGAAAGAAAGAGAAAGAAAGAAAGAAAGAAAGAAAGAAAGAAAGAAAGAAAGAAAGAAAAGAAAATACAAAAATACATTCTGGTAATTGAAGAAGGTAGAAGGGATTATAAGCATAACCACCCTTCATCTTCAATAAGGAGACATCAGAGAAATTTGCTTGCTTCTGAAGACCACGCCCCCTGATTCCTCGGGACAAAAATGTATTCTATACTTTGACACGTTTGTCTGCTCTCTAAGCAAAAAGTCTCCCTTTCTCTGAGTCCACACATTCCAGCCAAATCCAGTTGTGCTGGCTCTGCTCTGTGGGATAGAGATGGAGTGAGCACATGGAAGATGCACCCGTCTGTGAGTCTGAAAAGGTGCCACTTATGGAAAGTATGTTCAGGAGCAGAATCAGTCACCCTGACTTTCCTCTCATCCCCGGTGTAACTTCTGGCCTTGATCTTCAAGGGTTTACACTGAAATTTGAAGAAAAGACATTTTCATAAAAGTCAACTGTGTGATTTTGTGTGAGTTGTCCATCTGCGTATCTCTCAAGGACTTATGCTTCCATTAAAGATCCAGAGCTCCCTGTCCTTAAACATCATACCCACATTACTAGGGATGATTACAGGGTTTCTAAATTCCTCCCTTAAGCAGATAGTATGGACTTGAGTTTCTGAATCTATCCAAGTTAAGACAGAAGAAGCAAATCAAGATGAAAACCATCTTGGGACTTGCCAGAGCATTTTCTCAAGTGTTTAGGAGACCACTAATCCCATGAAATGATCTGTGAAAAAAAGTGTTGCGATGATTAAGGAAGTGCCTCTCTGTGGAGTTTATGTTCCATATTAGCACATTAAGGCTCTGAGAAGTCTTGTAATAAGGGAGCCTGTCTGGCTTCCTCTGACTAACCTTTCTCGCCCTGATTAACACCTTGTATGCCATTTTTTCAAATTTGGAACACTTGGTGAAGAAATGCTGCCCCGAAGTCCAGGAACTGGAAGCTCGGGAAATTCTTGCTTGGTGTCTCAGTTATAGGCAAGGAGTGTCCAAAGACTTGGTGGACCTTGTGCATCATGTCCATTACCACCAGACCAAAGCTGGCATTTTTACTACGTCAGGGCACTGAGCTGAGTACCGATCGTGAATATGATTGTGTGATCAGGCAAATCCCTGGATGAATATTGGAGAAACGAATGCTGGGCGTAATAAGGTTGGGTCTAAAGTTATCTTTTAATCCTTTCTTTTAATTCTTTTCTGTCCCCTCAACTCTCTTTCCTAATCAAGAGTTAAGAGATTTAAAATGCAAGCAAAAATTCCGTAGCAACAGAATGATTCAATAGCATCCTACATGAAAGAGTAGAACTTTAACATCTGTAAATTGGCCAACGGAGCTGAGATTATCCAAATGCCTTGTATTTGGACTTTGTACTAACTCCACTGCTATGATGTTTATGTTTCTCCCAAATTCAAGTTTAAACTTAACTCTTAAGGTGATGATATTAGGAGGGGGATGCTTTGGGGCATACTCTGGTCATAAGGATAGAGCCCTCATTCAGGAGAGTAGTACCCTTACACAAAAGACTCCAGAGAGCTCCCTTGTCCCTTTTACCATTTGAAGACACTGTTAGAAGGCTGTCTATGAACCAGTCTCACCAGATCTTCCAGCACCTTGATCTTGGACTTCCCAGCCTCAGGACTGTGAGAAATAAATCTCTATTACAAGCCATCCTGTCAGAGCGCCTGGGTGGCTCAGTCAGTTGAGCGTCTGACTTCAGCTTAGACCATGATCTCACAGTTCATGGGTTCGAGCCCCGCATCAGGCTCTGTGCTGACAGCTCAGAGCCTGGAGCCTGCTTCGGATTCTGTGCCTCCCTGTCTCTCTGCCCCTCCCCAGCTTACACACACACACACACACACACACACACACACATACTCTCTCTCTCCAAAATAAACATTAAAAAAATAATTTAAAAAAAGGCATTCTGTGTACAGTATTTTGTTATGGCAATCCCAAACTGGGGCATGTGTAATAGGAGCAAATGAGTCAAGCCAGGCCTGGGCATGGGCAAAATTGTCACAGACTGGTATTTATCTCACTTCCCCACTACCGCAGGGCTGGACCTGCCAGCCCGTCTTTCACTGCTTTCATTGTACATTTCTCTCAGTCCTTCCTCACTGGCTAATCCGAGTAGTAATAATAAGAAATAATAATAATAGCAGTAACAGTTACTGTTGATCGAGAACCTTCTCCAGTTCATGAGGCATGATGCAAACTAAGCACTTTACAGACATTTTCGTATCATCTCCCCAACTTTATGAATCATGCATTGTTATAGAAATACACAGTGTTACTTACCAAAGGAAGGATTCAGACTGTGAAGGTGTAAGCCAATTTCTGTGTTCCACAGGTTGAGATAATGAAGGAACCACGTTTTGAAAGAGGTGGTAACAGCAAGTAAAATGTTTTACCCTCCTCATTGTAATATTTGTATATTACGATGAGTATTCTGGAGATCACGATGCCCTAGCTTCCAGGAGGGAGCTAAAAGTGGGAATTTTATGTTTCATGGGAAATGACTTGAGAAATCTTTCTTTTTTCACCACATTGTCTGTTCATGGAGAGACTTCTGTGTGTGTGTGTGTGTGTGTGTGTGTAGGGCTGTGTTTGTGTGGGAAGGCCAGGAAGGGAAGAGGGGACAGGAGGAGAGTTGACACACATAAGAGGCTACAAAAACCCATTTCCTGCTATTATAATTAGTGTAATGAGTTTTTGTTTTCAGTTAAAAATGTACATAATTTTTTGTATTAGATTTTTCTTTTCTTTTTGTTCGGTGGGTTTACTTGTCAAGAAAGCAGCTGGCATCTGGCCTTTCAGCCTGGTTAGCTTTTTGCTGTTTTTATAATCATTTACCCTGTCTTTACAAATTTTAGTCTATAGAAGTTATGAGATTTACCAATTTATAAAATAAAACATCTGTGGCAAAATAAAGAAATAGCAACATGCTAAAAGAGCAGTCAAGAAAAACATACCTTGTCTAAATGATGCCAAATGTATGTCTAGTACACCTGATTATAATTTTTTTATTTTTCAAAAGCTCCCTTTGATTTTCCATAATTAATTGTCATTAAGGATCCAAATCATATTTTAGTGCAATGCCCCAAAGGATTTCTCAGATTGTGGTGATATTAACAGGGGGAAAAGTCAGCATTATTATATATTTTATTATTTCGGGATTGTTTTCAAGCCACTGGAATAATTGGCCTGTAGCCTGTTCCAATTAATAAGGTTTTTAAATGCATTCATACAAATCTGTATTTTGGAAGCAAAAATCTTGACTTAAAAAACTTGCTCGCAGCTGAGGCTTATTGCTATGCGTGGGTAAAGCCTGGGAGCCATGTCTTTTGCAATAATTATTTTCAAAGAGACCTGTGAAATCTTCGTCAACACTTTTAAAGAAGTAGTCCTTATCAAGGAGAAGAAAGACTTTGAGATCTAAACCTGTGTAGCCACCATGGTAGGTGACAAAGTCTCATGTCACCTGCTGAGAAGTAGACTTGTGGAAGGCAACATATTAACAAGCAGGGCCTTTTGTTTTTGCCAACCTAAATATTTTGTTTCTCCGGTAATATCTTGTCCTTGATTCGAGGCTGGAATATATGGAGATTTTTCTACACACTGATTCTATACGGAGACTCAAAGGATTCAAATGACATTATGTTCCCCACTGGACCCCAAAGGTACATGATTTGATTTCATTAAGGAATTATGTCATATGACAGGACAGAAGGGAGACAAGTGATTTTTTCTTCCTTTCTTTTTCTTTCTTAATTTCTTTCTTTCTTTCTTTCTTTCTTTCTTTCTTTCTTTCTTTCTCCTTCTTTCCTTCCTTCCTTCCTTCCTTCCTCTTTCTTTCTTTCTTTCTTTCTTTCTTTCTTTCTTTCTATTCTTTTAGTGTTTATTTTTGAGAGATAGAGAGGCAGGGTGTGAATGGGGGAGGAGCAGAGAGTGAGGGAGACACAGAATTCAAAGCAGGCTCTAAGCTCTGAGCTGTCAGCAGCTCATGGGGCTCGAACTCCCAAACCATGAGATCATGACCTGAGCTGAAGTTGGATGCTTAACCATCTGAACCACCCAGTTGCCCCAACGAGTGATTATTTCTAATAGTCATTGTGTTTTTTGTTTGTTTGTTTGTTTGTTTGTTTTGGTTTTATTACTGCTTTGGGGTTTTTTGCTGTTGTTTTGTTGTTGTTGTTGTTGTTGTTCTTTTGGTTTTTCAGTTAGGAACACTTATGGGACTAATTTCATTTCTCATTGCGAAATTTATGTAGTAGTCTGGCTTGAGTCATGAATTACAAAGGCAATTCTAATTGACCAGATGAGGTCCCTTTGGACTGAAACATCACACCATTTCACTTTGTCTTCCCAGGTTGTTTCTCCAGAATATCATTGAAGAACTTGGTGATTCTGACTCAGTTTGGTGCACAATAAAATGGTAACTGCCATCATTTTCAAATGAAATCACTTCTGTCATTGTAAATAATTTTCATTTATTTTTATTCTGGAGACAGAGGAAAGATTGCAAGGGAGATGTTTCTTGTGAGGATAAAGGTGTGTGGCTCTCCCCGAATTATGAAAATGGTTAGAGAGATTGAATCCAAACCCCCTCTTAATATGATATTACCCTAGATTCTTGGACATCTTGCTATGACATCAGAATTGCAAAACCTTAACTAATTTCATAATCTCTCTCCTGAAGTTGCCTCCCTAAAACATTATTCATTACAGCGAAAACTGCCAGATAATTTCCAGTCTCCAGGCTAGGAATCTTACAATAATCTTTTCTGACTTTTTCTGGATGTTTCTCAGTCACGCCTGTCTTGTAGGTTAGCTGTTCATCCTCACAGGCACTACTGTTGACAGTTTCCATCTGGGAGGCCGTCTTCATAGTACGTATATATTTGCACCCTGACTTTGCCACCCCCTCTCTTCATGCTTCTTGACTCAGGAACTGTCAGTGGCTCCCAGTTGTCCACCTCACAGACTGAGCTCCATCTCTTTGCTGTCTTTTGAAGCGAGGTCGGTTCTCCATTTCCATCTCTCGCCATGCTCTTCTCTGTCTCTGTCCCTCCACTCACATTGAGGCCTCCTCCCAGAGTATCCTCACTTTTTCCATCTGCCTGTCTCAATCTAAATTTTCTTTGGTTCACACTCCTTCCTCGCCTCTTCCCAGCCATTATCACCCATAGCGGTCCAACCCTTGCTCTCAGATCTGCCTCAATCACTAACGGGTCCAAATCCCACTATTCTATGTCCATCTTGTTTTCTCAGCTAGATTGGCAGCTCTTTGACTCAAAGAACAATGTCCCATATCTCTTCTATGTTCCTGCTGTGACTGTCACAAGGCCAGACATACATACATACATACATACATACATATATATCCTTGTGTTTAATATTAAATGAGTATATGTGAGTATATGATCAATGGAATCATTGCGTGTTTTCCTGGTTTTCATTTGATATGCCGTGGCAAAAAAACAATAGTTTACTGTGATTTTTCATGTCTTAGCCTGTTTGTTTTTGTAAGTCACCCCTTCTATTTGCCTCAAACTAAGAATTAGGCAGACCTATCCTTTCTAATTGAAATAGAAGCTAGGAGATGATGTTAGACAAGCATCCCAAGACTCATAGTAAAATTAAGTGGTATTTATCAACTTATCATATGCCATCAAATGAAATGGAACTTGGAGAAAGTGAGATGCTTGCACAAAGGCACAACTAGAAAGCAGCAATGCTTCTGATGCCAGAGGACCACTCAACCAATATGATCCACTGCATCCCAGCTGAATTTTGCTTTGTCCTGAGTTCTGTCATTCTCCACAAGGTCCCTTGGGGAAAAGGTGAAGGAAATCATCTGAATGCTCTTTTGTTGGCTGCACGTTTTACTCCAAACTTCTGACATTTAGGTTGATGCCAAGCGAAGGCTGGTTTGTTTTCCAGAGATGAGAGCATAAATCAAATTATCTGTTTCCTCCTACCTCATACAAATTTTGTATCTTAACATTGATGTCAAAGAAAAAAGGATACAGAGGAAAAGGAGTGAGAGAAGCAGAGAATTCCAGAACATTTGACTTCTTGGGTCTGTTTAGTCAGTTGTGGGAGGAGGTGAGAGAGAGATAGCCTGACTCTGTTGTGGTCCTGAGTGTGTCCCATTCTTGGTGAAAGGAGTAAATGGGCTAGAAGACGACTTGAGATTCCCACAGAGACCACCATGGGCTAATAATCCACTTAGGTGCAGAGGACACGTTATTTTTAAATGAAATCAGCCAAACTCCATAATGTTTGGGGATTGCTGAGTCAGATAATGTTTTGAGGCACACTTACTTAAAAGAGTCTGGGGGAAAAGGTATCTTGGAATAAACACAATGGTTGTATCTTAATATTGAGCCTCCAGTGGCTTTTTTATTTAATTTGCTCAGTAAATCAGAAATCCTATTCTCAGAAAGAACTTAGAAGAGAAAACAAGAAGCAGGAAGGAGAGCAAGCTAGGATAATGGAAACGGTAAGCAGCAAAAGTTCCCTAACAGTGAAAAAGGAGGAAATAATTTTGGAAAATTATTCAATGACACAATGATATGTTCCTTAATTAAATATTTTATTTTGCCAAGGTTTTCTATTTCATGAAAGGAAATAATGTCACTGGAAGATGATATTCAGTGCTGCTCTCCAGGCATTGAATATATTCTCTTTTAACATCTGAGGATAGGATTTCTGATTTAAGATAGTTGTTAGCTCATTAAATATGAAACAATTTGAAGCTCAGCAATTTATTTCTTTTATCCCCTTCTTTTTCATTCCTTCCTCCCTTCTGCCCCCCTCTCTGTTTCTCAGTCTCTCTGACCCGTCTGTATTTCTGTCCACCTCTCTGTTCCTTCCCCACCAAAATCAAGATTCCCTGCTGGTTTAGTAAATCTGTCACAAATCACATAGGGAGATGCCCTGGCAGAGATGACAAGATGACAGAGTGTGGGAGCATCCCTGATCACCACCGATGAGTGGTCTAAACTAGGGTTTTTTTCTTCCTCCACAACATCCTGTGGGAGGAAAGAGTTTGCTTGTGAAGGTCAGATAATATGATGCTCTTGTAGCAGACTGAGAGCCCCAAGAGCCCCAAGTCTCTTTTGAGATTCATGTTGGTGGGGCATGGCGTAAAAGGAGCTGGTGGTGTCTTCTGAGTTAACCACACTCAGATTCCAAGCTGATTGGCGTGTTAACACAGTTATAGGAAATACACCATTTGGACATCATGTGGGAGGGTTCATGCCTGGCATTTTATCCACTGAATCTGTTCGTCTTCTCTTAGCATGGGGAATATTGATCATCTCCAGCTGAGGAAACATGATGGGCTGATGGGATAGGGTCGCAGGTTGGACTGTGGCATCACTTGGCCCTGACTCCTAGAGACACAGTGCTTAAAATGGGAAAATAGGGCCAGTTCTTGAACTGTGCTGGAGAGTTTGAAAAGCAGGCACTCCCTGCCCATTTTAAGAATGACCTTGTGGCTCTACAGATTACTGTAGTGTGCATGAATTGGGCCAGTGAGGCATTTTCATTTGCCATCATTTTCTTTGAGGTTGAATGTTCATAATGATTTATTTCAGTAGTTAGTTAAAATATTCGTGTCCTATTTAGGCAAAAGTAATGGAAAGGACAGTATTCTGGACTTTGAAGAATGAAAATGGGGGAACTAAGCTTTGGAAAAAAATGTATCATCCGCCATGTAGAAAACTAGAATTTGGTATAGACTAATTAATTGTGACTCAATTTTGGTTCTAATACCCTTGAAGACACCAGACGTTAATATCTGCTCTCTCCTTTGGAGAGTCTAGTGAAAAATTTAAGTGAGCGAGAGGTGGACTAAATTAGAGTTTTCTTGAAAGCCACGATTGAAATTTATCATCAAGCTCCTGCGAGGTTATCCCTCAATGAACCAACCCACTAATTTTAGAGACCTTCCTTCTTTGTCACGAAAAATCAATTTAATGTCATGAATAATTGTCTCTTTTTTTTAAATCAGGGAAGTTGTAAAGATTGTTATAAGTGTTAGAGGGACTGGTTGAAAATAGCAAACACTGGTTTATTTCAGAGTAACATTACCAAGGTGGATCTATACATTTATTCTCTTACCCCAGATCTATTCTTAGACTCATTTGTCCCCAGATGTTGCCATTTTTGGAGTCATACATCATCAGAGTGAGGTGTTCTTATAATGTATTGCACTAATACATTGTGTGAAGGACAGCAGCGATGATAAATTTCTTAAATGATGGTGCTGTCTAAGGCTAATGACTCTAAGAGCAAATGCAAGGTAATGTAGTGATTTCTTTTCAGGCCCCAGCAAAGAATACAGAAGACATCTCAAAACCATTTTCACTTGGGGGTAATAGTGAAATAGACAGTATTTCAGTGCCTTCACAATAAGCACTTAGGCAGCATTAAGGAAAATGTAAATGGATTGGCATTTTCCGTGAAAACCAGTTTAATGCTTGCCCACACAGGAGTTAAGGTGTTTTTTTTTTTGTTTGTTTTGGGGGGTTTTCTTTTAGTTTTATACATCTCTCATCCAAAATTATTTCTCTTTGTGGATGCCCTCTGCCTTGTGCTCTGAGCTCTTTATTTGAGCAGGAGGTATGTTCCCAAGAACACTGTTCTCATGATTGCAGCCAGAGGGATGGGCTCACAGGCAGAATTTGTGGCTGGAGACTCTAGTTTTGGCAAAAGGTCTGTGGGTGGATGGCAAATTCCTGTGTGTGCCACAGAATTGTGTCACATCCATACTCCGAAATTGCGTGGTCATTCATTAGTTCTCAAACACTAAAATCGAGAAATTGAGAAGCAAAATGAAACATTTAATGGAATGTTTGGGTGGAAGCCATTCCTTTGGTAAGTGTGGTGTTTTCTCGTTGTGCTAAAGAAAGCAGAAACTGTGACTGAATTATTTCTTAATACTTGGGGGAGAAGCCTCTCCACATAGTATCATTCCCGTTCTTTGGGTGTATCCCAAATAAGATGTGTCTAATGTTTTTCTAAGGAAAGAAATGTAAGTCCAAATATCCACCCAACAGAGTTTCTCCCTTGATAATAACAATAGCAATAATCACGGAAATGGATGGGGCGTTGCCGGCCCCTGCTCTGAGTGCTCCTGTGCACTGTCCCACTGAATTGAGGCAGGCACACGTTTTAGGCCCATTTTACAGATGAACAATTTAGGCTCGAGGTGATCTGCTCAGGGTGACATAGGAGATCGGGCATTTGGACCATCTGACTCCTGATGCCGTGATCTAAACTATTAAACTATCTTGCAGGCTCATGAGCTTTAAAGTGAAACTTACATCTCCTTCCACATCGCAAGGTGAGAGTGTAAGCTTCAAGTCATAGCCTGGATTTGAAAATAATTACTTCTTTGCCCAATTTATTGACATTTACTAGATGATAATACATTTAATCCATCTGTTTTTCCATCTAAACATACACCCAAGGGTCACCTCTACCCTCTTTAGCTAGGTGTCATATCAATTTCCAGGGTTTTTAAAAATGCCTTTATTCTTAACCTGTAAACAATGGAGAAGACCAACGTGGAATCTTTTCTTTGTCTAAAGTACCTTCAAAATTCTCTCCTCTCAGTTAAGGGCTAGAATAGTGGCTCTAAACTTCCCATGCTTCCAGAAGGCAGCAATAAATTTTTACTAATTATACCTTAATTTGTTGATGAAAACGGCTATGTATTGAGCTAGGTAGTGATTGGAATAGTGATGGTAGTTTCTCCTAATAAGAACATTTGGTTGAAATCCATGCTGTTTACTGTTTGCTTGTGGATTACATTAGAAATCATTTTTTGAGGGGCATCTGGGTGGCTCAGTTGGTTAAGCATCTGACTCCTGATTTTGGCTCAGGTCATGGATTGACCTCACAGTGACATCCAGCCCCAGGTTGGGCTCTGCTCTTAACAGTGTGGAGACTGGTTGGGATTCTCTCCCTCTCCCTCTCTCTGCCCCTCCCTGGCTCACGGGCATGCGCACACACGCTCTCTCTCTAAATACATAGATAAACTTAAGAAAAAAATCCCTTTTTTTAATCTGTTAATTACCTGATAGTTTTTCACTTCTTGAATTGTTTCCTTGAATTCATATTTACTCCAGCTCCCTTAATTGTGAGGAAAGGATCCCATTGTAATGATCTTTTTAAATGAGCTTAATTTTGGTTCACACTCTATGGAATATTTATCTTGTATGAGTGCCAATAAGAGGGAAATGGGATGACATTATAGTTTATTTGATATTTTTGCCAATATATAGGCAAAAAATTACTGATAAAATAGTTACTACGTGTCGTGCTTAGCTTTACATACCAAGTCAAGTGTTTTTTGAACTTTTTAAAAAAATTTAACAAATTATTGTTTTAATGAGATTTTCCTCTCTGAAGCTTAAGTGATTGAGAGACTGGAACCTTCCTATGTCTTCAGCTTTGTTCTTTATGAACTTTCTTTAAGAAGGAATGATACTCCAGGTGACCCTCAGAGATTATATCAAGCAACTAGTTCGGATGGGTGATAATCTTGCTTCATTTTCTACAAAGATAACCAGAGTAGATATATAGGAACCACACCACTTTCCTAAGAAAAGATAACTAATATATTCAGAATAGAACTACGTTTGTTGAGTCCTGACCATCTGCCGCCCACTGTACTGATTCTGCATTACTATCTCATTTGTTTGTTACAGCGATCCCTTAAAGTGATTACTAATAACCTCATTTTACAAATAAGGAAACTAAGGATCAAGTCTTTTAAGTAGGCTCATCAGCTTGTAAACATGTATTTGTTGGTGTTGATATTGTTCAATATCACTGACTTGTGGGATACGTTTCAGAAACTTCAGCGGAAGATAATGGCACAACCTCTGGTCACTTTTTGTTTTGTTTTGCAATGCACATGTAACATAAATGTCTTATTACATTTTAAACGTTTTATGAATTACACACTTTACATGTTTAATAAAAATGTTTTCAGTCATTAATGCGTTAAAGTCACAAATTGTAAGATGCTTTGATGTTTGTCTTATAAGGTCACACAAAGAATTGTGTAAAGCAGCAATGAAGTCTTTTTCTTCATGCCTTCTACCCCTGCCACTTACACTTGGCCTCCCGGTGTCTCTTCCCCAAGCAAATCACAGAGCACTGCTTTCTTAAAGAGCTTTCTTTATTAAACAGCTGCTTTCTTCCCCCAGCCCTTTCTCTCCCTGCCCCCAGCATTGCTGAGGTAAAATTGACATGGTATCTTGTGTAAGTTTAAGCTGTACAGTGTGACGATTTAATGCAGGTATATATGGCAAAATGATTACCACAATGGGGTTAGTTAGCGTCTCCATCACCTGATATAATTACTATTTTTGTATGTATGGTAAGATAGCTTAAATCTACTCTAGTAGCAAGTTTAAAGTATATAATACAGTGTTTTTAGCTCTCGTCATTCTGTTGTTATTATGTTGCCAGCACTTGGTCATATTATAACGGGACGTTTGTACTCTTTGTCCAACATCTTCCTATTTGCCCCAGCCCCTGGAAACCACCCTGCTACTCTCTGTTTCTATGGATTCAGCTTTTTCAGATACTACATATAAATGAGATCATATGGTATTTGTCTTTCTCTGCCTGACTTATTTCACTTAGCATAATGCTTTCAAGGTCCATCCACGTTGTCGCAAATAGCAGGATGTTCTTTTTTATGGCTGAACACTATTCCACTGTGCATATAGACATCACATTTTCTTTATCCACTCACCTGCCAGTGATCACTTAAGTTGTTTCCATGGCTTGTCTGTTGTGAATAATGCTGCATGGAGCATGGGGACACAGATCTGTCTTCGAGAAAGTAATTTCATTTCTTTCAGATACATACTCAGAAGTGGGATCATACGGTAGTCCTATATTTAATTTTTGAGGAACCTCTATACTGTTTTCCATACTAGCTGTACCAATTTACGTTCCCACCAACCATGCACAAGCCCTTTTGTCCACATCCTTGCCAACATTTGTTATCTCTTGGCTTTTTGACAATAGCCATTCTAACAGGTGTAAGGTGTTATCTGTGGCTTTGATTTGCATTTCTCTGATGATTAGTGATGTTGAGTATCTTTTTGTGTACCTGTTTGAGCCATAGGCTTTATAATCTCTTCATTTACGAACGGTCTTTCCATGAATGACCTCAGTTATTTCCTTTGAGTTTTAAAAAAACTTCTATTTTTATTGTTTTCTGTTTCGTTTTGTTCTATTTTGCCTGGTAACGTTTTCAAAGGGAAATACAAGATGGAACTTCAAGATGAAGTTTGAGGTAGCTGAGATGTTTCCATTACTTTTTCTGGGTCCAGGGAATTGTGTGCCCTAATCTTAAGCTAGTTCTGTCCGCTGAGTCCCTTAGCTAATAATTGATAATGGATTGAATTCAGCTCGGCAGTAGTCAGCTAAACGCAGAAGTGGGGACCCATTAGTTTGAAAGATACCGCCATTTGTATCTTGTAGCCTGAGAATTGTAGGATATGTTTTGTTATTAGTGAAATTATCCAGTATGGTAAATGGTGTCAACTTGGCTTTTCACGAGAGTCTGATGATAACATCTCAAGACAATGTCATTAAAAGTCATTAATTTTTGTTTTAAGTTTATTTATTTATTTTGAGTGACAGAGAGAGAGAGAGAGAGAGAGAGAGAAGAAAGCGTGCACACACAGTGGGGGAGGGGCAGAGAGAGGGAGAGAGAGAATCCCAAGCAGGCTTTGCACCATCAGCGCAGAGCCCAATTTGGGGCTTGAACTCGCAAACTATGAGATCATGACCTGAACTGAGCTCAAGAGTCAGACACTTAACTGTGCCACCAGTCACCCTAAAAGTCATTGCTAATGGAGTTATTGCTGAGCCCTCATGGGTTGGAGAACACTGAAGCAGGTGGGTGCAATGCAACTGACCCTTACCTCGGTGTGAAAACTGGAGTCAATGCTCCTCTCTATCTCGTGTGTCGTGTGACATATTTAGATGTGGGGCTAAATAATAATTTAGTATTTTTAATATCAGAACTTTTCAAAATAAGGGATCTAAGCGACATTGGCAAATACCATGCTAAAAATCTTATGTTTTGTGCCGTGTCAAAGACCATTTCTCTTTGCAGACAGTGTGAGACTTACTGAATTTTTGTTGCTCTCTAGTGCTTAGTTTTTACAAGTGACCCACTGGGACTAAATTCAAATATGTAAGAAGACATATATGGCCAACTGATTTTCAACAAAGATGCAAGGCCATTCAAGAGGAGAGGACAGTCTGGCATCTGCATACAGAGGAATGAAGTTGGACTTACCTTAAGTCACATACAAGAAATTAGCTCCAAATGGAATGGAAGGCAGGAACTCAGATAATTACACACTAGTGTTCATAGCATTATTTGTGCCTATAGTCAAAAAGTGGAATCAACCCAAGTGTCCATCGATGGAGAAGTAGATAAAAAAATATAGCATTTGATACAAAGGAATATTATTCAGCCTCAAAAGGGAATGGAATTCTGATGCACGCTAGAACATGGATAAATCTTGAAAACATTATGCTAAGTAAAATAAGCCAGACACTGAAGGACAAACAGTATAGGAGTCCTCTTATATGAATTACCTAGAATAGACAAATTCTTAGAGACAGAAAGTAGACACATTGTGAATGCACTTAATGTCACTGAATTGGACACTTAAAATTGTTAAAGTTATGAATTGTATTTTATGTATATTTTATATAGGTTATATTTATTGTGCATATTTTATGCATACACATATGTATATTTATATAGAGTATATATTTCATATATGAAATATATTCATATATGTATTTTATATATATTACATTTTATATATTTTATGCATAATATATAACATATTATATATACACAGAAGGGGATAAAATACTTCTGGACAAAGAAAAGGGTAGGTAACAGCTGAAATGTAAATCTAAATATAGGCATTGGCTAAAACTGTAGGGACTATCACCTTTAACAGATGGTGAACATCTTTGAAGGGAGAAAAATTCTTGTTTTAGGTGTATGCACAATTAGTGGGATATTGGTTAGCTTTGCTAAATGGTGTCAACTTGGCTTTCCACGAGAGTCTGATGATAACATCTCAAGACAATGTGACCTTTTGGAGTCTGAGCTGGCAGATTGGCTCTGTGTGCTTAATAATAAATACAACTATTAGCACAATGCCAGCCCATGGTATGTGCTCAATAAATACCTGTTGAATGGCACGCCTAACCCTACCAAAAGTCACAATAGTTTACTTGACCTTTCAGGATTGTTGAGGAGTTGTGTACTGCACATTTCTTCCCAGCCGTATGTTTTATAAAATGGAAAAATAATCAAAGGCACTGGAATATTCCATTTTAAATTGATAGAAATTTGGGAACACGATTGTTTTGGATTAGGATGTGCATCTAATCCTGCAATTAGGATGAGGCTGTTATTGTGATCAGCCAGTTAACTTTTCTAGGCTGCCCCTCTGAACAACCACCCATATTCGTATTGAATTTATGTCATGGTCCATCAAGCAAACAGGAAAAGAAGGGTACAGAAAAAAAATTCTTCAGATTAATCTGAATGAAGTTGGAATAGAAAAAAATATATAGACACTTGCTTAAATTATTTTAAAGGTAACTTGTTATTGATTACGTTTACAGTAAGAAAAAAATTTTGAAAATACAATAAAGATGTATTGAATACTGACTTTAAAAAATATACATGTATACATTTTACATTCCTTCAGCCTGGAGCGTTTGGCTCCCTCTGTCTTTGTTACTTATTACTTTTAAAATTACAAAGGACAAGATGAAAAGGACTTTACTATAGCGTTTTTGACTGAGTCTAAAGTATGTGGTTGTATATTTGACAGGGAAGGGCTGCGGATCTGAAACTTCACATTAAGGAATTGGTTTTCCTTTTTACCTGTGTTCAAAATATTTGGAATTAGACATTCAGTACCATGGAGTGGCTTCAGAAAAACTTTGTTGATTGATTCCTTTAATAGACATTTGAGGAAAAGTATAGACCCACTGCTTTACTAGCCCCACATGTCCTTTCAGAGCTCAGGGTGGAGAGAGAAAGAGAGAGAGAGTGAGAGAGAGAGGAAGAGAGAGAGCAGTAAGCAATCATAACAGTCGACTAAGTGCTGTAGGAAGTCTAAGTGCAGAGGGCTTTGGAAGAACTGTCTTTGGAAGGGAAGGAGAAAGCTTTGCAAAGCGTGTGTAGCAGGTGTTTTGGGGGGAGGGGCATTCATCACCTCCTCTTTGCCTACCTATGACTCCTTGCCAGACAGGCACTAGTTCTGGTCCACTGGCGGTGTGAATGGGGCCTCTCAGCTTTTCTGTCAGAGAGCTTTCACTCATCCATCAGGGCTTGAAAGTATGGTGGGAACTGCCCAGGTAGTTAATGCCCTCAAGGGCGACCTCCCACTGATGGGGGAATGAAAGCCAATAGGTAAATGCTCTGTCTCTCCACTTTTACAATAACAATTCTAAGGGGCGCCTGGGTGGCTCAGTTGGTTAGACATCTGACTTTGGCCCAGCTCATGATCTCACAGTTGGTGAGTTCGAGCCTCACATCAGGCTCCACGCTGACTGTGCAGAACCTGCTTAGGATTCCCTCTGTCTCTCTCTCTCTTTCTCTCTCTCTGTCCCTGCCATGCTCTCTCTCTTTCTCAAAACTAAACTAAACTAAACTAAACTAACAATTCTGAGAAACATTCTGTTTCTGGGGGAACATCCAGCTTCTGGCAATCTCTTCGCAAACCAATCATCTGTGCTCAAGTGCTGGATTCAGGCTCTGTTTTAGAAGAACCCAAAGGAGGACAGAAGGTGGCAGTTGAGCTGGGAGGAGTCGGTTGAGGGGAGGAGTCTGTTGAGGTTGTGTGTGGGCCCAGGGGGCAAGGTGCCTTCCACGTGGACAGCACTACAGCTGTAAAGTTACCCAGGACCAGGAGTGGTCCTTGGAGGCCTGTAAGATGACAGGATGTGTGGGGAGAAGTGGGAACGTCGGAGTATGCTGGGCTGAGGGATCTGGGAAGGTAGAGAGGTCATAGATGTCTGTTGGGGTCAATCAAGAAAAGCCTTATTAGCATGAGAAGGATTCGGGACTCTGTCGTCAGTGAGGTCAGGTAACATGCTCTGCCTGGATGCCATGTTCAGAGGTGAGAGACAGGAGACAGGGAATTAGGAGGATTTTAACAGTCCAGTTGAGAGAGGATGAATGAGGGGGCTTCCGGTGTGAAGGGGGAAGACGTGAGAGTGTGGAGAAATGTGGAAGCGGCAGGCCCAGTGGACTCACTGGTGACCTGGAGGACTGAAGGAGACCGAAGCCAAAGTTGTCACCCCATGTTTCAGCTTGGCAGGCCAGGTGGATGACGATGCCTCCATGCATAGAAACCTAGTCCCCAGTGTGATTATATCAAGAAGCAGTGCCTTTGGGAGGTGAATATGTCACGAGGATAGAGCCCTCATGAATGGGACTAGTAGCCTTCCAGAAGAGCCCCCGGATGACTCCCTTGCCCCATTCACCTGTGGGAAATGCAGCCAGTAGATGACCTCTATGAACCAGAAATTGGGCTCTCACCGACCCTGAATCTGCTGGTGCCTTGATCTCGGTCTTCCCCACCTCCCAAAATGTGAGAAATTGGTGTCATTCAACTTACATCATCTATGTTATTTTTGTTATAGCAGCCCAAATGGACTCAGACACCTCCTTGATGGGGAGGGATGGGCTGTCAGGTAAATTTAGCAAAGTTGTTGAGTGCAGGGCATGAAGGGAGTTGAATGCTGTATGAAGGCATTTGGCTCTGTAAACCTACCATTCCATGCGGGGGTTCTTACAGAAGAGAAAGAAGGTCAGAGAATATGACTTAGAAATTTAAAACACTAATCTATTTGCTATGGAGAGAGAGAGAGAGAGTGAAAGAGAGGTAGAAAGAGAGAGGGAGAGAGAGAAAGGGAGAAAGAGAAATAAAGTGAAGGAGAGGGGGTGGGGGAGAGAGAGAGAGAGAGGATGAAAGAGAGGGAGAGAGACGGAAGCTGAAAAGGAGAAAGTCCCAAGCGAGGACACGATTTTATATGAAGTCTAGCTTCAGTCTGATCTATAAAGTCATT
The DNA here is from genome assembly GCF_024362965.1 of Panthera pardus. Lineage (NCBI taxonomy): Eukaryota > Metazoa > Chordata > Mammalia > Carnivora > Felidae > Panthera > Panthera pardus. Next base: position 37,894,622 of record NW_026527013.1, read on the forward strand.
CTGCCTGAACCCTTTGAATCCTATATTAATCAGTCATTGGCCATCTGGATGCAGAAGGCTGGGGGCAAGCTCCAGTGAGAGTAAATTTTCTGTGTCCACTTGGTGAATGTTTTTGGGTGAGGTTAACATCTAAATGCGTGAGTTTTGAGTAAAGCAGATGGCTCTTCATAATGTGGGTGGGTCTTGCCCAATCAGTCGAAGGCCTGAATACAACAAAGAAATCCAGCCTCCCAAACAAGAGGGAATCCTCCAGCACATTGCCCGTGGACTTCATCTGCACCATCGTCTCTCTTGGGTCTCCGCCCGCCGGCCTTCGTACTGAAACTGTGCCACCAGCTTTCCTAGCTTCCAGGCTGCTGGCACACTGCAGAGTTAGACTTGCTGGCCTCCATGATCGTGTGGACCTATTCCTTACGCGAAATTTCTACATACACGTTCTCTGTGTTCTCCTTCCCTGGAGAATGTTGATTAACCCACCCCCTGCAGGTCCCTGTCTCAGAGGAAGCGGCTCCCGTCTGCCAAAGGCAAGTTTTCTGCAAAGGTCACAGGTATAAGCAGCAGCTGGTGGCTGGATGCCCCCGCCGGGCGAGGGGGCCCTGCTGGAGCACCTGTTTGGACAGCCCTTTTAGGGAGTGCTTGGACGATGATGTAGGAATAAGTAGCAAATCAAATTTATTTAGCTGTGGGGTAAGTTTATGGCCCTTCACAAATCTCTCCTCCATACTCTGTCTGCTCTTGCGGACCTCCTTTGAGTAACATTTATTAGCGGGGCAGCACAGGATGGCCCTGTAAGCTTCTCAAGATCTGATGTCAAAGAGAGATAGATGTCCCAATGCCAACTCTTGGCTTATCTTCTGAGCCGTATTTACCCATGTGACTGACTTTCTGAGTTTGGTTCCGTGTCTGTCTGACAAATATGGCGGATAACCTCTGTGTTAAGAAGATTAAACCGAAAGCTGTGGTGAAAAGCAAATGAATGTTACCTGTGACTACTGCACTCCTCTGTGCCAGGCTGTGAGTTAAGCAACTAAAAAAGGTTACCACCTTAAATTGCCACGAGAGTTCCATAACCTAGATAGTATTCATCTTATTTCCTAACGTGGAAACTGAGGTGCAGAAAAATGAAGACGTGTGCCCAAGGTCACCGGGCCAGGAAGTGAAGGAACTGACATGGTTCCCAGCATGTTTCGGGAAGTAAAGCCCTGACATAGTGTTTAGCTTCCGAGACATAGGATTCTAGAAGTGTTGTGACGTGATTCTCACTCTGTAAGCAGGAGATCTTGCTCCAAGGGACCTGAGGCTATAGGCCACTGTTGTGACGCTCATGGCCGGTGGGAACGTTGCAGCAAGGGAGGTGAGGGGTGGGCATGTCAAGGACTCCAGCCATCTTGAGTCCGACCCATCCAGTGGGCCTTGTGTATTCCCACTGCCTCCCGAGCACAGTGGCTTGGGGAGGCGAGGAAATGGAATCGAGAGGAAAACGATACTTGTAAACTCGATTTTGGTAGGTCATTTTGTTATGTTATCATTAAGATGGGAATCTTTGGCTTGAAAAAGTCATAAACTGAAAACCTGCTTCATCTCTGAGTTTTCACAGATTTCAAGGATTTGGTCCAAATCCAGAGCCTCGAGACAATAAAAAGGCTGCTGAATGGTTACTGAGGAGAACGGCTGAACTCTCAGTGAGCTACTTCGACAGTATCTGAGGCATTTAATTTTCATGGTCTTGCAGTAAATTTAAAGGCAAATTATAAAAGTGAGGCTCGGTTTTGGTAAGGCTCCAATTTATGCGCTTTGGGCTTCTTCTAACTAGACTGTGGGGGAAGACGGCTAAGAAAGTTTAGATTTAAAGACTTTTGCCAAGGTGTCCTGTGTGAAAACTTCTAGCATTTTGTGGTATTTCCAAAGGCGTCTCATTGTGCACTCTTGGGCCTCATATTATTCACGGGTTTGGAAAGTGGGCCTTGGCTTCTGGCAGGTAATATTTTAATGAGCAAGTGATAAGTTAGAGACCATTGTCTAGCGTGTTTAGGGAAATCATGCTGAATTTGTTTCAGCGTTAAAATTTCATTATTGCGTTCGTTTCGTGGTTTGCTTTCAACAGAGAGCGAGGCCTGCAAGGGTCTGCGTAATCATTGAGACCTCAGAGCCTCAGTTTCTTCATCGGCGGCGTGTGATGTGATTAACCATCTCATGGTGACGTTTCATGGAATCAGTGGCATTAATTCAGTAATCATTGTGAAAACTTAAAGTTGTTGGCATATATTAAGTATTTCTATAGTCATCATTAACAGGAAAAAAAACCCCATCTGTTACAGGAGGAACCGAATCGTTTGTAATCCACGAGACTGAAGAAGAGCCATCTGTGGGTTTCAACCTAAACAGTAGTTGGACTCAGGTATCTGACTGAATAGCTCTGAGGAAGGTGGCCTTTAAAGGAGAGAAAATGGATTTCCTGTCTACTCTGAGCTTCAGCCGACTCTGAGAAGGCAGAGGAACAGTTTCTTGGTGCATCAGGGTTTCGTTTTTACAACTGGTTACACACACAGCCCTCCTCGGAGGGTTCAAATGGGTAGTTTAGGAGAAAAAACCCATGTCTCTGTTCTTGAAGGCCAATTTGGGAGTGCATATCTGGGATTTGGGATCTCATTGGGAAGTCTGCGTTATTTAAGTCTCTAAAACGAGCCCTTCTAATATGACCTCAAGCTAATATGCGGGTTTGTTTGAATAACAGCTTCAAGTTCATTTCTTCCACCCGCCTCTACTAAGCAACCCGAGACACAAGTATTGTTTTCCTGTGAGCAGTGGGCTGGTCAGGTAACAAATTGCCCCAGACTTTGGTTGGTGAAACAGAATTCAAGCTTATTTCAGTTGTTCTGGGCTTTAAAAAAGGAAAAAAACAAAACAAAACAAAACAAAACAAAACCTTTCAGAGGCTACTGATGTGAAAATACTGTGTTCTTGCCAGGGATTCTACAGATGACAGAGCTCTGTGCTTTATTTTTCTCTTGCCTCCACCCCCACCACCATCTCTCGCCAGACAGAATAGGTGAAGAGGTTGAACTGTAGATCTCCTTTCTCCTGTTTTGCTGCTTGTGAAGTCTGCCAACAGAATCCACCTTGACAAAGTCAAGGACTGTGCGTTTAATGTTGAACTGAGTGAATAAATTATGCATGAAATTGTGCCAGAGTCTCTAGTGTGCAGAATTGCTCCTTTTGATATGAAAGGTTAATTCAGAAAGGAGTCCAAAATAGCTGGAAATTGTGGGGATAAGTGGATAGTATTCACTGTTGTGAGCTGTTATTACTAGAAATTGCATTCCCTCTCTGGCTTCCCCGGAGATTTCGCTTTGCCAGTGAATATAAACTGTACTCAATAGAATAGCATTTAGGAGTAACAAGAGTGTATGTCCACACACAATAAAATATTCTAATGGCGTTTTAAAAAGAAGTTGTACTTTTTCATGTATATCATGCACCCCAAGGAAAAATTTCTATTGCATTTAGGTCAAGAACAAGGCATATCAAACGTAATGAGTTTTGCGCCTCTATGCAACGGACTGCCTGGGACTCCCGTTTCAGAGTCGGGGCTGGTCATGCCAGTGATTAGTTATGCAAGCCCGGTTCCTGATAAAGCCCAAACCATCCTTGCTTAAAGAAGGAACAGCCCCCAATTGTTTTATCACTACATCTTACACATCCAGCTTTAATTCAATCTTTGGTAAATTTATGAAGCTCTTCAACCTGTTTCTCTTAAATGTCCTTTTTACACACATCCTTATATCATTTTTATGTTAGTTCATTATTTCCAGCAGAAAAACGTAGTTGTCTGGAAAGCTACATTTTACTTAAAATACACACACACATATTTTTGGAGCTTGTTAGAGACTCCTTTTTGTGTTTCCATCACAAGGGAACAGAATTGTGCCACCAGACTGTGGAAGTTGTTTATTTTTGTCCCTCTCATGTACATTTTCAGAAATCATCCCCTTCTTAATCTCCACTGGGGACTGGTAGTTTTTTCCTCTAATTATAAAGTGGTCTCATTTCTGACCTGGGGTAGTTTTTAATTTTAATTCCTGGCTTGTGTTTATAAACTGTTACACTCTATTATCCTGTTGGGAACATCGAAAGAAAGGTTTCGGTCCTCTGTGTTGGTTTTAACAATTACATATTCATTCAGTGTCTTAAAATGTATTTTGGGGGAACCAAAGATGCATTTTTGATGTTTTTTTTACTTTCTGTGTTTCTCTTATCTGTATATTTCACATTAGCGATAAAGCTTTTAAAACACTAGATGGGTGACAGTGAATAGTGGTAGTATTTTTAAAAGTCTAATGGGAGTGAACAAAATTGATATGGTTACTTTTTAAAGGTATTCTTTATTTCAAATGTTTATGTGGAAAAAGATAGAGAACTCTTGGCATAGGGAAGGTATTCCTACAAATTTTGGCAGATGCTGGGTTAAAATAAAGTCGTTGCTCAAACGCCAAGGTGCCTGTGGGTTTTTTTTTTTTTTATGTTATTTTGTTACTTTATAGCATTACTGAGGAACATTTAAAATGACCAATCCTTACCCTACCCATTAATGCCAAGAGTGTTAAGTTTCTTTATTCTGCTGTCTGTGACTCATTAGTCTGAGTTCTGGACAGCAAATTGGCAAAATGGGCTCTTGTCACTGGAAATTGTTCCTTCTGCACAGTGAGAATATTCTGTGCCTGAGGGGTTGCAAACATTTTTTCTCATGTGAACCTGAATGCCCCAGGCTGCTAAAAGTCCACAATTAAGTCACAAGGCAGTATGGAATTGTGTGTAATATTCCGATGACTTGATTACAGGGGTGTCTGCTCCTGCAATTCTAGATTTGATGTATTTAAAATGTTTCAGGCCAACCAAAGATGCCTTTTTGATGCAGATTCAAATGCCTCCAGCAGATCAAACTGAAAAGTCATTGAAGAAACAACTTTGTAACATGGAGGGTAGGTATTGAAGGTAGCAAAGGTGCTGATTAGTGTGTAATTATATTTTACACAATTCTGCAAGGTGAACTAAATAGTAGAAGTTTCCATAGAATTATGTGACATACACGCACACGTACACAAACTAAAAAAAAAACAAAAAAAACAAAGATCTTTTAAGAGGTGCTCAATCTAGCATTTATATATATTTATATATGGATATAGGTATATTTGCACACCTTTATCTGCATACAAATGTTTTTACGTATATATCACATATAATGCAGGTAATGATTTTACATATGAATATATTTTACATAGAAAATAACTGTAAATATTTAATATAATTTTAAATATGTTTGAATAGTTCTAATTGCGTGTAAATATAGTTTGTATAATTGTAAAGTAACATGTCAATGTATTGTTTAAATACGTGATTTAAAATTACGGTGACAGAATGCTCGCTTTTACCCCCGTCATTTTTTTTCAGGCAAAGAATCACCCAAAGAAACAATTTAGAGGCAAATGGAGAATCTTTTCCACAAGTAATTAATACCTTTAAAAGCATGTTTGAAATAATTAGGTAAGAGAATCAATCTCTTTTAAAAGCTTTCAATTCACCAGAGGCTCATTCACCAGCTCACACCTGCTCACCAACAATCCAAGTACCCTGACACCATCAACATTTTCTTTATCCACCATCCTCTTTCTTGAGGGAGAGGAAAGTAGATACACATTTTCTTAAAAATTTATAGAACCCCTCCACAAGGTCCAAAAGCATGATGCATTCACTGTTCGTCGTGAAGTGAATTTTTAAAAGCTCGGGTTTAAGATTGCATATATTAAATGCACATAAAATGAATATTTTGTTTGTGAAATATTAAACATGAGTACTTCCTCCCCCTCCCCCACCGAGGTTGTGAAGCACAAATATGGTCCTGCCGTGCGCCTGTGCTATCTATGTTGGGACAGTCTGGGGCTTTATTAGCTTTTCTTTAAATCATACAAATTATTCCTTTTAACTATAAATGATCTTTTCTGTTGCGAAGTTTCCTTGACTCAAGATAACTTCACAAAAGCATGTGTAAGTTAACCAGAAATGCAAGGAAAAAGTAACTCTTGTTCAGAAGCGATTTATCTTTTTAAGCATCACTTGGGGGCGATATAAAAGGCAATTCTTAAAATGCAAGTAATCTTTAGGAAAAATATTATGAAAGGACTTTATTAGTATTCCGTTGTGTTGTGTTAGCATCCATTTCATGGGAAAGATGTTTCATTTTAACAAGATCCTCCGCTGCAAGAAAATTAATTTTTTTTCCCTTTGGCACAGCTCCAATCTTTCTTTTTTTCTTTCTCCTCCCAGTGGATGAAATGATCAGAGCAGAAAACACATTTTTATGAAAGAACAAATTTACAGGTGAATGTGACCAATGAAAATATTTGAAGTTAAACAATGAAAATCAAGTGATTGATGCAGCTCTTTTTTGGTGAACAGTTTGGAGTTCTGCCGACTGGTTAAAAGGAATGGCCATCTACCCCAACTAGTGAAGGAGCATGTTTTAATCCACTAATGTTGCATATTGATCTTGGAAGATTTGCAATGTGATACGTGCGATAGATATTTTTGCAGCTGGTACCAAGTGTATCCAGTACTAATATTTATTTTATTATTCATTACATTCTTGTACTTTCCAATTTTTAGGCATAAAATTTGATATTTACCCTTGAAATACTGAAAAAAAAAATCAATTTTCCTACCCTTTGGAAGTCTAGGAGAACGCTTTCTCTTTTGGTTGCATTGTGGATTGGTTTCCTATTGCTGTTGTAACAAATTACAGCAAATAAACCATGTCAATTGATTATCTTACCATTCGAATTCTCACTGAGTTAAAATCAAGATGTTGGCAGGACTGTGTCCATTCTGGAGGCCCTAGGAGATTGTTTCCTTGTCTTTTCCAGCTTCTAGAGACTATCCACAGCCCATGGCTCATGTCGTCAAAGCCAGCCTTGTTACGTCCCTGTGACCCTTCTTCCATGGTTCCATCTCCCTCTGCCTCTCACCTGAGCAGGCAAAGTCTCTGGTTAGGGACTCGTGCGCCGAGGTTGGGCCCATCCAGATAATCCAGGCCAACCCTCCACCTCAAAACCCTAAATGTCTGCAAAGTCATTTTTGCAAGGTAAAGTTACAAGTTCACAGGTTCTAAGGATTTGGATGCAAACATCTTTGGGGGATGAATATTCTGCCTATATGTGCAGAAAGGTGAGGAAAGTCGACAGCAACAGCAGTTGTTGCCTTTTATTTTGTTTGGTGCCTCTTTTTGTGCCCTCTACAAAAGTGACCACGTATGGATACATAGTCGGCACCCAACAATTATTTGTTGGGTAACTGAATGAAAGGTTGATCGATTCTCATCTGTTTTCATCAGACGGCATTATTTAAAGCATGTAGCTGAAGTGGGAGGGCATTTCAGGACTCGTCACCACCAGAGACATGGGAAGGTTTTACAGGGGTTTACTGACAGGTGTAGCAAATCCTGGGCTTGGTATGACATTTTATCAGAGGCGTGGGGGTATAATCAAACTAAGTGTCAAGTGTTCAGGTAAAGTCACAGTTCACACTCAGAGGTCTGAGTGCAAGCCTTGTACACCTGTTCCCTGAAGGAAACAGTGAGCAGAAGGTACATGATTCTGAGTATTCCTTCAATCTGTAAAATACAGGGAAGGGACCAAACAAAGCTCTGCGCACACAGGGCACCTAGAGTAATCTGGTGTCATGGATGATTCTTCTTGGCCACGGTGAACAGGGTTGTGAAGCTTCTTGTATCTCCTGAGGATTAATGGTCACGAACCTTGTGTTTGAGAGTAAGCCAAGCACACACCTGCCTTTGTTCCTACTTTAGAGATGGAAACCTGAAGGTAAAAGTGTTGGGTTTTGGACCATCAGACCTGCATTCAGATCTTGCATCACTGGGTGACATAATGTATTTATAAAATATGATAATATCTACCTTATGGATCAGGGGAGGGATTAAAGATATCTTTATTGTTCCTTATATCCTATATTGTTCCTATATCTTTATTGTTCCTTAGTGCAGGAACAATAAAGCAGCCACTCCACAAATAACAGGTTATCACTATTATTGTTCCTATAAAACTTCTCACCCAGCTTCTCATTTTGTCGGTGTTGTGTTTTTTTTTTTTTTAAATAGTATTCCTCTCAGATAATTCAGGGACTCAGCTGGTTAAGAGTTTAGGTTCTGGACTTATTCATTCATTTAGTTTCATTTTTTTCACACATTCCAGCATTTTCTATTACTGATTATTCACCGTGCAGTGGGCTGTGAATATGATAATGAAGAGAACAGATGCGGTCTTTTGCCTCATAGTGCTTTCACTCTAATGGAAGGGAGAGGCCATTAAGGAAACAGATTAAAGTTCAAATCCTGATGCTTCGACTTATCAGGTGTGTGGTCCTGGGCAGTTGACTGAACCTCTCTGAATCTATTTCCTGGGGTTAACAGAGCATAACTTGAAACATTAAATTACATCATGCATAGAAATGTTTAGCATAGTCCTTGGCACATAAGAATTATTCTTTTTTCATTTTTAAAATTATTATTTAGTACCTAAAGAAGTCATGGTACTATTTTCTTTTGATATTTTTTCCGGTTTATTTATTTTGAGAGAGAGAGAGAGAGAGAGAGAATCCCAAGCAGGCTCCATGCTGTTAGCACAGAGCCCGATGCAGCATTCGAACCCATGAACTGTGAGATCAAGACCTGAGCTGAAACCAAGAGTGGGACACTTAACTGACTGAGCTACCTAGGTGCCTTGATGTGGTCCTATTTTTGATGAAGAAGTTATACCTTTTATAGGGAAAGCACCAAATAGCATATAAACTTTTAAAAAAGTGCCGCTGTGTTCTAATCTTCCCTCCCTGATTCCTTAAGCTCAGTATTTTAGGGAATACTACTAATATGATGGCTCTCTTTTTAAAAATTTTTTTATTAAAAATTTTTTTTACATTTCTTTATTTTTGGGAGACAGAGAGAGACAGGGCATGAGCGGGGAAAGGGCAGAGAGAGGAGACACAGAATCCAAAGCAGGCTCCAGGCTCCCAGCTGTCAGCACAGAGCCCGATGCGGGGCTTGAACCCACAAACCACGAGATCACGACCTGTGCCGGAGTCAGCCACTCAACCAACTGAGCCACCCAGGCGCCCCTAATATGATTGTTCTTATACCTACATGTATTCCTATTACTGTTCTTCCTACTCACACTTTACTAGGGTTTTGCTCTGTGTCGGTCACTATTCTAATCCCAGTGGCTGTGTTGCGATACTTCATCCACATCACAGCCTCTAGGATGGATCAGGGGCTGTTACAGAGCACATTTCACTGCTGGGAGAATGGAGGCAAGAGGGTGAAACCCTAGGTCTACATCAAGGGTGTGACGGGCCAGAACTCTAACCCAGGTGTTATGACTCTGGGTCCAACACACCTCACAACGACACAGGATTTGGAATAACTTTCCAGGGAGGCCAGTTTCATGGCGGAGGATGATGTGAAATTAGAAGAGGAATATAGCCCTGAGATTTTTACACTGCTGCTCGAAGAGAAAAGATATAGGACTCATTTGCTCATATGTTCCTTATTTGATCAGGCTCTGAATGCCTACCCAGTACTGGGTGCTGTTCAAGGAGATGAAATCTGTGCCCTCAGGGAGCACTCAGTCCATTGTGGGGGCAGGTAGTGACTAGGAACAGGTTGTGAAAATAGAGTGTGCTGCCTCGTCCAACAGGTCTGGGTATGTGGTCCTCAGGGAAGTTGAGGACATCTCATCTAGCCTTGGGTGGCCAGGAGAGGTCTCCTAGAGGAAACAAGTTGTAGGGAAAATTCAAGATTTGCTTCCTAGAACCTTAGAAAATTATTTACTAAGATATGCAGATGAACGTATATCGTAATAGTTGAACATACGGGGTTTGGAGTTAAAACTGCCTGCTTTCAAACTCTATGTCTGCCATTTTCTGATGTTTAGACCTTTTCCTCATTAAGCGGTTGGAGCCCGCATCTGAAAAATGGGAACAATGAAAAAAAAGTACCTCTTTTTCTTTGAATGGTAGTGAAGACTATATCTAAAACTGTTGGCGCAAAGCCTGGTATGTGGTAAGTGTTCATTTATTATCATTGCCCTTGTCATTGGCATCATCATTATCATTATCAGTGTTTTTTTAAGAAATATGAAATGGCATGATAGGTAACAAAGGGATTATTTTGGTTGTTTTTGCTGAATTATTGAGAAACATAGTACGTTGGCCCTAATTTTGGGGCTGGAAAAATTTCAGACAAGTTACAAGTCCCTGTGATCTTATACAAATATATATTACTGGAATTGATGTGTGCAAAGAGCACAGTTTGTTTTTACCCTAGTTGAAAATGTGCAATGACATAATGTTACCCTTTAAGATAACAGAAGCCAGCTGCCCCATTCATATTTAAATATGAGTCACCTTCCAGGGAGACTTGCAAGATTCCATGTGCCAAGCTGGAAAAGTAAAACTTGCTAGCAAGGCAGGAAAGAATAAATTCACACTTGGAAGTTGGTATTATAGGCTAGAGGCCCCATCTAGCCAATTCCTTTATGGAGCAGAAAATAGCACCCTAGTGGCCAGAGAGAAGAACTGTAGCACTATGGCATCATGGTCCATGTTTTGGAAGCATGGAACCCTCCTCACCTTTGGGGAATCGTTTCCACTTGATTAAAAATATTTTGTGTAAGTGGTACACATGCCCAGGCACAAACAGAGTCTGCTGTAATGACTTTTAAAAAACAGTGTAGTTACTTTTTAATTTATCCCTAATTTACCTTGGGATTGAGTTGGCCAACCACTTTCAATGTCTTCCATTTCAGCAGAGCAGATCTCAGAAGCAAAGTAAAGACCAACTTCTTGACTATTGGTCCAATGAAAGGAAGGCCTGAAATGTCAAATAATGTGGGTCTTCATGAGTGTTTGCTGAGAACCTATCAGAAAGGGGAAGCCTGTGTGTGGTACTTGGGAACAACATTGAAAAATTAATTACGTATGTAAATTGAATTGACACATTGATGACTGGATGAGGTTAGAAGGCTGGTTTGAGGGAACAATCAGCTGCTAATTAGGGTTCCCCTCATGATCGAATCAGATTTGCTATGTGTCTGTCTCTGTAAACTTTTACCTGCATGAGAATTCAGTGGTCAGTAATAAAACGCGATTGAATCAAAACTGGGAAGTTAGTTCAGTTTAGGTATAGAGTAGACCACATCACTGACAACAGTCATGCTCACCCAGAATGGCAGTGGATGCCCCTTTCAGGAATAAACTTGTTAAAGAAGTTAAAACAGCAAGTATAAAGGGGAACTTGAATTTTGCCTTTCCGTCACATCTTTTGGAGGACAACGCAGCTATTTGAATTCTGAACTTCTGTTCAAATTCTACCACGTTAACAACATAATTCAAAATGCACGTAAGGATGTAACAGTGAAGATGTTCCGAGTAGCGTTGTTTACTTTAATTCAAACTGAACATAATATAAATATTTACAGCAAGCAATTAAGTAAATGATAAACACCCGTACAATCATACATTCTTGTGCTATTAAAGGAGCTGTTTAGAGTCATGTATATGGACATATAAAGATGGGTACTACAGATTACTAAATGAAAAATAAGGCAGTAGGTCTGATCTTGATTATCATAATGATCCCATTTAAGTGGTATATTTTTGTACACTATTCTTTGGATGAAAAAAATTTATGGGATGTCTCTCCTATTTGACCTCTTTCCAATTCCATTACCTTAATTATTAAATTGCTTTTGGTGGAGTTTTAATGTTTGTTTTCTTAGCTCTGTAAAAGATAACATTTACTCTTGTTAAAGAAAGTTAAAATATATAACCCATTATTTTCTCAACTCTGTAACTAGTTATTTATAAGAAAAGCAAAAAAACAAAAATTCTTTCCCACAAGAATATTCCTACTTTAACGATGTCCCCGTAATAAGCTGAATCTCTTATGTGTTCTTGATGGCCAATCTAGTATCAGTGGGACTCGATTAGAGAGTCAATATATATATTTCGTAGGAGTAAATGACAAAGACGCACCCCTAATCTGCTTGAGTAAAAGCCATCTCACCTCCTCTCTCTGCTGTCATCCCTCCAGCTTCCTGCAGTTATAGAAGCTGAGAGAGTAAATGGTAAATGGTGTCATACGATCATAAATGCTGCCTCCATTAATTGTGTATGAAGAAACATGTTATAATTTCAGTATTAAATTTCATTTTACATTGCCTTTAGGTTGTTTTGATAGTTCTGACACTGGATAAATTCTGCAATTCTGGGAATGCTATTCCACCTTGCATAATTTGATGAAATGAATTTTAGAATGATTCTGGCTTTAAGTTATATGGGAGGCTACATATGCCTGTATTTTGGGTCAGGATTTCTCATTCTCTCTCGATGCTACTGACATTTTGGGTTGAATAGTTTATTGCAGAGGGCTGTCTTGTGCACTGTAGGATGTTTAGCAGCATCTCTGGCCTCTACTCATTAAATGTGTCATTAAATGTCCCCTCTTGAATTTTGAACAATCAAAAACGTCTCCAGAAATTGCTAGATGTCACTGGGGGGGAAGGTGAATTGTCCTTCCCCCATCGGAGAAACACTGGCTTAGACTGATACATATGCATAGTGTTAATGGGTGTTATTTTGTGGTGGTGAGAACACAAATGATATCCCCCCTTTCTGTCTGCTTATCTTATTTAAGGTGCACAGATTGATGCGTATCACTCTTAGTTTAGAAAAAAGGTCAAAAGACAATAAATAGACAAATAAATGAATGAATGAATGAATGAATAAATAAATAAATAAATAAATAAATCACAGCTCTGAGAAGCAGAACACACAGTGTTAGTAGGTTCCTATGGTCCTTGCTGTTGTAGGGCACTTTACAATTTGCCCATACCTTCCCACACACATCATTCTTTTGGAGTCCTTCGATTTTATGAAGTAGGTGAATAGGAATCATTACCTTCCTTCTTTATAGATATAAATGCTGAGGTCTAGGTTGATGCCATCCAAGTGGTTATTTATAACAAAGGTTGCCCCAGAGCTCTGGATTCCTTAATTACATTAATCATTGAATGAGGGCCCATAGCCTTTTCTATGGGTGACTTGTAGGTGTGGCTCTGAGTTGTGTTTGCCCCAGGGAGCAGGGTGCATATCACTGTGCTTGGGTAGACTCCTTAATGGGAGATTGGAATTGACAAATAGAAAGAAGGGCAGAAAGATAAGGCCTCTCCCATTAAAGATGTGAACAATGGTGGGGTTTGACTTGGAGTCTGATTTCCTTGACTGAACTCCCACCCAGCGTTCCAAGACACTCAGGTTTTTAGTACACAAGGAGACTGACGACTGTCAGTCTTGGGAGTTATTTTCCGTAAAATCCTTTATGGATGCTGCTTCTCGGTCTTGGATGCATATTTATTTTGAGAAATTTTAATGGGATTAGTTCACCTACTTTTAAGAGAAACAGATCCTTCCAGATTTCCCTTTATATTAAGTTTCCCAGGTTCTCCCTCTCTCTCTTTTTTTCATTGGTGCATTTTCTCTCGTTCCATTAACATAATGGGAATTAAGCGTGTGCATCGGCTGGCACACATGCCCATATGCTGGGAATTTAATTTCTCAGTCTAGGTGTGACTTAGGTAAGGAACAGTAATTATTATTACCCATTAATATCAGAGTGCACAAAAATACCCTGAGAAGTAAATATTTAATATTTCACACTCATTGCCTTTTTTTAAAGTTTTTAATTTACTGTGTGCATCGCAAGCAAATTGTATGTCTTCTCTTCTCCCAGTCTTAAAATTAAGCTCTTTTAATTTTGAATAGCATCTGGTTGTTAAACACACACCATTTTATTTTCTTACACTGAGTGTGGAGCATTCCAGCATATCTGAAAAGGAGTCAACATACAGATATAGGTGAGTGTAAGAAATCTCATTTTAGATTTTAATTTTAGTTTCAATTTTAAGAGCATTAATACCTCGCCCCAGTGACTATACTTTTAATTTAACCCACTGTGATTGCATTCTCACATTTCAAAACTGACAAATGAATGGGGAGGAAGGGAGGGCTTTATGTAGTGTTGGACTTGGCATAACTCCTTTAAAAGCAACATTACCCATCTCTGGATCTTGGAATGCAGTGCAAAGAAGAGAGCCCAGCGCATAATTTGGTTCTCCAAATAATTCTTGAACTAATCAAATCAATCTGTGCCTTGTAACTCCTCCATTCCCTCTCTTGGCTTCCTGGTCTGTTGACTTTACATCTTCTCTCATTCTGCCCTTGGATTGACCTTCAGATCTGACCATTTGTCTTCAGGGTCGTGACTTTCTGTTCTGTGACTTGTTCAAGTCTGTAGGACTAAACTCTGAGTGTGGCCATCACTTATGTCATCAGTAAGCCCCCAAACTAAAGGATGGGTTCCGATCATCCTAATTTCTCTTAGCTTAGTAACGTTTAGGGTTGCAGAGTCACTTGTGTCCAAGAGCCAGATAGATAACACAGACGTGTGGAGTGTGCAGTGAGCCAGACAGTAGGCAGTGATGAGGACCTTGTCTGGAGCATGCAAGACTTGTGTAAAAGGGGGACTGACTGCCCTAGTCCTGCTCAGTGGTACTATTCCAGAATGTATACCCAGAGTGGCCAGATGTTTTCATTCAGAGAAAAGTACAGAAATCTAGACTTGTGGTTGAAATATCTCTATTTCCGCCTGTGACAATAAATCTCTAATTTTTACAAATTCTATTGCATAGCCATCAGGGAATTTTTAAATTTGACTGGATCTTTGATGGTGTTAAGGAATTATTATTTACTTCTTTGTTTAATTTGATATTGGTATTATAGTTAGGTTTTTAAAAGTGTCCTTATATTTTAGAAACATCCTCTGAAATCTTTCCAGATGAATGATATCTTGTGTAAGATTTGCTTCCAAATGGTCCAGGGATTATTAGAGTGGGGAAGTGATTAGAAATGAAGCAAAAGGTGTGAATAAAACATCATTGACAGTGAATTGATAATTCTTGAAGCTGGATGATGGATGAACATATGCATATTTAAATGTGTATATGTTTGAAGCTTGCACAATAAAGAGTTAAAAAAAAAACCCAAAAAAACAAAAAACAAAAAAAACAATCAAGGCCATAGGCCAGATTTGGCCCCAGGGGTTGACTTGCCAGAGCTGTCTCTGATCCAGGAATTTTTCTGTACCCGTCCTAATCTATTTATGTTTTCAATCTGTACTATATTTGGGTATAGTGTTTTTTAAACTTTGTCACAAACATACTACCCTAATGCAATGTGAGTGGTCCCTTATCCCATAATTCTTGAACTTCTTTGAACAAATGCCTGTTCATCCCATTTATTTGTACATTTTTAAACCTCGTATCATATTCCCTTGAGGTTTCATCCTTCCAGAAGATTTTCATTTCTTCCTTATTCTCTCCTCATTTAACAGTTCTCAAATTTATCCACATGCACTTCAGAGGTGTCTCTCTTTTGATCCATTGTGCTTTTTTTTTTTAAGACACATGGGATTTTGCACAAATTTCAAATGCGTCAGGTGTTGGAAAGAAGAGAGATTTATTTCCCTTTTAACTTTGTCACCCTTCTTACCTATTTTTCCTTTCTTTTCTTTCAGGACATGAATCTGCCTATTTATTTCTCCCTGTTTTGGCTGGGAACTCTTGGAGGACCACTGTGGTTTGCTGGGCTAATGCCTAGTACAAGGGCAGCCTTTCATTTATTCAGATATATTTACTGAGCTCCTTACTTTGTGACCAATTGTTTTAATCTTATTTTTCACTGCTTCAACTCCACTTCTCTCTTGCTAAAAGTGAGGTCATACTCTCGTGAAAAAGGAGAGTAAGTAATATTCCAATTATTCTTTGGACAATTTCTGTTGCCTTACTCTCGGGGTCTATACAGGCTGACCAGAGCCCCATGTATTGACTGATTTTGTTTCCTCTTTTTCTTTCCTGTTCTCCTTCTTAAGCAAACCTCAAAGTGACAGATGAAGGGCTCCTTGGAATTTGTTTCGTTTTTTACCAGTCTCTAATTTTATCACCTGCCTTGCCAAGATCTCTTCCTCTGTTCCTTTGTCAGCAAACGTTTATTGAGCACCTATCGTGTGTCAGGCACTGTTCTAGACTGTGAGGCTCTGTTAGTAAACAACACAGACCAAAACCTCTGCCTTAAATTAACAAGGAAGATAGATAAAGAGTGAATTTCAATAATGAGAAAAAGGATTTAATAGCTTCTTAACATCTACATCTGATGATCAACAATTATGGTAACTTTCATATTTTCTGTTTTGTTTTCTTTTTGCATACACTTATTTAGAAAGACCTCCTCCCTCTTTTCATCTTTCCAAGCCTCATTTGATGTTTCACATATGAGCTCTCTCTCTTCCTTGAACATATTGATGGAAATATACTATCTAGGTAGGAAATATACTGTCTTGAATAAGATAAAGTAATATTAAAATGCATAGTGTATCTAGAAAAATATTTATATTTCACATGGAACACTTTTATTAGGTGTTACGATACAGTGTTATTTGAATTAACAAAAGATACTCATTCATGTCAGGAGATAAACAGACCTTATCCATATATGCTTCCCGCTGTGAGTATTACGCAGGGTTCAGCCCTTATCAGTTGTGTATACTTTTCCAATGACAAGAGGCTATATTTTGATGCCAAAGTTAACTGGTGCTAAATTGAATAAAAGCCTTATCTATACAAACAAACTAGTTAAAAAAATATTATGGCATTTAGTCAACTAACCAGCTATGAAAGTAGCCGCATCCAGAGAAAACCTCGGTCTGTAAGAAATACCTCATCTATTTGTGTCCCAAAAAAGGCAGGCAGGAATTTATGTACATGATAGCCAGAGACCTGTGCAAAGAGGAAAAAAAATAGCTTCTTAATACTCCTGCTAAGTTACATCAGACCTCTTCATTTCTATTATTTTGTCACAAAATGACTCTGCCCAATTTTAGGCAAGCAAGAGTGCAGAATAAATTTTATGGATGATTTTTAATTTTTTGTTGAGGAGGAGGCTGATGACAGTGAGTTCTTTAAATACACCATTCTTTTCTATCCTCCCTCCTTCCTTCTCTCTCTCATTGAATGTTTATTTATCTTTTTAAGGTTATCTGATCCTAAAAGGGTGGAATATTTTTAATTCATTTTGAAAGAATGTTTCCATATACATTCTTAAAAATTTTGGATTAGTCTTGTAGGACTTTAACACAACACTGAAAATTTGGCATCTGTAAGCATAATTCAACGAAGAATTGTCTTTGCCTTGTTTGAGGACATTTAGTTTTGAAATAACAGCATTAGAGTCTTTTGAAAATAACAGAACATGAACAGAAAATTATTTCCCTTGGAAAAAACTGTAGCTAATTTTTCCTTTGGCTGATTTGCTGCTGAAATCACACATTCATATAAATGCCAAGCTATACATATGCATATACATATGTATATAGATGAGCACGTGTATGTGTGTGTGCGCGCGCGTGTGTGTGTATGTAAAATTCCACTCTACAATCATGGTATAAATTGGAGAATTTGTCTTTTTAAATTAACACTCATTCATATACAGGTCAGGAAGTAATGCAGAATGTTGGTGTTGCTAGCGCATTTCATCCAAGATTTCAATTAATTAAGTTTTACAATTCCCCCATGCAGTGGGCAAATACTGTCATTATCTCTGCTTTATTGATGGGAAATCTGAGAGTAAAATCTTGCTCAAGGTCAAACAAAATCCAGATCCTCAGAGCCAATGTGAAGGGGAAACTTGAGACATTTATTTGATATTTCAGTGGAAGATAACTCTTTGTTGAATGAATAAAATATACATATTAAATAAAGATTTTGGATCTGAATTGGTCAAAATAGCTCCTCATTTTTTTTTCCTTCTCAGAAAAATGCCATCAAAACTGTGAATTTAGTTGAATTTCGTTCAGCCTCAAGAGACTCGGTGCGTGCCTAGAGCCCAATTCAGTTCTATCAACCCAGTGTGGGGAAAGCAAAAGGGTCCTGCTATCATAGGGTAGGATGGACACTGAACTCCATAGCCGGAGCTATGTTTCTGCTTGACGTTAGTTGGAGCCTACAGTTCTAGCTTGCCTCAGTTTTGGTGCAGTTAAAGTTCCAACTAACTCAGAACAGATTTGGATATTCCAGACAGAATCACCAGATTGAACGAAAAAGTCTCCTAAAAATTCAGAGAGCTATGGGGACAATTACAGGTTTATATCCTTTGAAGTATAATGCATGTCCTGGCCAAGTTCTAGTCCCAAACCATAAAAACCTAGTGCTGACTTTGTGGCTGCAAGATAGAGAAGGCAGAATTTCGTTTAATGGATATTAGGTAATTGATCATTTAACTTGCCAATAATCACAAAGTGAGTCATCCCTAGGAAGTATCCTTGTTCAAAGTTCTTTTCTAATTACATTGTCTCATTTGTTTCTTTGTGATGATACAGGACCTGCATTCACTGAGCACTTGCTACTTACCAGGAACTGACTACCCAACATATATGTCTCACAATAGGTGGGTTCTAGTTTTGATCTCATTTTATGTTTGAAGAAACCAAAGGCAGAGAGAGAAAATAATTGCCTAAGAACACACAGCTGTCATGATATAGAATACAGGTTTGAATCTGGTTTGTAGTTCTCCGAACCCTAAGTCTCAGGTACTATCACTGCTCTTGCCAGTGGGCAGATATTAATGTACCCATTTTATGGATTGAGAGAACCGGTGAGGTTAATTGATCTATTTAAACTCACGAGTCTCTACTTTTTCCTAACAAAGAACTGACTCTACCAGATCACAAACGTGGGATGACAAAAATGTGTGCTGACTAGAAGGTTTTTGTATGTATTATTTGTCAAGTGACACGTTTATTGTACAAATAAATAATAATTGAGCTTGAATCAATAGAAATTTAATTTTAAAATACAGGAAGAGAACATTAGGTAAGCATTTTAGACAGATCATAAATTCGAAATTTAGTTTCTAAGGTTCAATTTGGTTACAGAGGGCTTTTCAGTCGTTTTAGGGAATAACACCATCATTTATACATTTCACCTGCAAATATTTAGAGTTGTCAACCGTATGTTTATTGTTAAGGGTCATATTTAAAAAAAAACTTGAAGATGCAGAGTCTCTTGTAGATCTTGAATTTCTCTGATGATAAAGATCTGCTATATGGAAAACTGAGTCATAGGGCACTGTGAAGTGCTGTATAGATTTATAGGAAAAGAAGGACCACTGTCAGTTGGCGTTAGTCGGGGATGTCTTCACGGAGATCATTGATCTTGAGCCGTGTCTGGAAGGAATAAGAGAATTGGGAATTGCTGAGAGCTAGGTGCTGGGCATATCACTCTACTGTTGCAAGGTTTATCATTCATGGCCAGAATACTCACTTAGTGCCCTCTCTTTGCCGGGCACTGTGCTATGAGCTGGGGATACAGCTTTGACAATGACATGTAGGTCTTTGCCCCCACAGATTATACAACCTGGAGAAGAAACCAACATTAAACAAGCAATGATCATAAAGTCTGTGCTACGGGAGCCCAGAGCAAGGGGATTTGCCTTAGTGTGGGAGTTGCCCCACCCCCAGGGCGGGGGGAAGTGCTCTTTTCTTTGATAAGAGACAAAAATGTCAAGAGATGTGCTAACTCTGGTTATTGGAAGTGTAGTTCAGACACAATAATTTTTCATCAGTGCCCGTCCTCCCTCTGCCACTCTGGTTATGTCTGAGCAAACTTTTCTGCTACTCTCTGGTGAGTATCTGGAGAGTTCAAGTTAATTTGAAAGTCATCCTGGGAAAAATATTATGAGGGCTCAGTTGTGCTCCTCATGTCCTATTTGGTAGTCGCAGCTCAGGGGGAGGTGCTACTGGCATCCAGTGGGATGAGGCAAGGGAGGCTACTGAGTCCCCTATAATGCACAAGACAGTCCCCTCTCCCACCTCCTCCCATAGAGAGAATCATCTGGCCCCAAATGTCAATAGTGCAGATGTTGAGAAACTCGGATCTAGATACATGAAAATTTGGGCTGAATTTGGGAAATCAGGTAGCTCACACTGGCAAAAAGCTGAGGATATATACAGATATGGGAAGGCATTTTGGTTAGAAATGTTGGGTTCATACGTCTTATTGTGAAGAGTCATGGATGGTAAGTCAGCTGAAGTTGTTTGTACTTATGAGGGACATCATTTCAAGTTTCTGGGCTGAGCCTGAAGTGTGTGGCAAAAAAGAACCATATTTAAGAAAGATGGGTCCAGTGACACATGAGAGGAACAGGGGACACACAGGGGACACGCCGAGCTGGGAAATGATCTCAATAGTGTAGACTGGAAGTAGGGGGAGCTTAGACTAGAAAAGACGACGGTGAAGATAGGGAAAAAATAAGGACACAGGCCAAGATGCTGTTAAGGCCATGACTTGAGAATGTGGCTTATGGGAGGTTAGGGAAGAAAAAGAGGTGAGGCCATGCCAAAGCTGAGAACGTTCACACTGACCCTGGCCTTCATGAGAAATAGGCAGAGCAGGAAGAAGGGCTGGAGCAGGGGGGATGAATTGGAGTTTGTACATGTTGTGGTTGAGATCCTGGCAAGGCCTTGAGTTGCAACCCCGGAGCCGGTGCATGTACAACTGTTAGTCAGGGGCTCAGAGCCATGACCGGGTCTGGGGACCACGCTAACATCTTTCTTCCAAGCCAGAGGTCCTAAACTGGCAACCTGCAGGCCCCATCTGGACTCCAGATGTGTTTTGTTTGGCCCGCATAGTGTTTTAAAATTCTTTAAAACCTCCAACAACATACACATCGAGAGACTGCATATAGAAACCCATCTTTTTAGCTTGTCTTGAAATATCGGAGCATCTGGCAATTCTGGGTTCTCATTTTTGCATGGCAGCAGTCTGAGCTGAGGCTCAGCTGCCCCCTTGAGATGGCATGATGTCTCCAGGTTGCCTCCCGCATCACTCCCTAATTTCACCTGCATGGCCCACCTGGAGCATTTATGTTCCTTGCCTCGAACCTGAGTTTGCCAGCCCTGGTTTACAGGCTGATTGCATTATTTACATGTCTCTGAAAGAAGCCTTTCTGGAGACTGGCTCCCTCCGCATCTGCCCATTACCACGCACTTCCCACCTACATCCTTAACTGTGCTTGTATCTACAGCATCTCCCATCCCTCTCTCCAGACTGACTTTCTTCTCTCTCTCTCCCTCTTTTTTTTTTTTTTTTTTTTTTGCTTTGTTTATTTCAAACTTTAAACGTGAGCAGGGGAGGGGCAGAGAGAGGGAGAGAAAGAGAATCCCAAACAGGCTCTGCACCCTCAGTGTGGAGCCTGATGTGGGGCTTGAGGCAGGGCTCAGATCCATGAACCACGAACTGTGAGATCATGACCTGTGCCAAAATCAAAAGTTTGGCACTTCACCGACTGAGCCACCCAGGCGCCCCAGACTGACTTTCTTCTGCTGCAGATATGCACAAGTCTCCCCCAACTTACAAAGCGTTCACGAGATCCCATCACCTCTCTGGTTCCTTTGCCCTTTAAGTCCATCATTTTGTTGGACGAGCGAATGATTACATGAGTGGATGAATCTGCTGCTTATTATTCATTTCTCTGAAGCCCCATATTCTTGTGGACTTTCTGAACATGCTTGTCTCTTTCCAACCGGCTTTTCAAACCCTGCGTTCTCAGACTGCCCTCTGAACCGCTTAGCTGTTTACCTCCTCACCCTGCCCTCCACAGGTTTCCTCGCCCTCCCTTGAGTATGCGGTGCATAGTCTCAGTGGCAGCAGCTGTGGTTGCCTTGGAAGGTTTGCTCTTCCCATAATCCCCAGCAGCAACTCTTGCTTTGCCTAACCGGGATCTGTATGCCTCCTCTGCAGGCACAGCTTCGAACAAGTAAGCTCCTGAACCGGCCCTATCCCCCCAAACAGATATCCATCCCAAGTTCCTCCTACGGGGAAATTCTAGAGCTGCCACTGCCCATCCCTGCGTCCACCCTCTTACTAAATTTATCGCATTCCTCCAGAAACCCCTTTGCCCTTCTTTCTAGAAATCTTATCCTTATCGTGGGAGACAGTGCAGCTGGGTGGTTCAGAGTATGAGCTGTGGAGTCGGGCTAACCTGAGCTTGAGTCTTAACTTCTGAGCTGAGTTGTATTGAGGATTAGTTAAGGTAATATTGGTGAGAGGCTTAGCACTGCCCGGCATATTTTAAGCGTCATCAGCGGCAACATCGTCATTCTTCATCCTGATTCAAGACCCACTTGTCTGCGATAAATGTTTTGCAACAAAGTCAGTCCCGAGATCTCTCCCGCAAGTCATAAAGCTCTTTGTGTCTGGGCTATCTGAATTCACCCATTTTATAGCTCATAATGATATGACTAGGCTATGAGCTTTTGGCAGACAAGAAACATGTTTTCTACCTCTTTGGGCCCCCAATAAGCATATTCTAAAGGCCAAATACGTACAGGGCTTTCCATGAATCTGGGTAGGATAAAAAAAAAAATTATTTGAGACTGCGAAGCACAAAACTGTTTTAAAACAGAGTTCCTCTGCCTTTCCATTTCATTGGAAGGAAACTGTTTTGTGTTTCTTACCTCTCTATTGTGCTGTCTAAACAACAGGAATAATAAAATAGTCCAAGTACTAACCCAGCAGTCACTCTCAGAAAACTGGGAATTGACACTTTAATGAAGATCATGTAGTAAAGCATTTGGCCAGAAGATGGTGCAGTGTTCCAGGGATCGTTCCCTCTGAAAGTCAGAACCGATTTTTAAAGGAATGAAATTGCCATCCAACCAAGTCTATAAAGAAACAGAAGAAAGTGATGCCAGTTCAGCTCTGACACCATCCTGGGGCTTAGCAAGTGTCATGCTTTCATGTAGTTTCTTACTTCTAGTGCCTAGCATAATGAGCTGGAGGAGCCTTCTAATTAGCTAAATATTATTGTACATCAGAGTGGGGCCATGCTTCCTGTACATTCTTATTTGTGTTTTGTCAGCCAAGGGAAGAAAGCTGTCAGAGGCAGGAACAGATGTAAGAAAGGCACAAAACATGCCAGAAGTCACGGCACTCCCTTACTATTGGATGAGTCGTTTCGCTTTGCGTATTTTTATTCTGATATTAGCATGAGTCCTTCACGTGCGTGTGTGTGACTGGTGTGCATGCAGTGCGCATGTGCCCAAGTTTTGCCTACCCTTGACAAGGTCGTGTGCGTGGGCTGCGTTGCTTAAACATCCTCTGTAAAACGCGAGCGGACTTGATTCTCCCCTTATTATTTTCCATAATGTGATGAGTCAGTAAAGAATATTGCGCTTTGCTTAAATTTCCTGTTTACGACGGTTGGAAACTAATTAAAAAAGGAAGATTCAAAGTTGGTGCTGATCAACCGTCTTCTATCAAGTTTGTGTATCATGTACTGGTTCCTTTTTTTTTTTTTTTTGCCATGTAAAGTCTTCTGAAAATTGAAAACTAATTTATTATCATGTAGTTATTAGCACAATCACAAAAGAGGTCACTGGTCTTTCCTTTAATTTCTGTCACAGGCTGCAGGCCGTATTATGCTAAATCAAGGATACGGGGAGATAATTAACATAGCAACTCTGGCAAGTTTAATAGGTGAGTGATGAACATTGAGAGTTAGGTTTCAAAATTCATGTCTTAATTACACCCGCCTGAGTGTTGGTGATGAAGCAGTGTTCCAGCTTCTGGATCATGGCTACCCTCTGTCAGGCCCAAGTTTTTGTGAGTTGTCTGTAAAAACTGTTGTTAGGTCGAGAGACTTCAAGGAATAGGGGGGAAAGGTGTCTTGTGTTTTGTTTTAAAAAGTGATGTTAGATCCCTTACGCGATTCCAGTGTGGGGCTCTTCCAGAAGAATCTGCTGTACTGTGGCAGTTCCCACCTGGGATGATGTCGTCCCCCAGGGGACAGCTGACACCTGCCTGGAGACATTGTTGGTTGTCACTAGTGGGGTTTAGAGGAGAGTGCACGCTGGCGTCCAGCGGGTGAAGACCAACGATGCTGCTAAAATTCCTACAACGCACGGGAGAGCTCCCGCAGCACAGACTTGGCCCCTCATGTCAGTAGTGCTGAGGCTCAGAAACAGAAACATCTAGTGTATCTGTGCCTTTTCTGCACCGCTGCTTGCCAACAGGTGTCACCACAGCCCCTGTTCTATCTGCAGTGTTGTCGGCGAGAGAGTCCATAAACCCTTGTAACATATGGAATGAAATCCCAACTGCAAAGCTTTTGTGGAAGGCAGTTACATGCTGGTGAGCTGAGGCCCTATGCAACCAAAATTGATCAATTACACAAATTAAGCATAGCCCTTAAGGAATTTATTTTATTGGTCTGGACATCTGTTGCAGTATTGTCCAAATCCAAAACTCAAATGGTGCCTCCGGTTGCCAAGTTAGGCAAGAAAATCTAGTAGCTATAAAAGTACAACTGAAAACCCTATATTAATATCACGTCCATCTGCTGAATGTTACATAAATATGCAGACTTTTTATTTTCCTTGGGAATAACATTTATTTTTACTGTGCCCAGTTTGACATTCTTATGACATTCTGTTCAGTTTATTACATTGTAACTTTAAATGTTTCTTCAAAAATGCATTTATAATGTTGTTGTTAATCTTTTTTCAAGGGTCTGTACCACCTGTTTAACTTACAGTTAAATAGAGAAGTCCTTTTTCTTATAGGAAGAATGGGAAATCTTTGGACAAAGAGGCTCAGAAAAGATTTTGAGTAACACTTGTGTAGTGTAAAGGGAAATTATATAACAGCCACGAATGCTAATATTCCATCCTGCTCTTTTACAAGTTGAAATGTAATCTCCATTTTAAACTAAATTAGCATCATTTCCAAACAGAGTATCATATTTATATCAGATTTATACAACCACATCAGATTACTATTAACATGTAAAATAGTCTCTTTTATGCCGCGGGTAAAAAAATAGATTGAAGAGAATGATTTGGTTTCAACTGTAATGTCAGGGATTTAAATTAATCTGAGTGGACATGTTTAGATTGAGAGTTACTCCATCACTGAAGAAACAGCAGGTAGGGGCGGATTTACCTTAAGAACCTGTTGGGATCCTGGCACGAAGAAAACCTTGCAGTTGTAAAAGTACATCTGAAAATCATGATGTTCCTATCATGTCCATCTGCCGAATGTTAAATAAATATGTTGGTTGGTTATTTAAATATGTTGAGTGGTTAAGCCAACTGGAAAATTATAGGATATGTGTAGGAAAACGTAGAGGGCATTTTTGTTCATGTTTTTTTCTTTCTTCATTTTCATCCTACGTATTCAGTAAAACACTTTTTAGTGGTCCATTATTGAATGGATTGCAGTCTAATAATAAGATAAGCTAGGATGATCAGGGAGACTTAAAAAGCAAAAAAAAAAAAAAAACCCCAAAAACAAAAAACAACCCAAAAAACAAAAAACAAAAACAAAACTAAAAAATAAATAAGTACCTCATAAAACAAACAGAAGTTGGCACAGACTCCTGGGAAACTTCCTTGTGTTATTTTCTGTTTTGAAAGAAAAAATGTACATGTATAGCATTTCATCAGATTCATTTTAAAGGACATGTTTTAGGAATCTTCATTTGAAAAGAACATACATTGACCCTACGTGAAAGGCTGTGAGATTCAGTACAAGCCTAACGATGGATGTTGTTTTTTCTTTAGTAGAAAGTCACACTGAATTTGTCACCATTTCTAACAGATTTCTTGGACCCTCCCACTTTGGGAACTAAAGAAAGGAGGGTTATCTAGATAAGCCCCCAAATAAACTCACTTTTAGGGAAACACATCTCTCATGTTAAAGAAGATAAACACTCAGAAAAATGAAGGAGATGTCTGAGGGTCTGGACTGACCCTGAGGGCAAGAGGAGCCAGTCATTTGCCATTTACGTATATGCTGAACTAAGCCTGTTTGAAATTTTCATGCCAGAGATTGCCATAGAAAAACGTGGGATGAGCAACTCATTAAGGTAGAAGGGCATCAAGGAACATTCCCCCAGATACACGTGAGACCCGAACATTTCCCCGGCCTTGGCTGCTTTCATCCCTATTGTTTTGAGCAAATCAGTTACTCTACTGGTGAAATAACCAATATGGAAACTGTCCCAAAATAATTTGTGAGGGGGCGGGGGGAAAGTCTATAGAAAGGCATCTGTAGCCCAGAATTCAGCACTCTATCAATATCTAGGGATCCTTGTGATTTATACTGATGCACCCACTTAAGTAGATGGATGGTTGAGAAGAGGAGGTAACTTGCTTTTGGAGAGATTGACTCTAACTGGCCCAACTAAGAATCGCTCTTTGATTCCCAGTAGTCTTAAAACCAACAGGCATTTTCTTTTCCTCTTATAGAACTGCTGCATTTATTGAAGTCATAAGCCCGTAGTCTATCTTTAGACTCTTGATGTAATTTCTGAATCACCAACCATTTCTGAGACCACAAGATATTTAAAAATAAGATAAGAAATATTGACTGAGACTCCCTGATGCCTGCAAGGGAAACGAAGATACCGTGGCAGAGGTTTACAGTGGAATTTCTCTCCTGTAGCTCGTGCACATTGAAAATGACATGATCTATCCCAAGGAATAACTTAAGGCCCGATCCACTTAAACAGCTCCAAGTGATTTATCATAAATGTGCTTATTTGGAACGTTTTGCAGTAACTGCTTATGGGAGGTGGTGGGGTTAACTACCAAAATTGTGCATAACTTGGGTCCTGTGTATGGCAATTAATCAAGAAATTATATTCTTTGACTTTCTAACAACCCACACAGAGTGCTACATCTGTGGTCTGTTTCAAGGGAGAGAGAGAGGGGGGACAGCGGGATGAAATATTTCTTCTAATAAAATGCTAATGGCTTTGTTTTGGAGAAAAATATATTGAATTATTGTGGAGTTAGATTTATCTGTATGAGGGTTTCTCAAGTCACAGTCAATAAGTACTTATGATGGAAAAGCAACTATTTTCTGAGTATCACGCTCCACGCCTCTGAATGACTTCGGGATTGTGGCGAGCCCCCTCCACAAGGCTGAAGCCGGAACACAGGAATAAACGTTGGTGTGGAAAACTGTAGAATCAAAGGCTATTGCTGTGGGCATTTACTGAATTTTCAAGAGGATTATTAACCAAAAGCCTGTGGGAATATGTTAATAAAGACAAGGAAGGCATTATCATTTATTGGTGGTATCCTTCGGAGGCATATCTTGTACCTCCTTGGTCGTGCTAGTTAGTACTTCAGTTTTCACAGCAAAGGTTGTCAGAGAATGCCTGCTGTATTTCGGAACTCAGACCTCACAACTCCAGAAGGCTTCTTTTACACACTCAGTGGCCAAAAACTTAAAAGAGGTTAGCATGATCACAAGAGGGCAATTTCCGGCCCCCAGAGTGGTTCTGTAATGTCTTTTCCCTCCCACGGTCCTTTGGGATGTGGTTCAAACTGTGAGTCTTAATGTTTTATTTTTCAACCATTAGCTTGTTAAAAATTACAATTTAACAAACATTTAAAGTGCATCTGCTTTGTTGCAACACTGGGCAGGTGACGGAAAGATGGGGTAATACCTGACTTCCACCTGATAGGATCTTACCGTGCAGCAAAACTGACAGAGTTATGAGAAATATTTAGAATGTGGTAAATGCAACCCTAGTGAAATGGTCTGGCTCTAAACCCTTACTCTATGCCAGGCCCTGCATCATTATTCACATTTACAGACAAGGGAGCTTGGCTTGGACAGAGGTTGGATCCTGTAGTTAACAAGAGGAGGGGCTGTCATTTAAAGGGAGCTCTGTATGGTCTGGGCTCCCACCCACCTTACACTTGACTCACCTGCTATGTAGGAAGCATAAGCTGACATTGACAGAGTGCTCATCGCAAGCCAGGCCCTGTGTTTAAGGGCTTTATACCCATGGTTTAACTTAACCATCACAACAAACCTATGCAGTAGATACTGTTATCTCCAATTTACAGATTAGCAAACTGAGGCTCTGAGAGGAGAAGCGGCTTAACTAAGTTTGTGCAGGTAATGTCAGAGGCAGAGTAGTGATTTGAACATAGGCTCTCAACCACTAAACTTGACCTCTATGCAGTATGAGGGGGAATGTTATTTTCTGCCTGGGGCAATGGGTAGGTATAATGACTGGGGCAAAGAAAGTGTAAGAGGACCAGAGAAACTTAGAGACAGTCTCATTCAGGACTTTGAGGATGATAATACTTGCATCCACAATTCCCTCTGATCTGCGTAAGTTGAAGGATCTATTTCTGGACCTTCCAGAAATGTCTCTTAAAAGTTTGTAGATCCGAATTTTAGTGAAAATCTATGTGATTCCTTACGTTGAGAAAAGGCAATACAATGTCTGGGAATTCAGACTTATAAAACTCATATAGAGGTATTTTTTAAACCTTTTTATTTTGAAATAATTGTAGATGTGTAAGAAATTGTAAAAACAGAAGAGAGGTACCATATACCCTTAACCCAGCTTCCCCCAACGGTAACATTTTATATAATCATAATATGTGTCAAAAGCGGGAAATTGACTTTCAGAAAATACTATTAACCAGACTACAGACCTTATGTGGATTTCATCAGTTTTAGGCACACTATTGTTTTGTATAGTTTCATGAAATTTTGCCACACGTGTAGATTTGTGTAAGCACCAAGAGGTAGTTCTTTTTAATGCTGGCCTGAAGAAAAAGTAAAGTAAAATGTTTTGAGCAATCAGTCGTTTTGTTGGACGGCATTGTTATGTTTGGGGTTTACTTTGCCAAATATCCTACTCTTTTCAAATAATTCATGTTTTATGGAATATTACCCTGGTGCAAGAATTATTATTTGTAGCACAAACAGGTTACACTTCATAGAAAACACCTCCCCTCAGAGGATATAAAATGATTCCATCAAAAAAATTAGGCTCCCATACATGTCTGACTTAAAGCTTACCTGTTAGATTTAATTTCTTTTTTATTAATTTTTTTGAAAAATGTTTTTAATGTTTATTTATTTTTGAGACAGAGAGAGACAGAGCGCAAGTGATGGAGGGGCAGAGAGAGAGGGTGACTCAGAATCCGAAGCAGGCTCCAGGCTCTGAACTGTCAGCACAGAACCCAGTGCGGGGCTTGAACACTTGAACCCACGAACTGTGAGATCATGACCTGAGCTGAAGTCTGATGCTCAACCGACTGAGCCACCCAGACACCCCAGATTTAATTTCTTAACATTTACAGATGGAAGTGACAAGCTCTTGTTTTGTGTGTGTGTGTGTTTTGTTTTGTTTGTATATTTCAAATGGATGAATAGTCAATACCGAACTGAGGTGTATTTTGAAGGACATACATTATGTTAACATAGGCTACTGTTCATTGTAATTCTGTGCCTTTTATTTGTATCTCTTTTTTTGTCAGAAGGATTCGGAGGTAAAAACCTAAGTTTTTCAGTATGTTCCCCAGAGCCCCAAATGCATGAAGGGTTAAATTTTAACGAACACATACCTTCTCGTCAATGTGCTTTAAATTATAATTTTAAAAGCCAATCATTTTCTTTTTTGACTGACATGTGGCATTTTGGAGAAATTTTTAAATCTTCAAAGTCTGTAAGAGATGAATTTGGGGGGCTTGTAGCTACTGTATTTAGAACAGAAAAAAAAAGGATAAGCTCATCGTGAAGGGGTTGAATTAAAATCATTTGTAATTATGCATCACAAAGAGACACAATCACAGAACATCCATTTATATGTACACTGTGCATCTGCTTCTGACCCCAGCTTTCTGGTTTCTGTCCCTTTCTTTACAAAATCTTCAGTTCTGCATAGATGCACACATTAGAGAGGCAATTGGGGCTAATGATTTAGGAATGTGCTAATTAATTCTCATTATGTCCCGTGAACCGAGAGAAAGAAGTGAAAGGTTGTCTGCATACGCATATATACTATGTATGTTTTTCCACACTGTTTTTCTTCTGAAGGAAAGTTATGCTGTGTTTTTTTTTTTCCTCCTTAGGTTCTCACACACAGTGACAGCCAGCAGCGTCCGAAGTGTTGACATTATGACTTAGAGATGTGATAAGGAGAAACACGAACTGCATTTTCTGTAAGTAAATGTGGTTCCAGCATTGAGAGAACATACGTGATCAAATACCTGTTCTCCTCGAGTTTCTTGATTTAAGCATTGTGATTCCTAATTAGCAGTTAGATTGCATTTATTGTTACTTTGCTTTTGGTTATCAATGATGATCAACCTTTGCGAAACGAAGGTATGTCATGTTAGGGATACTCATGGCTTTTTTTTTTTTTAAAGGTTTTAACATTTGATAATAGGTTTTCCAATAGCTTGAAGGGTAGCTTTTAGCTTTTCTTTTTCAGTCGAAGTACTTCCTGAGTTCTGTCCAAGCCCTCTATGGTTAAAGAAAAGACTTTTTGACACTTAATAGACAATGTTGTGGCTTCCCACCCTCGTTTCAGACAAATGTATAAGCATTTAAACAGCTACATTTTACTACCATAATTGAGACACCTTGCAGAAATGGCAATCATAGGGTGACTTGTGTCAATAATATTCAGAACAAATTTTTTGAAATTTTTTGAAACTTTCAAAGGTACCTCCTCTCTGTCTCTCTCTCTCACTCTCAATTCCTCCCCTCTCTCTCCCTACCTCCCCCACCTCCATTCTTGTAAATATTAAGCAAACTCTTTGCATTTTTTCCCATTTTATTCAAGTTGTCCCGAGATTTCCTTTGGGTTTCGCAAAACTCCAGATGTACTACCCAGATCAAAACAATCAGCGAGGACCAAGGTGTTCTTACTTCCTGAAATGAAAACAAAATAGATGTTCAGAAGGTTCTGTTTTGCTCTGGCTACCAGCTTGGCTGCTTGCTCTGAGAATATTCTTGCTCCCAAGTTAGTTCCAGTTCTGTTTATTCCGCCCTGAGCGCGGTGAACTTTCCAAAGCCATCCTCTTCAAACAACACATTTTTTTCTGAGCTGGAGTTTATTTTGTGCCCAGCCTTCATTGCGTGGGTCCCATGAATAATTCTAACACAAAGAAAAACTCTCCTTCTGACCAGTGAGAGAAGGGGGCCGAGGATCCAAGAATAGAGATAAAAATTGCAAGTTTAATCCAAAAAGCAAAGGGCTTGGGAAAAGAGAGAAAAGGAGAATAAATAGATTAGCAAAGTAAAAAATAAAACCTTTCAGTGAAGATTTCAGTACAAAACAGGTGTCTGATGAAGCATAAGCAAAATATACAGGAACACATTCAGCATATATGGGCCATACACCTGACACAGATTTTAATGACTGGGTTGTTTTCATTATGAAATAAATATGTATTTCTACAAACGAGAATTTTCAGCAAATATTTACATCTGGAAACCTGTGATTTCTCGATTGATAGTATAAAATGAGCCAACAGCCCTTTGAAAATAGTTGCGTTAAATGTAAATTTTTTTGGTTAAAAAAAATTGGTTCAAATGATCTTTGACCTCTCTGGAACGTTGAAAGGGGTGGAATTTTTGGGTATGGGCATTGTCCTCATAATGCCTCACAGGGAATTTAATTTTAAAAAGTGAAAAGAAGGCAAAGGAACTCTACTTTTTATTTTAAATTAGCCCAGTGCCTAGTCAGAGATGAAAAAAAAAAAAAAAAAAAAAAAAGAACAGCAGCAGAGTAGGGGACTCTAGTGGCCATACTTAGGAGGCTCACACTGATGGCCACAGCCAAATGGCATTATTGAGATCTAAATAGTTTGTGACTGCCAAGTGTGCAGGTACAATATAATGAAACTGTTCTACCCCTGTGGACTTCAGCATCAACACATTTCTTTTTGAGGCCATGTAGAACAAGGGACTAGTTGAGAAGCGAAATGTTCCAGCCATGAAGAGACAGGAAACAGATTGTTGTATTTCATTTATTTATTTATTGAGTGCCCATTATTGGCCAGTTCTGTCTAGCCGGAGGGGCTGCAGCGGTGGCCAAGGCAAATACAGTTCCTGCCCTCATGGAGCTTATAGTCTATCAGAGAGATCAACCCGGGAAACAGTAATAAGAAAGTGTGAAGGGTGGGGGGCTCCCAGAAGAAAGGGGTTCTTGCTTTAGCTGGCTTTCCCCTCCTTCCCTCCCTGCTCTCTCTTGTTCCTTTCTTCCTTCCCTTTTTCATCTCTCCCTTCCTTTTCTTTTCTCTTTGTTCTTTTCTGTCCCTCTCGAGCTTTCCTTTCCAAACAGAATTTAGCCAAGCTCATTTTTAAAAGAAAGAGGTGGCCTACGACAGTGGTTATAGCTGTAGGCTTGGGAGGGTGACCCAGATTGGAATCCTGGCTATCCTGGCTCTGCCATTCACTAGTTATCATCTTGGCCAAAAGAAATTACCTCCATTTCTTATTTTATTTTAAAAAAGCATCTAAAAATACTTAGTTCACAGGAATGTCCTAATAGTTAGATGGCATACTATAACTGAAGCCTCTGGCTCATTTCCTGACAGATAGTGAGTGTGCTGAAATTATTAGCTGCTGGCATATTATTATTAATTATTACTATTATTATTTCACCTTGTATGCTCTAGAAACAATGTCTTTATTATAAAATCGCTAAGAAATAATGAATGTTATATTAATAAATTGAAAATTTTTCTCTGAAAACACCTGACTAGCTTTGATATTATATAATTCCTTATCTCTCTGATTTTTTTTTTTTGCCCATTCACAAAAGCAGGGTTTTTGAATGTTAAAATTAAAAAATATCTTCACTCAACTAGGTTTTTAGATAAACCTTTAAAATCTCTGCCACATCAGAGGCACTTGCTATCTTCTCCTCTAAACATTTTGAGGGGTAAAGATCGGACCAAATTTCAATTAGCCCCTTTGACAGAGAAATTTGTTAGTATTTACTCTGATTCAAGAATGATTGAGACACATTCCTCAGTGTGTCCATACAGAGTAATATGAGAAGATTGTGTCTCGTGAAATCAGACTTACTGTATTATAGGCAAACCCTACATAGTTGCTATATGAATATGTATATACGTAATTTGATAGCAATACAGGCAAACTTTAAAAATTAGAATTGTTATAAAATTTTCCCTAATTAAGATTTCTGGTCAGTCTTCATGGGCACTTTTCTATCTCAGAAGGGCTCATAGAACCCTCTCTACATTTGTCCTCAGCAGAGCAAATAGTACCCAAGGTGAAGGTGACATAGTCACATGTAGAATTTAGATCTCTTTCTCTCTGTTTATAGATTGTATGGATGCACCTGTCCTTTCTCTCCTGCCACCCAGCCTAAGCTTTAGCATCGCCAAAAATCTCTCTCCGGTGAATGGCCCATTTAATCTCTTGTTTTCTGCTTTGATTGTATGATTCGATGTGCCTGAAATGCCTTTCCCTGCCGTGTTGAAACATTACTTATCTTTGAGGATGTGATGCCAACCACTGGTGTGATTTCTTTCCCAATCCCCCTGAGCAGAATAAACTGGTGTCTTTGGATCCCGTCGCTCTTTGTTCTTCGCCCTGGTACAGGATAGCTGCATAAGTGAGCGTCTTTCCCCGCCCCCCTACACACCACGAAATCCTAGATGGTGGGGTCTATGTCTTATTCACCTTTCCAGAAAACTTGATTCCTGTCTTCAAGGAGTTCCCAGTCCGGGCAGGGAGACAGACATATAAACACGCAATTATATTGCAATTTGGAAAGTGATATAAAACAATTGTCTAAATTAGTGCGCACAGATGAGCACTAATTTACTAAAGAAGCCTGCTCTTCTCACGTAAGAAAGGAGCAGTCGGCATGTAGGTGTAGTGTGTTTTCTAAAATAGCAATGTTTTCCCAGTGTTCTATCAATATTTATATTGTTGCTTGTGCTCTGTAAAAAAAAACAAAAACTCTCAAATGACATTGTATATCTAATGTTAGTGAGAAGAATTTAGGAGTCTGTTGAAACTGACATACAGCAGGAGCGAAGCTTACCACGCCAAACCAAATAAAGTATCACTGAACCTTAGCTGTAAGCTAAGACTTTAAGTGCCATTTATTTGTTGAGCTTTGCCACTCTAAATTGCTCAGTTTGGCACAAGAACTTTAAGAGTATTTATAGTTTAATTGGTATGTGGTTTATTTTTAATTATATTAAAATGACCTGCTTATATTAAAATGACATGCTTTCCAAAACCTCATATTGCCTGAAAAACATTGTTGTAGCAGTGAAAGGTTTCAAAATGTTATTCTACATGGGGAAAAGGATTTCAGACTAACACACGGTCCATATCTCAGTATTTTTGTTTGTGTGGAGCTCCCAGGACAGAGTTATAGAATCGTTTTCTGTTTTATATACAGCCAGTGTTTGGAGCTTTGGGAAGAAAAATTTTTTTTAAATTATTGCTATTTTTTGGTACCTGTCTTTTTTTTTCTTTTTTTAGTACTCACTCTGAGTCAAATTACAGCATGCTCCTAACACCATAACCTTTATCCATATATAGCCAGGCAAAGCTTTCTGCTGTTAAGTAGAACTTAGGAATACTTTAGAGAAGGAAAGCACTGCTATTTTTGAGCAAACTCAGAGAGTTTAGACGCATTATTTTGAAATGTGCTTCCTTAAAGTCAGAAGAACTTAATTAAGTTCCCAGGGTTAATTGTTTCTGAAGTGTTAACATGTCATTTGTCTATTCAAACTCTAAAGCAAATCTAATACGGGATTTAATAACCTGTTTATGTGAATAGAAATTTGGGGTGGGGGTGGCGTGGGAGACGAGGGGAAAGAAAGCTAATAGGGCTTTTTACCTAGTTAGTGGGTTTAAGGAAGAATGCTTTCTGTCTCCATTTGAAACAAAAGGCAAATCCTATGTTCAAAACTCCTTCTATTTGGGAGTATAAATTGGGATGACGAGGAAGTTGCGGAACAAAACAGTATTTTTATACTTTGTTCATTTCATATTTATCACTAGCTTGTTTGCTAATTTTCATTTGCAAGAGGCAATTCTTCCAGCTAACTGGGTGCCTCAATGGGCCACTGATTTCTTTGAAGTGACAGTCTGTAAATATGCATAAAAAAGGGATGCAATTAGCGTGTGTGTGGTTCAGTGCAGCCTGATTCCATTGGCAAGTTTACCCACAGTGTTGATAAGCTACATTATCTAGAAAATTGGCCGCTGAAAAACAGCACCTCTGATTGCCAGCAAAGGTTCCAGATAACAGGGTGCTGAAGAGAAATATAATTGAGGTTGAATATATTAACCAAGGTGTCACATGCTCCTTAGAAGCTCTAATTTATCAGCATGTTGGAATTTTTATTAACATTTGGAATGCATTTCTACCACACTAATGAAGTGGAATTGGCAGTTCAGGTTTTAGTTATTGTCATTTCTGAGAAGTTAAATGTAATTTCTCGTTAGACACAGTTATGTAAATATATTTGTTCAGGGGCTAAAAAAAAATTATACATTTTGCAAAATATAAATATGTTGTGAAGAGGCGGTGTGACAAATCAGTGATGGCCGAAGTCTGAAAACCAGCCACGCATTGATGCTGCATTTTGCACATTGTATCTCTTCTTTTGGGGGGGGGTGTAGTTTGAGAGAAATGAAGGAAGCTTAATTTTATTAACTCTGCGACTAGCTCGCCATTGTGAAAAACAGTGAAAATTAGCCACTGTTTTAGTAGGCTAGCCGTTGAAAAAGGATGTCATGATTAAAATATCTTTTTTAAAAGGAAAACTTACTCAAATTGTAAGTCGGAAGCATTTCTGGAGGATATTTGCTTTTCTTTTTTTCTGTCCTGTTTGAAAGACCCAAGACATCTCTATTCATTTTCTAATTTTGATACATAGGTCTGGACAAACATATGCCAGCAATAACATTAATTTCCACCAATTGGGAATAAATGGAAATGTGTGAACTCGAGATTATTTCAGGTTGCATCAGTGTGTGATAAAATTATGTATTTTTTAAAGGAAGGGAATACAAAATAATAAATTTTGGGATAATAAAAGAGGAAGAGCCAGAAATATCAGGGGAAACACACAGGCAGTTCCTTTAGTGTATTTCTTAAGTTATTTGGTGACTCAAGAGTATTTTATTTTTCTAAGTCTTAATTACATATGTGTAACATACACTCATATATATCATATATCAAAACACAAAACATTTTTTGAAAGAAAATAGCTCCATTTCTATTGACTCATGTATTTTGTTTTCTAGGGGAAAGGATTATGAGTTGCAGACCATGGAGTGCTGTGTATTTGTAATGGGCTTAGTATTACTTCATTGTACACATCTCCGACCTCTCGGAATGAGGCTAATATTTTTCCTCCATTAGTAATAGATATGGTGGTCACAAAGCGATAGTTCCCTTAAAACAAATGACCCAGGTGAGGCATTTTCTTAGCTTTCCTTTTGCATCCACCCCTTAGCAATCACCAGCTTTCTATTGTTCTATTGGGCTCCTGATTTCACTCCTTCTTTTCCTCCTGGCTACCCCCACGCCTGTATTGCTCGACCTAACTTTTGATCCCTGCTGTAATTCTTCCCATGCATCTTACACCCTCATCCTATAAACTTCTGATCCGTACCAGCAGTCCCATCAAAGGTGTGGATGGTGGTGGAAGGGTGAGATTGGTGTTTTCTGTCAGAGCGGCAACTTCTGGTTGGAATTGAATTTGTCATGGGAAGTTGGACAGGTACTCTTAAGTTCTTACCAAATGGCACCTTTATTAGGATGCCCATTATGATGGATTTGGTTAGCTTTTGCTTAACATGTGTTTTATCCTTATTCTAATGTCAGGGGTTGGGTAGCTGAAATGCACAATTCCCAGACTCCCTTGCAGCTACGGTTCTAAAAGGAAATTAGGTTCACACAGGTGCAGGCAAGTACTATTTGGAAGGCCAAAGCAAGGCAGCAGCATTTTCCTGTGTCTTCAGCTGTTGCTGTGTTAGGCACGAGCATGAAGTTGTTGAGTTTTTTTTGCAGCAGTCTTTTAGTGCCATTCCCTCACTTCCTGAAGATTGAGTGACGGTGTAAGTGGCCCTGATCCTGGATCATGCCTGTGTCCCTGTATCTTTGAACTCAGCAGTTCTGTGGGCTGTTTCCAAGTCGATTCCGCAGATCCTTGAGCGAGACAGATGTAGAAGTTCCCTTGACAGGCTGGTTGTCTTGCCTTGACTGTTTCTTTAGCCCTTCTGACATTTTTTTTTTTTTTTGCAAGCTCTTAATTCCATGTGTTAAGTTTCTTGTCGCTCAGGGGTTCAGTTTTGAACAAGTGAATATTGCTCAGTGCATCTATCAGTCTGGTTCTGGTGATTCAATACCAGGACCAGGCCCAGCGTGAGGAAATAAAGGCACCTGAGGCACAAAATTTAAGGCGGCACTTGCTTTCAGGGTCACAGAAGTGTCTCCTTAAATTTTGTGTCCTACCCGTCTCTCTTGCCTCACCCCAGGGCTGGCTGTGCGCGATAATTAACTAGCAGATGTTATTTATTATAAAAATAACTAAATAACATCTATAGCAGATGTCGGAAAAATATAATCCGTGGGCTCATTCTGACCCACCGCCTGTTTGGTGTCAATAAAGTTTTATTGGAATAGAGCCAGAGCCTTCCTTCATATGACGTCTATGGCTACTTTCACACTACAATAGCAGGATCGAGCAGTTGCAACAGAGACTGCAAAGCAGGACATGTTTACGCTCTGGGCCTCTCCAGGAGAGTGTTGCTGATTTGTGCCCTGTGGCACTGTGGGTATGTCTTGATTTGTGGAGTCAGACTGCTCAAGATCAAATTCTTGTTCCAAGTCTGGGGAAGTTGTTCAAGCTTCCGGCAGAGCTGATTGTGTATATCTTTTGCCGACTCCAGGTTCATGGATCGTGTTGGTAGCTCGAAGTCAGTCTTGGTAGGAGTATTTATACCAGGGAAATTGCAAATGCTTTCTGTCAGAGCTTTCTCAGAGACTTACCAATTAAATTTTGCTGTCTCCGTAAGTGTTGGATTCTTCTTCTTCAAAATGATGTGGCCCCTCTGGATTCCCTGTAACCACCCTTGCTAACAGCTTTCCCCTGTATATTCCCCAGGGGCGGTGAATGTGCTCCTGTGCACCAATCTGTGGTGCAGTTCATGGTCGAGAACATCACCGCTGCCATGGAACAGTCCCTGCTAGACTCTGCCTGGGACCACATTCTCCACCTGCTCTTTTTCCTTCGCTCGCCTGCTTCACCCCTTCCATTTCAGGTTGGTTCTGAAGAGCTTGCCCCAGGATCTGAGTGAGCAGAGGAAAGCATCTAGAGCCACCATTTAAGGACACTTTCCCCGTCAAGGTTGAGCCAGCTGCACACCGGAGCAGGAGTACCTCCTAACATGTTATGGCCCAGATGCTTCACTCTTCTCAGCCTGTCTGGGCTTTGCTGCCCCAGTATACCACACACACCTGGATTCCAACTTCAGGCAACACTCATCAGAAACCCAACCTGAAACAAACAGGGGTAATAATGAATCCTTTGTTCGCTATTGATGATTGTAAGAATTAATTGAGATAAGGTATGGAAAGCATTGAGAACGGTGACTGAAGCAGTCATGGGTGGATGGACAAACACATGGATGGAAAGACATTAGACCTATAGCTTTTGTACTTTCGAACATACTCTTCTCCCCACCAACTGCCTGAAATGCATTCTCTGCTTCTATTTGCTTATCAAAATGGCCCTTCCCATTAAGAATGATTTGTCTATAACATGCTTATGGCATCCTGCTATAAAATGCTTAGCAGCATTCTGATTCATGCACCCTTACTCGAAATTATGGAGCTTACCAATTCTAACTCCCCTGTGTTTTTTTGCCACATGAATTATTTCTCCCCATTGTGTTCATGCCCTGTAACTTGTTATCTATATGGTAACTTACTTGAGTATATTGACAGACATGGAGGAACCCATATAATGATAGTGTAACAGTTATCCTGAACAACCGTTTTTTAAAAAAAACCTGAACTCATGGCTTTGGAATTGCGGTTCTTGTGTTTGCTACCAAGGGCTCCAGTATAAGGATCACCCTAAGCCCACAGCTTATGTGCGACGCTGGGAGGGGGATGTTTGAATACAGTCTCCTTGTATTGCCTGCAATATTTGTTTCTTAGACTTTCCATGGGTTTTAATGGCCATGTTGGTCGACTCCCCCTCGCCCCCAATATTTTAGCTAGTTTATAAGTACTCTTGTGGTCTATCTCAGCGTCGTGTTTGATTTATTCATGGTTCTCACCATTACTGATGCTTTTCAAATTGATTTGTTTACTGGAAACCATCTTTGTCCCTGACAAGGCTGTAAGTTCCATGAAGGCAGGCTCTTGGCTGTTCCTCCCCATTGTATCTAACGAACCCGGGATCTGACAGACACACAGAGAATATATATTCCCATGACCGACACAACAAATGAAATGTGTTGACTTTGGGGCTACGCAACTTTAGTGTACTCAAGAAAGATCTTTAAGTTGAGTGGACAAAGGAAGTCACTTAAAGAAACTGACTAGCATTTGTTCCATGAGGCCAGGAGCTTGTCTTATTTGAGCTGGATAAATCTTGTACTTTACTACAAAGTGCAAATGTTCATGTGTCTTTTCCCTGAAATTCATCCTTATGTGAAAACTGTAGGAAGGATGTCACATCTAAGATGGAAAATATGCACCACAAATTCTTTACTCCAGGTACATTCAAGTTGTGAGAAGGATGTATTTAAGGTAAGGATTATAGCTAAAATGATTAGGCTGACGCTTAGATGGCTTTATGGATGGACTCAGAGAGAGATGGTCCATCTCATAGTTTTGCTGAGAAAGTAAAGTGCTGTTAAGAGTCCGGTTTGACTGTAATCTTGGCACAGGAACAGGTAACTGGTGTTTGAAGGTGTCATCTGTGTCAGTGTCAGCTGTGGTTTCAAATTGGGTCCCTGAGAATCCTACTGTGGTTCCTAAGAGCTTCCCTGGGAGGCTTTGTAGTGGCGTGGTTTAGAGGGCCTGAGTGGACAAGATAGGTGAATATTAGGAGATCCACCCTAGCTTAAAGGGACAATGTTGCTTCTATCTGTTAATAATGTAATGGGCACCTGCTTATAATTTAACTTAAAAATGCTTAAAACACATTGCTATAAATGTGCTGAGGATTAAATTAGAATTCAAAACTCCAAAATCAGACCATGTTGATACTTGTACTCTTTCTAGAGAACTGAGATAATTTAACTTTCTGGGCAGACAACCTCAGTCTATTAGGTTACTGGGTTGGTATTTACAAAATAGTATCAACATAAATATCCCTCACTAGAATATACCCAAATATTCAAATTCCCCTATGCCTACTAGAGAAGTGGTATTTAGTAAATACTTTTGGTGACCTTATTTTTATGTTAGAAAAATTCAGTGACTTAACTTTTGTCTTCATGATCTTTCATGCTTCCGTTGCTCACAAGATCATTGTGTTATGGCCAGTATGTTGTGCCCCAGTAACCACTCACCTTCATATCCATGGACCCTTAATGTCATTGTTCTTGGGCCAAAATTCCATTCATCCTTCAAGCATGTATTGTACTTCTAATATATGCCAAACATTGGACCTAAGGCCAGATAGGTTACTACAGATGCACCTGTTTCTTGCTTTCATGAAGCTTACATTCTCCTGGAGGGAATAGAGTCTAAACAAATAATTACCTAACAAACATTTCAATAATTAATTTAACAATTTAGTAATAATTTAAAAAGGTCCATCTGCTTTAAGACCATTTATCACAAGGGGCTAACTTAGGCCAGGGTCACCGAACAGTGGGTAGAGAGCATCTCAGCAAAAATGATACTTAAATAGATCTAAAGGATACCCTGGTCTTGAGCTATGAGTTGCTGGGTAAGGTGGTTTGGGGAGGAATCATTGCTGGTTGATGCTCAGCCTGTCTTCTTAGGAAAACAGACCCCTGAGCCACCTTGATTTCTGGTCCTTTTCTTGCCTTCACCCTCGCCCACATTTCTGTTTCCTGCCCATGCTTAGAGGAAACAGAAGAGTCAGTGGGAAAGATGTAGAGCAACACATACTTATGTTTGAATCCCAACTCTTGCCGCTTACCTAGCCATGCATTCTTAGGCGGCTTCCTTATTTTCTCTGAACCTTATTAGTTAAACCCAACCCTCCGTGGTGTGTGTGTGGTGGGGGGCGGGGGTGGGGGAGGACCAGCAACCCCTCCTAGTGGCAGACTCTGCTCCGGCATCTCTTTGTACTGATTTTGCTGCTTACCATTTCATCTTGCTAATATCCCTATGACGTAGGTGCTGCTACTGTCTCCATTGTTCAGATGCAGGAACTGAGGCAAAGAGGTTGGCTGTCTTGCTCAAGATCACTTTGGCTCTCAAGTGTTGGAGCCAAGATGCACATCCAGACAGTGACTGGGTCTGTGTGTTCGGTTATTAACT
This sequence comes from Panthera pardus, assembly GCF_024362965.1. Taxonomy (NCBI): domain Eukaryota; kingdom Metazoa; phylum Chordata; class Mammalia; order Carnivora; family Felidae; genus Panthera; species Panthera pardus. The sequence goes on from NW_026527013.1 coordinate 37,936,151, forward strand.
CTCGATTTGTAAAGTAGCTGGCCAGGTGAGTGAGAGAAGGGAGCTGAAGTAATCTTCTCTCCCCCTGGCTATTGGCAAGTCTAGGACATGGAGGCCTTTGTTGATCTATGGAATTACTTAGGGGCACATGACTTATTGGAAGAAGAAGCATTCACTTTTAGTAAAGAGCTCAGGGTTGCAAGTATTTGTTTTATTGTTTGCCATTTGGTTTTCATTCCGAAGCCAAAGGTGACTGTAACTTAAACACTTGCGGAGGGATATCGTTGCTCCAAAGCTTAAAGTTTGCATGTCAGTTCCCTGTCTTCACAGCAAGTGTTATAGGTCATTTCTCCTTTGTTCAATCTGAGAACTCTAGAACATCATTCCCCCTCACAGATTTTATGTTGTCTCAGCCATGACTTCTGGCCACTGAGGGAAGGGCTGGGGTCATCTGGCCCCACCTCATCCAACCTGTCGTCAAATCTAGCCACTCCCCACCTCCAGAGAAGGATCAGGACCTTCGATGATGAGCTGTCCTCTCACAATTGCTGGGTTTCCTTGCCTGCTTTTTGGTTTTGTGGGCATCAAGGAGAAGATGCGCTTCAATGCGGGACAGGCTATGACTCTTCTTGCTGACTCCTTCTCCCAAACCTAAGCTAGCTAACTGCTGCATAGCCCTCAGATGTTGGTTCTGCATATCATTTAGAATACGACCTCTCTTCTCTGAGTCAGTCCTATTAGGAACTGTCATCTTTCATCTCATCTTTACTTAAACTTCTTGTATTTACCACCCAGTATCTATCTATCTATCTATCTATCTATCTATCTATCTATCTCCTTCCCTCTATCATCTCTATCATCCATCCGTCCATCCATCCATCCTTTTGTATGTTTAATTTTAATGTCTTTCCAGTGACACCGTAAGCCGCATCCCAAGTGGGAGCTCTGTTGGTTGAATGAATGCACGGGTGGAGATGGGAGGCACTGGTGCAGGTATCCTTCCTACTGTTAGGCCATTTCAATAATCCAGGCATAACTGGAATCCCAACCACAGTCCTTGATATTTGCTATGAGATATACCAGCACAGGCCCTTTGAATGTATTTCTGTTCCCCATTACACCCTTCCACCTTTCAATCAGCTTGTTCATTATACGCCTCTTTCTCATTTTTTTTTTTTTTTTTTTTTTTTTTGTGGAGTTCGTCAGTACGGGATTCATCAACCTCAGTGGGGCCCTGGGGATTTCATTGAAGCCATTTTGCCTAGAGATTATTTATTAGGGGTTACCTCTTGCCTGCTGCAGCTTTTTCTAGAATCATGTAAGGGTAAAGTGGCGAACAAGAATGGATTTGAAACAGAAACCACCATTGCAATCGACACTAATTAACAGAGCTGAGAAAATCTTTCATTAGGAGCGTTTAAATTACGTAGTCTGCTTCTACTTAGAATGGAAAAAAATAAAGTGGCCTGTGAACCATTTAATGAAATTTGAAGAGATTATTTTCTTTCCTTCTTTCTCAGAGGATATATTGGGATCAGGGAAGTTATATTTGTTCAGAAGTAGGGTAACAGAAGAGGGGTACAAGACCCACTGCCTTCATGCCTGTTCACTCTTCCCCTGGCCCCCATCCCCTGTGCTGTGTTGCTTAACTAGGCAGCTCCCTGCCTGCGTGACAGAACTGTCCTTGTAACTTCTATATTTTTCAATTCTGTTTCCCCAACCACGAGACTTTCAGCTTAACACTTACAAACAATAGTAACAGGGACAAAACGAGCCAACAGCTATTGGGCGCTTACTGAGTTTTAGGCACATTACGTGAATTGTTTTATTAAATCGACAAACAACTCCATGAGGTAAGTACCATTATTACCCCCAATTCACAGGTGAAAGTTGAACTATAGGAGAATTCACGTAGTAAATAAATTGATAAATTAATGAATCTGTAGCAATTGATTACCAGTTAATCCCTTCTGGATGAAATGTGTGCATTATCATAGCATGTACTTGAGAATAAAATGTCTTACTTCAAGAATGGGTTGGGGGTGGTTGGGTGATGTCTGGGGAGGAGTCAGTGAGGGGGTAGGGAAGAAGGTTAGTTGCCATGTCTAATGAAAAAGGGCAAGAGGTCATACTTGGAAATGGCATGGCCTCAGGTGCCTCTTAAGTCAAACCATGGAGTAGGTACCCTTTCCAACTATGTGCTAGCCTGAACTTACCTATATTCAGAGTGAACGACCAAGTTTTCACTAAACTTCCTAATTCAAAAATTTTTGACAGCCAGTAACAGCTAATAGTTTATCTGCCTAATAGCCTTCTTATTGGTAAGGGCTGACTTCTTGAAAAAGCCATGCAGGAGTCCTTCTTGGATTCTTTCTTTTCCATTGGTTCCTTAATGACTTGATCACCAAAATATTTTATTGTCATTGAAGACTTGAGACAAACGTAGAGGAAACAGACCAGTGAGGTTTGATTATTTGTAAGTTTCAAGGCATCTTTCCTTTGCTACATTCCCTCCATTTAGGGTGGTCAGTGGTATTAATTTGATTTGAATTGTTTTTTGGTTTGTTTTTTTTTAACTTGACTGAGTTCTCTGTTACAGAATTTATATTCACATCACTCTTGGGGACCTCTTCCTGATAGAGAAAATGAAGTCACTACCCCCTACCCCAGTTCCCACTCTTTCCAAGTTTTCTAAGTAAATTCCACATTGCTTCCTAATTTTGAAGAGTAATCATTGTTAATATTTTAACAACTATAATATGATCGTTGTTAATGGAACCAGTTTAAGCCCAAGGAATTGTGTTGTCTCAGAACCCTTCAAAGTCATAATGTAGTTACTATGAATTTCTCAATCTAGTTTCCCCAAGTAAGGGAAAGACTAATATGACTGGCATAGTAATGGGACAAGTTCTCTTACATTGATGAGATAGTCCTTTAAAGAAGTCATCAACTAGTCACCTTGTGAAACCACAGATGTGGTCTGTGGCTCTAGGCCTTCCATTTAAGGGAGAAAATAACATTCTGATCTCTCAGTTGCCTGTGAATGTGTAAGAACTGAATCTAGGTTTCTTAGAAGCATCCCTTTTCATGTAAGCATTTATCATGGCAGCTGTCTTATTTCCAGAAGCCTTCCAAGAAGTTATTATGGGATATAGCAGGTCATTTCAACAAGAGGTCAATCTGTTATCACTAAGAAAAACAATTATGGAAGAAACCTTTGATACTGACAAAGAAAATCCCCTCAGGAACCTATCTCAGGGGCCACAGCTTTCCATCCTCTTCTCTCATCTCCATATGATCGCTCTATTTTGTGGACTCATGGCTGTCTTCTGGGGGTCCACCAATCCCTTTATCTTATGCCTTCAGTGTGAAAATTCTTTTCCCTTATTTAAACCAACACAAATTTGATGGGGTGCGTCAGTGGCTCAGTAGGCTAAGCGTCTGTCTCTTGGTTTTCGGCTCAGGTCACAGTTCATGGGTTCAAGCCCTGTGTCCCGCTTTGTGCTGACAGCGCAAAGCCTGCTTGGGATTCTCTCTTTCTCTCTCTCTCTGCCTCTTTCTCTCTCTCAAAATAAACAAAATTAAATTAAAAAAAGGAATATAAAAAAGACAAACTTGAGTGTTTTCAAAAGGATCTGTTACTCAGAAAATGAAGTGAAAGAAAACCATACAAAGACAGGGAACTGACCTTGTCCTATTCAGAATCTTATGCTAACATAGTTGAGGTCTTGCTACCTATTGGCTTGGCTGGTCACGCTTACTGCGACCCCTATCCCTGGTTTTTTTTGCCACATTCAGCGCTGTCCGGGTTAGATGCTTTAACAGGAAACTCAGACTTCCAGCCCGAAGTAGGTTTTGGTTGGAAGTTCTGTCAGGCTTGATGAGATTTTTCTGTCCCTTCTGAAAACAGCTTCTTATAATTGTATAACTTTAGGCTCCCAAATCCTGGACTATGTTGTTCTTGAATTCTTTCAAATGTCCTTGTTTGAGAAGCCTTTCCATGTAATTGGCTCTCGTGATGATTGTAATTAGTTCTGACAGCAGAGTTCACGTTGGTTGAACACCTCCTGCCTGTGAAGCAATGTCCTCAGTGTTTTACACATGCAGGGGCTCATTCATTTCATCCCCGTGACAATCCTATAAGCCTTTATTGGTCCCATTCATCTGAGGGGGAAAAATGAGACTTAGAAAAGGGAAAGTAACTTCTTCAAGGTTACAGAGCTCATAGTTGAGTGTGGATGCAAGGCCATGGCTGTGTGAGAAGTCTATGTACCATACTTTCACTCTCTCTTAGCCCAAGAGATTTCATCTCTGAGCTTCAGACCATCTTTAATTGACCTTAAGCTTTTTTTTTCTGGAAGTTTCTCAGAAATATTTGTAGTGGCCACTGGCAGAAGGATAGTCTCTCACTTTGGCCAAGTTGGTCAAACCCTACTTCCCAGCTCCTGATCTTGGCTTGCTAGCTTTGGACCATAAGTTGTCGAGAGTGACCAGAATCATATCTACAGATTAACACTAGTTTATTCAATTTGATGGGAAACAATCTTAGAAATTTTCCCATTAGATACAAATACATGTTATGGGAGAAGCAGCCAGTGCCATGTAATTTGGAGGCATATTCCTGCCATCCTAGAGATCCTCACTGAAGACCTTTTCCTGTGAACGTACACACAGACATAAAAGAGACCCCAAATTTGCAAAGAAGTAGCCTTATTGACTCAATGGTCTTGTAGATCTCTTCCGCACAGAGCCTATTGATGTGCTCATTAGCAGAGAGGACACCTGAAGTATTTCCCCGCTCAGTTATGCTCAGGAGAGACATGGAAGGTGGCTTTCCTGGTTAAGAAATGGAGTGGACTGGGCAAGGCGTCATCTTTGCTATTGATCATCCATACCACCTAAAGTCTTGCAGAAATGTGCCAGAAGTGATCAAAAAGGAGTAAGAGGCCCTTCATTTCTCCAGACCCTCACTGTCTATATGGCAGGCACACGCGAAGGCAGCTCATAACTCAGAAGGATGGCAGCATGTTCCCCCAATGCAGGCCAATTAGTGTATTAACCCAATTAGTGTATTAACAGAGAAGGCCGGGGCGCCTGGGTGGCTCATTTGGTTAGGCGATCGACTTTGGCTCAGGTCATGCATGATCTCACAGTTTGTGAGTTTGAGCCCCGCATGGAGCTCTGTGCTGACAGCTCAGAGCCTGGAGCCTACTTCAGATTCTGTGTCTCCCCCTCTCTCTATCCCTCCCCTGCTCATGTTCTGTGTCTCTCTCTCAATAATAAAAATTAAAAACAACAACAACAACAACACAGAGAAGGCCAAGAAGCACAACCCACTTTGATGTAAATTAAAATGTCAGTTGGCTTACATCACTGAAAAATCTAGGAGATAGCATTGCTTCAGGCATCGCTGAATCCAGGCACTTAAATGTTGCTAGAAAAATGTGCTTTCTTCTCTATTTTCAGTCTGCTTTCCCCTGTGATGGCTTCACTTGCAGGTAGGTTGTCTTCAGCTAAGGTCTCCAAATGCTCTAGGGTTGTAGTCTAGAATTGGAGCAAGCCTTTGATAAAGACAGCTTCTCTCTTCTAATGCCTTCAATGGACATGAAACAGCAGTCAGCCTTGGGTTTCATGCCAGTCCCTGAACCCGTCTCTGGTCGGGTTATGACTGCTCTGATTGACCACACCTGGCATCCACACCCAATCTTGGGAGTAAGTTATTCCCACATGGACTAAGAATGATAAGATAGTTTCAAAGGAACACTGTGATAATATGAAAACTAGGGGGAGGGAGGCAAAGGTAACAGATGTCTGCCACGATGCATTCATAATGGAAGTAAGGCAGTAACTAGGGTGGAAGGCAAGGTTTAGGGCTAAGGTCAAAATGAGAGATGGTCTCATGTACAGATTGGCTCTTCTCTGGGAGAAGCCTTCTCTGGGAAGCTGGGAGGCTTTGTGGAGAAGGGCAGACCAGAAATAGGAGGTGTACTTGGTACAAGTGGGCCATCGTGGTTCAATTACTGGCCTCAGTTTCCTCTTTTTTGAAACTGAGGGTGATGTTATCTCTACAATAGTTTCATTGTAAACATCAAAAGGGATATTCATGGGATAGATGTCACACGATTCCAAGGTGTTGTAGTAGTTTTACATTCGCAAATCTGCGAACATCTTCGTGGCGTATCTGTTTTGTTGTCGGGTAGAGCAGAGATGATAGGAACATAAAGAGATTCCTTCAGATTTCAGATGAGAGTTACTGCTGATTGAGACTGTGAGGTGCATGCTGTGGGGGGCGGGTAACTAGGCACATCCATTTGTGAGGTGCTTGTTTTCACCCACAAACCTCCTAAGGAGATCCAAGTTTGTGCCTCAGCAAAAAGACAAGCGGACCCTTGGGGCTGCTAAAGAAAGAGTCAAAATAGAAGTTGCTAAATTTAAAAATAGGTCTCCTCTGCACTGAAGTGGGGCAATAAGGGAGGATGCTTGAAAAAACAAACTGCTTGCTATCGAGGCTTCTTTGAGAACGTGTGCTTTCTGTATCTCACTTATATTCCGACTGTGTTCCTGGCTGGTTCAGTTATTTGGGAGTCTCTCAAAGTGATCAGAAAAAAAAGACCTTTATTAAAGAGAGCTAATAGGTATGTGCTGAAAAGCAATAATAGGAAGTTAATTGGTATTTATTAATCACTGTATACGCTGCGCCAGGTTTGAAGGGCTTAAAATGTTATCAGCATAATTCTCATGACTTTCTGAGGTGGGTATGGTTATTACCCCCAATTTATGGATAGGGAGACTGAGTCAAACAGAAGAACAGTAATTTAGCTGAAGTTTTTCAGCTGAGGAATGACGAAGTTAGGATTCAAATGCAGAAAACCTGTGATGCCAACTGCTTGACTGTCTTAAGGTCAGTGTCAGAAGATCTGGCAGACAGGCTGGGGTTGGGATCTTAGTACGAACGCTAGTAACATTGGGACCTTGGCTTGTCATATGGGAAATACCTATAAGAACACCACCTATGCCTTTGGGTTATTTTGAGGGATAATAAGGTGATGCTCTTAAGATGTTTAGTTCAGGGTCAAGGACATGGTTGTTCTCAAGAAATGAGATGTTAATAACAACAATGATAATTTATTCAGGATTAAAAGAAATATTTGTTCAGGTGCACCTTTGACTCTCATGGGTCAGTCTTCATGGGCAGTGTGCGGGACTCGACTTTTCTCAGCCCTCTCTCTCCCTTGAGGCCTCACTTGGGCCTCCTTTGATGGATTAAATATTCCTATTAAGCAGATGGCTGGGTGAATGTCCCTGTCTTTGCTGGCCTTACTTTTCTTGAGTGATTTCCTATTGTAGGAAGGGAGTATCCCATAATAATGAAAAATTGACAGGAGCTATTGATTCAATTCTTTTCTAGCCTCTTTTCCTTGACTTCCCTCCATTAGTTAAATATGAACACCTCGGAGATAAATGTAAAAAGGTGAAGGGAGAGGTGAGCTGGTCTAGGGCCGCCTTCTGTCTTTTTAAGAACAAAATATTATTATTTTGTTTTGTTTTGTTCAAGTCCTAGCTTCCTAAAAGATCAAGGGAAGGGAAAAAGTTTAGATTACCCAATTACTGGCAATAAATTATTTTCTTTTCTCAGGGACATATGAAAGCTTAGGATGGCAACTACCATCTGAGAAATGTTCTTTTTATTTTGGTGGCACAGCAACTCCAGAAAATAGGTTAATTGGTTCAGAGACTTGCTCTTACTGTTAATGGCATTTAGCTTGTGAAATTGAACAACTGTATCTCAAGACAGAATGTTCATAAAATCGATATTCTGGTTGCTAAGTGTGTGTTTTTAAGATATAGTTTGAATTAATTTATTCAAAGCCAGCTGGTGCTGTTCCCAATATAACCTCTAGGAGGAAACCTCAACCCATGTTGTGCCTAAAATAATCGGGTTTTCCGTTCTCTCTCTATTCAACTTTCATATTGTATCTAAGTTAGTACTTTTGATATTTCTAAGTTTTTTTTTAACATTTATGTAGAACACCACATAATTGCAGAAAAGATAATAGTCACATACCCTAGGGCCTACTGTACACTTATGTTAAAAGTACAGCTTTTATTGGCAACTAAAGTAATAACCTTTCCGTGTCAAATTGCTTTAAATTAAACTTAAAAAAAAAAAACCACTGGCTGATACCCACACTTAGTAATTGTCAAGCATTAGCATAATGTGGAATGCTAAAGCTGCCTAAATCTTAGGTTTAAAAATAATTATTTACTTAGATAAATTTTGTATGCAGTGGCATATTATTAGAAATCCTTTTTCCCCCTTCTAAAAACGCAGGATCAATGTATATGTTAATATTATACTCAGGCTTGACATGTAAGTGGAACTGTAACTTACGTTAGCCTCTGAGAAAGGGGTCTCATTTAATCTCTGCTCATCCATCCATCATAGACCATATACAAATGGGGCGAATCGACACTCTGGATGGCTTTGCGCATTGTTCCTTGTGTTGGGTGACCTAACACGTGACCTCAGGGGGAAAAATGTACAAGTCTATTTTTGATTAGGCTGCAACATGGCCCAGCCTGCATAATTTCCAACCATTTCAAGGCACTTGGGAGACGAGGACCCTAAATGATTGTGTGTGTGAAGCCTTCAGGCATAGGTCACAGCCGCCTTTCCCACTAATGCGTTTGTATTTCCCGGATCTCTCTCGGCTCAACCAGAGAGCTTTCAATTAAGACAAGCCGCAGTGATTTTATGGTGGTGGGATTCATTGTGTTGGCGAGGTCCGTCCAGAGATTGGGTACCACCTGGGCACATCTGCCAGCTAAAGCGAGAGCAGTTTTTGCCAACTTTTACGGTATGTTGCTGATCTGAAGTAAAGATTGATAGACAGGGCTTGACTTTTCTGTTGTTCACTGATTTCACAAAACCCTGATAGGTCACCTTGAACCAGTACCCTTCAAATTTATGGATAAAGCATCTTGAAAGCAAGCACTTCTACTACTGGAGAATACTGATATATGTGTACGGCTCCTAAGCAAGTTGTCTTCATTGGATTGTCAGGCAGTTGAAAGGTCTAGCAGCATCTGCAGCTGGGAGCAAATATTTGGCGATGTTACCAGAAACCAAACTCAGAGGTTGAGCACATAATAGATGCCGGGTGCAGCAACCGTCAGCGCTTTAAACTGTATTCTTCTAAAAGTCAGAAGATGTGCATTCAAAGATCGCTTACGTCTGTGCCCATGCAACGTTATCAGGAGAATAATATTCTCTCAGTAATATTGGATTCAATCTTTAGTTCAACTCCAGTTGCCTGCATTCTGGGAATCCTGGATGCCTTCTTTCAGTCCATGGAAGAAGGAAAAAGAGATTAGAGTTTCTCACTTCTTCCTCATTGAGCCTGAGACTGTCATGTCTAAGATGAGCATAAGAATAAGAAACTGAAGATCTGCCTTCTAGACCCGCGTCTCTACTCTGCTGGTGGGCTTTGCTTTGGAAATGAACCTCTCTTGGTCTCAATTTTCCCATGTACAAAGTCATAGCTGTTTTGAAATCAAGCGATGAGACAAAAAAGGGATTAGATGTTTTCAAAGATTATGCTTCTTCAAAGCTATATGTACATTTTTCCTGTACTTCATTTTCCTCCAAATGTGCCGTGTTTATTCCCAACTTTGGATCATCACTTGGATTGTTTTCCCCCTACAACAGCCTCTGCTTTCCATGTGATCATCTTTCTCAATCTAGTGCTTATTTTCTGTCCTTTATATAATGCTTTCCTCTTAGTGTTCCCTCATTGCTCTAACTACTACAATACGATTATCTCTACGACATCATTTCTCATTTTACTGTATTCTGCTTTGCACTGTTTAGCTTTAAAACTTCTGCTCATTGTCCCACCCAGAGAGGAAGCATTCTTTTTTGTCCCCAAGCTGGGATCTTGCAGGAACTCATTCTGCGTTCTGTTCAGCACCCATTGCATTGCTGAGCAAACAGTAGGTGCCTCATATACACTGGATTCATTGCTTTTGTTTTTTCAGGAGCCTGTTCACTTAGCATCTCATTTATCCTCTTCTAAATGCACATGTGCTTTTGTGTATAGATGAGATTGTGGCTCCTTTCATTTCTGGAAGAGGATCTGAGACGGACAACGTAGTGACTTGCTTTATTAAGTTCTTAGGTGAAAGTCTCTGGGGGTGTTACCTGATTTTTTTCCCCCACCAGATCTGTATTCCTCAAATTTATTTCTGCAGATTTGTGCCAGAGCTCCTCAGGGGGCCCTCTCAGGATCAGAACAGCAAGAACATTGGGAGGATCAAGGGATGTGAGTGGTCAGGGGCATGGCAGGGTATCTTTACGAATCCTCCTGTTACAAGCCTTCATTTTTACTGAATCTCTTCCACTAGGAATGTGAAGCTCTTACAGCGAAGGGCTGTCTTTTCTCTACCCTCAATGTCCTCTCTCCTTTCTTGAATATCACCAGGCAGGGCATAATCATAATAATGAACACATATGAAGAAATACTCTCTTCAGGCAATGCGTGAAGCATTTGTGTATTTCTATTTTTCTTTAAAAATTTTTTTAAACGTTTATTTCTTTTTGAGAGACAGAGATAGCGCATGAGTGGGGGAGGGGCAGAGAGAGGGAGACACAGAATCGGAAGCAGGCTCCAGACTCTGAGCTGTCAGCACAGAGCCCAACACGGGGCTCGAACCCATGTACCGTGAGATCATGACCTGAGCCAAAGTCGGATGCTTGCTTAATCCACTGAGCCACCCAGGTGCCCCGCATTTATGTATTTCTTCACTCAACCCTCACAACAACTTTATGGATAACTATTATTATACCCACTGTTTGGATAAGGAAGTTGAGGCCAACAAAAACTAGAAGCTGGAAAAATGCTCTGGACTGGCCGTAAGACTCCAGAGGATCGTGTTAACCTTGGCTGCCATTGGCTTGGATTGCAGATCTTTTTGCCTGGCTTAAAAGACGGCTTAGTTGTTTGAGGACAACTAGACAACTATAGCAGGCTTTGTGCTACATCTGTGGCATCGCCATCTTCAGCATGAAAGACACTGCTTCTAAGTTCGTTTCGTATTAACAGGGTGTGCTCTGGGCTCTTCTCCGAGTGACTTTCAGGAATTCCTGTCAGCTGGGTGAGTGGTGTGGTTTGGGGTCCGGTGCACAGAGGAGCCCTGGACAGCTGTGAAAGGAAGGAGTTAGGGTTGTGGAGTTCTATGCACTCATGTGTTGGGGTGGACCGGACAGATCTCTTTGGTTCTCTAGTTTGGCGATGCAAACGGAGACGTGCAAATTCTTCTGCAAGAGAGTGTTTGAAATGATGCCTGGAGCAAAACTATATTAGCCCATTCATTTAAAAAACGTGTTTTCTAAAACCGAAGGTATTTGATTTTTAAATGAGTGATTGAAGTCCTCCGTCAAAGCCCCTAGGTGCCTTTGGGGGATGTTATGCAACCCCTAACCTTCTGTCGTAAGTTTTCTATGTTTTATGTTATGATATATGGGGAAACCACAAACCTGACTCCAGGGGCCAACTTTCCTGAGGCGCTGACTTTGACGTTGGAAATCATATAACCATCAGCCTGCCATTGGGTCATGTTATATAAAATTCAAGTTGCGCATGGCTGAAACCTGTGAGTCATCTGTCTTTGAACTTTCACTTCCCCTTATCCAAGCTCTGTTGATTTTCATCTCCCAAAGCTTTCCTGGTCGTGCATGCTTCTCTTCCCTACACCTCCTCCTTTGTTGAGGTCACCACCATTGTCTTTCACCTGAACTAATCTCATAGCCTCAGATATCTATCCGCGCCTCCTTTCAATCTGTTGTATTTTAGAGTCTGGGGTGATGGTCTCTCAGACACACATGCTCGTGTGAGCGTCCGGCTCCTTCTCGTCCCCAGTGAATGCCTTCAGTGGCATTTCATCTGTGGCTCTTAAGATGAAGACAGAACTCCTTAACATGGTCCACAACACTGTATGCTGTCTGGAGCCTCTGAACTCATCTCTCTCCAGTGCCTCAGCCTTCCTCCCAACGTCTGCCTTATTTCGTTCTGTCTGCCTTAGGTTGTTTCTTCCTGCCAACAGGCCGTGGTATTTGCTCTTCTTGCTCCCTGGAATTCCTGCGTCTCTCTCGTAAACTCTTACTACTCATCATTCAGATTTCAGCTCAGGGGTCTCTTACTCCCTGGGTGGGTTCAATCCCCTATGGTAGACTCTTTCAAGACCCCATAACTTTTCCTTGTAGAGCTCATCACGGTGGACGTTTTGCCCTTGTTAGTGTAATTATGGCATCGTGGTTAAGAAGTAGGTTCTGGGGCGCCTGGGTGGCTCAGTCGGTTGAGTGTCCGACTTCGGCTCAGGTCACGATCTCATGGTCTGTGAGTTCGAGCCCCACGTCGGGCTCTGTGCTGACAGCTCAGAGCCTGGAGCCTGCTTCAGATTCTGTGTCTCCCTCTTTCTCTGCCCCTTCCCTGCTCATACTCTCTCTCTGTCTTTCAAAAATGAATAAATATTAAAAAGAAATTTTTTTTAAATAAAAAAAAAAAAAGAAGTAGGTTCCTGATCTGGCTCTACCAATTACCAGAAAGGATATGCCAGGCAGTCACTCAATTGCTTCAGGCCTCAGTGGGCTCACCTGTAAAATGTAGACAATGATAGTTCCTAGGGATTATTATGGGGATTAAAAGAGAGTATACACAGTAAGTGCTTAGAATGTTCAGTGTATGCCACATGATAAGGGCTAGAGTAATGTTAGCTATAATATTATTATATGATATTATATATCTCCATGCATCGCACTGACATATCAAAGATAATTAATTAATTAAATTAGTTGTGTGTTACTGCATAACAAATGACCTAAAGCTTAGAGGCTTAGAATAGCACACATTCATTATCTCATGGTTTCTGTGGATCAGGAATCCAGGCGTGGCTTAGCGGGATCCTTGCCTCAGGTCTCTCACCAGCTTGAAGTTAAGGTGTTGGCCAAGGCTAAGGTTGTACTAGGGAAGGGCTGATTTCTAAGCACACATGATTATTGGTGGGACTTAGTTTCTTGTTGGCTATTGGAGGGAAGCCACTGTCAGTTTTTTGCCACGTGAGCCTCTCCTACATGTCAACTTGCTTCATCAAAGCCTGCAAGAGAGAAAGTCTGCCAATAAGACAGAAGTCACATCTGTGACCATTGATGGTAGGTGACATCCTATCATCCTTTGGTTAGAAGGAGTCACAAGTCTCATCCATACTTAAAGGGAAGGGATTGCACAAGGGCATGAATACCAGGAGACACGAATCATTGGACGACATCTTAGAAGCTGCCTGCCACATCATTTGACTACTTAAGGTGTCACTGTTTATGTTGCTCTCATGCTAGCAATGAGGTCACAAGATGCATACATATAACAGTGTTTCCCAAACCCTGTTCTGAGTAATCCAGGGTATTAAGAGATGTTGACAGATGTCAACGATCTGATGTGTTTGAGAGACATTAGATTATCAAAGTAAATCTAGTTTGTGACTTTTTCTGAATTGAAAATACCAGTATGACTTGTGGTTTTCCTGGAAGGAGATATGGTGATAGGCAAATGATCACTGGTGAACATCTCAGAACCTAATTTGGGAAATGCTGACACACAACTTGAGTGTAGGATGCCACGCAATCCCTGGTTTTAATGTAGCTGGTCAAGAAAAGGTGTGAAAGGCACACCCTTGTCACATAATTGTGGAATAAATGAATTAAGGTAGGGTTATCACAAAGTTACCAGAATTGTTGGTTCATATAGAGAAATAACAAGGCTAAGAACAAGAGAGATGTGAGCCTGAGATGGCAGTCATGACTGTTTGTAGGCCATGAGTCCTACTGCCCTTTGAAAGAGAGCCAGCCTTGTTCAAGAATGTGCTCTTACTAAAAGGAGGCTAGGCCAGGGAGTATGGGTGAATTGATATAAACCATTACTTGCTTCTAGAAAAATTGCTCAAACAATCTTCTTTAATTATCTTTATAAAGAGCATAGACTCCCTTTCCATTGAATTTTATGACTGGATTTGCTGCTTTCCAGCCCAAACTGTAGCTTATTCCTGATAGACCCCCAAATCAGGATGTCTTTGTATTGGCAGACATTGGGTGCTAAGGCCAAAGCCATTCATTCTAAAGTCTTCAGAATTATTGTGGCAAATTGAAACTCCAAATACAATTTGTGTCATTAACCTCTTAGGGATTATATTTTTGACTTTCTCCTATGTGACATATATCTGGTCACAGATTCACTGTGAACCACTGCTTAAAATGCATAATCCCCAAAGGTTATGGGCAGTCATTTCAAAGACCCCATATTCATCTCAAAACGCAGAAGTGGGAGATAAGGTTTAAGGAATGGCCGAATAGGACACTGGCATAAACAAGGTCTTTCATAATTCTTAAAATACTTATTGAGCACATTTTTATCTACAAAGCTTGAGAAATGAATTTATTAGTCCTCACAACATCCCCCATGTTATTATCACCATATAATAAATACGGAGCAAGGGGTTGGAAGGTTAAATTAGCTTTATTTCCCCCACGGCCAGGAAGTTGGTATTACTTTTGAATTAGAATGGAGTGGTCTTGTGCTTCCCAGCTTGACATTTTTGTCCCATTTGTCAAAATGTACCCATTTGTGGATATTTTGGGATATACGATTCTTGCAGAGTCAATTTTGAGATTAAAGCCCAGGTGAGGTCAGCCTCTTGTCCAGTCCTCCTCAGAGAATGTTATTTCATTGAAGGCAGGGGTCTTTGCAAGTGGAAGCGGGACTTGCTGCCTCCTGCCTCTCGCCCTTCCTCCCTCACCGTACTCCATTCCCCTTCCTGCTACCTAAGTGAGCTCTCTTTTTTTTTATTTTTTAAATTTTACTTTGAGGGGTTCTGAACTTATAAAAACGTATGGAGAACGTTGTAATAAACTCTCCTATCCCTACTACTCTGCTTTAAAAATAAAATGTTTCCAGTATAAGCAGAAAGTCCCAGGGTCTTTGTCCCTACCCAGTAAGGTACCCTTCTACTAAGTATGACAGTTATCATTCCCAATTCCCATGGCTTTCTTTATACTTTACTACATATATATATATATGTACATATATATGTATACATATATATGTGTGTGTGTATACATATATAAATGCGTGTATACACACACACACACACACACACACACACACACACACACGTCTCCAAGCAATATCAATTATTATGTGGCATGTTTTAAACTGGCACATGACTTCTATGATGAGATTTATATGTTTCTTCAACTTGCTTTCTCTTTTCTTTGCTCAATATTATAATAGGAATTTCACCCTTGATACGTGTGGCTCTGGTTCATTTCTCATGCAATTTAATAATTCATTCTACCAATATGCTGTGTTTTGGATTGTTTCCTATTGATAGACATTTAAGTTATTTATATATTTTTTTAAAAAATAAAAAAAAATATTTTTTTTGTTCAGTGTTTCAACTGGATTGTCTTTTTATTGCTTTGTAAATGTTCTTTATATATTCAGGATAGCCATCATTTGTCACTTACGTACGTTGCCAGTATTACTCATATCTTTGTCAAATTTGTTCTTTAAACCTTCAGGTTAAAAGTCTAAAATTCTTGGCATGGCAAATGCAGATGTGGATAATTTGGCCTTGATTGCCCCCTGAGTCTTGTTTCTAAAAAATTTCCACCTCCTACTCCTGTTTTGGCAAATATGTCTTGTCTCTACAAGTTCTTGCTTAGGTTGTTCCCTCTGCTTAGAGCGCACTTACATGGTCTTTGCCTGGCTAACATGTATCATTCTTTCATAAACCAATCTTTTGGAAAGATTTTGCTGTGCCCCTCCACTCCCATTCTTTGTGCCACCTCTCTGTGCTTGCATAGCCCCCTGGGAAGATTTTCAGCTTCTCTCTTCCCAGAAATAGTGCCTGATGGTTTTGCCACCCACATGTTTGGCTCTGGTGAAGTCTCCCCGAAAGGCCTACCAGGAATGGGTGGCGAGATGGCCTTTTGAAGAAACTTTCAGCCAGGGCTCAGCTACAGAATCCAGGTCCTATGTAAACATTCTGACTAATTTAATCTAGGCAGTGTTTCCACTGGGTTCCGTATCATCATAGTCTTTTTGAACCAGCAGCATTTTATTCTGATTTTCAAAGCTGGTTACCACTGAAAGAAAAAAAAAAGCCCAAAATGTAATTTTTGGAAGCCTAGAAAAAAATTCCATGGACATTTTCCCCTATTCTTTCCCAAGTATCTTTTCCAAATGGAGCTCATCAAAGAACTTAACAATTTCCTGCCCAGTGGGCATCTGGATCTGAGACGCATGTCAGTTTTCTCTCCTCTTTTCCTTGTGCATGTGACCAGAACATGCACTAGGCCATCTCTCATTTTGAAGCTGGGATTTAACCCAGCTAAAGGGGAAAATAAACACAACACACCAAACTGTGTATTATTTACACATTTCAATATTTAATTTCCTGTCTCCATTACACACATTTTAGTATGCAGATTATTTGCCCAACATAATTTATCAGTTCCTTGTTAGATAATATTCTCCTCAGGGTACATATTGTTCGTATTTAGAAATTCTTATTAATCTCGAGAATCATATTGTTTATCCAACAAAATTATTACAGCTTTGATGAAGCTTTCAAAGTGTAACATGTAAATCACTGTTTTCTCACTTTTCCAAGCAGCTGAATTTTTGATCTGGTGGATTATTATGGTTTAGAAGATATTTTGTCTTAGGGAAAATGTACAAAACGGTGTAGTCATGTGTAGATGAGGCTATTTAATTAGAACTGCTGTTAATGACAAATTGCCATCACTGTAGCTACCCCTCCTCCAAATTGCCTATCTTAAACAGATAAATGAGTAGCGCTATCCAGGGTTGTTACAAATAAGATGGGGCTAATATTTAAAGCTATAAACGTTACGATAACAAATGACAGGATGGAAGCTGTAAACGAATATTTAAGTTATTTTAATCGCTTATTTTCTAGATTGCATATTCGTTATTTTACCTGAGAAAATGTTAGGGGTGTCCTTTAGTGAAAAAAGAACTTAAAAGAATTTTAGGAAAGGATTATAAAGTAAGATAAAATAAGCATGTCGTTTTTTAACACCTTTAAGGAAAAAAAATATAACTTCCTTGTCTGTGAGTTATGTTTTTATGGGAGACAATAACATTATCTATACAGCATGAGCCTATTTTAATAATACCTTACATCTGGAGAGCATTTTACCTTTTCCAAGCATTTTTACATCCAGTTTTATTTTGTCCTTCTGCTATCCCTGGGGCGATAGAATTCCTAATTTGACAGATGAGGAAACAGACCAGAACAGGTTACGTGGCTTGAATAAAGCTGAAAGATCAATTAATATCAAAACCAAAATTATAGTTCCCTGACAGTGTACCTAATGCCTTCTTGAAATCATAGTCATAATATAGAATGTGAGAAAGTTGAATACTGCTTACGAGTTCGGAGGGTTTAAATATGAGACATGACATAGCCCAGTACTAGAATATTAGAAATAAATGATCAATTTCTCAACTGCATCCACTGTTTTCTCTCTCTGATATATTTTTAGCATTTCCTATATATTCTATAATTAATTATTTTCCTTCACCGTTAACATACAGCTTAATTCCAGTAAACATTCAATTGGAAGGGAAATGCTTCCCATTTTCAGCTTGTTTGGGGATTCTGTCTTTGCCTTATTTAAATCAAGCCTGTCAGATCTACAATTTTTAGGGACACCTGAGTGGCTCAGACAGATCAAAAATCTGACTCTTGATTTTGGCTCATGATCTCTTGGTTCGTGGATTTGAGCCCTGCATTGAGCTCTGTGCTGGCACCATGGAGCCTGCTTGGGATTCTCTCTCCCTCTCTCTCTCTCTGCCCTTCCCCTGCTCATTCTCTCTCTTTCAAAATAGACAAACTGTAAGCAAAACTTTAAAAAATTTACAATTTTTATGTCTAGGCTCAGTGTCTCATCTTTTTGTCTTCTTTTCTGTTCTTAGTAATAATGAGATAAGAACCAATACAACTTTCAAATCAATGGCCCTACATTACTATCCAGAGGAATTGTAACATAGCCATCCCAACACTGCTGGAAATGTCTGTTTGACGGTTGATGTAAGAACACTTGAACACTATGCTTTAATTTCAGTGTGTGAGTACTGGAGTATGAGTTCCATGAAATTCGAGGACCACCTGCAATTGTTTTTCTAGGCACCCCTGGACTTTTCTGGGAATCCCAGTTTGTGGTTGACTGACCACAGAAGGAGCATCTCCATTTCCTGTTGTGTCCTCTTTCCCAGATCGTTCTTCCCCCCTTGACCACTGAGCTGGGGGTTCTGTTCTACACGATGAATTGGGCAAAGGAGGGAGACTGCTTCTCTGTTCCAGTATGGATAGCACCAAATTCAAGTTCATAGTCAGTGGGCTTGAACAGTTAGCTCCCAGTTCAGAGGACTGGGTCTTGTCCCTGGTCTTCTGAGTGCATGCTAACTGATCTCTCTTTGTATTCAACAGGAGAAAATGGGCCTATGGAGTGAAAATTAATGGGTATGCTTGGAAGTTCTTAGGCTCTGATTGCCAAAGACAGAGGATTGTGGGCTCTTATGTTTGGTTGGCCTTAAGCTCACCTTTCCCCCTTTCTTACGTGTAATGTGTCTCTATTGAGAGTGACTATGGTTAAACAGAAGCATACCAACCCTTTCGAGAACCAATTTGGAAATTTTTGGACCAAAAGTCAATCTCCTATTTCAGGGATTACAAATCCAAATGTATACTGAAGTCAGAGACATCAACGAGTAAAGCAGACCAAGGGTAGCAATAGTGAGGAGCTAGGCTGTGGCAAACTGGCATTGCCCCATCTAAAAGTATGCTCTGTGGTCTCCACACAGATTCTGCAAATTGGTACCCTCCTGGAATGCAGGCCCACAGTTACCCAATACTCACATGTTTATCCCATCGCAAGTCAGAAATCTGAATGTTTATGTGAGACCTCTTGATTTCACAAATTGAAAAAGTAGCTAAATAAATTGCCATGTAGGTTACACAAACTATGCCAGCTTGCAGCTACTTATTTGCACATATATTAGGAAACCAGGCTGAAGAAGGGATACCAGAGAAAGCTCGTGGGAAGACTTTCCCGTCTCCGTATTGCTATCTACCCCTAGATGCATGGGATGTATATATACCAAGCCAATTGATTTCCTGCCCACATAGAGATGGCAGAGCAAGTCTTTCTACCCCAATATATGCAAAATTTTGCATTTGATATTGCCTTTATGATATTCTCAAGAGTCTGCCACCCTAAGAGGTCGTGAGTCTCTTTTGTTACATCTTTGACAAGTTGTCATCTACTTCTACTTGGATTGCCCTAGGGACAGGGAACTTACTACTGCACAAGATAGCCCACTCCTGTTTTAGACAGTTTTCAAGATAGAAAACTTCTTAATGGTAAAAATTCTTGCTCAACCTCTTTGTTATTGGCAGCTGAAAAGGCATCTAATCTTTAGGAAAATGCACTTGAAAAAATAGTCTTAGAAATTAAGAGGTTGCTATAATTTCCTGTGACTATTATCCATTCTTACCCAAAAAACGAGCATTATTAAATTGTGATAGTTACTAATGGAATTTCTAATTCTTTTACAATTAAGGTCATTGAATCTTTATGTCTTGACCTTCATTCTGAGACTATTTGCATGAAAATAAAGACTCCAAGTTTCATCATGTTCCACAGATTCATTTAAGCTTTTTTTTTTTTTTAATATTATAGATTTCTAGAAATGTAGAACTGTAAGTGGTCTGAGTGTCTGAAGTACAACAGAAAACCCAATGGTCAGAAGATGTTGGACTGATTCTGCCTTTTATTACCTATGTCATGTTAAGCTGGGAATCTGGGTGTCCTCATATGAATGTGAGAGTCTGATAAAGTCCTTACAGATTGTGTGAAAAACAAATATGAATGGGCGGTATGTTGCCGTAGTCAGTAAAAACAAGTTTTTCATGGATGTGATACCGAGTAATTTAACTTTTCTCGGCCTCAGTTTCCACAACTGTATAATGGGGCTAACAATTCCTGCTTACTGGGGTATTTTTAACTATTAAGTGAGATGATGCTTGTGAAGGGCTTACAGAGTGCCTCATATACAGGAGATATTCAATTAATGTTGGCCATTCATATTTTGATGGTGCGGTAAAATACGAAGCTTGAAACTCTTACGATCACCTGGACCCTTCATCTTCAACATGGAGGAGAGGGTATGATCAACCTCAAGGTAAGAAGAGCTGGGTCAAGGTGTGCTTCAAATCATGGAAAAGCTTCAAAAAGTGCCGGTTAGACTGCGTGGCAAGGAGCTTAAAACTATATTTTGACCCTTTAAAATAAACGGAACACAGTAAATAAAGGAACACAGTAAATAAAGGAACACAGTACAGAGTTGGTATAAGGTTTGGATACAACAAGAGATCTCACAGAAATTTTGCTTTGTGGTAGTGCATTTAAGCTGTATGCCAAGGCCTTGGGTGTGTATCTTTGTCTGTGGGTGGGTTGGAAACTACGAGGTTCATTGTGAATCGCTGGGCAGCAAAGACTCCTTGTGATGTAGGTTCTTGGTGGTCTGAACCACACTACGAGTATTTAAAATAGTAATAGTGTGTGGATTCGGGGCAAAAGCAGTAGGGGGAAAAAATCAACTTTGGAGAAAGAAATAGAAACATGTCTCTCCAGAGAGTAGCTCAGGCCCTGTAAAAAGTTTGTTGTTCGGCACAGAATCTTACTCAGGGAAATATTCTTGACAGAATCAGGGGAAATACGATCCCAATTATAGAGATAAGGTGAAATCATAAGAAGGGGGTCTTTCCCTTGACTAATTCACTTGGCTTTCCCATTGTTAAAGAGAAAAGTTGTTGATTTTATACTTTGTGAAAGGCAAAAGGGACATAAAATAGCAATTATTTCTTGCCGTTAGCCTGCCTTTCTTTGTTTGGGGGGTATGCTATGGCAGAATAAAGGTTTGTGCTTCAGAAATAATGAGCAAGGAGAGGCTATAGGCGTAGTTTATACATCAGTCCTTTTGTAGTGAGTACACAGAGCCATTTTATTTGGGAAGTGAATATTTGAGGGCTAGGGGACCCCTCCCCCTGAAAGTGCAAAGACCCTGAAGTGTGACTGCTCCCTCCATTTCAGTATTTGAGTGGCATGTCGAGATCCTTCCAGCACGAGGTGCATAATGTATTGTGCAGGCTGACTCCCATGTGGAAGAGAGCACAAAACTTCCTTATGCATGAGGCATTTTTAGCAAATTGGACCCCATTTCAATCTTGATGAAACTTGATGACATTTCCAACTTGCAAGTGCACAAAATGAAAAAGCAAATTTTTAGCTATTTATGTGTCAGAACATCAAAAGCTCAAAAGCCATAATTAAGGGTGTCAGCATGGCAGGGAGACCATATTTCTGCTCTTCTCGGGGGTCTTGTGGGTCTCTCCTTAGAGGTTAGATGAAGCTCTTCTTCCCCTTGAAGACTTGAATCAAACAATTTGGATTTCATGAGTCCCACTTGGGAAACTGCCTCTTCACTTGCAACCCTGTCATGTTGATATTTAGTGTTTTTTATCTCTTTCACGAGAAGAGAAATGTGGGGGAACAGTTTTGTAGTTGGTGCTTCCTAGTCCTTAGTTTCCCGGTACTATTTTTTTTTGGAAGTCTGAGGGGAAAAAATGTAAGAAAAGGTGCTTTCAAATATTTTAATTCCTTTTCATTTTGGGTTTCTAGTATATGCAGTTAACTTTCTGACTTTAAATTCCGGTAAATGCACAAAACATGCTCTTATGATATGCCCATTTAATGACTATATAGACAGAATAGAGTAGAACACAAATAGATGTCCAAATAAGTGGAAATAAATGGGCATTAAAAATTTAATAAACGTCCATTTAAACCAGCCCTTCTAAAGTTCTTTTGTGTACATTTGTTAAGACGTAGCGCTAAAACAAAAACAAAAACAAAAACAAAATGTAGCTCTGACTCAGTAAGTCTGGAGAGAACCCCGCGAATCTGCGTTTCTAACATGCTCCCTGGTTGAACAATGCTGACGGTGTCTGAATCACACTTGGAATGGCAAAGCTTGACCTATCTTTCCAACTCAAGGAGGAGTCTTAAAATTCAGCTGTGGTCACTGTGATTATCAACAGGTGCACTTGTCTGGGATATACATGTTTTGGTTAAGATAGCCTTTGAATTTTATAACAGAACTATTATTAAAATTAATCCCTAGTACTGCGGCTGCCTGTTAATGATTCACAAAAATCCTTGCCTAATAAGAGCTATTTTCTGAAGAGCTCGCATTGAATTGCAAATACTACTCCTAATCTGAATGACATCCACAATTCGCTTACATAGCCCGAGCCCGAGCCAGAAGAGCTTCTGCAAGTGTTGGACACCCATTATGTGCAATGCATTGTCTTGAGGGCTGTGTGAAAGTCTGTTGAATAAGGTACATACCCGCGACTGAGAAACTTAAACTCCATTGTGGGTCGGGAGGGATGGGGGAGATAGAGCATGCATAGCAAAACCTGCATAAAATAGAGGCTCTTTAAAGTGATACCAGATCTAAGTGAGGCCCAAATTAAAGACTAATTGGATTTGAAGAAAAGAGAGAGCTAGTTCATCTGATGGCAGAGCCCCAGAGCCTTCATGGAGAAGGAAGCATCTGAACGAGGCTTCAACTATTTGGATTAGGTGTGTAGAAATGAGGCTGTGAGGTGTGGGCTGAGTTGCAAACATATTAAAAGGAGGGGAACCTTGGAAGAAAGGACATGATAGGAAAAGGAGCTTATGTGTATTTTGGGGAATAGTTTCAGTTTGGCTGAAATGCAGGTTTCATGCAGGGGTTTGGTTGCCAATAACCTCAGAAAGAAAGTTGGAAATGAACTTAAAAGACAGTGGAAGATACTTGGGTTGAATTTATAAGCAGTGAGGAGCTGTCCCTTACCCAATCCACTTGTTCTCCGTTCTCCTTCTTTTTTTAAAAAATTTTTTTTTAACGTTTATTCATTTTTGAGAGACAGAGTGTGAATGGGGGAGGGGCAGAGAGAGAGGGAGACACAGAAACAGAAACAGGCTCCAGGCTCTGAGCTATCAGCACAGAGCCCGACTCGGGGCTCGAACTCACAGACCGCGAGATCATGACCTGAGCGGAAGTCGGCCACTTAACCAACTGAGCCATCCAGGTGCCCCATCAGTTCTCCTTCTAAAATGTCTTCAGTCTTGTTCATTTGAATTATTTGTGTGTGTGTGTGTGTGTGTGTGTGTGTGTGTGTGTGTGTGTAAATTGACATTTTATTTCTTTTCAAATTTCTTTTGGTAGTCTATACAAGAGATTATAAAAAGAAGACACATTTGTCATAGGAACTAACAGGAAATGGAGGATGGGAAGAAGGAAGATTCCATGCACTGCCCTCTGAGAGGTGACTCTGTCTTATAAATTGCAAAGAAGGTATAATCCAGAGATGTGGAAATTGTTAGCTAGGAAATATTTGAATTTATGTCTCTTACATGGAAGGCATCCAGCAATGTGGTAGGTGACACGGGAGGGATAAACTTGGTACATCCTCCTGGATCATCAGTTGCATTCGATCAGAGTGTCACTCCACACTATATAATTTAAAGCCTTTAAAAATATATTAGAAACAATTATATTTATGCTTAAATTTCATTTATACAGTAATTAACACTAGTCTAAAATCAGACAGAGGTACCATTTTATATTTAAATGTGTTTTCCTCTTGTTTTTTAAACTTTAATGTTTCCTAACACTGGTTATGTTAGACTGTTTTAATGAAGAGCTCTTTTTCATTTAAAAAAAGTATAATATATATAAAGAATTAAAAAGAGCATGCTAATCTCTCACTCTGTTAATCCTACATATGGGATGCCTGACTACTCAAGTTACATGGCTTATTAGGAATGAGGCACCCTGGTGGCAGCCTATTAAAATTGCAGGCATAGGGAAAGAGGGAAGTAATCATTTGAGTGGGGAATGGAAAAAGCTAAGTTTATAAAGGCCACATAAATACTAAGGTTGGGCTCAGCCAGTATCAAGCCTGGCATAGCTGACCTATGTCAGTATTTCTCTACTTTTGTTTTTATCATCATATGCCTAAGAAGTCTTTTTTAGACATGATTTTCCTAATTGTTATTCCTCCCCTGCCCTTTGGAAGGCCACAAACCATCATAATATCTAAAACTTTTAAACTCACAAGAACCAAGTTTGGCCCCTTGGAACAGTGTTTCCCCCATTGATGGCACGCGGTCTAGAGTTTTCCAGCCTCTGTCTTTCTGGGGTAAGATCTTGTCCTCACACTCCTGTGGCAACTCTAAACTGGATCACCTAGAGTCAGCCTTCTATCAGACAGAGACTTGTCAGAGAGTCATGTATTGAGGCTCTTGCTATTGGAACCCAGAAGGAGTGCCTTTATCAAACCCTTATTATTAACACAAGTCCTGCTGGTTGACCTTTTTAATCATTCACCCAGACTGGACTCACCACCATTCTCAGGGCTCCCCTTTTCTCTTATATAGTCATTGCCCTTAGGTCCCAGCTGCATGGAGCCTGCTTTTATCTAGTTACGAGTCCTTGAATTCTCCCTGCTAAAGTGGCCAACAGCAGATCTAGAGGTGCTTTAAGCTGTATTCCCATCTGCCCCAGTCCATTTATCAATGGTAACGGGATGATACATAGGAGAAGAGCTTGATCTTTTATGCCTGGCAGATTCCACTCCTATTCTCTTTCCCTAAAATCCAGACTGTAACGAACAGGATCACGTGTGTCCTCCTTGGTTCTTTCCCATACTTAATGTTCACAATAGTTCCATAAGGTGTTTATCAAGAACATCCCCATATTATTGGCGAAGAAAAGGTCACACAGCCAATAAATGCTGGATCTAACCCCTGAACTCAGGGATCTCTTGGTCTAAAACCCATGCTCTTATCTTACACTGTCTTTGAGAGGTCTGCCAAGAAATGGTAGTAATAACTTATACTTTCGTCTACCCTATTTCTACATAGATCCCTATATTTATTTTTTCATATAGTTATTCACTCAGCAGATACTCATTGAACAACTACTATCTGATAGGAACTTTGTAAGTTATTAGAGACATAAATGAAAAGCACCCTTTCTGTTTTCAAGGAGCTCACAGTTTATAAAGGAGATGGGCCAGTGAGTAGGTATCTATAACTGTATCTGACACAGTAATGTCAGTAATATAACTACATGATGCTGTGGGAGAGACACCCATCCCAGTCTGGATGGTGGTCTGGAACAGCAGAAAACTTTGAGATGGAGAAACATCCTGTACTGACATTGTATGTTTATGTGTCTTTCATTCTGCTGTATAAGATACTCAAGGGCTAGAACTGTCTTTTCCATATTTGTTTTTCCAGCAACAGCTATAGTTTCTCACTTTATTAATGTCGGGCCAATGTTTGCTGTACTAGAGGCTAGTGTATTTCCTTTGCTATCTGCCACATGCTCTTGTGTCCCCTGGAATTATATCTTAGGACTCTACTGGTTTTAAGATATAGCAGCCGGGGCGCCTGGGTGGCTCAGTTGGTTGAGCGACTTCGGCTCAGGTGACAATCTCACGGTTTGTGGGGTCGAGCCCCGCGTTGGGCTCTGTGCTGACAGCTCAGAGCCTGGAGCCTGCTTCAGATTCTGTGTCTCCCTCTCTCCCTCTCTGGCACTCTGTCTCCCTCTGTCTCAAAAATAAATAAACATTGAAAAAAATTAAAAAAAGACATAGCAGCCAATTTGATCTAATTTAAGTGAAGATGAGTGATTTATTATAAAGATACAAGGGTGTATCATGGAAATCAAGTATAGAATACAGCTAGTCCTCAGGAGAAAACTACAATCAGAAGTAGGAATTCTCTTTTTCATTCTACCTTCTCTTGCAGAATGACTATATTATTCTATCTCCATGGTGTAAAATATGGCCACATTACACCTCTCAGGTTTAGTTATTTTAGGTTCAGTCACATGAAAAGACTAACCCAGCTTCTCTCAGTCTCAATTCTAAACTCTTTGAAGAGAGAATCATATTGCCCATTGGGTCATTAAGTTATGGCTATTGAGGACCAAGCCTTGTGGAGATGGGAAAGAGGTGGTAAAAAGCAGTTTCCCAGGGACTCCTGGGTGGCTCAGTTGGTTGAGTATCTGACTCTTGGTTTTGGCTCAGGTCATGATCCCACCATTGTAGGATCAAGCCCCGTGTTGGGGTCTACACTGGGTGTGGATTCTGCTTGAAATTCTCTCTCTCTGTCTGTCTCTCTCTCTCTCTCTCTCTCTCTCTCTGTCTGTCTCTCTCTCTCTCTCCTTCTGCTCCTCTTCCCCACTTGCACACACACTCTCTCTACAATAAAATAAAAATTAAAAAAAAAGAAAGAAAAGAAGTTCCCAGAGAAAGAGGACACTTTTTTGAGCTGGGCAAGCACCTGAAGAAATACCATCCACCCAGACAGTTGAGGGAAAAGCTCCTGGGTGTGGCAGGATACAACTCCCAGGATATAAGAAATTAATAAACAACTGTTCTTTGATGACATTTGCTCACAATGATCCTGGTTTTCTTGAAGGACTCTGCTCCTCATTTGATCAAAATAATGTCCCTTGGTTAAATCCTTTGGTAAATGATTATTCTCCCAAGAATAGTGTGCTGTATTGATCTTAGACCTTTACATAACGATATGGTGTGTGTGTGGGGGGGGGGGGTGCTTCTAGCTTTTGTAATGCAAAGAACAGAGGCAATGAGTGAGAACACATGGATAGGCTAGGTAGAATACAGGATACAAATACTTTTTTGAAACACTTAATAGCTGCATTAAAAAGAAAGAAAGGGAAATATCCCGGTATCATGGACTTACAAATAGAGGAAATCATGTCCATAGTGGTTAGCAAAATAACAGATCTTTAAAGACAAGAGGCTGAACTCTTAACCCTGAGGTGGGAGCTTAACACACAGCTTAGACCACTTCTCAGATCAAATACAAAGTATTCTGGAATTGTCTCCATCACTCGTGGCACATAGAACTTCTATAGAAAAACCCTCTCAGCTAAAGTTGCATTCACAATTAAAAATTAAAAATCACATGAGGAAATGATCCATTATTAGGGAGAATCAGCTGACTTTACAAATAAGAGGATTGATTCTGAAATGACCTTAATATTTAAAATGGTATTATTTGGGGCAGCTGGTTGGCTCAGTCAGTTAAGCATCCCACTTTGGTACAGGTCATGATCTCGTGGTCCATGAGTTCAAGACCCGCGTCAGGCTCTGTACTGACAGGTCGGAGCCTGGAGCCTGCTTCAGTTTCTGTGTCTCCCTCTCTCTGACTCTCCCCCATTTATACTCTCTCTCTCTCTATCTCAAAAATAGATAAACATTAAAAAAAATTTTAATGGTATTATTTAAGTAGGTTTCCACTGGTTAAAGATTTCATGAATGAGGAGGAAAGGAATCAATGAAATAACAGGCAATTTTGATGGGGTGCCTGGGTGAGACTCAGTTGGTTAAGCATCCAACTTTGGCCCAGGTCATGATCTCACGGTTCTTGACTTCGAGCCCCATGTCAGGCTCCATGCTGACAGTGTGGAGCCTGAAGCCTGCTTTGGATTCTTTTCTCCCTCTCTCTTTGCCCCTCTATCGCTCGTGCTCTGTCTGTCCCTCAAAAATAAATAAGCATTAAAAATTTTGTTAAAAAGAAAGAACAGGCTATTTTGATTTCAAAATCGGGAATTAAATAAAAATATGAAATAAAAAATATGGACATAGAATTAAACCTCAGTGGATAAGTCAAATAGCAGATTAGATATGTGGGGGAAGGTGAGAGGGAGGGAGGGAGAGACAGATGGGGGGAGAGAGAGAGAGAGAGAGAGAGAGAGAGAGAGAGAGAGAGATTTTTCTAAAGAAAGAATACCAGTTACTGTCTTGAAGGACAAAAAAATTGGAAAATAAAGGAGTAACATGCAGGATAGAATAACAAGACCCAAGAAATTTGCTGGATTTTCTGGAAGGAAAGAATAGAGTGAATTTGGAGAAAAACTTTATTTTTGTTGCAAATTTTACATACTGATTAAAGATATAGCTCTTCAGATTGAAGAGCTACATCGAATCCCAAGCAGGGTAAACAAACAAAATGACCATCTGGAAACACTGTAAATAAATTGTAGAACACCAAAGATAAAGCAAAAACCTTAGAAACATCTAGAGAGAAAAGATAGATTTCCTCCAAAGGAGCAGTAATTCCACTGAATAGAATTCTCATAAGTAGAAGCAGGTGTCAAAAGACCATAAAAATCTGCAACATATAGACAGAAATAAGTATCACCTTACATTTAGGGACCCAGCTAATCTACTGTTTAGGAGCATGTTTTCTCATAGAGGTTTGCTAAGATAATCACTGAAGGTTTGGCTTTAGGAAGAGGGAAATGGAAGTCCAGGAGGTAAAGAGTGGGACAGAAGAAGCAATGTGGTTCCAAGATGTTGGAAATTATGTGAGCTAACCTGAAAGGATATTGATATGAGGGAAACAACTAATATGGTAGAGGGTAAAAAAACAAAAACAAAAACAAAAAAACAAAAAACATAAACGAGGGAGTTGCAATATCCTGTTGAAGAACGTAAATTCAAGTGCCCTTGGGTGCATCTAAAATGTTTCCATCCATTGTTAAGAAAGTGTGGTAAAAATGTAAGTTTAAAAAGATTTGTTGTTTTTGTGGGGAAGGGCGTGAGACAGGCAAAGGAAACACATGGCCAGTAGGTTTCTCTTTGTAAAATAAAGTGGCAGAAATAAATCCAAATATTTTAATAACCACAGTTAATATAAATGAATAAATTTGCCACTTGGCTGTCTGATATTTACATTGGTTTTAAAAAAATTCATTTAGATACTCTTTCAAAAGACAGACCTTTAATATAAAGACACCTGCTGTTATAGCAGACTTGGTTTCTTTTTCATCTCTTGAGAGCCCTAATGAAGTCACTAAAACTCCTTTCTCGTGATAGATGCCAAAACTCACGTGCATGTATTCTGGAGTATTGAGTGCCTTCTGTGAACAAGATGGAACAGCAATTGAACATGGCTGGACATAGGATTCCAAGTATTTTAATGCTTTATAACATCAAATTGAAGACCTGCTCATCCGTGTGTGCCACAGGATTAGTTTTCACAGATGGCTGTGAATAAACCATAGGAAAGGACATACATGTCTCCTTTTAGAACAAAATGGACACATATGAGAGCATATGGTATATTTATTTTGATTATGAAGTTTTACCACACCATAATTAATGGTAAAATAGAAATTTAAAAGGCATGAAAGCATTACTTGGCTGTGATAATGCTATGACACCAACCTCTTTTTCCTAAATCAGTTTTTCCATCGTGTCAGGCTGTTGATGTTTTGTTCACGCCCATAGTTCTTAAAAGCCAGAGTAAATAATAGGCTGGGTTATGTTCATGTAACTGCACACAAACCAAGTTTACAATGATATAAACTCAACATATATAGAGAGGCAAAGTCAGGTGGCTTTTGAAAATGGGGACCATCAAATCTCACTGCATGTTTATCTGAACACATCTATATTTATAGTTTACTTCACCGCTGATTCAAATAACGAAGGGAGAGCTGGCCTTCAGGGATCCGATGTAGCACACTCATAAATAAAAAGTGACGTGCACACGTTTATCTCCTGCTAGGATTTTGAAAGTCAGATATGGCACCCTGGTACCCTGAAACAGGTGTTAAGGGCTGGACGTTTGTGTTCCCCCCAGTTCGTATGTTGAAGCCCTAATCCCCAATGTGATGGTATTTGGAGATGAGGTCTTTGCAATGGAATTATGTTGAGGTGAGGTGGTGAAGGTGGAGCCCCTAGGATGGAATTAGTATCCGTGGTGTCCTGAGCTTTCTCTTTCTTTGCCTTGGGAGCATATACATAGTGGGAAGGCAGCCATTGGCAAGCCAGGAAGAGGCTCCTCACCAGGAATCTTGGACTTAGAGGTTCCAGAACTGTGAGAAATAAGTGTCTGTTGTTCAAGCCACTCGGTGCGGTATTTTGTCACAGCAGCCCGAGCTAAGACAACAGGGCTCCCCGATGAGGCTGGAATTGACAAATAGATCAAATTGGGGGTGCTGATTCATCCATCTCTGTTTCGTGCTCACCAGAGAAACACGTGGGAAGGGAGGTTGAACCTTGAGTAGCCCCTAAACCCTCGGAACCTAAATCTCTGGTGGGTGCTGGTCTGCGTGTGTGTGTTTGTAATAAGAATATTTAAAACTGAACCTGCCTTTACATTTTGTTGAGCATTACACCAAGTACATTACCCTGTGTTTCTTGCCTTAATGGGCTCTCAGGAGGAATTGATAAGACATCTGGTTCCTGCATTCTTTGCTAATGTTCCTTTTGGCCTCAGGTAGAAAATATTGGGCAATTTTTTTTCTCCAACAAAACCTCGTTGTAAATAGAGGAAAATAAAAATAAAAGGGGTAGAAGTCACACATAAATTTTTTATGCAAATGGGCATGAAAACACATGAATTAAAGGTCTGTTTGGGTAACTTTCCTATTCACCGTATTTGTTAAGAGATTCATTTGAGTTAAAGTGAGTAGAGGTCATATAGTTGCACAAATAGTGCTTATATCTTTGTGCTTCTTGCTGTGTCTGTTTGCTGTGTGCTCATTCATATCTCTGGACCAAGCCGTGAATTTGGGGAAAAGTAGAATTTTTGAGAAATCAGAACATTGGGAAGAGAATTTTAAGGAAACATCTTCGACAGAGGCCTGGTAGAGGTCAAGAACACTGAATTCACTGATAGAATATATTGCATAGCGATTCAAGCATAATATGGAGTTCGAGGTATCACTGTATATAAAGATATTAATTATTCCAGAGGAGATTTTAAATCACAGTGTGAGTTCTGTTTAAGATACAACTTCCTTTAGGATTGGCATTGGCCAATCTTTTTGATGGCCCTTTATGTTCATAATTTTGTGGAGCATTTTTTAGACTTACTAATAATAATCTTGTCATATCAGAGAAATTGGTGCCAGTATTTCCCTAGAGAGAGGCAGAGAGAAAGCAGTAGAGAACAAGACCATACACATCATGTAGAAAATTATGGAATCAAATATATAGCCCTGAATTTGAAAGAGACCAAACTGACATCAGGCCATTATTTTGATTGGTCCAGGTAAACTTTGACAAGATTCCAGAAAATACCTTATTACTTCTGAGCATTCATTATAATGATTCACTATTCATTAGCTCATGTTCATTAAGTACTTGTTCTCTGCCAGGTTCTGGTGTGAGGGCTTCAGGTGTGTTTGTCTCCTTTAATCATCTCAATAACCCATTAGGTAGCTAGTATTATTATCTCCATTTTCAAAATAAAAAAGTAAACAAAAGTCTAGATATGGTAAGTTAAATCTCATTGGTAATTGGTCAAGACAGAATCCAAATTCATGTCTCTTGGACCCTAAGGGCCATGCATGTAATTGCTGTGTTAGGTCTACACAAATATTCTCAGTAAAGAGCTTTTGAAAGAAGAGTTATAAAATAAAAGTTAATGCTACAAAGATTCTTCATGAATAATTTCATGAGAAAGATAATTTCTCTGATATTCATGTATTAATACATACTTAAATATATGTTAAGTATGTAAATTAAATTAAGCTTGTGAACTTCAAGCATCTGTATCCTGTCTAGAGAGGGAGTGCTGAGGGATGCTGATTAAGGCAAAAAAGTGGATTCCATTTCTTTCATTTTGTCATTAAAGTATTTGCCATCGTAATGAACCCAAAGCACTTTATAAAAGGGAATGAGTGAAAATAGTAGATGGAGGCAGTTATAAGGGACGTCTGGAGGCACAGGAAGTAAGTCACTTAATCTCACCCTAATGTAGTTTCTCACTGAAGTGGATAAACAAATGCTCTCCTTAAACAAGATTTGAGACAAAGCACCAACTTAAAATAACATTCAGCTGAAACCACTAAATTGGACATGCGCCTTCTAATTTCCCACAGCATTGTCTTGTCAAACATGTTGGCTTGGGTTTGTATGATAAACTGGTGATATTCAGCGTATTAGAAGTTTAGGTTCGTGTATTATTGAATTCAGGAACGCTTCCCATACGTCTTAGGAAGTTTGGAACATGTTCTAGAATTCTGAATGCGAAGTCTTCCTGTCACGGGATCCACTGCAAGAGTTTTGCACAAATCTCATTAGGAAGTTAAATTCGTGACACCCTCTTCAATGTTAACATAGAGAGATTAACCAAAGTAACTAACTCCATGGCAAGAGAAAGGAGAGTGAGGAGGCAGATGATAAAAACTCTAATTTATCAGAACACAAATACTGGAAATGAATACACAGGGAATCGAGAAAATGGCTAGGTGAATAACTTGGTGTTAAGTTCCATGAGTGGGGCGAGGCTTCTTGTTCTTAAAGAAAGTTGTCTGCATTGCCCTTTTTTAATTTTGTCATATTTTATTTTATTTTTTTATTTAAAAAATTTTTTTAATGTTTATTTTTGAGAGAAAGAGGGAGAGAGACAGCGTGTGAGCAGGAGAGGGACAGAGAGAGAGGCAGTCACAGAATTCGAAGCCGGCTCCAGACTCTGGGCCATCAGCACAGAGTCCCATGCGGGGCTTGAACCCCTGAACTGTGAGATCATGACCTGAGCCGAAGTTGGACACTCAGCTGACTGAGCCACCCAGGCACCCCTGTCATATTTTATTTTGACTTAAAATATTTTCTCAGATTCTATAGTTTTGCTACATCCCATGCACGTTCCAATAAATGATCTATTTATTTACGTGAAAGGCAAGCTTTGCTAATGTAAAGACAACATGTAAGAATTTTTCCTGCCAATTTTCTAATGAAAACCAATGACAGGTTTTTTTTAATTTGGTTATAAGTTTCATTTGCTGAAAATGAAAAATGTATTCTTAAAACGAAATAAAAAATATCATATTATCAGGATTTCTGGCAGCAAATGAATGAATACTTACTCTGAATAGATCTCTCTGAATGGCCAGTCTATAACTACCGTGTTTTGTTAGAAAAGTATATTAAAAAGTAGAAACAGCATCCTGAATGAAGAAAAGAGATAAAAACAAAGTATAAAATATGTAATCTTTAAAAAGAAGCTTATCAAGGAGAATCTTAGTGAAACTTTAAATGGGAGAGTCACACAATCCCAAAGCTTTCCCATTTCCCTATTCAATGAATAATTTACTTTTTAGATGAGATCCGCTAACATTATTGCAGAAAAACTGTAATTGAAAATTATTAAAGCTCTATCTTTATTGCATTTGAAAATCTGTGCATTTGGTGTTTGACCAGGTCTGCCTCATCATTAAGAATTTTGAGGAAAAGCAAAATCTCTGTCTCCCGAAGAATAAAGAGCAAAACCCTTAATTGCTTTCTTGTTTCCCACAAAGATGCTAATATGATGAACTGAATGTCAAGAATAATAAGACAAAATGATGGTGTACACCCTGCAAAGAGAAAATAAAACATCTTTTTATGTAAACTGTCACCAGAACCTCAAGGAAACTCTTTGCTCTTTCCCTGCCCTGATTTTGAACTGCTTCATTAAAAGTAATTTTGTTTTTCAGGAGGATAACACCCACATTATTCTATAAAAATAATTTTAAGAGAAATCTTCAATTAAGAGGTTATTGTTGCCTGAAAGATTTTTTCCATAGTTGGTTGGTAGCTGAAAATGTGATCTTCCCAAGTTTGAATGGAAATATGACATTCATAATGGTTTAAAATAGGTAAGTGTCTTGTCTGTTTGAAATGCCCATGAACTTAGTATTATTTATCAGATCCTTTGAAAATGTTGGAATTTTCAGAGGACAGAATTTTCAAAAGGGAGAGAAATTAATCATCAATTCTTCCTGTCTTCAATTGATTGAAACATTAAATTAGAGAGACTAATTAGGGACTGAGAAAGCCCTTGTTCAGTACAGTATTTTGAAAATAAACAAGAGATCACAGACTCATGGTACACCCCAGCTCCCCCCCACCCACCCACTAGCTTTGGATGGAAATCCTGTAAAACTCATCCCACTGACCATCAAACTCCCACCAGTGCTTGTCCTTATCTAAATTTAGATACTTGGGGGCGCCTGGGTGGCTCAGTCGGTGAAGCGGCGGACTTCGGCTCAGGTCATGATCTCGCGGTCTGTGAGTTCGAGCCCCGCGTCGGGCTCTGTGCTGAGGGCTCAGAGCCTGGAGCCTGTTTCAGATTCTGTGTCTCCCTCTCTCTGACCCTCCCCCGTTCATGCTCTGTCTCTCTCTGTCTCAAAAATAAATAAACGTTAAAAAAAATTTAAATTTAGATACTTGCTTGGTTCACTCTGTAACCTGATAAATGTTTAGATACATAAATACATATAAACCACTTAGAAGGGAATTTCACAGGGCACCTGGGTGGCCCAGTCAGTTGAGCGGTTGACTCTTGATTTCAGCAAAGGTCATGATCTTGCGGTTTGTGGGTTCAAGCCCTGTGTCAGGCTTGGCATTGACAGGACGAAGCCTACCTGGGATTCTCTCCCCTCTCTCTCTCTGCCCCTCCCCTGCTCATGCTCTCTCTCCTCTCTCTCTCAAAATAAATAAACTTTTAAAAAGTAAGGGAATTTCAAATTCTTAATTAAAATAAAATCCCTGGTAATTTATTTCCTTAATAATTTGTCCTACAGACAGTTTCTTTCTCAATGGACACAGGAAACTACACTTGTCAACTTAGGCCACAAAAATCACTTTGCAACTAAGGCAACAGTGACCAGTTCTTGTCACGTGGTCTTTATGCGTAAAAGCCCAAGCACGTTGTAAAAGGGTTTCTGTTGAACTAAGGTGCCCCTTAGAAGCCTCCCCACCATCCTTTATAACTCTCTTCTGAGAAACACTAATCTCCAGAAATACTCATAAAAAGCTTCCAGGTCAAATAATTCTGGAGAATTCTAAATATTGAGTTATATTTGTGATTAAAAAGTTATGTCAGTGTATGAAAGGCTCTGAGAAGCTCTCCATTCTGTTCTGCAACCTGTTCTACATTGTTCAATGTAGAATGAATGGCTCAGTGCAGCACTTTCCAAACTTACTTACCTATCGAACCCGGCTTTTTTTTCTCATCTGAACAATGCTTGTGAGGTAGACACTTCCCTGTTTCACAGACAAAGAAACAGGCTCAGGGAAGTTAAGTAACTTGCCTAAGGTAATACAACTACCTTGAGTGATATAGCTAAGATTTGAAGCCCCAAGCCTTCTATCTTTTGTTTGTCTGCTTATTTGTTTTGAGAGAGAGAGAGACAGAGAGAGAGAGAGAGAGAGAGAGAGAGAGAGAAATGCAGAGGGAAAGAAAGAGAATCTTAAGCAAGCTCCACGCTCAGGGTGGAGCCTGGTGTGGGGCTTAATATCACAACCCTGAAAGCATAACCTGAGCTGAAATCAAGAGTTAGAAGCTTAACCAACTGAGCCACCTAGGTGCCCCCAAGCCTTGTATCTCATAATCAGCACCATGACCTAAAAATACAAGGAAATACATTCATTTGAATCTATGACCTATTTCCAGTTATGTTTAGCATTTTGTTTTCTGTGCAATCTTTTAACACATTTCTTTTTTCCTTATATTCAAGCTATTGGGATTATGTAAACAAGTAAACAAACAAGCAAAAAACCCCAAAGAATCCCATGCTGTTACATACAATGTGTTTGCTTAGAAAAAGGTTATTAGATTCTGTGCAGTATAATAGTTCGGAATGAGCCCAAATAACACATAGAACACATCATTTTATAGCCAATATGGAACAATATGGAGTCAAGAGAAGCATGAATATTACCTTAAAGTTGGGAATGACATTTGGTAAAATATTGTGAGTCAGCAGAGAAACATGAAATAAAGAAATCCATTTGCCTGAAAGGACCTTGTTTAAGCTAATTTCAGAAATATTTAAAGGATTCAATTGTATACATAATATTAAAATGAAAGTTACATTGAGAAAAACATTAAATGCATTAAAAGATTCCTGTCATAGTGAGAAAGAATGTATATGTTTTTGATTTTTACGTAGACATTTTATCTACAAGGATCCCTTTATTCTCTTTATATACATGGGTATATTTGTGATTAGGAAAGCACGCACACGCATACACAAATGTATATGCAATGAGTACAAACAACCTTGTATGAGAATTGTTAAAATATCCATTTTCGTTATTTTAAATGTAATATAATTTTAGATCCCTTTCATAAATGTCCAGTGGACAGATTTATTATTATTATTATTTTTAATTTCCTGCATCAGATCTAGGTCTTTGATAAATACCACAGACAGCCCCAGAACTGTAGGATGGGCTTGACAGTTCCTCAATAAAGGGCTGTGTGGTTTTTTTGTCAGAATCTTCCTTCCACTGACAGCTGCTTTGTTCTTTTCTAGTCAGATTTTCTAGTTAACACATCAAAAGTGTATCTGTGTACACGAAGTACGAAGAAAACAGTTCAAAGAGGTAAGAGATTCACTTTTAACTCTTGCTACATTTTCCCCACACTTGTCACAAAAGACATCTCTTATGGAAGCTTCAGAACAAGGTGAGGAGTTCATGATGGAGCCCAGGAATCTCTGGCATTTAAGAACCAGCGTTTTCGAAGGCGAGTTGGTCAGGCAATGCACTGAGAGTCTCCAGATCAGTGAGAGCTAATCTGCCGTGGGGAATTTGCATTTTCCCAAGACAACCAAGCCCAAGAGCTGGACACAGTGTTTTATATTTGGTTTATTGCAAAAGCTTGGTTTCTTCTTCTTGGCATATCTTAATGACAGTAGCCACCTGCTTATGTGCACGCAACGCTGGGACCATCGCTTGGGTCTCTGCCAGCAGGGATTCCTACACACACACACACACACACACACACGCACACACACACACACAAACACACACGAACTGAATTTAGCCTTGCTTCCTTGCTAAGCAAATGTCCTGGGGGTGGGACTCCAAGATCTTTTTGACTAAGGTGGCTAACTGTGGATTGGTATCAGAATATTCAAACCCCAGGAAAGTCACCTCTTAACCTGACTCTTGCAGCATTCTAGTGATAAGCGTATGCAGAGATCAGGTAGAAGGCAGTTTCCTTTCTCTTCCTCCCATTATCCCTGAGTAGGGAAAATATCTAGAAAGTACTGCTGCCTCTCCTCCACACCCCTGCCCCCACCTTCAGTGAATTAAGTTGAAATAGACCAACACTGTGTGATGCCATATGTATGTTTTTAGAGGACCAAGCGAGGCTAGAGCAATAAACATTTATTAAAAAAAAATTTTTACATTTGATCTTTGAACAAAGCATCTGCATAGTCATCTTGAGAAAAATAACTTTGTTCAACATTCTTAGACTTACTTTATAGTTGAGTGTGGTTTTAAAATATGATATATGTCAGCCTTTCAAAATTTGATACATGTCAGAGTTCTTAGGGGCCCTGGAAGCCTTAAGCCAGGCTAGGCAAAGCAAAAGAAATGTGCACAGCAAGCAAAGAAAACAGCCCCACATCTCCAGAGTGCTCCTGGTACCATGCTGTGTTTCTGGTACCATGGTAAGCAGGTAAGAGAGAGGCAGGATAATGATTTGGAAGGAGGTAGGCTGCTTGGGGTCAGCTGATGATTGGGGTCAACCTATGTGGCTTACCCCCTCTAAGCTTGTTCTCTTCTCTGAAGTGGGGATTCTAATGGTCCCACATTCACAGCGGGTTTTATTTATATATTTATTTTTTGGAAGAACAATTATGCGTGTAAAGCCCTTGGCACTTTCCAAACACATGGCATGAATCTCATGAAAGACTCTGAGGGATCACGTCATTGCCCAGGGTCTCCACAGATCTGGAATTTCACTGGTACCTGTTGAGTTCCAAAAGTATATCCTATCATAGTTGCTTCTTTGGGCCATTTACCTTGCATTCACTAAGAAGTTAAAAGTCTCAGGGGCGCCTGGGGGGCTCAGTCGGTTGAGCATAGGACTCTTGACTTCAGCTCGGGTCATGATCTTGTGGTGCATGGGTTCGCCCCACTTCAGGCTCTGCCAGCCTGCTTGGGATTCTCTGTCTCTGCCCCTCCCCTGCTCATGTGTGAGTACATGCATGTGTGGGCACGTGTGGTCTCTCTCTCTCTCTCTCTCTCAAAATAAATAAATAAACTTAAAAAAAGAAGTCTTAGCAATTGAAGATTTTACTTTTCACCTGTTCTATATGCAGCCTACAATCAAGAATGTGATGTTCTTCTTAGATCTTGCCCCTTTTCTATTAATTCTCAATCATTAAGAACATAAAGGACATGGGTATGTTTAATCAACAAAGATATAATCATATTACAAATACTTAAACCACAGTAATAATTTAAAGTAGCACTACATGTAAGCAGAAAAACAGCAGGAAAAAAATGACATAGATTTTTTTGAAGATTAAAAGTTCTGGCAACAGAGCTATGTATCTGTTTCAAGCATGTATTCTTTAAATTGTTGTCCTTTAAAAATCATGACTTTAGGGGGACCTGGGTGGCTCAGTTGGTTAAACATCTGGCTTCGGCTCAGGTTATGATCTTATGATTCTTGGTTTCAAGCCCTTTGTTGGACACCGTGCTGACAGTGTGGAGCCTACTTGGGATTCTCTCTCCCTCACTCTCTGCCCTTCCCGGACTCAAGTTTTCTCTCTCTCTCAAAATAAATAAATAAACTTAAATTTTTTTTAAAAAAAAATTATGACTTTAGAATCAATAACTCCAAATCAAATTATTTTGCAAAATAAATTTAAAAAGATCTTCTAGTGTGACCTTTGAATGTACTGCCATGAATTTCAGCACTTTGTGAATCCTCTGCCCAATTTCTCTACCCTTATTAATTCCTGAGGTTTTTTTCCCCTAATATTTTTTTTTCTTTTCTTTCTTTTTTTTTTTTTTTTAATATTTAGCTCACCTCTCTGGGGGCATTCTAAATGGGGTTTTGAGTTGTGATGAATGCGCTCTCTTTTGGTTCCCAAACTTCTTAGATATGCCCCAGAGGCTGATTTCCCAACTAACGGAATGACCTAGCCAAGTCCCAGACTCTTGGCTGTGCTTTTTTGAACTTTCTCTCGTCTTTGGGATTAATCATTATAATGGTTTGATTGCCGGTTTCCCCATGTCTTATTCACCACTGCAACTCTAGCAGAAAGCCTAGCTCATGAAGGTTTGTTGAATGAATGAATGAAATCAATGAATGTATTTCTTTCTTTTTTTTTTTTTTTTAAACAAATGTATTTCTCTTCAATTATCTATCCAAGTGTTTGGCTCAAAGTAGATATTCTATAAATACGTGCTGAATGAACTAATGAATAAACTTGTAAGTTAGTAGTGTGACTAATCACACATTTTCACCATTTGGGGAAGCAATATGTATTTTTACAAAGCTCATCTGGTAGGTGTTGGGGAATACCACATATAAAAAAAAAATGTCCGAATCTTCTAATGCTAGTGGAGAACATTTTTATCTGACATGCAAGCATTCTTCATGATGAGGCTGTTAAAACACTGTCCCTGCCAAACTTGAGGGTCCACTTCTCTATGAAATTTGCCTAAAAGCAAGTATAGTAGACATATCATTAAGTGCATTTTACCCGGAAAAATTATCTATCAAAAGGAAGGTTCATATAATTTTTTTCGATTTTAAAACTCTTGAAAAATTTCTCTCTTCTTTGGACTCACTGCCTTATGTGACAAGATCATTTGTGAAAAGCTGAGCAAGGCTAAAAAAATTACACTTTTAATCAAGTAAAATTAAGTGGGGTATTTTGAAATGTCAAAGATGGATAGCATATATTATACTTATGTGAATAAATGCTTTCAATAATGACAAAAGCAATTCCAACTTAAGACTGTGAGCTTTTATGTCTATGAGAAGGTGTTATCTAATTCAGAACATCACAAATAAAATATGTTATTTATTTTTATTCCAAGGAAGAATCAAATGTATAGAGCCAAAGCTTTATTGTCACTATTATTATTTTTAATGTTCAGACTCCTCTCACTATGTTCCTCTTTCTAGGGATGATGTAGGACAGCATGCAGAGAAGAGTGGTCCGTGGGTTTTTTAGGCTTGGCATCATAAACTGTCAGAACTTAAGGAACCCCTAGTGTAGGCAGATAAGAAGGCCATATGTTGCTACTTTCTCCAAGTAGCAGACCTGGGTGGTTTACCACGGCTCCATTTCCTTACATGTCACAAAGGATATAGAAGTTTTCAGAAGTAAAAAAATATATATATTAACAGGGGTACCTGGGTGGCTCAATTGGTTAAGCGTCCGACTTTGGCGCAGGTCATGATCTCACGGTTTGTGGGTTTGAGCCCCACGTCAGGCTCTGTACTGACAGCTCGGAGCCTGGAGCCTGCTTCAGATTCTGTGTCTCGCTCTCTCTCTGCCCCTCCCTGCTTGCTTCCTCTCTCTCTTTCTCTCTCTCTCTCTCAAAAATAAAAATAAAAACATTTAAAAAAATTTAAAAAATATTAACAAAAAGTTTGGACACTACTCTGATTGATCAGCTTTGGCAAAGTGGTATGAAACCTATTTGCCATCCCTGAGTTAGTGTATGCCCCACATTTTATTTACAACCATTTATACTCTGGAGCACAAAGATTAGTGAGGACGGCCTTGGAGGAAGTCCCTGGATCAGGCACCTTAGAGTTCACATCTTGAATGAATCAAATGGCCTGCAGAAATTTGTAGGCTCAACGAAAATAGTGTGAAGTGAGATAAACTTTTTTGGGGGAATTTCCCTCTTCCTGTTCCCGGTTTGCAGGCATTCTTGTCTTCCTACTCGATGCGATGCTGACATCTGGAGTGCTTCACTCTGCCGCCCATCTGAGACTGCCTACCCCAGTTTTTCTTATGCTCTTTCCAAGTCAAAACAACAATTTCTACATCTGATTGGCCGACAACATTGTGTAAAATTCTGATAAGCTCATCTAACCAGTCTCTGAATTGTATTCCAATGAATTCTGGTCCAGCAGGAACAAAAAAAAAAAAAAAAAAAAAAGGAAGTCAAGGTTAAATCTGTATGGAAAATGCTTCACAGACCCTTCCAGAGTTTTCTCAAATATTAACCCTGAAAACTCCTGGGGAAAGGAATCAGTTTAATTTTTTTTCAATTTTTTTAAATTTAAATTCAAGTTAGTTATAATATAGTGTAGTATTGGTTTCAGGAGTAGAATTTAGTGATTCATCACTTACATTTAACACCCAGTGTTCATCCCAACAAGTGTCCTCCTTAATGCCCATCGCCCATTTAGCCCATTCCTCCAACCACCCGCCTCTGTCAACCCCCAGTTTACTCTCTGTATTTAAGAGCCCTATAGTTTGCAGATTGGCCGCCTCTTTAAGAATGGGAATCAATTTTTAGCTGTGGTTTGGGGGTGACGTGAGACTGACAGGGTCAGACAAAGGAATTCTTTTCAATCGGGAGCAAGATAAGAGGCATTTGGGGCATGAAATTAACTTTATGGTTTATTACTAATGATGTCTATTAATAACCCTCAGCATCTCTTAAACATTTTGCCTGGTATATCTAATAGTTCAGGCAAGGGAAAACTATTAAAAATATAGAGAATTTATAGCAATTACTTTGAAATATTACTAAATAGTAGTATTTCGCAGTGTAGGTAAGGGTAGTAATTTTCAATTCCAAAAACTACCTTATAAGGTTTATGTAAGCATCAAATGCATGTAAATCTTTAACACCAGGCCTGGTACCAATAAATATTTTCTATTAAAAATAACAGAAAAGAATAATTTCTACTCATACTTATTTGAGGTTGGAGTTCTACATATCTTGGTTAATATTTTAATAAAAGTAGCCTTTTGGGGGATTACATGCTTCCCAAATGGTCAAACTAGCATGGTTTTCAAAATGTGACAGAACACTCTATTGAAAATAGGCAATATTTATTGAGTACTCACTATATTTCAGGTTTTGTTTTAAGCATTTCTACATATATCTTTTCATTCTGGTAATTACTTTTTTATTTTATCATTTACAATTTTTTTAATGTTTATTTATTTTTGAGAGAGAGAGAGAGACAGAGAGACAGAGCATGAATGGGGGAGGGGCAGAGAGACAGGGAGTTGCAGAATCTGAAGCAGGCCCCAGGCTCTCAGTTGTCAGCACAGAGCCTGACGCAGGGCTCGAACTCATGAACCATGAGATCATGACCTGAGCCAAAGCCAGAGCCTGCCGGGAACCCCTCATTCTTGTAATTACTTTAAGAGGTAAACACTGTTAT
The DNA here is from genome assembly GCF_024362965.1 of Panthera pardus. Classification (NCBI taxonomy): domain Eukaryota; kingdom Metazoa; phylum Chordata; class Mammalia; order Carnivora; family Felidae; genus Panthera; species Panthera pardus. The sequence continues at coordinate 37,978,533 of NW_026527013.1, forward strand.
ACTCATTTCATAGATGAGAACACTGATGTTTAAGCAAAGCTATGTAACAGAGATTACACAGATAGCAGCTGATGGAAAATATTTGTGCATCTTTTAAAATAGATGAGTTAGAGAATATTTCACATGGAAAAATTTAAGAGACCATCTATTTAAGAAATCTCTTTTATAAACAATAATAATTTCTTTTATAAATAACAATACTGAAGCATATGAAGGAAGAATCTTATTCTGGATGATCTGGACATTGGTCAGACTCACGTCCTCTATCCAGCCAGTGATTCAGTGATTTGGGGACTACTTATAAACTACAGTCTGTAGACGTGCCTGGGTGGTTCATTCGGTTAAGTGTCTGACTTTAGCTCAGGTCATGATCTCATGGTTCATGAGTTTGAGCCCCGTATCTGGCTCTGTGGCTTACACTGTAGAGCCTGCCTGGGATTCTCTCTCTCTCCCTCTCCCCTGCCCCCCACCACCCCCCCCCAACTTGTGCACTCTCAAGGTAACCAAATAAACTTAAAAATATAAACTATAGTCTATAGATGTAAAATTATTCCTAATCGAACAGATTTCCAAGCTTGCTTTAGCAGATTGTATTTCCATCATGGCCATATCTATACATTCTACTGTACATGCTATTTTTTACAATATGATGCAGATGCTGTTCCATCAGGGGGTGAGGTCTTTTTCTCTCACGTTTAAACTGGGTGGAGTTTTGTAATTCAACCAATAGAATATGGCAGAGATGACACTGGGTGATTTCCGAGGCTAGTTCGTAGAAGGTTATATGGCTTCTGCTGTGCCTTACTCTTTCTCGAGACTCTTGCTTTGGAATCCAAGAAACATGTTTTGAGGATGGCCAAGACACCTAGAAGAGCCATGTGTTGGTGTCCCAGCTAACAGCCCAAGATGAAGTGACTTTTGGGACTAAGTAGAAGATGGAATTGGAAGGGCCATGAAGATATTCTTAGTGGAGACCTGGTGAGTCTCTTGGAGAAACTTGAGAAGGGTACATGGGTAACAGAAGTCAGGCCCTCAGAGAGGCTATCGGTGAGGTCTTAAAAGGACATGAGGGAAGCTGAATGGTCAAGAACTGTTGTTAGTGGTATAGTGGTGGAAAGTTTGTCAACCGTGTTACCTTGGGGATGCAGAAAAGAGGAAAGGTACCTTGTGAACTTGTTCAGTTTTCAAGTGAAATTTAGAGCAAACATAAAAGAGCCAGGCTTTGCCAAGTAAAAGAGTAAAACTGTTTCTTATTTCAGACTTTCTAAGATTCTCAAATTAGGAAATGTTTTCCAGTTAGAGATCAAATCCAGGATAATGTCAAGAAAACATTTTATAAAGATAAATGTAAGAGCGTGACTGTCAAACTCTTTATTAAGAACTAAAAAAGGTTAAGGCAGTGCCTCAAGCAAACAACAGGGCTTTTAAGCAGCATAAATGTGTCTCCCTGTCCTGCGTTTATGAATAGAAACCAACTTTGGCAGTTATTTTGTGTCAGTCCCATTACTGAATGTTGGATGCGTCCAGGGTAGATTACTTGCCCCTTTGGTTCACGGGTCTTAAGATGGAGAGGAATATACTTGAGGGGCTATATTTAAGGAAGCTTATCTGAGGAGCCTCATCTGTACCTGAATCTGATGCACATGGCAAGATCCTTAACCTTGACGTGATTTTGTATTAAGATGTGAGGGTCTCAGGAGAGGAATGTGTGTATTTTTCACACGCTAGGGATGTGAATTATTGTGCCCAGGAGGCAAACCGTGGCAGATTGCATTTCCAGTCCCATCCCACATGGTATTCTTCCGATGTGATAGTGGCATTTCCTTGGTCCTTTTGCTTGAAACTGGGTAGAATTGGGTAACTGCCTTGAGCAATAGAATGCAGCGGAAGTGACCCTGGGTGACCTCTAAAGTTAGCTTGTCAGAGGTGATGTGGCTTCTGCCTGGTCCTCACTGTCTTTTGGGATGTTCACCTGTGGAACTCAGTCACTGTGGTTTGAGGCAGTTGAGGCCACACGATGAGGCTGTGTGTAGGTGTTTCAGACAGCAGCTTCAACTAAGTTCTCAGCAAACGGCCTTTAGATGAGTCTTTGGATGACACAGCCTCAGTCTTCGGGGACTCTGAGGACTCCAAGGACTGTAAAGCCTCTAGCGGATGCCTCAGACACCGTGGAACACAGAAATGCTCTTCACCCTGTACCCTGTCCAACCGATTCCTGAGCCACAGAACCCGTGAGCACAATAACTTGTTGTTTTATGCCACTGAGTTTTGGGATAATTTTTCTACTGGGGTGTCGTGACTGGAACACTAGTCAATTAAGAAGGATCTTAAATGCGCAACCGAATGGCCATTATTTGGTCACCGCTGGCAAAAAGCATGGTGCTTTTAGGTGCATGTCACAGAAACTTGACTCGGACTAGTTTTAAACATGTAGAGGCTGTATTATCTCACTTAACAGGGCACCTAGAGGTTAGGTAAGCGCTAAGTTTGGTATTCTTGACGGTTTAATGATGTCATCAAAGAGCTCAGGCTCTTCATGTGTTCCTGAAGCCATTCTTAAAGGTAGCTTTTTTGAGTCTGGAAGCCAGATGTTTTGGAAGTCTGTTTTCTATCCAGTCACAACAGTATCTAGAAGAAAAAAAAAAGAGGTTATTTTTTCCTGTGATTCTCTTAGGGGCAGGAACTTTGCCTAGAAGCGACCTTTTTCCCTCCATGAGATTTCACTGTACATCTCATCGCCAGCTGAGAACTCTTACCGACCCGGAGCAGCAGGGATGAGGAAGGAATTACCATGATCGGCATAGTCTCTTGTCCGGGGCAGAATGGATATGGGGAAGTCACCTTCCTGTTCACTGTTTCCTTTTATTGTTTGTTTCATCTCAGTCACTAATAGGAAGAACAGGATTTGGTTAGCTCAGGGTAATAGAATTTGCAATTTTTGACCATGCTTGAAGTGTTTTGCTTCTAATCAAATCTGGGAAATAAATGGGAGAGGATGTGCACTGTTTAAAATTTCTTTAAAGGCTGGATCTACAATGCAGGTCCTATAAGGGCTACTTTAAGCCTCTAGTGTTTGATTTTGATAGGAGTCCTCGTCACCGGGTGAATGATGTTCCTGTGAATGATCCCACCAGTGAATGAGGAAAACAAGTATATAGAGCACAAATATACGCGTGTTAACTTTTTGTAATATAGCAGTCAAGAATTCAGGTTTTTTTTTCACACTGATATGAGTTTCCTCATCAGTAAAGGGGACATAATATTTTCCACCTTGACAGCAGGTTATAAGATTAAATAAAATAATAATGCATGTGGAGGAATCTATATGCCAGTGTTCCTGGCACACAGGAAGTACTCAATAGATGGTTATCGTTATTGGTTTTTATTTGTTTTGTTATATTTCTTATAAAGAGTACTCATTATACCACGGCTTATAAATTGGAGAAAAGTTTTTTTTTTAATGTTTATTTATTTTTATCTATTTATTTTGAGAGAGGGAGAGAGAGAGACAGCAGGGGAAGGGACAGAGAAAAAGGGAGAGAGAATCCCAAGCAGGCTCCTCACTGTCAGCGCAGAGCCCAATGTGGGGCTTGAACTCACGAACCGCGAGGCCATGACCTGAGCCGAGATCAAGAGTCAGACACTTAACCGACTGAGTCACCCAGGTGCCCCAGGAGAAAAGTTTTAATTGGAACACCGAGATACCCTTGCTTTCCAAGTGTTTTTGTTGATTGATGTTGTGCTGACATAATATTTTAGCAGAAAAAGAAAATCTTTCTCAATGGGTGTATGCAGAAAGTAGCAGTCTGTAATAAGATGTAAATATGTGACTTGCACACCTTACAATGATACATAGTTACATTCAGCATAAGCCACAACTGAAATGTTTCATTCTTAAAATGTATATGACCTAACAATATACTATGGTATATAATTTAAGCTCAGTAAAATGGGAAAGCATTTTTTATGACGTATCTCTAATTTATTGTTATTTTATCACTTATACATATGATACATATTTATTTGTAATACACATATATCTTTGGCCACCTACTTTATTTTCTTAACTTATGGGCAGTACATTGCTCATGAATGACATAGTTTGTCAGTTATTTATCTTTCCAAAGTATCTAAAAGTGAATGAAGCTTGAATTGAGCAAGGAAGTATCATAAATTAAAAAGTGAATTCTCTAAGAAAAGCTGGGAAAAGGTTTGAATATAAAATTAAAGTACATTTTGCCATAAAATGTAACTGTCAAAGTGGCATGAACCCAAATGTGAATTATGATTGGATTGAATTTGTATTTTTATCTGATGAAGCACTAAAGAATCATTCTGAAGTCATTGATCTTGGCCAGCTTAAATCTTTATTTTTCTGATAACATGTCAATCAGGTATAAAGGTGGTGAGAGACCATTTAAGCCTGTGCATTTATTTGTCAATAAAACGTGTGCTCTATTGGTTTTTTCTCAGTTGCATTATTTTATCATGTCAATATTTCATAAGATTATATGACTGACTAATGGGAATAGTTATTACCAGTGTTGATGTACTTTGAAAATAGCAATCCATATTTTATGGACCAGAAAGAGACAAAACCTTTACCTTTGACCTTATTGAGCATAACAGTAAGGTAATGTAAATGAAATCTGCTTCTTATTTCACAGATTCCCAATTAGCTTCTGGTGGCCTCAGGGATAAATGTTAGAGTAGGTAACTTATCCTTTCTTGGTTTATAAGAATGATTTATGGACATCAAACAAAATTCTTCCAAAGGCAATTTAGAGGGAAGAGAAATTACTTAATGCACACGAGAAAAACAATACTATGAGCAATTTTACGTAAGTCTTTGCTTATGATAAAAGTAACTAATGCATGTTCTCTGTGAACATCAGAGATAAGAACACATAAGCGAGAAGGAAAACAATCATGTCCAATGAAGACACCCAGACATATCACTGTTAATGTCAGTGTATATACGTCCAGTCTTTTTTCTACGCATATAAGTTTCCTTTCCCAAATGCATTCTATCCACTATTAGCAACCTAAATTTTTACCAGATCAATTTTTGTACTTTTTATGCTCTACCACTTTGTCAAGAAAATAATAAGCTAAAGCAGGTAATTTTTACAATATAATTTTTCTCCATTTAATGCCTTGCTACTTGTATTTTTTCACTTTTGCATGTGAATTATGCAGTTAGATAATTTGCTTGTATAAAGTACCCTGAATTCTCTAAGTGTTTTAACAGCACTGATTTGTTGGTGGTCATATATTTGACAAGTTATAGTTAAGTATGCTTTCAATATAACAGAAAGATTTTTTTTCCCTGCAATACAGCTACAAACAAAATTAGAATAATGTAATCAGACTTCCATTCATAAAACATGGCTAGTAGCTAGATTTAGGCCATGTCCCGGGCTATCTCTAAATATTTTTGACTACTGACTGGTAGCCAGCTGATGTCCCATGATTCTTGCTTCCTGGTATCCACACCCTTGTGTAGTCCCTTCTTACCTTGAACAGAGCTGACCTGGAAACCAACAAGGATATTGTGGGTGTGTGACATCAAAGGCCGGGCCATAAGAGGGATCTTCTTCTCTTTTGTATCATAGGTCGGACAGTTTGATTTGTATCCCTCCATCGCCCTCTCGTCGTATAACATTAAATAAACATATAAGCGTAATAATATTTTTTAATAAACATGAAATCTTGGTCATACTTGGTCAAACTTGAACATACTGTTTGACCGTAGGCTGCTTTCCTTTAGAGAGAGTACATATAGTATATATAGATGTAATCCATTCTTTTCGATTCTTTCCCTTAATAGTCTAAAGCAGGAGTTGGCAAGCTATGGCCTGTGTGCCAAAATGTCCTGCCACTTGTTTTTGCCTGCTCTGTGAGCTGAGAGTGGTTTTTATATTTTTAAATGGTTGGGAGAAAATTAAAATAGGAAAATATTTCCTGATAGGTAAAAATTTTATGAAATTTAAATTGTAGTGTCCATAAATAAAGTCTTATTGGGACAGAGTCAGGCTCGTTTGTTTATATATTCACAACTCAGCTGAGTCGTTGCAACAAATGCTTTCTGACTGCCAAAACCTAAAATATTTACTACTGGGCCCTTTACAGAGCTTGTCAATTCCTCTTCTACAGCATGCTGCCTAATAAGAATATAATGCAAGTCACAAAGATCACTGTAAATGTCCTATTGGCCACATTAAGAAAACATAAAGAGAAATAGGAAAAATAATTCAAATAATCTTATGTTTTAAGTAACTCAAAACATCAAAAATATCATTTCAGCATTTAATGAGTCTAAAAAATTATACATGAGACATTTTACATGCTTCTTTTTCATGCTAAGTCTTGGATGTACAGTCTATACTTTGTACTCACGGCACGTGTGGACTCATAGTAGCCAGAGTTCAAGTGCTCTGTGGCTATGTGGCTAGTGACTGCTGAAGAAGACAGTGTAATTATATAGTGCAGATAACCATGATTTATATATATAAGTGTATGTGGATGTTCATTTATTTATTTATATAGTTCGCTGATAGACATCCAAGCTGTTTCCGGTTGTTTTTGTCCTTATCAACATTGCTGTCCTTATGCATATTTATATCTATGCAGCCTGGAGTTCCAGAAGTGGAGTTGCTGAGTCAAGGACATGTACAGTGTTAGTTTTCACAGATACAAGAATTTATTTTTGGAGTGAAGTTCAAAGGTAAAAGCATGTTTTTTTGTACATCATCAGAAAAAGTGTTCTTTTTTTCCCATGTTGTTTTCTCGCAGTGTTCTTTGTAGAAGAGAAAGAACTTTTTTGTTAGTACTTTAAAATCTGCATTAATGTGAAATCCCCATAGTTTTTTGGGAGGGTGTTGGCCACCAGTTTTTGTAGTAAAAACTAGTGTACGTGTTAGAATGCCTTGCAGATTCTAAACAGTTCCAAACGTATCATTTTCCATGATGCTTTGGCAACTCCATGTAGGACGGGGTTTTATCCTTATTTTATGGCTGCTGAGGCTGAGCCTCTGGAAAGTTAAATGATCTGCCTGAAGACACCAGGTTTCTTCTAGCTAAAAAGCTAGAGCCAAGATGTAGAATAAGTCCTGGATCTCCCTACTGCCATGTTGCCTGCCTAGTTCATTTGTTAATTTATTCAAAAAATCTATTGGGCATCCACCCTGTGTGAGGTCCCAGCATTTCAGTAGGGTACAAGACCAATGGGCTTCTGCCCCAGCCCCAGCCTGAGGGATATAAAAAGTAGCAAATCTGTGAAGCACCTGTACAAAAGAAACATAATTCAATTGCTTTAAGCATGCTTGAGCCCCTATTTCACTGAGAGGAAGCCCTTCATCTCATTAGAGGGATTGTGATCAAGTGATGATAAAAAAAAAAGACAAGGACTCAGAATTATCTCGGTGTGCCTTCTGAATGAACCACTTAAAGCCTCAAGCACTTTAAATCATTGAGACATTTAGCTACTTTCAGAGTTGCACAATCAGATGCACTTATAGAACTTCAGAGTTTTAGACCTGTTGCTTGTCCGTTTGCTGTCCCAACACCAAGCCCAGTCAGTTAAGACAATGGACAGAGTGCAAGTACAGTTCCTATACTATATAAGAAGGTAACATAATTTCCCCATGTGATGAAACATCTGGGCTTGGAATTCTAATATGCAACATTAATCTTTCAATGGCAGTAGGAGTATCAAGGGCTCGAATTTTAGTGAAAGAAATTATCCATGTGAGACCTAGAAATAAATTCTTAATGAGTAGAATCAGTAAGTGAGGATATGTGTGTGTGTGTGTGTGTGTGTGTGTGTGAGAGAGAGAGAGAGAGAGAGAGAGAGAGAGAGTGTGTGTGTGTGTGTGTGTGTGTGTAATTGGGAGTGGAGGTGGTATTATTTCAATTTTAGTACGTGCAGTAGAAAATTTTTATTTCATGTACCTCTTAATGCTTTCAGTTGCCTGCCTACTTTAGCCCCCAACCCAGTCTCTACACTTTTCTACCCTGCTCTGTGTCCTGGGTTCTGTTGGGTTTGGCCAATGGCAAGGGGTAAGGGGGAGGAGAATGAATTAACACCTGGCTGGGGAACAGAATGTAAAAGGGGTTCTCTTCTTCAACTACAGCTACCCTGGGGGATCCTTTGGAAAACACATCTTCTCCTTAACTGATCGGGTCAAAGAGTGAGCACCTGCTTTGCAAGCCTTGATGCGCTTGGCCATTTCTTGTTGATTTCCCAGAGCCTTGCCCACATCTTTGTAAATAATTTCTTTTCAAATTCTTTTCAGTGTTCCTTTGGGCTGGCGACTGTTTTCTGTTGTCCTGCCAGGTTACTGCCTGATATGCCCTTTTTTTAATGAGAAGTCCTTGTTTACTGTTCTTATTTGTAGACCTTTATAAGTACGTAAGTAGCAGACCATCATTATGCCTCTTGTTAAGCATTTTTGGAGACAATTTTGGATTCCTATCAAGGTACACTTAGATATTCTTAGGCTGCTGGACTAATTGCATGCTTAAGTGTGTGCATTTAAAAACAGCTTTCTTGGGAAGAAGAAATCATCAAAAAATATTTAGAAAGGGCAATGACCTTTTGTAAAGGCATCCCATTAAAACGTTTCATATTTTTACCTTGACCATCATTTTTCTCATTAAACAATATGCATTATTTATTAATAAGTCCATTCACAGGGACGGGCAGCAAATTGGCAAATTGGCCTTTACATTAAACTTTTAATGCTAAATCTGTAATGAGTATGTCAAACTGCTGTGTGTAAAATAATTCTCTCTCCTCTTTCTACCCATAACTGCAAAAACTTGAGTGGGCCTCAGGACTGCTGTGTGTATATAAGGTTCATTTCTTTCTGAATGCTTTTCCGACCGAAATTAAGAAATCACATTCTTTATAGTTCTGCTATCTTTGAATTTTCACCTCTATTAATTAGAATTTAACTGTTTCTTTTTAATTAATTAATTTAATGTTTATTTATTTACTTAGAGCGCCCAAGGTGGGGAGGGGCGAGGGGCAGAGAGAGACAGGGAGAGAGAGAATCCCAAGCAGGCTCCATGCTATCAGCACAGAGCCTGACTCAGGGCTTGAACTCACAAACCATCAGATCATGACCTGAGCTGAAATCAAAAGTCGGATGCTTAACTGATGGAGCCACCCAGGCACCCATTAGCTATTTTTTTAATTTAAGTTCACATTTCACTCTAAGGGATCATTTACTTTATCCATAGTATTCTGCAAGTTATACTTAGGAAAGAACAATCTGATTATGCTATTTTCAGCTTAAAAGTGTCCAATTATTCCCATTGCCCACCAATTAACTCTTATGGGTATGTAAGTGTACTTATAATCTATCCTCCATTTTTCTTTCATTACCTTTTTCTATTTTCCTTTCTTCTTCCTTCTTACAGAATGCTACCGCCATCATACAAATCTGGCAGGTCACTGTCAACTCTGTGCATTATCCCCCACCACATGCTTTTACATGCTGGATCCATTGAACCACAGGGCTACAAAATGTATGAAGCAAAAACTAATAGAAATAGAAGGAGAAACAAAAAATCCACAATAACGGTTGGAGATTCCAGTACTCTTTTCTTAGTAATTGATAAAATTAGTAGACATAGAATCAGCAAGGATGTAGAAGGACTGAATAATACCTTTAAACAATTGGAAACCAATTGGCATTTACAGAGCCCTCCAACTCTCCCTCTCTCTAGATTGATCACTTTTGGAACCTGGACTACTGGACCAGTCTAAATTTATGAAAATTTCCCTCAACAGCAGGTCAAGTGGGATGAGAAGAACTACTCTGAGTTTATTTTTAAAATCCTTTTTGAAGGTGTGCCATATTTAATTCCAAAAGCATTTATGATGATTTTGTTGTGGAATTGTTCATCTCTTTCTATTTCGGCAAATTCCTCAAGCAGCTCTGGTCTATGAGGGGATGCATTAGAGCTAAAAGCCCTGGAGCCCTTTTCTAGGATGTTAATATAAAACACTTGCAAACTGGCTTCTACAGTTAGTCGTGGCTTTGAACAGTCCTTAGCCATCGTGTATGATTCAGTGGTTCTCTAAAGATTGCCCAAACCAACAGCATCAGCCTCACCTCAGAGACTGTTAGAAATGCAAATTCTAGGGCTCCAAGATAGCCCTTCTGAATCAGAAATTTAGGGTAGAATCCAGCAATGTGCATTTTAACACGCCTTCCAGGTGATTCTGATCCAAGCTAAGTTTGGCAGATGCACGCTAAGGTTTAGCAACTAGGGTACAGTTAGCTTCGCTTCTGCCTTATTTCAAGCAGGGCTCTGGACAACCCTAGAGTTGATTTTCCAGCCATTGGGAATTCACACGATACTGTCCCAAGCCGACCGCCTGGCCACAGAAGTTCCAAGTGGCCCACTACTAGCTTAATTCGGCAGTAGGCATCTGAGGCATTAAAATTCCATCACATGTCTGTCCGTTTCCTACTCATAAGCCTTTTCAATTTGCAGCTTCAAATTACAATCCCCAGAATGAGCAGGAGGAACCTGAACACATACCACTCTTCAGATTCTTATGTGATTAGCTCATTATTAGCCCATTTAAGAAGACATATTCTTTCTAAATTATGTGTCGTGTTCTAACTTCCTTCTAAAACTTAATCATTATACTCCTGACTCTCTCCCTCTCCTTCTCTCTCTCTTTTAAATTTCCAGTTGGTAGTTATTTTCGCATGGTGCTTGCCAGACTGAGTTTAAAACTTCACTGTCTGTTTTAATATCTCAATTGGTTGCCATAATATGACTACAGAGGTTCCTTAAATCAGAAATATGTCTGCCAAGTAAAGCTTTCTGTCTGAAACATGAATGTGACCTGTTTCCTCATCATTTCAAGCTCTGTTATAATTAAGGATTGGTGAACCCCATTTCAGTTGGAGTTAGTTGAATGTCTAATGTTTATTCAAACATCCTGGTTTCAATAAAAATTCTACATGTGAGTTGCCAGCACTTTTTTCCATTAACTTTTAAATCCCTGTGTGTTTCAAGGGAAATATCATTCTTACGTTTCTGATTCATTTACACTTAACTCATCAGAATATTATTTTGTTAGAACTAGTTTTTTTCTAAGTATCACATACTCCTTGAAATCTTGAGAAATAGGATGTTAGCTAAAACACTGCAAAGTATAATCCAAGCCAAGGCTTAGAAAAGTTGAACCATATTTGGCTTTGTTTCTGAATTTGGCCTTAAGTGCCTTACGTTTAAAGTTATAACAGATTAGCAGGATTGTTTTCACTATTCCAGAAAAATAGAACTGTTTGACTTGTACCTCTGGATGCAGTCACATGTGCAAGGTTGGAGGAAATTATTAAGAATCTAAATGACAGTAAACTACCTGTAGTACCAATGTTTTCATTTCAGTGATGGGTAGGGCATTTCTCTAGAATGTCCACGAGAAGAGAAATTGTCTGTCCATTTAGCCCTGGAAGTTGGGGAACATGGAAGGAAAGCAGGTGGCCAGCTGCTGTCTGACCAAAGGTTGCACATGGCAAATCTCCAAGAACACAGACTGATGTGAATGAATATTTCACTTCTTAAATCAGGCTACACTTAAAAATGTAATCTTCTGTGTTACTGGATTGACAGAAATGTACAAGTAAGTGCTTCTTTGTGTGGTTAACATGTCTGTATTAGCCAGGGTTCGGTCGGGAAATCAGACACACACTGAATATTTCCACAGAGAGAATTTCATAAAGGGCACCAGCTGAATGGGTATGGAACACTCAAAAATCAAAATGGGGGAGCCGGGGTAGCGCAGAGCTAGCTACAGGAAGCTGTTGCCATGCCTGAGGCTGGAGGAGCACAGGGAATAATGAGTTTCTCAAAAGCTTGGAGGAAGGCCCCCATGGAGCTGGAGATCACACCTCTGAGAAGGGGTGAGGCAATCTGGAGTGCTAGTGACTTTGCATGCTGTTCCATGTTCTGGAAGGAGCTAGATGCCAAAGGTGATTGCTGCTCTCAGAGTGACACTCCCTCTTATTCTGAGTTGTGGTGCATTCAGGATTTCCATTGAAACCATATATAGATATTTGTCTCTCAGGTTGAAATGCTGTATGGATGTGTGTGCCTTCTTTCTTTGTCTCAGTCTCTAAGAACTTCATTGTCCTCATTCATAAAATGGGACTAATAGCCTTAGCCTCTACTCATCTTGATGGTGGCTTTGGAAAATAAGGAAATATTAGAACACGTGGGAAATGATAAAATACCAAATCAATTCTGGGTCTTGTTATTTTTTAGGTTTTATTTCAAAATATAATACTGGAGTAAGAGAAACTTAAGACAATTGCTTACGATCCCACTGCCTAATCAAATAAATGGTTTCTTCTTCTCTCTCCCTTTTTTAAAATGTTTATTTATTTTTGAGAGAGACCCAGAGAGAGAGAGAGAGAGAGAGAGAGAGAGAGAGAGAGAAGAGGGATTATGAGTGGGGGAGGGGCAGAGAAAGTGAGGGGGACAGCGGATTGGAAGCAGGCTCTGTGCTCACAGCAGAAAGCCGGATGCAGTGCTCAAACTCAAACTGCAAGATCATGATCTGAGCCAAAGTTAGAGGCTTAACTTCCTGAGCCACTTTTCTTTTTAAAATCCTTGTTTTGTTTACTTTCTGATGTTATTGTCACGTTACACTCGAAGCCCTAGGAGTTTAGTGTTTCAGGACAAGTGAACTATTTTTCAGTGCACCAGTTCTTAAAAAATAGATATAAATGAGGTTTTTTTTAAAAGAAATCTATTCAGAAGGAAGGAAGAAACTTTACATGAAATCAGATTATTAACAAATAGTGTTAAGGACATTTTACAGCTGCAGATCATGGCGCTGAAAGAAAAGCATAGCTGTGTTTATAAAATTGTAAACAGAAATACAATTCCATGCTCCTTGAACATGAGTATGCTGCTTTTTACACAGGTGAAAGTGAAAATATTTATAAGATACAGTTATGGCACCTGATGCAGAAATATGTTGATCCTTCAAATTTTATATTTCTGATTTGAAACTGAGCACTTGGTGTGCAATACCCTCAAGGAAAAAAAAAATAGTATCAAGCACTTGGAGGAAGGATTTAAAGTCACCATTTGAAGTATGTTGTTTCGAGCATTGACAATCCCTGAAAATTTGGAGAGATTGTGTCCTCTGAATAACAGAGAGTCATTTTGATGCCCCTTTTGTTTTTTGGGTTTTCGCTTAGCAAAGCAATGTACAAATTCACTGAAATATCTATTATCCATGAATCTTTTTTTTTTTTTCCAGCCCGCTTCTAACCACAAGTGACAGTGGGTACCTTATACTATATTTGATAAAGAGGCACAGTTTTTATGATAGAGTTTTTTACTTTTTTCATCAAAACATAGAGTATTGGTGTGTTACCCTTTGTAGCCCCCACCCACACCCCCAAGGTGTTTTATTCCCTAACCCTCCCTATCCCCATCACTAAAAGTGGGTGGCAATGGACTCATTTCCCCTTGGGATATTGTTGGAATAGGCTGCCGTTATGTGTATTATTTTCTTAGTCAATGAGCTTCGGAAGACAAAAAGCTATCAGTCTGCCACTCAGTGACTTACTTCAACACAAAAATACCCTTAGGGGAACCACAGTGACTGGTAGAGTAGAAGGGATTGCTTCAAGTTTAGACTTTTCCAGTGAAAATGAATTGGAAAGTTAGAGCTGTTGTAACATGGGGGGCGTTCCAGGGGGAGTGCCACGATCAATTGGAAAAGGGAAATGTGAATCTGAAATAGCTATTTGGTCTTCCCACTCGTGTAGCAGAAAATGTTAAAATTGTATCTGGTCTGAAGCATTCAGAGTCACAATTGAATTTCAGTAAAAGTGTCTAACACGGTGCGTAAATGTATGCAGAGTCGCCATTCCATTGGTCCTTTAATGAATCTGGAGGAGTTGCAGAGGCGACACATTGTCCCTAGAAGCAGTATATATGTATATATATGTACACACACACACACATGCATTTCCTTCCAAGGAAATGATCCCCAAATGAGGACTATTATTCTGTCAATGTCAGTGCCCTTGGGATGTCAATGAAGTATTTTTTAATCCTCACCCTACCCCCTGTTTTTTTTTTTTAATGACTTTACAAAGTCAAGAGCAGTCTCTAATACATTTGAACTAACAGTATATAAGGTTTGAAAAAGCTGTCACGGTATCAATCAGATGTCAACTCTACAGAAACTGTACAATGTCAGTGAAAATTTATCCATCAGTCTTCAGGATTTTCTATTTGGGGAAACCCTAGAAGTCACAGGGCATTCTCTATAGCTCCAATTCACGGCAAAGGATATCACTGAGAAATATTTTTGTGGTTGGGTCAGTTTCCCATTGTACCCATGAAAAGTGAGGTCATAAATTTAAAAAAAAAAGTTATTGAAATAATGGCCTGGGAAGCATGAAAGAGAAGAAAGAATACAAATGGTTTGTTTGTTTGTTTGTTTAAAGAAAAACAGATTGAAGGTAATCTTACAATCTGGGAAAACACTGTACATTCTGTGTTCTGTGATTTTATTTTACTGTTTTTTTTTTTTTACATTGCTCAAGTTTATTTATTTATTTTGAGAAAGAGAGAGAGAGAGCACAAGCAGGGGAGGGACAGAGAGAACAAGAGACAGAATCCCAAGCAGGCTCCACACACAAGCACAGAGCCCAGTGAAGGGCTCAGACCCAGGAACCTTGAGATCATGACCTGAGCTGAGATCAAGAGTCGGACGCTTAACTGACTGAGCCACCTAGGCGCCCCTTAACATGTTTTATTGTGGTTAAATATCATAACCTGAGATTTACCATTTTTAAGTGTGCAGTGCAATGACATTAAGTACATTTGTATTGATGGGCAACCATCACCACCATCCAACTACAGAGCTTTTTCATCTTTCCAAACTGAAACTCGGTGTCTATAAACAGCAACTCCGCACTTCTCCCCACCCCACCACCAGCCCCTGGCAACCACATTTCTACTTTCTATCTCTACAAATTTGACGATTCTAGTTATATCATCTGAGACGAATCATACAGTATTTGTCCTTTTATGTCTGTCTTATTTCACTTAACACAGTATCTTGAAGTTTTATGCGTCCCGTGATTTTTTTTTTCCGAAATGTTTGTTTTCAGTGTTAAATGATGAAGTTTTGTGATACCGAAACACTCCTTAAAACTGACTTTTTTAAAGGCAGTTTTAAGGGCTATTTAAAGCAACATCCAATTAAATTCAAATCAGGAAATATAGATTAATCCCTTTAGACATATCTCTGTCCTACATCTTCAAATATAATAATAATGACAACACTACATAAGGCTTTCTATGTGTTAGGTATAATTCTATGTGCTCTGCGTGTATTCATTTATTTAATTCTTGTAATATCCCTACAAAAGCGGTCTGTGATTTTCCTAATTTTATAGAGAGTGATCTGAGGCATAGGAAGGTTAAGTAACTTGCCTGTGAGCATTACAACAGGTAAGTAGTGTAGCCGTGTTAAGCCCGGGCTGTCCGGTTCTAGACTCTGTGCTTTCAGTCACTGTATGTCATTTCCTTTGATGTTCCTGTCCCATCAGCCAGAGACTCCTTAAACTGGTCTGAGGTGGGGTCTGAGTGCTCACTCACAGTGTTTTAAAGTTCCTTAAGTGATTCCAGTGTATAGTCCAGTTGAGAACTTGTGGAATAGAACGTAGGAAAGTAATAGAAAATGAGCCTTGGTGCCTGAGTGAATTGGCCTTTGAATAGTTGTCTCCTGAAGGAGTTTGGCCTTGATTTACTTAGCAGTGGAAGAAGTCATGGAAGTTCCGGGGAGTTACATAAGGAGAGCTTGTTCTAAGCAATCCAATATGATCAAGTTCTTAGTTGCCAGCTATTTTGTAGAATCTTGTGGTACGTCGTGGTGCTCTTGCTGGGTTTCGCTTCACCTTTGGTGGTGTGGAGAGGGGGCATCCCAGAGGGGAAACGTTTGCACCAAAAAGGGGTATCTAAATATAAGTTAGAGGAATAATGCTCTGGAGGTAGTATATCCAAAGTGTAGGCGGTCATGAGCCAGAGTAGTGTTTTAGGACAGTCGAGTAGGTAGTAGAAAATATGAAAGGAAAGGACCAATGAGATCAATTGATGGAATTGTTTCATTCTTAAAATTTTATTTCTTTTTATTTATAGCGTTCGAATAAGTTCTGGTGGATATCTTACTTACATTAGCTTTCTTTTTCTCTCAAAATGCTATACTAGGTATCCGTGCCCATACCCTTAGACCTGGCACCTGTTTGGGTTTTGTTTTACTCATTGGAGAAGTGTGAAGTTTCAGGGTTCTGTAAAGGCCTTTCAGCCTTGATTTTATGACTTTGGGGCTTGGGGTTTATCCTCCTGGATTGTGAAATCTCTTCTCTGTATACAGAGCTCCCAGGGGCCCAAAGGCCCGAGGAAGGAAGCTTTTTCAGAAAATAATGTTAGTGCATTAGAATTGGACAATCTTGGAAGATGGAATCCTTATTCCTCTTCTCATTGAGACAGGCACCGGTGATCCATCTTGCCTCTGTCACCCTAATTTAGGTCATTCCTATTGTGAGATGTCTCAAATAGTACCTGTCTGGGTATAAAATTTATGTTGAAGAAGCATTAATGCAAGCTCTTAATAAGATGAAGAACTTAACAGTATGCTGTTATCTGGGGATGATATATTTTATATACTCAAGACATGTTTAATTAGCTCTGCACGAGTCGAATTGGCTCGGGCAGTGAGGAAGCTTTCTTTTTACCCATTTCTCCCATATTCTGCTATAAAAACAGGCAAGATATTCAAGAAATATCCATTCAACTCTGGCATATTTGTACATCAGTCTCTCTCCTTGCCTCTTCCTCTGTTCCTACAAAATTACTCTGTTTTGTAAATTCAGTTCTTGCTACAGATGGAGGCCAGGGGAGAGCTTTTCAAGAACCACACAATAGAACAAGTAATAGAGCTGATAGGTGTTAGAATTCCTCAAATATTGAACATGCATTCTTTTAAAACAGACTTGCTAAATATTGCATGAGCATTTACATCTGAGCAGCGCTAAAGGGTTTTATAACCATTGGTGTTCACTCCCATTTTTCAGATGAGGACACTGACCAGAGTTTGAGTGATTTGCTCAGAGCTTTAAGTATTGAGGCCAAGACTCAAAATAAACCTCTACCCCAAATCTCTGCTTCTTTTCAAACAGAAAAATCCAAGTTAATTTATGAAGGTCATTACCCTCTTTCATGAATAAAAGAAGATGAAATTTACTAAGCCGACATACCTTTGAAATTCAAGGGACAGATGGGAGCTTGAGATTTATCTCTGGTGGGTCCTGCCATTCGGAGCCAGGAAGAGATGTAATGAGCATGATGATGATTTTGAATTTTACCTCAAATCACTAAGTATTTTCATACTTGTGGTTGGTCTCAGTTATTACCTGAAAATACCTTTGAGATACGTGGGTTGGTATTTTTTTTTAATTTTTTTTTAATGTTTATTTATTTTTGAGACAGAGAGAGACAGAGCATGAATGGGGGACGGGCAGAGAGAGAGGGAGACACAGAATCGGAAGCAGGCTTCAGGCTCTGAGCCATCAGCCCAGAGCCTGACGCGGGGCTCGAACTCACGAACTGTGAGATCATGACCTGAGCTGAAGTCGGATGCTCAACCGACTGAGCCACCCAGGCGCCCCATGGGTTGGTGTTTTGATCTGACTACATTTTGAAGCTCTCATCTAAGGTCACACTCCTAGTCTGTGTTGACGCATGGCCATGAAAAAGCTGCACCCAAACTCACACTGGGACTACCAGGAAGTTTTCTCAAATTGTATAACAGCTAATACTTTTTGATAGAGAAAGACGAATGAATGGAGCCTAAAAGAGAAGATCCCATCAAAAGTGACAAAAAACAGAATGATGTAGGTCGTTATCTGTTGTAAGGTATTTTAAAAAAGGAAGGGGGCAATTTAGAAATCTTCTGAAGAATAAAAATCTTAGCAAGAGCAGTTATTTCCTTTGATAAAGACAGGTCTTTTGGTTGAGATTTTGATGTCTAAACTCCTGGAAAACGTCTGATTTTTTCATTTGAAAGAACTATAGGAGGTAAAATAAGGAAACATTTCTTACAATGTATGTTTCTATTCTAAGAAAGAGAGCTACTAAGTTGTTAATAAGGAAGATTAATTGTGACTACAGTAATGCCTTGCTTCATTCACAAAAGCACGGCTGAATGTTTGCAGTATATTGAGAGAGTTCAAGAATAGAGGGCTCAAATTTTCTTTACAAATTAGGGATTTAAGACACTGAAATTTATTTTCTTGCCTATTCCCACCAAGTTTATTTCTACTAGTCTTGAGTGCTTAACCCTTTAGAAAGCAGGATAAGGAGTAATGAGCTTGGGTTTCTTTGTCTAGCAGCCAAAGAAGATGTAACAGTTGCCTGGACAAATTGTTCATATGCATTTTATAGGACTTTTATCTTTTCCTAAACATTTTTATTTATCCCTTCCAAATGGATCAATGGATATTGATGCAAATATATTTCTGTAAAGATTTAATCCGGATGCAGGGATAGTAAATATCTGTCAAACTACATACCACCTCTGCAATGGTGGTAAAGAAGAATTTAGAAGTTTGACCGAGCTCCCTAATCAAAAGTTCTGGGGTTTGGTAACTTCCATGGTCTCAGGCAGTGGAGACTATGGAAACACATCAGTCCAATTGTACACTCAAGGAAAGATAGATGGCAATAATGTGATTGTGTGTTTATAAATTTATAGAAGAGTTTGAACGAGAAGCACCCCTGGGGAAATGGCATGCTCTAAAGGGATTAGTAGATCTTGAAGAATAAGTAGTTACGGTAGGCGGTAAAGAGACCTTTACATGAACAGAACCGTAATACAATATGCCAAATCAGGAATGTCTAGGAGTAACAGCTTTACCAAAATAGCCAAAGATGAGCTTACTTTGGAAAAGCCTGGAAGTACTTTGAAAATATAGCTAATAATTCTAGCCACCAATCAGTGAACATTTACTGTGCTTAGCTTGGCTCAGTTGTGTGCCTTGGTTCTAATTCTAAGGATGATCTTGCAAGGAGACATTATTATTAACCCTATCTTACACACAAGGATTTTAAGTCTCAGAGAGGTAAGATCACTCCCCTGAGACCCATGGTTTATAAGTGATAAAGTCAGATTAGAAGTCAGATCTGCTTGACTCTAGAGTTCACACTCTTATACACTCATAGTATATGTTTCATTTTTGTTTTTGTTCTTGTTTTCTTCTGGGTATGATAAAACCCAGGGTCTTAAATGCCAGATTACAAGTTTTTGTTTGTTTGTTTTAGAAACATTTTATTTGGCATTTTTGACATATCAGATAATTCACCCTTTCCAAGTATACAATTCCAAAAATTTTCAGTAAATTTACCAAATTCTGCAACCACCAGTCTAAAGCAGTCTTGGAATATTTTGATCACCTCAACCTGATCTGTCATGTGCATTCCTTGTTAATCCCTTCCCTGTCTCTTCTCCTATTTGTAGCAACTGCTCATCTACTTTCTGTTTTTATTACTTTCCCGGGTATTTCCTGTAAGTAGAATTATATACTATAATAATATAACATGTGGCATTTGCGTCAGACTGCTTTCACTGAGGATGTTTTTGAGATTCATCAATGTTGTGACATGTATTCATAGTCTCTGCCTTTTTATTGCTGAATAGTATTTTACTGAAAGGATATACCACACTTTGGGTACCCATTCATTAGCTGATAGACACTTAAATTGTTTCCAAGTTTGGGCTATTATGAATGATGCTGATAAGAACATTCCTGTCCAAGTCTTCGTGTGGACACGTTTTCATTTCTCGTGGATATAGACCTAGGAGTAGAATTGCTACTCTATGTTTAGTCTAGCATTTTGAGGAACTTCTAAGCACTTTTCCAAAGCGTATCATTTTATGTTTCTACCGCAACATCTGAGGGTTCCGGTTTCTCCACGTCTCTGCCAGTCTTCATTATTGACTATCTTTTTTATTATAGCCTTTTTAGTGAGTGTAAAGTCACATCTGCTTTTGGTTTCTATTGGTATTTTTCTAATGACTAATGTTGGGCATCGTTTCATGTGCTTATTAGACATTTGTATATCTTCTTTAAATCTTCTATTTAAATCTTTTGCTCATTTTTGATTGGGTTGTTTGTCTTATTCTTGAGGCGTGTGCGTTCTTTGTATGTTCTGGATATAAGTACTTTGTCAGATATGTATTTTGCAAATATTTTATACCAGCCAATTGCTTGTCTTTTCGTGTTCTTAATGATGTCTCTTGAAAGATAAAGATGTTAAATTTTGATGAAATCCAATTTATTAACATTTTTATGAATCAATCTTTTGATGTCATATCTAAGAAATCTTTGAGGATCTTGAAGATTGTCTGTTTTCTTTTAAAAGCTATATTGTTAGCTCTTCCTTTTAAGTCTATGATTTTTTTCAGTTAATTTTTGTGTATGATGTGAGGTAAGGGTCTATTTTCCTTTCCTTTTTTTTTTTTTTTTTTTTTGCATGTAGATCATTTATTGTACCAGTCCCATTTGTTAAAAGGCTATCATTTCTCCAATGAACTTCCTTAGTGTGTGTTTTGAATATCAGTTGGCCATAAAGATAAGAACTTATTTCTGAACTCAATTCTGCTCCATTAACCTCTATGTCTATATTTATGCCAATACCCCACTGTTAATACCTGTAGCTTTATAGTAAATTTTGAAATTGGGAAGTAAAAGTTCTCCAAATTTTGTTCTTTGTCAAAATTGCTTTGGCTCTTCTAGATCTTTTCCATTTCCAATAGATTTTAGAATCAGTTTGTTGATTTTTGAAAAACAAAAACAAAATGGGCCTGATGGAAATTTGAAAGAGATTGCATTGAATCCACAGGTCAATGTGGAGATAATTGCCACCTTAACAATACTGAGTATTCCAGTCCATGAACATGTAATGTCTTTCCATTTATTTAGATCCTTTTCAATTGCTCTCAGCAATGTTTTGTGATTTTCCATGTACAACTCTGGAAACTTTTCTATCAAATATATTCCTAAGTATTTTATTTACTTGTTTTTGTTTATGTTTGATGCATTTGTGAAAGTGTACTTTATTTTCGATTGTTCATTGTATATAGAAATAGAGTTCATTTTTGTATATCAATCTTAAATCCTGTGTCCTTACTAATACTTGTTAGTTTTAATGTGTGTGTGTGTGTGTGTGTGTGTGTGTGTGTGTGTGTGTTCCTTAAGATTTTCTACATACAGGACATGGCATCTGCAAATACAGACAGTTTTAGTTCTTCCTGATATGGATCCCTTTTATTTCTATTTCTTGACTGACAGCCCTGGCTAGAATTTCCAGCACAACGTGGAAAAGAAGTGTTGAGAAGGCATTTGCACCTTGTTCCTAATCCTAGGGCACCTCCTTCAGTCTTTCACCATCAACTGTGATATTCCTTGTAGGTTTTTTCATAGATGCTCTTTCTCATGTTAAGGAAGTTCCCTTCTATTTCAAACTTGTCACAGTCAGCTAGGGCAATTTAAGGAGGGGCACTTTTCTTTGAGAATATTCAACATTGAATATTTACCTAGAACAAAGATTAGTAAATTCTAAATCATTGAAGTCCATGGTTTATACAATAAGTGTCTTAGATTTCTTCCTCCTTCCCCTCCAACGAAGGAGATGTTGGAAATGAGTAGGGCTAGAAAGTATTGCATTTTTTTGGATATTATTTGCCTTAGTTGACCTCTGAAGCTAGCCTTCTCTTCTGTATCAGTGCTGTTCAACAGAAACACAAGGGAAGCTTCAAATATGAACTCTATATGTAATCTAAAAATGTTTATTTTTATTTATTTTTTTAATTTTTTAATTTTTTATTTTTTTAATCTAAAAATTTTTAGTGGTTACATGAAAGAGGTAACAAAAAGGTAAAATTATTTTTAGTAATATATTTTAAGTGTGTATATATATGTGTGTGTGTGTGTGTGTGTGTGTGTGTGTATAATATCATTTCAACATGTAATCAACATGAAATTCTTTAAAAAATTTTTTGTTTTTTAGTTTTTGAAATCTGATATGTATTTTCCTGTTATAGCCCATCTCTATTGGGAATGGCCACCTTTTAAATGCTCAGTAGTGACATGTGGCTAGTGGCTATCATATTGGACAGTGCAGTTCTATATACATGCATATTAAACTATAGTTAACTAACAAATATTAAATAAGCAGATTAAGGGAAACACACATGGCTTGTTATTTGCTTCGTAATAGGTACAGAATATATAGTTAGTGATTTTTGCATTTAAGTAACATGAGCAGAATTCAAGCATCTTCTAAGAGATGATCTTTGGGTGGAATGTTCTAAATAAAAATAAAGACCTTGCTTTAATGCAGTACTTTCCCAGTTGCAGTTGTGTCTGTATCATCACAGCCTTTGGACATGGTGGGCAATATATGCTGGACAATACAAATCTAGTAACATGCCTATGAGAACACAGTGACTGAGAGATTGAGCTGGGAAACACACGACCAATGTACTCCTTCCAACTTCTTCTTAGGAAGCTCCAGAATTTCTCCTACTAGGAGATCTGTATCTCTTGGATACTTGGTCAACAAAATGCATCAGCTTTCTTGCCAGCATAAAGAGTGTTAGGGGAACAAATGGGCATCACAGAACCAGATGAACATCAGCACCAACTGCATTATGACACTCTAGCTGTTAAATCTTTCATGGTAATGGCCGCGCTGGAGATGGCTGCCGTGATAGACTTCATGCTGGAAGAAGCCTGTGGTCACTGCAGGTGGTGCTAATATCATCTTATCACTGCATTTGAAGGATCACTTGAACAGCTTGTAAGGAGAGTAGCTAAAGCTATTGATTTTGGATTACATCTGAATGTGAAAAAGACGATGGTTTTGAATCACAGAGTGTCACCCTCACAGGGAATCACTCTCCCAGAAGTAGTTTTAAGGAGTGAAAAATAAAACATTGTTTTGTGCTCAAAATGCATTCAGAGAAAGACTCTTAATTTTCTGAATCAAGGGCCAAGAGTGGTCTCCTCATGCTTTCCTGTTCCATCGTTGAGTATCTTGATGAGACCTTTAGTTAGCAGGCTTGTAGAGTTCAAGGTCATAGGTTCAATCATCATACAGACCAGTGATATATCCTGGTCACAGATGCTCTGCTTCCTCCAGCTGCTATCTTGAAAGAGTGTGTGCTTGATCCCAAGAGAATTAAGGGAAATAGGGGCGGCAGATAAGGACCATCCATAAACACTACTGGTCAAACAACTCATAAACTATGGAGCATGGGTCAGAAGTGGCACCTTTTATTTTTTAGAGAGAGAGAGAGAGAAGCAGAGAGGGAGGGAGAGAGGGAACCCAACATAGGACTCAATCCCACAACCTTGAGAGTACCACCTGAGTCAAAATCAAGAGTCAGACACTCAACCGACTGAGCTACCCAGGCACCCCAGCAATGGCACCTTTTACACAAATATAGCACACAGAGCTTGCACCATCAGGAAGAGTCCTATCCTTATAAGTTGGATCACAGTGAATTTTCAATGATAGCCTGCCTTAGAGCTAAAGCTGAGAATGGATGCAAAGCCAGTAAACAAAGCAGCAAAAGAGATTAGCTCCTTGAAATATGGGACTATCAGTAGATCCTAAAAGAACACAAGCTCCCTCTTATTGTCTGAACACAAGAGATCAATGAGTGCAGTTAAGAAACCTGTTAGACTTAGCATTGGTAGCCAACATCAGCACTAACGTTTCCCTATCAATACTTATTTATGGCCCCTCTTTATGACATTAGGTTTACTTAGGAGTGTTCTCAAAAGATAGTATCATTTCTGCTTGTCCATCGATTTATTAGCACATTTCTTGTTTATTATATTTATAACGAATTTTACTTTCTTGTACTATTCTAAAGGGGTTTGTTGATTATATCTTACCGAGAAGCAGTAGGTTATATGTGGAACTCATACCAAAGTTCTTGCCGATACTTCTCCACATTCTCCAGCTGTTTCCTATGTTTGCTATTTTCCAACCACTTCAAGAGCTGCGTATTTATCACAGACTATGCTGGAATTGCTCTACTCCAGAGAAATCTTACAGCAGTAAGGTGAAGGCATCAAACTCCCTGTCCAGAAAGAACTCAGAATCTGGCTGCGGAGAAAGACTCGTTAAACAACTAAAATATAAAGGAAAATTGCTATCATGAAAAGTGGTTTTGCACACATGTGTCTAATGTCACAGATCTGGAGGAGAAAAAAAATTGGATAAACTTTGGGTTTTGCTTATATGGCTACCTATGCATAATCTTTCAAGGCAAAAATCCTTCTCAGTTTTTAAGATGGAAAACATCAGTTGAAGAGGCTTAAAACAAACAGAAGTATCAAATATACTATGAAGTCATTGAGTGAAAGCTGTTCAGCCACAGCGTACAGGATGTCAAAAAAGCATATGATTTTTTTTATACCAGGAGAATTTGTGGCTTATACTTCCAAACTTCATGGATTTAGGGAAATGTTTGTATTTCTTATTTGGTATGATTTAGGGAAACATTTCTTTAACATCTCCTTTTCATATTGTGCAATTCACACGAGAGACATGTCTATGAAATATTTACACATGCTTTTTATTTGAAAAGGAGTGGCTGGTTGCTGCACAAAGTCTTCATGGTGAAGATTCCTTGCTCTCAAAAGAAAATTGAAGATAAATAAAAAGATTTCAAGGAGAGTTTAGAGAGGCCTTTTCTTTCTTCCTTTTTTTTTTTCTTTCAAGACGTAATTGATTTGCTCCCCAAAAGGGTCTTTCTAGAACTCTGGGTAGACAATGCTCTAACCTTGTCAGAAGAGGATAATAAATTTAGAGTTAGACTGGTTTGGAAGGAAAGACTTAGAATGAACTACATTTTATAGGAACAGAGCACCGAGGGTCTGTTGTTAGTTTATAGGGCCTTGATTAGATAGGTTATTGATTTTGGCTGCTGGTGATATGGTTCATGTTCAGAAGGTATCAAACTCATGCTGAATAAAATAGAAGCAAATGCTTAAAAAAAAAAACAGAAAGTAGCAAGACACTGGCTAGTAGACTACTTACAGTTCCTCAAATGGAATGGGCAGCTGTGCCTTATTGCCTTTAGCCCTCTGGAAGCAGTTATGTGTATTAAATACTGGAATAACTTGATATTTTAAAAGCTTATATGCTCATCCAAGTAAAATGGTTTTAGAAGACTACCGGGAGTTTCATGATTTTATAGTTAAATCAATACCCAGATTTATGCCTTTTGGACAGAGAAACTTGAATTTAATTGAGAAAATGGATCTAATGAGGATAGACATATTTTGTGCAGATGTAAGAGAGTTTTTTTCCCCCTTATTATCTGAAAAGTGAAACAGGTACTTTTGGTATGAAGATGAATGTAGCTTTACAGGAAAAATGACAAATGTTCAGAAACCTTAAAAGAAGATTTGTGATATTGTATAGAGGTTCCTGAATGTCTGGAATCTGGCGGGATAATTTTTTTTTTGTCTCTTTTCAATTCTTCAACTAAGATTCGTTAATTATACAGAAAAGCATATAATATTTTACATTATACTGCACAATTAATGACCATATGGTATTAAACTGGCAACCAGACTTTCAAAAATAACAATTTTATGCAGAATCACTAGCAGCATAGATTTTTCTTTTCCTTACTTTACATTTATGGTGCTTCGCATAGACATTTGTATTTTATTCACTAGCTACACAGAGACAAAATTTTGTAAACGAGAAATAGGAAAAGACTTTGTCAATTTTTTTCAGAGACAGCGAGACATAAAAACTCTAGACATGACTTTCTGTGTTCTCAGAAGTCTTCTTGGAGTTTCCCAAGTGCACAGAGAAATCTTGTAGGAAAAATTAGCAAAGTGCAGAGATGTTTTGGTCATCTGTAATTTATTTTCCAATAACCCTAATTCTCCATAGCCTTGGACCACAGTGTGCTTCAAGATACACTCAAATATACTGTTCATACAGAAACAAAAACTCAATTTCACAGACATTCTTCCTGCGTAGTACCTGCAAGATAGACCTTGAAACGCAATGCAGCAAAATTTCAGCTTCTAGAAACATATGGACTCAAGTAACTTTAAGAAAAAATCATTGGAGGGCAGAATTTGGCTCTGTGATATTTTAATGCAATGCAAGAGTTCCAGAAATAACTGCCTACTTTCTTGCTGTCCAGAAAACACACATGAAAAAAATTCCCATATTACTTTTCCTCTATACTCTTTTCTCACAAATTAAGAAGTCTCTTCTCCTAGGACACTCTATGAGCATCATAATTTTAAAAGTAAAATTTGTCTATCAGAGTGTTAGAGTTAGACTAGCCTATGTATTTCACAAGTGTGGAGAATCGATCACTAGTAAATCTGGGAGTACCTAAGAGTTATGTCTAGAAGGTTACCTAAAACTTAACTTCATTGCCATATATTTCTCCTGGAAGATGTTGTGAATATCAGTTTTTTTTGTTTTTGTTTTTGTTTTTGTTTTTTTTTAATCTTCAGACATAGCAAACCCATACTGTTGGGAGCATTTACAGGTTTTATATATAATGCTATAAATAAAAATACATTTTCAAAATGTGCACTGCAGAAAATGGAAAATCTGAGTATTAGTTTTGGCTGAAATAATTTGAAAAAGTACCAAATAAGCAGACATTGGTGTAACTTAAAAGGCATAGTCTTTTGAGGGAGTTTTACTCCCGGTTTTTTTCTTCAACATGGTCCTTCATTAAAAAGAGAGAGCTGTTTATACTCTTCTTTTGTGACTTTCCTGTGGTGTATTTAGGAATTTGTTCTGTAGCGCTTCAAACCTGTTCTCTTTTCAAGAAGCAAAAGCTTTCCTCCCGAAAATCTAAATAAGAATCACCGGATATTCAAAAATAAATGAATTGCCCTCTCCAGACTCTGCCATGAATTTCAAGAAAGCACCTGGCATGTTAGAGAGCAGGAGAAAGCATTAAGCTGAAGAACCTTCAAGTTGCAAGTTTCTCTATTTTAAGTGATTGGGTTTGTGCAGATAAGAGATTTGAAAAGTACGCAGTGAGGTGATCATTTTTCTCTGACAAGGAGATACTACCTAAACTGCAATGATTTAATCTGGACTGCTGATCTGATCCTTTAGAAATACGCTTCTCACTACAGAGAACTTTCTCTCAAGCTTTGTTCACTTAAGTTTCATATTTTACATCTTTTGCCTTGATTCAATGGGTAACCACGGGCCAGGTACAATATTTTTAAATCCCTTATAGGCTAGTTAGTTATTGGAACCCAAACACATTTTCCTCCCCGAGTTGTTACTTTGTTTCACGAGTGGTCTTTTTCTCTTTAGGTGACAGTCTCCTGTTAGCCATGGGGAATTCTCTGGGTCACGCTAGAAAGTTTATGGTCCCACCTGCATCCATGAGAAAGAGAAAACAAAGCTTCATTTTTAAGCCTTTGGAAATTCAGGGCCATTAAGAAACGGCTACGGCCAGCTCTCTCATGTTATTTAAAGGGGTAAAAAGTTCATTTTGCTAGTTTGCTTGTGTCTGCTTGTTTATATCCAGATGATTTCAAGAGATTCTATTTAATAGCAGTAAGTAGCTTGTAAGATGTCAGACCCATGTTTGGGTTAGGGGTGGCTCTGGCTGCAAGTAGGAAGCTCATATAAGAATGACTTAAACACAAAGGAGAAAGAGCTGAGGGCAGTGGGGAGGGCTATGGGGGCAGGGATTGACCTTTGTAAAGATAATGATGTTTTCCTTAAAAGCTCGTCCAACGGAACTATTTCTCGTAGCTGATCACAGCCCAGAGGAATCTGGGAAATTCAGAATGTTCAGCTGGGCACATTTCCTAAATCTGAGTTCTTTTTTTCCTTTGAGTTTTTAATTTAAAGGAGGGAATGAGGTAATGGAGATACATTTTCCATAGTAGTTATTCATCTTTCTGGGAAAAAAACATCAGTTTAGGGTGAATATTAGTTTTGCACCTAAGTTATTTGCTTCTTCATTGGAACTTTTATTTTCCAAGAATTTTCTTCTCTTAGTGAAGTGTGCCTCATAGCATCCTCATGAATTAATCCATACTGGTACTCTCCTACTGAAGATGCTGAAACCATCCACAGAAGATGATCCAGCCCTATACAGGGATTAGGAGGATGTATAAATTATTGCTCGCATACTTAACCACTAACAGCCTATTGCATTTTTCTTCTTGGATAAATATAAGCGGCCTAAATTTAGACTGATGGAGATATTATTACCCTATTGTATTAATGCATTGAGAGTTTAATAGATTGTAATACAAGCTACTATTTCTTCAACCGCTTATTTTTCAGCATGAATTACCTTTAAAATAGTCTCTGTTCTCTTTGTCACATGGCCGATGTGGTGCTGCATTGATCAATTCAGCTCAGTTCTTAAAAAATGTATCGAATGCCTACTATTTGTCATGCCTTTTCAAAATCCACTTTTAATATTTGGAATATTTCAGTAAGTGGGGGAAAATTTGCCCAGATTTTTCACAGTAGTAAAAAACAAAATCCACTCCAGCTAAAAAAACAAGTATATATCATAACTTGTAAGTCACCTGTGTAGGCATATTATCCTTGACACCCCTCCCCCACCACTACATTACCTGTGGTTTTAGTAAATCGTACAATTCATTTATGCTCAAACTGGATGATTCTTGCAGAATCTTTTCTACACACTTTTCTCTGAGTTGTTGATTGATTATAGTGATTGTGTGCCAAAATGACAGAACTTGAAATTCTGCACAATTTGTTCCTACTATCTTGTTAATTACATTAGCTAGGTAAAAACTAGGTAAAAAAAGCTGTTTAATTTTTTTCTCTGATGTGACTTTTAAAACAAGAGGGTTGTTTTCCCTTAAATACTCATAAAATCTTTTCTTAAAAGTGATATTTACGTACTTTTCAGGGTAAGAAACAATTTTCTGCACTTAAAGGGACATGATCTAGCTGGATCACAACATAATTATCAGAGTCCACATTTTTGCATCTGGGGAATCAGAATGGCTGATGGAACAAAAAAGATAAAAAATACGAAACAAAAGTGAACTCCCGGGAGAATCAAAGTGCAAACCTCTAGATGACATCCTCTGTCTGATTACTTGGGCTTTCTTTTCACAAAGTGTCCTACTCAGTATCATTTCTCACACTTTTCCTAGCTAACGCATGAGGTTCCATTGTTTGACTGAAGCTCATATTTTGGGACAATTGGATGGATTTGTTACTTGTTCTCAGGCTTAAACCAAACACTCTTACACTGGAGCATTTAGTAAGATGGTACCAGAGCATGGTGAGAATAGAAATCTGTTTACTCTGGGAAACCACTATTTCACCTTTCGAGAAAAGTCTCAGTGGTAGATTTAGTCCTTTTTCTGATATCTTTAAAAGAGCTTGCCATGGCTGAATAGAGGAAAAAGAAAGTGTTCTTTGCTTTAGGAAGCCGTTGACACTTAAGCTCAGAGTGGAGCCTAAATAGAATGTATGTGAACGCATGGGAAAGAAAGGAACCAAAGAAGATGTGCTGTGGAGATAAACAATCTTGGAAGTGGTGAGGGCTATTTAATGGCCCTGGATTTAGGTAAGTAGACAGCAATTATAGGAAAAACATTTATGTGAGTTAGAGGTACTTCATGATACCTAAAAAGAATTTTTTTTCAACTCTTCTTAACAGAATATCTATTTTTTCTTTTTAGGATCTGGTTTTATTGTATTCATATACTTACAAATGAAAAATTTTTTGAAGGTTGATCTTTCATCCTTTTAATTATCTACTCAATTAATATCAA
The DNA here is from genome assembly GCF_024362965.1 of Panthera pardus. NCBI lineage: Eukaryota > Metazoa > Chordata > Mammalia > Carnivora > Felidae > Panthera > Panthera pardus. The sequence continues at coordinate 38,008,448 of NW_026527013.1, forward strand.
CGAGGCCTTAGATTTTTTAGGCTGCCATCTATGAAGGAATAGCCACTGAGCTGGAACCACTTCTCATTATAGATCATAAATCCTAACTGGACATTCTAATTTCAAAATCATGAACCAAGCCAATTCTAACTTATTTTTGTATTATAGCTGATTTCCCCAATTCTAATAAGTACTTCCCCTCCCCCACCTTCCCATACACATTTTAATGTTTTCACATTGAACTACATCTGAAAATCAATACGGACATTTAATGCAGTAGTTTTTCTTTTATATCACAGAAGCTGGCATTTAATTGACTTAGGTATAAAAAATATTTAAAAACATTATCTCTCACTTAACAGAAAGTCTAGAGATGAATAGGTTTGCTTTTTAATTGACACAGCGGTTTAATAATATTGGAGATTTGGGTTCTTTTTATCTCTTCTCTGCCAATGATAAGAATATAGGTATGGTATTGATTTAATTATGGCCATCTGGTGGCTGGTGGCTGTCAATGGCAACCAAGATACCTCACTTCCTTATTCACGCCAACCGAAAGTGAGGAAGAAAACCTCTTCCTTTCAATCTGGTTGGCTCAGTTTAGATCTCCTGGCCACCCTTGGGCCAATCAGAGTTCCCACGGCATTGCTTCACCTTGACTGGTTTATTCTCATCAGGCTCTACCTCTAAAACTTCACCTGGGTCTTTTGAAACACATGAGCTGTGGGAGATACAGGAAGTACTTGATGGATAATTAGACTTCTTTTAGGAGAGAGGCAGAAGGAATCCATCTGAGTAGACAATTCATAGTGTCCACCTAAGGGAAGTGGCTATTTGTAAACTGACCCAGGTCCACAAATCTATTGCGCCAAAAAATAATAATGTGGGCTGTTGACTTCACAGATATTATCCAAGGATTTGGATTTATTCTTTCTGTTACCCTGCTCCCTCTGCAGTCTCCTCCAGAAACTCTGCCAAATGACTGGATAATGAATCCCTGATGAGGTGTTAATGGCTTAGAATGACTTCATATGGTAAGCTTCTCAGGACTATTCCATAATAACAAGGAAATCTTAGCATAAAAATCCCTTTTGATGGTACAAAGTTGTGTCCTAGGTCGCACTGAGAGAGAGCTAATTTTAAAATGAGGTGTCCTGACCATTCTGGGTCTTTACATTGGGCCACCAAAACACCTTTGCACATAATAATGAGGCTTAATTTTTTATTGTTTGCCAGTCCAGAGAACATTTCATCTAGAGGTATTTCTGCCACTGCTCCGAGACTCAAATTCAGCATACCCATAATAGCTCCATGCATTAGGGATTTGCACTTTTGGTAAGAATTTGAATTCACCAAATTCACCACAACACAAAATAGAATATCCAGAGGAATTCCTCACTTAGGTGTTTGGTTTTTTTAAGGGTCTGTAAGGTCTTTAAGAGCCAAGACTGAACATTTAGATTATGTGCTAACGAGGTGGTATATGCAAGAAAAATGATGTGGGACTTTGTCACGTATCCACTTGTCCTTTGGTGTTCCCCTAAAAGGTTAGAGAGAATATGTACATCTGTACATCCTCGGTGAAAGAAAATGTCAGAAGAAAGTATGGGTCTTCTTTTGTACTCTTTGACTTCATCTGGACTTCTTTGTTTAGGAGATCAGCTTTTACTGTGGTAATTTACATTCTTAGGTCTCCCTGACTGACAGAATCTGACGCTTCCCACTTGCTGGCATCTGTCAATAATAGATTACTCAATCAGTATTTACTGAGTACCTACAATGAAGCAATCTCGGATCCAGAAGCCGGGAAAACAAAGATGAAAAATACACTGTTCCTGACTTCAAGAAGGTCATAATCTAATGAAGGGAGAGAGTTACAATAGCGTAAGTACAACGAAAGGTGCGCACCTGGGGGATGGTGAGAAGTAAAGGAAGGACAGTAAGTTGAAGGCTGCAGATGAGCCCTGTATGGTATCTTGCCATTTGTTTTGACTTCTGGTTTGGCAAGATTTTACTGGTCACGACCTGGTTTGTTACCCCGTAGTAATAATGCTCACATTTTCGGCTCACGTTACCTTGCACTAGACAACGTGCTCAATGTTTCACATACATCTTCCCGAGCAGTCCTCACAGGTATCCTGTGCCGAAGATCCCAGTGTTATCCCATTTTCTAGAAGAGGATATGTGGCTGGAGAAGGTAAGGCTGGGATTGAAGCCCGCTTCTGCTCATTTTGAAAACACTTGCTCTAAAGTGCCCGCTATTACCTTTAGCCACTTTTATTGTAAAGAGAGCCTTATTTGTTCATGATATAGCTTAAAAATTGTTTGAACATATGGACAATATATGTGCGTGTTTGTATGTCTGCAAAATATACAGTTGGATGGTCTCTATATGTACTTGCTGTGAAAAATGTATGGTGTATGTATATATCTATAAACACTCCCTCCCCATATGCTGAGCGTTATAGTTAGCAAGATGAACCAGTTGGCCGTTACACATGCTGGCACGGCCATCTTAGGAGCAGTTGCTGGGGATGTATAGCACCCCCATTCTCCAGAAGGGTTGTCCTATTGTCTTATGAGGGCTCTTCAAAACTGTTCCAGGCCGTTCTCCGGTGCCAGCATTTCAGTAGCCAATGGATATTTTCTGCTCCTCTCTGATGCTAGAGACGTGTGGAGGGAGGAGGGGGCATTAAAATAATTTTCTGCTGGGGCTCGGATACACTTAAGACAGCCCTCTTCCTGGAATACATAAATGCCAGCAAATCAGCATTTCTTAAGCTGCAGTATCCTTCCTGGAAATCCTGTTAAAGGACATACCCGGGCTACTCCTCTCGGGCCGAATGAGAATATAGTGAGCCTCATGCTTTCCACCGCTGAGATATTAGCATAAATCTCCCACTAATGCACCTCTGCCTGTGAGGGGAGGAGTCTCTGCAACCCAGGAAAATACGTTAAATTGACAAGGAACTAATGTTTCGCGACTGGTGCATGGCGCTGTGAAGGATGCATTCACCGGGAATTTCCCGTTCTACAAATACCATTGGGTCCGCCTTTAGAATTTTCCCCTATTGGGTCGCGAGGAATGATCAGATACCTCACTAGGGAAAATGACTTTTTAGCCGCTCGTGGAGCCGGTGTAAGAACTTTACGGCTAAGAGAGCAGTTTCCTCTTCAGATTTAAGCGAGCAGATTCCTTTTCCTCCGGAATCCCGCATCGCAACGGCCTGGCCAGGACCGCGGCCGGGTCATTACCCCCCTTTTGATGATGGGCAAATCCAGATGCTGGGGGGTAAGCGAGCGTGCACCTGGGAATGTCAAAGCTGGACGGGTTGTCAGAATCCTAGACCTGTGGAGTTCTCCTCCATCCTTTCCCTCTTTCTCCTTCCCCCTTCTGAAGCTTCTGCTCCCCTTCTTGTTTAGAATTGGAATTTTTAGGCCCATCACCATCCCCTGGAGCCTAGTGCTCAGTGAATCCTTTTTGGTGTGTGTGGAATGACTGTTGGGTGAGTGTAAATGAAGCCAGAGGTGCGACCCCAGCGCCTAAGACTCTGGAGCCACAGTGACTTCAGGGAAAGAGCAGGCCAGCATCTTGTCCCCTCGGCTTCCCTGGACTGCCACCCTGTCTCCACTGACCACCCGCACCCCACACTGAGTACCCCCGGACGACCTCCAGGGGCTCACTTTGAGGGCCTTCCTGTTTGCTGGAGCTTAGTAGCACTAGGATCTTTATCTCCCAGCCCATGGCTTTGCTCCTAAGCAGGGTTCTACTTATGCTCGGGAATAACTGTCTTCCAGCCATTCACTGAGCTCACTTAGCTGCCCCCTGGTGCTGCAGTTTTCTCTGTTCTGTCTGCGACTGGGGTCAGGGGACTTCTGTGTGCAGTCCTGGGATCAGAGTGACAGGCTTGCCATGCCCACAAGTGTTTAGGGAAAGGCTCAAGTTCTAAGGGGGGTGTACTTCCTGAGTGGCGGCAAGGTGCTCGGCAGACAGTTTTGACAGCCCCGAGGCCTTCGTTTTCCTCGTGTTGTTCTCTTTTCCTCTCTTCACTGCATAGATTTTTGGTATGTTACTTAAGCTTGGTGCGTGTGTGCATGTTGTGTGTGCACACGTGAGAGGAGAAAAGATGGGTAAAGAGGACGTTTTTTTGTTGTTTGGCTTTGTGTTTTTGTCGCGCCTTGGAGTAATGAGGTGGAGATTTCCTTGTCCTCAAAGATAAATGACTTTGAATGAACTTAGCTTGTAATCCTGGCTCTAACACATCTCTGTGAGATATCTTCATCGCGCTGAGTCCTAATTCTTCGTATGTGAAGTGAATGTGGTAATAGCGTTTTATGTTTGTTTGTTTTTTTAATGAAGTTTGAGCTAAATAATATATATAAATTGCCTAGTCCAGTTAGTGCCTGGTAGATGGCAAGTTTTCAGGCCATTGGGGACTACTCTAACAATAGCAATAATGGCAAAATAGCAATCATGTGGATATTATGTAATATACGTAATATACATAGGCAGTGTATATAACACAAACATAATACAAATATATATGTATGTATGTATGTATGTATGTATGTATGTATGTATTATATATGGGTATATAACACTAGGCCTTAGAAAATAGTTTTCTAGGATCCAAAACCTTTTTACAGGCCAGAGTCTCTTTTGTAGATCCATGTGGGCATAAATCCCCTTGAATTGCATTAATATGTCCAGTTAAACAAACATTGAAGGTCTTAGCTGAACTTTGAGATGTACTCTTCTTCACACAACAACCAAGAAATACCAGATTAGACTGTGCTGCCCTGTATCCATTCATTCTTTCACTAAATATTAAACCCATTCCAACTGTGTACCAGGGACTATATACCAGGATCAGGGTACGTACTATGGACTATAAGACATACCTTCCCTGCCATGGAGTTACAAAGGTAATTAGGTAGCAAGAAGGAAAAGAAAGGTGCTCAGAAACAGAAACAGTGGCTTCCTACTTGAAATTGAGGTTTCAGGGGAAAGAGATCAAAACTTGTCATCTGGTCTGAAGTGTGAATCAAAGTTAGCCAGTTGAACGAACAGCAAAAGCAAATGGCCTGTGGTGGATAAAAAGCTCCTTGTACTGGGGAAACTGACTGGTTCTGCTAAGGCTGGAAGGTCTGTGCAAGGATCACAGTGTAAGTCGTGGGGAGGAGCTTGGAATTTACCAGGGAGCAATGTGGGGACATTGAAGGTATTAAGCACGCAAGTGTGACAAGTTTTACTTGACACTTTTAAGAGACTTGTTTGGTACCGTCTTCCCTTCAGCAGCTGCTGGCCTTTTGCTCCACTCCCATGTGCAGCAGGCCAGGGATGCATCTGCCCTCTCTATCTAGTGAAACATGCCCAGAGACAAGGATTTAATTTTCTCACTCCTGTTAAGAGAAAGTGGCTTATGAGGCTATATATTTTGTCTTGAGAGAACATTTATATCTTAACAGAGATCCAAGTTTAAGCCAAAGGAATGAATCTCTAAGTGTGATTTTTCTTCCATCCACAACTCTCAGAGCTGAAGGGGCTTCTCGTGCCGAGGAACATGGCCAGCCTATTAGTGTGTGAGAGCTCAGAGACAAGACTAGGGATCAAGTCCAAGCCCTGCTCCCCAGGTGTATGAGTTGATATATTCAATCTTCTTAACCCTCAGAGTTTCCTTATCTGTAAATGGGGGGAGAGGGGGACTCAGAGTTGTGGGATTAACTGAAATGGTGCATAGGAATAAATACACCATTGTGGAACTCTTTATGTTTGATGCTACTGTGCTGGGTCCGGGAAGGACCTCCCTTCCCCTGAAATCTCCTTTTTTTGAAAACATTATCGCAAGGTTCCAGGGTAATTTCAAATTGACTTTCTCATGATCTGTATCATGTCATCTATGTTTAGACATTTTCACACTTTCCTCTGAAAACATTTTGGGTGTTCTTGCTTTAAGAAACATATACTTTCTTCCACACATATTTTTGCATGTTACAAACTGTCTCAACGTGCAAATTATTTCCTTGAAATAATTGGCAATTTAGTGTCTGTGATGGGCAGGGGTGATTCAACTGAGAGTTCAAGAAAGAGGTTTCAGACAGACTGCAGGGAGCGGGCTGGGGCTCGGGGGGAGGGTGGTCTTCAGAATCCACTGTGATGTATGATAGGATGAATGAATGTCAAGTAGGCTCAAATGCTCAGAATGTCAGAACCAAGATTGGCTGGAAGTCCTCATTTTGCCTTCAGAAAGGGGACTGGGCAGGAAATGAGTGTCTAATGGTGGTAACAAGTTTTTCAATTCCTATGGCATATGCCCTCGGAAAGCTTGCTTATCTCCCTACTCCTTGCTCCCCCCCCCCACCCCCTTCAAAAGAAAGGGGTAGGGGAACTGAAAAACATTTGGCACAGGTGCAAGAAAGCTGAAAACGTCTGGCAGAGCTCACAGGCGTCTTTTTCCACTCGGCACCAAATGTTTTACAGTCTTCGTGAGCCCATATAGATCCTGGCTTCTGCCCAGTCGTTTGTTTGAAACCGTAGGCTCCGAGAAAAGGCTCCACACTGCAGCTGGCCTTTAAACCGTGTTTTATGGGGGAGAGTGTTCAGGGTACAATTGGAATGAGGAGAGCTTGCCTTTGACGTTGGACGTAAAAGTAACAGATTGGAGTGGGGTGGAGCTAACACTAAGGAATTGTTGGTCTGTACATTTTCCCAATGAAGACTAAGCTTTTGGAAATTTCACCTCAATCTCAATGGTTTCACAGGCTAATTTATAGTGAGGCCCCCAAATGTGATTTTAGCCCAATTTAGCTCAATTTTACTCAAATATAATCTAACAGTTTCCATGTAATGGAAATGGCAGGACTGTTCTTAGTGATGCAAATTTCTTGCTAATTTAGGGCCACTGTGGCTTACATCCTACCTACACGCAAGTTCATTGTGAATGAACATTTGATAGTCAACTATCTATCTTTCTCCCTCTCTGTAGCATTCTGTGGTTCCTTATCATGGTTATGGCTCCTAATTTCAAAGGACTAATGACTAATTAGATTTGGGGGGGGGGATAACTATATGTAAATGATACAAAAGAAAGACTCGACCAAGTTAATCAGAAACTGAAATTTGCATGTAAAAAGTGCCTCTTACTGGGACACGTTAGGGAAAAGTGGGCACTGGGGTCCTCCTCATGTGTTTGGCTTGAAATAATAATTATTCTTTGGTGAATACTTGCTCTGTGTCAGCCCCTCTCCCAAATGATTCTTGTGCACATTTTCATTTCACCTTTATTGTAACTATGAGGCCTGAGTGTGATCTCCATGCACCAGCTGAGGAAACTGAAGGTTAGAGAATTTATGTGACTCTTTAAGGGAAAAGGATTATTAGGAATGTGCATTATGGATTGACTTGTGTAGTCCTTTTTGAAAAGTTTGCAGGAGCCACAAAGAACAAAATATCCCACAATTCCCAGAATAAAAATTGCACCTGCTTCTCTGTACTCAGTGGCTTGTGTAAGATGAGTTATCCTGGAAAGAGGTTAAAGATGATCCCAATACCCCAGAAGTGGGGGTTTCTGCTTCTCAGCGGTCAAGACGTTTCTTTTTCAGAGGAATTAATGAATATGCAGCCGAATTTCTGACATAACTAATCAATATGGAAGTTACAGTTACTTTATTATTTTGGGAGCATTTTGGCTCTGCTGTAAGAGCCAACGGATATCCCGTGTCCCCTGGCGTGCCAGAATTGTGACAAAAAGGTAGAGCCATCTTGGAATAAGCTAGAAATGGCATAATGTGAAGGAGGCACCCCCAAAGTTGTGCCTCTGTTTGATTCTCCTGAATCACATCAGTCAATAAATGAGCACTTTTACGGTTCTCAAACTGTGAGCAGTTAAAAGAAAAAAAAATAATAGCATTGATGTATATTTAGAGGGATGGGATACGGAGACGGAAAGAGCAAGTTGCATGCCATGAAACAAAAGGAAAAATAAGAAGAGAGAGGGTGTCACTACTTCCCTGTGGCAGAATCAAAATCTTCTGTTGGATGTCATGTTGAAAAGATTTCCAAATCTTAGTTCTGTGAGCTCAAGCAGATGGATGCTCCATGTTGGTGCAGATTCCTATTTGAAGCAGTGTGGTTGCAAAGATGGGGTGGGTCATTTCATTTTCTCTGAAAAACTGTCTTGTGCTATCTCAAAGAATTATCATACCCAACCGAGTGCATCATCTATGACGCTTTCCAAATGTTAAATAAATGCTTCAATCAGTGTTTCAGATAGATCTGCCCTTATTAATAGGCTGGTTTCTTTAGTTCATATGTTTGGACAATGCTGAGCCAAGCATGTCCGTGCAGGTTATTCTTACTGCAGGACTTCTCAGAGCCTTCAATACCCCCCATGAGTCTCTAAGAGGGAGTAATATGATACCACTGGATCGGAGAATGCTTTCTCCTCAAAATACCTGTTTGAAATGACTGTGCTGCTAAGCAGTCTTAGGGAAGGGTTGAGATACCACAACTTAACTGAAGAAGGGTCTCGCTCTTTAATCGTAGTTACAGTGAACATGGCAAAGCCCCCCATCTACGTAGAAGTTCATTAGGAATACATTTTTCAGTTAACTCTTCTTCTTTCACCTTCCTTTGGTCCTCTTTGGTTTCTTATCATGCTTGTAGCACATAATTCCTAAGGATTAATAACTAATTAGATTTCCAGACAACCATAAATTAAAGATGTCGAAGAACAAATGAAAGCAGTAGGGTAAGTCAAAACTGAAATTTGGAGTCTCGGCTCCCACTGAATAATTTAGTTGTAAGCACTTGCTGGAATAACTACGTGCAATTATGTCCCCTTTATGGGGAATCCTGGGGAAGGATCCTGAAATGAAGCCTGTGATTCCTCTTGGCACAGCATATTTTCCTTCTCAAGTTGTCAGAGGAGCCTGTGTGCTGTGTGCAGTTTCGAAGCACGACGGGCCACGTTTGCAGTGCCCTTTTTGCATAAGACAGGACTGTCTGCACCAAAGGAGATGCTAGCATGTGCAAATGCCCTGCTGAGGCCCCTTATGATTAGCTGTGAACTTCCTTGTTCTTTCGATAGCTAGATCTCTGTCAATAGATTGCAAGAAAAACCTGTGCTACCGTATCCCAGACAGAAGCAGGTTCACGTTGAAGCTAATGAAACGTATGCTTTTCGCATCCTCCCTTGTGCTCAGCCCCTTTCGACCTGTTAATATGTTCTTATAAACTTGCAAAATTAAGATATTTTTCATTCTTCGTTCTTAAAAAAGATTCTCCCAAGTGTTAAGCAGCAAGCCCCACAAAACGTGGCTCTGCCCCCACTCCAAAGAAGGCCTTGATTGGATTTTACCACAAAAAGAAGGACTGTATTAAAATCTCATCCGCAGTGCATATCTAAGCAACTGCAGGCAATACAATAAAAAGGTTCAGAATGACATTTTCACGTGCTGGAGTGTTCACCTGAAGGCTTCGTGTAGGTGCTCAGCTGTAGCTATGAGTGTCTGTTCTCTTTTCTCCCCTATGATTAAAAGGCTTAGACATCTCTAATGATTCGAGTTTCCTTCTAGAACATGTCTAGATATTGTATAGGCTCCTATTTTTGTTTTTAGGTTTATTTTATTTATGATGTGACAGCGAGCACGAGTGGGGGAAGGGGCAGAAAGAGACAGAGAGAGGGAATCCTGTGCTGACAGCACAGAGCCTGACTTGGGTCTCAATCTCACGAACCTTGAGATCATGACCTGAGCCGAAGTCAAGAGCTGGTCGTTTAACTGACTGAGCCATGCAGGTGCCCCTAGATATGGCATAAGCTTCTGTTGGGGGAGGTCCTCAAGGGGACGTGACTGCCTGTTGATCTGTGAACCGGACCCTGGACAATCAGCTGCTCCTTACCCTGGTCCCCAGTCCTTGGACTGTACATGCCCCTTGCCTTCCCTGCTCCCAGAAGCTGACCTCTAAGAGAGCCTTGAGATAGGAATGTGACCTTGAGATATCTGGATGGAATATGTGATTGAAGCCAGTTAAGGCTTCTATATAAACTTTTAAGGTTTGCTGGGTGGGTGTGGAAAACTCCTGGCCCAAGGTGATCCAAGGCGAGGGCAACAAATGGCTGCCTTAGTGGACTGACCCCTGATGCCCAACTAGAGGCTGAAACTCTGGTGAGAGAGTTGGAAGAAGAACTGAGGTGAGAGAAAGACAGACAAGCGTCTCCTGCTCTTCTGGCTTCGGGGCTGTAGATGGATGTAGGATGGTAAGTTGGAGACCTTCCTATGTGGTTTTGCAAAGCCAGAAGTGTTCAAGCCACGTGGGATGAAGGGTGAAGGTCTGAGCACTTGTGACAAAGTCTAATTAAGACCCTAGGAGGTGGAGTCCATGGGAAGGTGATGAAAAGGAGCCGGAGGATGTTGTGGTGGTCCAGGAGGAAACAAATGACCTCCGATACAAAATAAAAATTTCATAGCAATTACCCTAGACTTCTAATAATAGAATATACCTCTAAAAAACACCCTAGGAGAAAACTTTCATTCTTTCTCTGTCTCTTGATGTTGTAAATCTTATCATGTCTTTCAAATGTAAACACCTCTGGAGGTAACCAAAGTCTACCCACAGAGACTGGAAAAAGAAAGGGGGTGGGGAGAGGCTCTGTTTTGCTCCTTCCCTCTCTCCATCCTCCCTCCCTCCCTTCCTCCTTCCCTCCCTCCCTTTCTTCCTTCCTTCTTTCCTTCCTTCCTTTCTTTCTTCCTTCCTTCCTTCTTTCCTTCTTTCCTTCCTTCCTCCCTCCCTCCCTCACTCCCTTCCTTCTTTCTCTTCCTTCCTTCCTTCCTTCCTTCCTTCCTTCCTTCCTTCCCTCCTTCCTTCTTCCTTTTTTTTTCTGAAAAGAGGATTTTTAAATACAGATTGCTAGGGAAGCTCTTACCCCCAAGACTAGTCATAGCCTCTATAAGATTCCTCATCAAGGGCTGAAGTCTGGAATGAAAGTTAAGGGGTCTCTGTCTGTCTGTATGTCTCTGGATATGGGTTATGTGTATTTGATGTTTTTCTACCTCCAGGGGTATTGCCAAAATTAATTTGTAAAATAGCCCTATTTAACTGACTTAAAGAAAAACAAGCTTTAACATCAATAGTATACTTAGAGTAAAAGTAAGACAATTTTCTTTAATCTGCTAGCATGACAAAGGTTCCTTGGAATACTGGTCTCTTCTTAATGGAGTAGTAAAAGATTTTTCTTTACCTTTTAAATCATCTGTCTAGCAAACAAAGATTCTGTGTTTTATCAAAATAATTTCCTACCCTTCATGTTGTCTTTATCATGCCTTTGATTACTTATGAAAACAGTCTTCTATATTAAAAGAGCCAAGGTATTATTTTTTTTCAACCATGTAACTTTCTGTATTTGTCTTTGAAATTTTTGTCATTTTTGTTAATCGGATAACTATTATTTCACAGTGACCTATAATCTTACTTAATCAAATGTTATAGGAACATTTGATATTTTTGACAAACTTCTCCCAAATCAAATTCTAAATGATGTCTTGTTGACCTTGAACTAACATTGGGATTTCTGGAGCGTTTCTGGAAGATTTCAAAAGATTTGTTTGTTTGTTTGTTTCTCCTTCTAAAACAGAGATATTAAACTCATTAGGGCTTATTAGATGCATTACATTAAATGGGAAGCATTGTCAGTTAAGTGATGCTAAACTTTCTGTAGGAAATATTTGCATGGAAGTTACTAATATGTGTTCTAGAAGTTATATGAACTTCCTAAAAATCTGACACATCCTGGTGTGATGTTATCAGTCATAATTCTAGTAATTTTTTTTTAATTTGTTTATTTCTTGATTTTGAGAAACAGGGAGAGTACAAGCGGGGGGGGGGGGAACAGAGAGGGAGGGAGAGAGAGAATCTCCCCAGATAGGCTCTGCACCATCTCTGCAGAGCCCGATGTGAGGCTCGAACTCACGAACTGTGAGATCATGACCTGAGCCGAAAACAAGAGCCGGTCTCTCAACTGACTAAGCCACTCAGGTGCCCCAATAATTCTAGTTATTAGTTTTAAATGTACATCACAGAAATAAGCAAACTTCCTTGTCAACTGCATTATTATAAGCTCTCATCAGAGAGCTTTTGTTTTATTCCAACGCTTTTGCATAAGTGCTCCTGCAGAGTGCTTCATCCTCCAGGAGACTCATGGAAAAGACTCTGAGAAATGGAGTTTTCTGATAACTAAGATCATCCCACTGAACTGAACAAGAATTAATGACCCGGGATGGTGGCCCAAGAGCTGTTGCCTCTTCTGTTCCCTCACATCAGCACAGTGGGCCCAGTGATGGGGCAATGCTCACGCGTGAAGGCTGGCCTATGCTGCGGGACGCTCTGCAGCCTTTGCATCTTTGAAGGAGAGGATGAGTGAGCGGTAAACCTACGGAAAATTCAAAGCCCAGGTACCACCGTCAAGTTCGGGGGAGGTGTTTGGTCAGGGAAGACACGCGTTGTCTCAGAAACTGTGACTAATACGGTCCAAGCCTCTCCAAAGCTTAACAATGTGAAAGAAGTCCAAGAGTTTGTAGGGATTTTAGAGTTGTTGAGTACTTTTAGTCCCCACATGGCACCGTGCCTGAATCCCTTATTTGAGTTAGATAGGCCTATCTGTGACTCTGAAAAATACAGGTCAAGCCCTGAGGCAGAGACCACAGAAAAAAAAAGAGTACCCCTAGGGTTTTTGGTTCCAGCTCTGGAAGGGGGCAGGAACTGTATACATGCCCCCAAGAACACCAGCTCTTAGGGGTGGGCGCAGGGCTCTTCCAGGGAGAGCTTCTCATGAAGGAATAAACCGCAGCAGCCAGGGGGGCTGAACTCAGAGCGGTTAATAGCCTTGACCATTAACCCTTTGCCTAGTTGGGCTGTTTTAAAAGGATTGACCCTATGGCTTAGAGAGTGGGAAGCTGAGGGGTGGATGATCACTAGTGGCCCTTATGGTGTCAGGAAGTATGGGCAGACATTGGGGTTTGCCTGTAACAGCCTGAGGCAGTCCTCACTGTTTTCTGCATCCTGGCTCATGAGCTACTGATACTCCCTGGTGATCAGGAAGCTGATGCCCTAGCCCAGGTGTGAGCCCTAGCGACTGACCCCTGGGTATCTAGATAAGGCAGATTGAGCTCATTGGCAAAGTGGCCACCATTATACCTCTGTGTCAAGGAGTATTGCCAAGGATATCAGATCGCCCTTGAAATACAGAGACCTGGTTAATGCAATAATAGCATGTCCTGTTTATCCTAAACAGTGCCCAAGGTCAACTGCCAAAGGAGTCTGGGGCCGTTCCCCGGAGTTCCCAACTGGTGAGGCTATGGCAGATTGAACTATTGGTTGCTCCCCTCCCTCTGAGTGAGGGTTCTAAATATGCCCTGGTTTTTGTGGACACTGCACCTGCCTAACCTATGACACCCCTTTGCCCGCAGTTACTCTGGAACGCGGTGCTTTCTCTGGGTGGAGGCAATTCTCTGTCACTCAGCTGCACAGCGGCTCACCCCTCTGATTTCCTGGGTGGGAAATGATGCAGTCCCCCTCTTTTCCAGAAAAAACAAGGGCATGTGTCAAGCTCTCTGTGTGGTCACACTGAAGTCCCTCTCATCAGATTAAGCAGGAGGGCAGGTATTCCCACTGCCCTCCCTTTTTAACCCCTCACAGTTGGGGGTTGAATTGGCCAACCTGACTTTCAGCCATGGTTGCCTTACACCTTAAGTGGATAAGAGCAGGGGCTTTGGAATCAGATAAACTCCTACTTCCAAATCTCTACTCTGCCATCATGTTTCCTTGGCATTTGAAAATTGTTTAAGTATTGCAAGCCTGACTTTCCTCATCAGTACCATGGGGATCATAGCACCTTCCTCAGGGGTTGTTGAGAAGATTTAGTGATATAAGCATGAGAGGACATTCATGAAGTGCCTGGCACCTATACGTGGTTATTACGATTACCCGCTATATAAGTGTTATACTAATTTCAGAGAAAAGGGTACAGTATCATAAAAGAGAGGAAAAAAAAAAAAAAGAAATATGGGTAGTAGAGAGAGGTGCTCATTTCCAAGAAGAGGAAGCAGGGAACAACGAAAGGTTGTCCAAAAACAATGGGTAAGTTTCAAAAAATTGGTAGGGGTGGAGTATTGCAGAAATAAAGATATAGACATTTCGCATGTGTTATGGAAACAAATGAACTGAGCAGTGATGCTGACAATAATTGTAGCTGAAATTTAGCAAGTGTACTGGAGGTACCACACCAGCCCTAAGGGTTTTGCTGAATTATCTTTTCCATTCCTCACAGTGACCCATGGGGTATGTGTTATCAGCCACATTTTACTGATGAGGAACCTTGAGGCTAAAAAGGTTTAGTTACTAAGTCACTGCATTTAGCTAGTAAATGGGGGAGGGCACAGGATGGTTGGACGTCAAGTCTGTTTGTAGACCTCGACCTTCTTACTTATTATTAAAGGCGAAACTGAAGACTTTTCATGGAATATACTTGCAATATAATGGGCTGTTCTGGAGCAGGAGCTTCTAATAGCCCAACCACATCAAAGACCGGAAGGGAAGGCCCTTGAAACATAACTTTTGGATGCTCCCCTGATATGGACCACCTAGGTAATATTCTGCCCCCACCCTCAGAGAAGACTGACCCTTCTAAGATGGCTTTAAACCAAAGGATGTCCTTTCATCCTCCCGCTCCTCTCAGCCCCTAGGAGGACTCTAGAGTTACTACCAATTGTTATGTTTACAACAGATAAAATCAGAAGAATTGGCAGGGATTTTTCCCGTATAAATGGTATTAGTTATAAAATTTCTGCTCACTCTAGGGTTTCACAGGGCGTCCTGCTCATGGCCTAGCTCCCTCGTGCAGAAAACCCCAGCAAGGACAGGGAGAAGTAAATTTCAGGCATGACCAATAATATATACACTGGGTTCTAAGCCAATGCAAATGTGCTGAAAGTTCATCAGATGACTTTTCACTGATTATTCCTCCAGGACCCATCCAGCTATTGAGAAGTCAGTTTCCATAATTCTTCTCCATGCAGCAGAACTTGCCAGGGGCCTGGAATACAATTTAGGCTACAGTCAGATGGGATTTGCACTTCGTCCAACCCTGCAAAGTCACTCCTTGGCTATTATTTTTCACTCTATTGTAAATAGCAAGAGGCAGATGAAAAGGTAAAAAATATGTTGGTTGGAAGATACTTATTCTCGCCTACCTAGGGTAATCAAGAGGAGACATCAGCTCCAGATTTGGTAAGTAATAACTCACATTTGACTTTAATACACTGTGATAAACTTTGAGGAATATATCTTTTAAAACATAAAATGCTTTCCCTCTGATTTAAAGTTTGGGGGATTGGTCCTGCACCGTAGGCAGGTTAGATTTAGCATCTCTGGAAATTCCAGAGCCATTTTAAACGACTCTTTTTTGATCACTTGCTGCAGCTCCAGCTTTCAAAGAGAATGAGATGTTTTGGGAATGAATTGTGATGGACTTATATGAAAATTTATATGACCCAGAATTGGATTTGTTCCCCGGGAATATTATAGATTATGTTTTATGTTGGAATTACATCAGTGTGCAGAGCAGCAGAAGGCTGGCTTAATGTAGCTAAAAATATACCTTGACTTTCCACTTGGAATAGATCCCCCCACCCCCCCTGCAACCCGCTCCTTCCCTAATGAAAATAATGGCTTCATGACTCATATATGTGATAGACAGTAGGGAATATTTGAGTCTTAAAATAAGAAGAGTTTTGAGAAAGGGCTAATGATCCTTTTCTAATTTCTTTCCCATCCATCTCTTCCCTCCTGTTTCCCTGTCACCATCCTATTTCAGGCCTTCATCACCCCATGCCTTTACTGCAAGTGCCACTTTGTTTGTGTCCAGTCTCTCCTTGCCATAATCTGTCCCTTACACTTCTACATCTCAAGGCTTTCTCACACGGTACTTTACTCATGGAATCCCCTGCCATTCATCCGTGGCTCTTCATCTGCTCCCAAGTAAAATACAAACTAGCCTTCGAGGTCCTTTCTAGACACGGCTCTTGCCTCTTCTTTTCCTCCACAACCTTTCAGTTCATACCAGCACCTTAGCCCAGGCCTGTGCTAGGTCTTACCCAAAGTTGGGCAGTAGTCAGTACCCTCTTAACCAGTCACCAAGTTGGTCTCGCTCTTGCTTTTTGTCGAACCAAGTGTCCCTCAGCATATTTACACAAAGACCACTGGTGGCATGCAGGATGATTTGGGTGCCACACAGATACTTCGGTTCTCAAAATTATTTCTAACACTTTGCTAATCCATTATTGTAAAAATGTCACTTGTCGATCAAAACTTTAAGTTTATGCATGTTATTGCTTAGATTGAGAGCCATCAAAGAAGCAAGCTAACTTCATGAGATCTGTGTATCTGCTGAGCCTCTTCTGAAACATTTAGAATCCCATTTCCACCTCACCTCCCAGGGGTAGTTCGACAGACACCCCTCCTGAGTGAAGTGATTTCCTGCCATGCCCACATCGGCAGTAACCTGGTTGTAACAATGGCAGAGTTATGACACTGGCCCCCTCCTACCTTCTTGGCTTCCTACCCCAACTGGAGGGAAATGCAGCTGGTATTGCAAAGCTCTTCAGCAGTGATTTGAGACATTAATATAGATTTCTGAAGAGCCTCAATTACAAAGGATGAGCAGCTTAGCTACTGGGAAAATCTTGTTCGGTATTCTTGTTGTATTTATTTATTTTTTTAATTTACGGGAACTTGCTTTTAAATAAGGACCCACAGGCAGAAAGCGCTGAAAGAGGAAACAAAGCCGATGTTGGAGAGGGCTGAACCTCGTGAAAGCTCAGTATCCACACAATAAGTTGTGGCTTTGTAAATTCACTCTAAGTACATTTGAGAAACAATAAACCATAAAAGAGGTTGCCATGACCTTGGTTTCTGCATAGCTTTTGAGATAAAAGGTCTAAGTATCAGAATGCATTTGGTTGACCATAGTGTTGTTGACTGATTAAAAACGTTCATGCTCCTGAACCCCTTGTAGAATGCTGATGAGGGCTGACCTGGGTGCCGTGTGCAAGATGGATTCTTGAGGCAGAGATCAAAGTTGCTTTGCTAAAATGGAACACTAAAAGGTAAGCCTTCATAACTACAGATGAATGGGCCAAAGCTACTGACATAAAGATTAAATTGCAATACATTGACTTTGCATTTATTACTTATTGGGGACATATCTTAAAAGCATTTTGAGTATGTTCCAAATTCTCATCGTTGCACAGGATAACAACTTTTAAAACATTGACATCAGTGAATGGTTTTCTTTGAGTCTCATCATTAGATTTTTTTTGATTGATTTTGCTTTAGAAGTGAACACTTGAACTTTATCTTTGTTTGAACATTCTTCATCTCTGCAGCTTCTAGGCATAGTGGTTGAAAACATGGGCTTTGAAATGCACAGACCTGAGCTCACACCTTGTGACTTTTGCTTATTGGGTGTGTGACCTCCAACAGACTATTTAATTTCCTTAAGACTCTATTTCCCCTAGAAAAATGGATTAATAATAGAATCTGTTTTATAGAGCTACTTAGAGAACTGTGACAATATATACAAAGACTTAATTAAATATTTCCTATTGAGAATTTTCTCATCTGTAAAATAAATAAGAATAATGTAGTAAAGGGAACACATGGAGGTTCTCTGCTCAACCCCTGATTATACACTAAGAGTGCACGGTTAAGTTCATGTGTTAGTAGATGGTATTGAATCCAGGCCCAAGAAATGCTCACACACTCTTTTTCCCCACAGTTTTGACAGAGCAAGCAATATGGAAAGGAAAATAGCTGGATAGGGAAAAAAAAATACATCCTTCTAGCTGTGCAAGCACCAATCAGGACGGGTCTTTCTGGCCAAGCTTCAACCAGATAATGTGGTTTAAACGTCAAGGTGTAAGTAAGGACTACTGCTTTCTACTCCTTGTATCCAGATAGTTCTTAACTGAGGTCCCTCCTCAGGAATGTGAAGCAAAGAAAATGGGATGAAGCTAGCTTAGTCGAAGGTCAAAGTATAAGCCTGGGGCCGAAGGAAAAATGAGAGTGGTCCTGCTTTGTTGCTGATCTTTAAGCCAACCGCCCTGACCTAAATTATACCACGTTGTAAGATGGGGTCCAGTGAATGTCCTGGCCTCTGACCAAGGAGATAAACAACTCCTCTTTCAGAGACAGGGAGGGAGTTGGAGGATCATTCCTTTAAAATGTGGAGTCTTTTGAACCAGGGCTGCTAGACTTAGCAAATAGAAATATAGGACACCCAGCTAAATCTGAATTTTAGATAAGCGAGGAATTGTTTCTGTAGTATAAGTATGTCACATGCCATATTTGGGACATGCTGATAGTAAGGTGTTATTTTTGTTTATCTGAAATTTGAAGTTAACTGGGCATCCTCTGGGCTGTCTGGCAATTCTATTTCCAGCGGTGTTTTAAGGTCAGTTTGGGGATGGTTCACTGAGACTGACAGGAGGACATTCAGAGCTCTTTCTTTGTTGTGAGATGTATCCTGTGTGTTCTGGAATGTTTACGTAGCATTCCTAGTTTCTACACGCTGAATGCTAGCAGAACTTCCCTTGCTTCCACTGTGGCAAACAAATGTCTCCAGATGTTGCCCAGTTGCCCAGTGTCTCTTGGAGGGCAGAGTCACCCCTAGTTGAGAACCACTGGTTTGGGGATAATGACAAAAGCAGGACTGTGAAGCATATCAAGATGGTAGACCAGAAGGTGGCACTTACAGTTGCTCCTTGAGCAACACGAGTTTGAACTGTGTGGGTCCACTTATATGTGAATTTTTTTTTTCCAATACATACGGTGCAGTACTATAAAAATACAGTGCAATAGTGTGAATGTATTTTCTCTTCCTTATAGTTTTCTTAGTAACATTTTCTTTCCTCTAGCTTACTTTCTTGTAAGTATGCAGTACGTAATCCATATACAAAATATATATTAATCAACTGTTTATGTTATCAGTAAGGCTTCCAGTTAACAGCAGACTATTAGTAGTTGAGTCTGGGGAGGAATCAAAAGTTATATAATAGGATTTTCTACTGGGCAGGGGATCAGGGCCCCTAAACCTTTCACTGTTCTAGAGTCAACTGTATATCCATCCAAATAATGATCTGGGCCTGATCTGTCATCATTCCTTCCCCTCTCCCCATATCCTGGGCTCCTTCCCAGTTATGTCAAGGGCTATCTAGACCTGTGTAGAGAAGCCCAACAATACATTTTAGTCCCATGTTGATTATAATCACTAGACAATCATTCCCTGTTCACTTGGCCTTTCCAGACAGCTCACATGAGGCTATACATGGAAACTCTTTGGGTTTTAGCTCAGATATCGTCCTCAACGAACACACAACAAACTATTAAACCAGGTACTTCAATTTTATCTTAGGTCATCAGGTTGCGTAGCCTCGGTGAACTTAACATTTGATGAGCAAATCTCTTATAGTCAAACTACCTTATTTAAGTGTAAACATTATTCCTTAGGTCCATTTAGAGAAGGGGACATTTAGAGCCATTGGATCATGAATTCTGTCCTTCAAACATTTCTGTCTACACATGTAGTTAAAAAAATGCTGAAGTGCCTTCATGTGATTCTTCCTACATGTAAAGTTTCCTTGCCTTGAATGTTTTCTCGTTTCCTTTGAAAACACTGAAGTGACTTTTGCTTTATTAACTTTGTCCAGCATTGATAATGAACTCTGTAGACCTATCAGCTTATGTAGGGGGAAATTTTCATTAACAAGTTAAGTGTAACTATGTTTCTTCATTGCTTTCCACATTTTGTAGGCTTTTAGAGAAGCATTGGTTTTATAGAAATCCATTGAACAGAGCAAAGACAATGTAACTATCTTGTTATGTTGCTGTGGGGGGAAAATCTCTGTTTTCCATTCCCTATAAATGTTGTATGTTTTCAAATATTTTTTTTTTTATCTAATGTGCTCTCTTAAATAGGAATAGTCTGTTCCCCAAGAAGCCCATTTTAAAGAATAACATTGTCATTATTTATAATCACATGCCTTCATCATTATAGGAAAAAAAATGAGCCTTCTCAGATTCTGATATCTGTATTTAATCAATAACCACATTCCTCTTTCATCTGTCTTACCTCTGCAATTGCATTTTCCCAGCTGCGTATGTTTTATTGTATAAGAATTCAATTGAAAGAGCCATTCATGTTTGCAAAAAGGATGATGTTTTATTATTGGTTGTAAAGAAAAGAAATTTCATACTTTGTATAACCAACCCTTTCTGTTATAGCATGGTGAATTCTGAGAGTGAGGAGCAAGTTAACTAACCGTGGAGAGACCACAGAAAACTCTTGCAGTATTGTGACCACATTATAAAATCAGCCCTGGCAATTTTTATGTCTCTAATTGACAAGTATTCGACTCACATTTGAAATGCATAATCTTTGCACAGTTGAAGAGTATAGACTAGAAAGGATAAGCGATAATGGTCAAAATATGTAACACTAAGGTGACAGGGCCTCATCGATGACACCAGCCAGGTACCATCTTATTGGAACGGGATCCCAGAGACCCTGAAACTTCCAGGTGTTCTTCTTTTAGTGGCTGGCACCATGCGAAGGTGGGATGGGTGCTTGGAGAGGGGCCAGGGTGGCTGGAGGCATAGAGGAAACACTAAGGAGGTACAAGGTAACAACTGTTTATGAGCCGGTCTGGTAGTATTTTAATATTCGAACCATTGAAACAGCTGTACCATGGTGTAGCAGCTGGACTGGGAAGTGGAAAACTATCGAGTGGTGCAGTGTAGTTAGAAAATGAGACCACCAGTTGGAGTTCGTAACATTGCCCTGAACTCACTGTGTGGTCTGGGATAAGTTAGTTCTTGGGACCCCTATTTTCTCTTATGGAGAACGAGAATATTGGATTGGAACAGTCCTAGGTTCCCTTCCTATTCTAGGAATCCACTTCTTTTCCCTGCTAATGATCTGCAGTTCTAAGCATAGAGTCTAGAGTTGTCCTTGAACTTCTGAAAAGCAGAGAGGCTGAGGTATTTGGCAGGCAGTATAGGGCACTGTCATGCTCTGTGGTTTGTCAAACAGGAACAAAGCTGCATTAACCATCCATGAGCTGTTATTGTCAGGAGCAAGACAGGAGCAGTTAAATACCTTTCTATAAGCAGCTTAAAAACATTTTTTTAAAGATTAATAGTTTTCAACATGGGGAGGGATTTCTTACGGAATAGGAAAATGTGCTCATTTGTGAAAGACACAAAATAAATGTTGCTTTTGCCTGAAAGTACCTAAGTCAGGCGGAAGCAGATACTTTGGTATTATTTGTTGTTTGATTGGATTGTGGAAAGTTCCCTCTCCTCATCATTTCACTTCTGTGTTCTTTGGTTACTGATAGAAAAGTGTGTGTGTGTGTGTGTGTGTGTGTGTGTGTGTGTGTGTGTATTTCCATGGGAATGTATAAGCACACATTAATGAACAATTCCGTGCCTTACTAAAAGTAAAGGAGAATCCAATATAACTTCAACCTAGGTGTGTTTTCCCCCAAAATGTTTGTTTTAATTTGTTTGAGTTGAAAATCATTTTCCAAGTTTATATCACATCTTAAAAATTTTTTTTCTGTAACTATGAGGAGGTACTCAGCATAATTGTGAATTACTTTAATTATCAGAAAAGGAAAAATATGATTTCTGACGCACATGCTGTATTAGGAGACTCATGGTGAATTAGTACCTAAACATGTATTTCTTCTGGATTCCTGCATAAGTGATAGTTTAGTGAAATGAACTGATTCTGTTTTAATATCCTGTTGCTTATTGTACCTGACAAACAGAAATGAGGAAAATGAAGAATTGATTATCTGGGGTCATTTTCGTGAAACTTGCATATAATTCCCATTTATGCTCATTGGAATAAAGAAGAGTATTTCTGTAACAAATTAAGAACACGCATAACCTGTTATGACATAGTCATAGATGTATAATAATATGGTCTAGAATTACAGTACTCTCTTGAAGTACATCATATTCAAAATTCACTGGAGATGTCTTAGAGACATCTGTTGTAATTACAGGAACATGGTTTCTAATTCATTTAATTCCCTTTCCTACCTAAACTGTACATATAAGTGAATTTTAAGAGACTGTATAAATAAATTTTTAATTACAAAATGATGTTATACAATACATTATTAATAATAACCAACAATGCATAATGTTTATGCATGAGGCCATTACAAAGACAAGCTAATGTATGTCAGTTCCAAAAGAATGTACTAATTTGTCCTGAATTTGTGAATGAAGTTGAATCCATGATGCAAGCCAATGAACGCAGTAACACAGAGTGGTTTAGCATGCTTTTTTGCAGTCAAGAAACACCTTGTACCTATGGCATTTACGAGGTATTTAAGATCGTTCATCACACATGATCAAGATATTTTTTTTCCAACGAGCCATGCAGTAATGAAATTTGGAATAAGACCATTGAGTTGACAACACTACCTTTGCCAGCCAGGTGCAGAATAAAATGGTCTATGGCATCCAAGAAATGCGTACAATCCTTACATTTCAGCGCATAGAAATCAGTCTTATTGTCATGGAGTTTCCCTGTGGGGCCAAAGGGTCTGCCGGAACGTGGTTGACTTCATTGTGCTAGCGGTAACAGATTTCTGAAATCTCCATGGCCAACTCCAGACACTCGCTGGTCTCGTGGCAAGATTCAAAAAGACTGCAGTCGACGTCACAGTTGCACTTGCAGTCGTTCCGCGGGTGGCTTTCATCTGAGGTGTGGTGGTACCTGTGAGAGGGGCAGCACAGTTTGGTACACACTGTTTCGCACGTATCTGGGAGCATCAGGAGACAGTCCCAAAACTGGCAAAACAGACAGGTGAGGATGAGAGAGGCACACTCCTCTGTTTAAAGAAGAAGGAGAAGGAAAAGAAGAGGAAGAAATTAATGGTGGCACATAGAGGGGCGTCTCTGAAGGACAGGCAGGTGTGGTGGCATGCTTGATAACTTTATGGCCAACTCTTAATTGTCCATATTAGGGGTAAAGTACACCATTACTCTTCCCCACCTCCCTGCACTACCCGCTCTACTTAAGTAATTGCTTTATTAACTTCCTGAGCATTTCTATTGATTCCACATAATCTGGTTATTTAAAGTGCTGTCACTTTTCTAAACTCCTTTATTTACTTTGCCTGCAGAGGTGCTGAGAAGCCACACAATTAGCTACCTATCTGGAAACCTTGCAGCTGTCTGAAAAATAGCTGGTCCTCTGCAGGTGCAGGGAGCTTTCAGGAGCAATTAGGGCTGGGGACAAGGAGAGACTGTACAAATTTCTGGCTTCTCGTCACCAGGCTTTCTCATTTGTATGGTGTGGATTCCCATAAATCTGCCACACCCATATTCACATGCCAGCGAAAAGCACATTTCAAAACCCAGAGAAAGAATTTTTTAAATAGTCAGAGTTTTTGTTTTGGTTGTATTTTATTTTCAATACCTGCGTCCTTTGTCCTCCAGTTTGGGGAAGCCTTGATTTTATATTCATGTTAAATGAAATACGTCATCATATGCCTGAAAGCATAGAAATCTTCTCAATCCTCCTTAAGAAAATTGGTTTAAAAATTTACTACTGCAGACTTGTAAAAATCGGAAAAGTATCTCTAAGGTATTGAAGGTAATTGGTACTTCTAGCCAAACAGCTGTGATGGGTTATAGATTATGATATTTTTTGTTTCCATAAAGGGAATTAGTTAGGAGATGCAACAACTCTCTTGTTAAAATCATAACTTTTTTTTTTAGTTAAGTCTCAAAAACATGTAAGCACTTTATAAATGGGTAGGTAAGTATGTTTACATGATATATCATCCAATTAATGAAAATCACTATCCTGAAGATTGTTCATGGCTGAAAGTAACATTCCGGCCTGAATTGGAGAAACATCTCCTCCTCCTGATGGGTTTATCAATCAATTAAAGTTATATTTTCGTAAGGATTTATTTTGTTTCCAATAAGAATGTTAATGTTAATAAATTCTGGTTTTCAGGCTTCAGTTGGCTGAGACTATCCAAGCCTGCAGGAGAGATTTTGCTCTTGGGTTCTGACTGTTCTTAGAGGCCTGTTCATTTACTTCCAACAATATTTTCCAGAAAAGTTTTTTACTTTTTTTGTTCAGATATTTGTTCATCCTTGAAAGGAGGGCAAGCATGGAAACTTGCTCTAAAAGGGAACAAATATCTTAAAGAAACTTAGAGTCATTATATAAAGGTCGAAAATGACTGTGCATATAGGTAAACAAAAGTCTTCGTTCTTGCCTCTGTCCCATGTGCCATCCCTGCCTCAAACCCTCCTTTCCTTTCTTCCCAATCAGACAGTGATAAAGAACCTCAAGGTGACTTTTATGACTACTTTAATTGCCATATATTGTTGCAGGTGCTGTGGCTGTACCTAAGTATTTCTGGTTTAGGAAGCATATCCCATAATACCTCCAGGGTGTATGCACTCATCTCTTTGCCAGATGGGGTGTATTTTTTTATTCACTTAGAGCCAGCTTCCAGCATGTGGCCAAGTCACCTATATAAGTCACCACAAACCACCCACAAAAATTCAGGAGTCAGTTAGTACAGTACATAGACTCTATTTTACGTATGCATTTCTGAGGAGGGCATGTTGGTGGTCAAAGATATGGAGCATAAAACCTCATCAACTTACACTGATGCCAGCAGGTTACTAGAGCAGCCCCTGGAAAAGAAGAAGTTCTCAGTACAAAATATCCCAAGCAAATGCTCCATATCCTTCAGGCTGGAGGCTTAAGAGAGTTACTCACGCTAGGATCGTATAAAAATGATCCCACTAGATCTGTGTCCTTTGTAGATGTCATGGTAAAAGTTTGATTTGCAGGTAAGTTAGGGTGGGAGCTGGTGACATGGGGATGGGAGTTGGGGTTTTGTATCAAAGTGTAAAGACCCTATTTGGGAAATGGCCTTATAATTTCCTGAGGGCATATAATCTTTTGGTTTAACTCCTCTTGCCAATGTTTTCTCAAGTTGGCAGACTCCGGAGGTCTCTGCTTCTGATGTACACCGTAGGTTTTATTTGCACACACACAAAAATGTTTGGCCTAATCCTTTGGCCAAACTGGTATTTGTTTTCTTCTATTTTGCATTTGAGAATAGAGCTCTTTTTTTTTTTTCCCTGTGTATAAGTCAGTCCTTTTTATTTGGTTATAAAAGGCAGAGCCTCTTGCCCAAAAAAACATGGCAACATTGATGAATTGAAAACAGATTTTTCCAAACTTTCAAGAGTGTTGAAAACTTTTCCTAAAAGGCACATTAAATAATTCTACACGGGCAGGCAAAACTGTTTTGCATATGGGCAATTTTTGTTTGCACAAAAGTAACACAAGCAGTTCAGGGGGAAATTTGCAAGTGTTTGAAAAGAGAGTTGGACCTCTCCTTCTCCTGCCTGAATGGGTGTATTTTCCTTTGCCTGCACTATTTCTTGGGGCTTTAATGTTTAGTAAACATGATATGCAAAGTCATAGCCCATGATTAGCACCCCTAGTCTCAGCCCATCCCACAGAGTATGCTGTGAGTCCATCTGCCTCCTTCACATGGCTTCTGCAATGTCTTCAAGACATCTCCCACTCACCAAGGCCAGGCTGCACCACGGCTCTCCCTCATTCCTTATTCCACAAACCTTTGGCTTTCTCTTGTGAATGGCTCTTGCACACTCACATGAAATGAACAGAAAGCTGGGACTCATTCCTGTCATTTTCCTTTTCCCCATCATACCGGCCCCCCCCCCCCATGCAATTCCCTGCTGAATTCTGCACGTTCTATCTCATATTGGTATGTGAAACTCATAAGCTTCTACCTGCCTCTAGGGCCACCTCCATAGTTCTAGCCACTATTGGCCATCGTCAGGTCCAAAGCAATAGCTTCCTATTGAACACACTGGTTTTTACGTGAGTGCAGCTCAGATTCATCGCCTCCTGTGATATTCTTTCACTGGAAATGAGATGAGCTCGCTTCCCCCGTAAAGTCCCCCATCCTGGTCGTAGCCCATATGCCTGTGTATAGGTTTCTGCCTATTTCTCTGGCTTCCCATCCTAATCTTCTCCTCACCGACTGCACTCCAGTCACACTGGTTCTCTTTCATTCAGATCCTGGGATACACCAAACTCCGAGCCTTTGCGCATGCTCTCTCTTTGGCCTGTGTTCCATAAACCCCTGCCTCACAGCTTGACCTGATTCCTACTCAGCCTCTGAGTCTTTAGCTTAAAACACCTTCTCTCTAAATCACACCCTGTTGAAACTCTCATAGCACTCTATTTTTTCCTCATAGTATTGACCATAGGATGCTAAATCATTTATGAATGGGTTTCTCTCCCTACTAGAACCTGAATTATAAGAAAGCTGTATCTCTTGTTGAGTGAAAGAATGAGTAAGTGAACGATGGGAGATAAATAAAGTGGTCCCCGTTTTTTAGATGAAAAGACTAAAGCTCAGGGATTGTCCCTAAATGTCCTGAGTCTTTCAACTTTAAGGTGGTGGGCGAGAGGTTCAAATGTCAGTCTTCTGGATCCAAAGCCTGTGCTCTTTTATCCATTGTTACATTGGAAGCAAATGCTTGGCCCTCTGTACTCTATGTGCTCCTCACATAGGTCCTGAAGTGGGCCTGGGTTGAGTCCTATCACAATTCTTTTATAGATGGGGAAATAGTGGCTCAGGGAATTTAAGAAGCATAGGAAATGGTGAATCTGTGATTTGACTCAAACTGTCCCCTCCAGAGCTCTTAACCCTGCAGCTGGCCTGCCCTTCAGAAGGCTCACACCTCCTCTGTCATGATCCAACATGGCGCAGGACGTGGCCGGCTTGTGGAAGGCCTGCTCTCCCTTCTCCTCCCTGCTCTGCTCTGTATTCCCAAGACTGCTAAAGTCTGTTTTCAAGGTTCTGTTAAGCGGCTTCTCACCAACCTCAGCCAATGGGAAGCAGTGACAGGAAAAGAGGGTGGGGGGCGGGGGAGAAGGGAATGCGGGGGGTATTTCTTCTCCCCTCTCTCTGCTTTGAGTGGTGTCTCAGGTGTATCTACCCCTTGGTTTTATCTCTTTCTGAAAATCCTTCTTTCTGTGGCTACTGTTAATGCCACTTACTAGTGGTGTGTCAAGTAAGGGTTAGTTGCTGGTGGCCTATGAGCTCAGGCCAGTGCTTGTCATTTACTAGTGGCCTGGGAGGGACCAAGGGAAGAGGTGTCAGAGCCTTGTGGCTAAGTCCTGGGAGGCCTCACTACTCCCTTACCTGGCTTTTCACCTCTCCTAATATCTTCGTAACTAGGTCTCTGTATGTTGACGTCCCTTTATTGACTGCCCTGGCATCCTGGCCTGGGCTGTAATCACTGCTCTCAGAGCACCCAGCTCACTTTCCCACCTCTTACCTCCTTAAATCCGGATCAGGGAAGGTTCAAGAAGGAGCCACAACCTGCAAGCCTTGCAGCCAAAAGCGGTATTTGTGAGCAAAAAGCCATGACAAAAACCTGCTTAGGTTGTTTCATTTCCTTTTTACACCCCTAGGGTACCTTTAGGACACTGAGGCTGTAATGTGCTAAGTGATACCCTAATGATACTGAAGGATTAACGCAGCCTCCAGAGGTGCTAAATGTACAGCTGGGGATTGGCTAATTAAGAGGGAGAATCTGTCTCATTAGAAAGGATCATGTTTAATTATAGTGGAAAAGGTAACAATGCAAGGAGTTTCCACCAGGGTATCAGAGATCAGCCTCGCAGTCGTGGTCCAGTACTCACTGGGTTTGCCCTCCCAGCTTTCAATCTTGTCACCAAAATGCCTGGAATTCAGAGGAGGGAGAGACAGTGGAGGATGTAGCTGTCCCCTGTAGTTCTGATGGTTTTCCTCAGCTCCAGATACATTCACCCGCTAGTTTGGGAATCACTATGCAAAGTATTAAGAATGTGGTTCTTCCATAAGGGGTCCCACATAAACAACATTCTCCCCCTCCCATCCCCTCAAAGCCAAGTAATAAAAAAAGGAAAATAAACCTGGCCCAAACCCAGTATTCTAATATGTTAATGGTTAATGTGTGGTCACAGCAGATTCAGCATAATCATGAGATTCATGACACAGTGGCTTCGACTAATTACTCAAAGTTTTTGGTGAAAAAGTATAGAAATTGGTTCCCACTCTTCCAACATTTTTTCTTTTTTTTTAAAGTCTGTAATGTAGAATAGGAATAAATAAAGTGTGACTGAATGCCTTTCTCTAGCTGGGGTATCATCCCTGATGTTATCAATTTTAATAGCTACTTAAATATGTCAAGATCTATTTAAGTTCAGACAAGCACAACTAACGTTCAAGTCAGTTCTTTAGAACGAGGATGACTGGATTTGGGTGATACTTAGTAAATTTGTGCTTATGTTTTTTTCTGAGCAAATGAACTGAAATAATTATAAAATTGAAACATTTTATAAGGTGACACTACTGCATTTAATTGTATGAAATTTACAGTGTAGAAAATGTAATCATTTTATTCAGTAGTCCATGGTGTAATTAAGACTATTCTTTTGAGGTATCTTGTATTTATGATTTTCCTCTTCCACCTGGATGAGACATCTCAGATTCAAAATTATACATCAATTAGGTGTATTCTCAGGATTCTTTTTAAGGAGCCTCTTTTTGACTATTGTGTATATCCTTGATTTTATTACCCACAGGGATGCCTTTGCAATCAGAGTGTAGAAACAGAAGCAGAGACACAGACAGTGCTCTGGACTTTTTCCATTTTATTCGGGAAAGGGACCACACAGGATGAGCCACAATTTAATAATAAAGTAATGTTGCAGCACATAGTGTGTGATGTGCAGTAAAGATCCTTTTAAATTCCCATCAGAGCACACACCATGAACTGTGCTAATGGATGTAACACATTTTACAAAATCTGCATGTGTGAGGCTTTTCCATTCTGTTTTAAGTGGGGCAATGTATATAAATAATAGATATTAGCAATTAAGCATCCATTCCTATGCACTCATTTATACATTTGAAAATAAATTAACCACAAACTACATGAAAGTGGATGCAATCTTCTCTTTTCCCTTCTGTTTCCCCTGCTGTTCCTGCAAGATATTTCTGTATTTATCTCAGTACGAACAATGACCCCAGCTCTCAATTTCTGCATCCTTAAATTAATTACTATAAAAATTCTCCGACTTAACTCTTGATATCCTTGATGTTGGCTGTTTAAGATAATGAGAGCTTCCTATCCACATTTGTAGGCCCTAGTTGGAATGTTTCTCTCTTTTATCCAGATACCAAAAACTCTTACGTTGCTGATGGGGGGAGTTCACACTGTGAGAATGGATTAGCGGGCTGTTACCTGTGTTGTTGGCCTAAAATTGTAATTTTCCGGGTTGTACCAGCCTCTCAGCCAGAGCTTAAGAAGAACAGTCTGATTCAACTGTCCTCATGAATCTCCTCTGCTCTTCAAAAACAAGAGGAAGTCGTTCTTTTCCTGTGTGAGGCCCCTGATTATCCATTGCCATTTTCATGGAGTGGTCATTTTGGCCCTTTCCTGAGAATACAAGGGTTCAGGTACCATCGCAGCTACGCCTGCCCTTCTCATTCTCCCTGGATCCCCAACAGGGCAAATCAGAGTGGTTCTGGATGGCATTGTGTTGTACTGTGTGGATATGTACAACGGTAATTCCTAATTCTGGGGTCATTACAACCAAGACCCGTTACACGTAAGATCCGTGCATCCCTGATGCAAGCCGATCCTGTATCACCTGTTTTCTTGATTGCCATGAAACGCTAGCAAAGCCAGAAACTTGGGCATCATCTTGAATTTGGGGTGGGAACCCGGAAGTCCACTGGCCAAAGTTGGCCCAAAGCCATGTATTGTTGGGAGCGTCTGGGGTTTCATAAATGAGATAGAAGTTTTGCCAACACCGAAGAAATGCAGAGATGTCCCGTAACGCTCTGGACCTGGCAACTCTGAGCCTCTATTTTCTTCCAGAAACAATTAGCTGGAGCTGAGTAGTGGCAGGGCTCTTCACCTTGCCATAGTCCTCGCCCACCCCTATTGTTCACTGCCCATCTTCTGCATTATTCACACTATCTCCTGGCAGCTGCAAGCAATTGTGTCTGTAGCTTCTGGTCTGAAGCATCCTTGACAATGTGTGCATAAGATCGTAAATAACATGTGTTAGAAATCTCTCCCCTTACTTTCTAAAACCAGAACCAGAATGAAAGCAAAAATCACATATCTATTATGTGCCAGGTTCTCTATTGGATCCTTTATATATGTTATTTCATTTGATCTTCAAAACACCCTATGATGTGTTACTAGCTCCATTATATATAACTGAGAGTCTGAGAGTCAGAGATGCTAAAAAACTTACCCAGGTTTATGCAGTTAATAAATTTCAGAGCCAGGAATTAAACTGATGTGATTCCAAACTCCTGTTAATACAAAGTCTATGTATTTCTTTTTTCTCTTTTTCAAAAAGTAAATGTTAATTTAAATCTAGACTAGTAACTAGGACCTATTATATTCTCTTTTGAGAGATTGCAAGCTTTCTTTAAATGCAAACGTAGGTATGGAACACTACAAAGTTCCTGAACGGTTTATGTCTTCTGTAAAGGTCACTGCAAAGTCAACCTGAGTAAAATTACATATGTCTTGGTGTGGAGTCCATGACTTTGAACTTGACTGTGATGATCACTTAGCACCAAATCAATTTGAAGTTGGCTTTGTGAAAGGGAATGTGCCTTTAATGTCATATACAGGGGTAGTTTGGTGTAGGTTTGCACTGATCAGAATGCCCAGGAGGTGATATCAGCTAGAGTAACCAATCCTTCTTTACTGCTTGCTGATGTAAGCAGATTGATATTTTTTACAGTCTACATTTATACATTTCCAGCATTTTCATACCATTCCCCTCTGCCTTCTTCTCCTCTCAGCCTAGAGACAGGGGCTGAACAGTCCCAGATTTGAGAAAAGTTTGCCGTTTTTCTTTATCCACATCATAACTCCATAGCAAGCATGATTATACCTCACTCCAGCTATTTAAAACACTTTGCCTCCGATTTCCAGCTTTGAGAGCAAACAATCTGCCAAGCACCTCATAATTGCAGAGTGACCTTGACATGTGTCATTCACCAGGGTTTTCAAATCAAAGTCTTCCTGTTTAATATTCATAAAGGCTCTTTTTTTCTAACAGCATATGTGATGATTTTACAGGGGCGGGGGTTGGGGAGCTTTATTTAGAGATGGGTTGATTCTGAGAAACATACCATCAGTGTCTCTCTGATGAACTGAAGTATCAGTTTGGAGGTAGGAAAATTTCGTTTGGCATTCTTCAAGGGAGGACAGTGATGTGCTGAATTCTGACAGTTTTTTCTCACTGGGGGTTTCCTTGGCTGGTCCATCTGTGATATTGAATTCGGATACTGAATTTATAATGATAGCATTAATGGGTTTCTCGTCTGCATGCTTTTCATTTGTGAGTTGCATATCTAGACGAAAGAAGAAAAAATACACAAACCCATTATAGTTGATGTGACCCAGTGATTTCAGAACGGACATTTGCAGAAAACTTCACACTCTAGGCTTTTATGAGAACAAGATCTTATGTAAGAGAATGAAGCATCATTGAACAGGATCATTTTGAATAAAAATATAAGTAAGAATAAAAGAGGCAATCATGATAACATTTTACACACGTTACAAGTTTCCCTATCACAGTAATTTGTATCACTTATGTCTCCTGTGTGTGATTTTAAAATCAATTATATATTTATTTATTTTAGTGATGGGTGGAGAGAATCAAAGAATTCATTCACTTGGATCAATGAAATCTCATAGTTTGTTGTCAGCTCATTGTCAAAGTGTTTTCTGGATCCCAGGAGCAGTAGAAGGGTCTTAAATGCTGAGTACTGCTCCATAATGTATGTGATCTCCATCACATTGTCCTGTTTGTTTCTACAAACCTCAGTTTCCTCCTCTGTATACGAGAAGTGATTATAAATGAACAGTCTAGAAGCTCATTCCTGTTTCTGATCTCAGAGACTCTCAGTTGCCATTCTTTTCCCTGCCTTGGCATTTGTTAAGCTCCTAGCCAGGTGATCATCAACGTGAGCTTTGGGGGTAGGCTTTTTGGAACATGTTTTATTTTCATATAATCACCTAGAAAGGAACCCCCAGCAAAGTCCTGGACTGAGATTCTGGTTTGGAGCGTCATAGAGAAGACCAAGAAGCCCTAGTTGCCTCATGTCTTTGAGAACTCCCATATTCATTTGTTGGTTCGTTCATTCATTCATTCATTCATTCCCACCTAACAGTTGAGGGCCTGTTATATAAGAAGCACTGAACTGGGCACTGGGGGTACAGTGGTACCTAAGACAGGCATGGTCCTCAACTTTCACAAGCATCAAACATGTTAGCAGAGAAATAACTAAGTCACAGTATCGAGGAGTGTAGGACAGAGAGAAACACACCATGAAATTACATTAGAGAGAGAACCAGACTGGGTGGTAACTTACCTACACCTGTTAAACAGAATCCTAAAACCTAGGAAAGAGTTAACAGAAGGTATTCTTAAACTTGTGGACCAGCTGGTTCCTAGGGATGATTTGAGACCTAAACAAGTGGCAGTCCTGGTGATTTAGCAGCCCTACTGGGAGATGGTGAAGATTCATTCTGGAGACTTGCATTCTTGTTGCTAACACAATGCCGGGTTGATCCAATAACGCTCATTGAGTGACTAGAAGAAACAATACAACAACCAACCTGGTTTTTCTCATGCTCACACAGCTCATGCAAGAAGTGTATTCTTGCCACCACCCATTTTCATCATCTTTTCAAAAGTTGCTTTGTTTCGGGCAGATGGAAAACTCTACAGGGTCCTGCCTCCTAGGGCAGTGGTTCCCAGACTGTGTAAACAGTAGAATAACCTGGGAAATCTCTTAAAACTTTGGAATTTTTTTAAAGCTCAGGCGACCCTTCCCATCCTTCAACAGATCAGATCACAGCCCCGGGGGTGGGGGTGGGGTGGGGATTTTTGAAGCTCTATATATGGAGTTCCAAAGGCTCGTGACTGGCATGGGAACTATCAGTACATCTCACACAATTGTCTTAGGCCATGTTTGTTTCTTTCTCGGCGTCCAAACAGCCTTGGCTTTCAGCAAGGTTTGCTTTTTATTCCCCCGCCGCCCCCTTATGTCGCTGGCTTTCAATCTTTTGGTTATGCTTTGATTCACTCTAAATTGGACTGGTAGAAATTGGGGTTCATGGGAACATCTCTCATGAATAGCAATTAATGCAATTGTGAATAGATAGAATTAGCTCAACCAATGGGGAAACTCTAGGCTTCCTCTATCCCGAGAGAGATTTACCAAATTAATGTTGTAACGATGATGCTATAAAAATAACAGTTTATTTTTCTTGGGTCCCAAAGTGTCCAGTAGTTAGCTAATATTACCAACAGATAGCCATTCAAGTTATGCCTTGGCATACTTAGAGCAGTATTAATATTTGGAGATAGATAATTCTTTGGGGAGCTGGTAGGATTTTTAACAGCCTCCCTGTCCCCTGCCAGTAGCACCCATTGTCCTACGTTGGGATGGGCAAAAATGTCTGCACCTATTGCCGAATTTTGCCTATGGGGCAAAGTCACCTGGATTGAAAATCAGACCACTGCTTTCTGCACACACCCACATACATAGTTGCATGCATTTTATGTCAAGTTCCATGTTACCACTTATATACCTCATTTAACTTAAGCCTCACAAAGACTCCAGGAGGTAGTTATTGTCAGCCTCCGTGAACAGATGGCAACTATGTGCATTGGTATCCCCAGTTAACAGATGAATGAGTGTAACCAAAGCTTAGATAGTTTATTGAGCTAAGTTGCCCAAGTCTGCCTCATTAGCAAATGATAGAACTAGGATTTGAACCCAGGCCCGGCGTGTTCCAAAAGCTCTGTTCTTATCCTCGTCTCTATAGTCTGCAACAGTATCTCTGATTTGTTCTTGGCTTTGTTCTCTGCTTCCTAGCTGCTGAGACTGCCTATCAGCAAACCCCTCTTAACCCGAAATGCCATGATGCGTCACCTGCTCAAGATCTAGCCTCGGAAATTACTTAGCTCCACAGATGCCTCTCCCCCTGAGCAGTCTCTGCAAAGCAAGACTACCTTCTTGCACACTCAGGGAATCCTGTGTCTTCAGTTACAGCTGCTTTATACTGTACATTAAAGAGCAGCTCAGAAAGAGCTGATAGATAACGAAACCTTGATGAGTATAGAGATTGCGGCGGCTATTTACTTACGGAATTAATTAACAATCAGTTCAAATTATCACACGTAGTCAGGCTGCATGTAATTTAAATTGCTTTTGCACAAAGTAATTCAGGAACAAAAAAAATGTTGGATAGAGGTTACTGGAATGTAAGAACATGCGGAGAATACTGTATACAGCCAAGTGGTATATGATTCTCTTTTTAATTTTGCGACAATTTTAAGTATAGCATTTTGAATCTAAGTAGTGTGTTACATTAAGCAACCATTTGGAGCCACTGGGTTTGTACGGAGAGAATTTTATGGAGAAGTTAAACTGCCATTCATAAAGTTATTTTAATTCTATGTCTCTGTTTATATTTTTATTTTTTTCCATTCCCCAGTGGGAACTATCTGTTGCTCATTAGAAAATCATCTGACATACACACATTTCAGAACCCAGTCTGTTCAACCCAGAATTCTGACATCTGAAGTGAGTCACAATTTTTGGGTGAATGTGACTGACATCTTCCATCTTTTATAGATGGAAAGCTAACAATAAATTTCCCCAGATTTGTCTTTTGTGGTGTTATTTGACATTGTATCCAAAGTATTATAAAGTAGCATAGGCTAAAAGGAGAAACAAGTAAAAAGTGGTATCACAACTCCTGCAGAGAAAACGATTTTGGAATTAAATAAGGAACTCGTGACACTATATTTGGGATGTTATACATAGTTCTTGACATTAACTTAGAGAAAATAATTTTTTTAACAGAAAAAAAATACCAAAATTAGGACAAAAATTAGAAGCTCAACCGTATTTCTTAGGGAAAAAAAAAATTAAAGTGTGTCTCAAAAGCCAGTGAGATAGAAAATTCATGTTTGGGCTAGAAGTAATTGCAGAACCAATGGGCATAAACTTAAGTAACAGAAAAGACAGACAGTTAATTAATTTTTTATTACCATTGAGCAAATGTTATTAATGTAATTCAATTAACATTTATTGAGTGCCCACATGCGATAGATGAATCAATATGTCGGGAGCTATTAATTTATTTACTTTAAGTTATTAAGGAAACATTTTAATGATTTTCATTTTTGCTCACTAAATGTGACTTTATAATTTTTGCATCTATGCATTCTCTATCTGGGGGTATATAGAGATAAATACGCATTCCAATTATAAATAAGTAGCATCTCTCTTGCCTAACGGCTCTGATTCTATTCTTGTTTTCCTCTCCCCCTCCCCCCTTCCTTCCCTCCCCCACCCCTCCCTTCCCTTCCCTTCCTCTCTCTCAGTTTAACTCCCAGACCTGCCCTTTCTCTGTTACTGGTTTCTTTTTTTCCCTCTCTGGTTCCTTCAGTGTATTTATTCCTTTATTCCTATCTTTGTCCTCTTAGTTCCTTTCTTTGTACCCTACCCTTGAAGATTGTATTTGTGCACACTCACAATTTATGATTTTCTTTGTGAAGCTGGCCCCCCAAACTCTATGCATTTCGTCAGCCAGCTATGCCACATTTACTGAGCGTAAGCTATGTGTCCTTCCCGCACTGGGTGCTGGGAGATTCAAAGAAGAATAGCAAACAGTCTTGGTCCTCAAGAGACCTACAGTCATCACAAATTGTGACTATTGGACATTTTATTTGAGTTACCAGCTCATCTTTACAATTAATGTATATCTTTCTGCTAAGCCCCTATTCTTTCCCCCCAACTGGGTTCCTCTGACTATCCCTGGAGAACCCACAATTCAATTTCTTTTCATTGATTTATCATTTTTAGGTGTTTATTTATTTACTCAGAGAGAGAGAAGAGAACACGTGTGCAAGCGGGGGAGGGGCAGAGAGAGAGAGAGAGAAAGAAAGAATCCCAAGCAGGCTCCCACACTCAGCCGAGAGCCCAACACAGGACTCAGTCCCAGGAATTGCAAGATCATGACCTGAGCCAAAATCAAGAGTTGGACACTTAACTCATTAAGCCACCCATGCACCCCTGTATTGTCATTTTTAAAAAAACTCCCAGTGAATTATCCCATCCTTCCATCCAAATTATTTACCAGTTCTTATTAATTTTTCCTTTTATTTTTTTTACGTTTATGTATTGATTTTGAGAGAGCATGTGAGAGTGGGGGTGGGGGGGGTGGGAGAGAGAGAGAGAGAGAGAGAGAGAGAGAGAGAGAGAGAATCCCAAGCAGGTTCTGCACTGTCAGTGCAGAGCCCGACATGGGGCTCAAACCCATGAACCACGAGTCATGACCTGAGCCGAAATCAAGGGTCAAATGGTTAACCTACGGAGCCACCCAGGTACCCCTTATTTTTTCCTTTTAAGTATCTTACAAATGCGTCTCTGATTTTTCATTCCCATCACTACCTCTCAAGATTTACCCTCTCTGTTCTTAAATCTGACTATTTCTGTCACCATCAGTCTCAACTATAGTGACAACACTTCCCAAGACATCTTACACACTATAATCGAAATGATGTTTTGAGTAATATTCTTCTGACCCTATTATTCATTAAAAAAATTAAAACAAAATACACACACATCATGCACACACAAATGTTAATAGCTCATCATTACCACAATATTTTCCCATTATCCTGTTCTGAATTAATCTATGCACTCTATTGCCAAATTGTCTTTTGAAAAAGGTATCTTATTGTTAAATTTTCCTTGTGAGTGGTAAACTCCAGAAGCCTATGTGAATGTTGTCAGGTAAGTGTTTAAAGCAGGGTGATTTTAATTTTAATTCTGAACCAAAATGTTTACAGTGAGTGTGTATTTCAAATATATGGGCCATTTCTAAAGCTATCATGATAAATTATATTTTCCCTTGGATTTGAACTGTACTCTAGCTTAGAATTTAATACCGTAATTATCTGTGGTTGAAATCAGATCGAAGCAGACAGGTGACATTTCAAGGTATAAGTTACCAAACCATCAACAAATAATCATGGTTAGTAATTACGGTTAATTCAGGCAACCCCAAAGAGGGAAAAAAAAAGGTTTTTTTTCCTTTGTATGTAAAGTTTATAAAGTTCACACAAATGTCAGAAATGATTCTCCACAGCTTGGTAGATAAGAACACAATATACAAAAGCATTTGACATGATAGAGCATGCTGAAAATTATTAGAAAGAGCTAGAATCACATTTTCTAAAGGTATAGAGAACTATTATTCTTATATTGTGTACAATTTTGGAACTGATACTATGGCTGGAGAAGACAGAACAAAATTAGGAAGGTGAGGATTTCTAAGTGCTGCCAAAAGCATAATAAAAGGTAACTGATACTTAAAGAAGCTATATTGAAAAAAACACACACTCATTTTCCTTTTGGAAGCTGAGTGGGGGATAATTTTCTCAAACTGACGGTTGAAAATATTCTCACCTTTTTTTTAATGAATGGAAATAAGTTATGGATGGCTTGATCCATGGCTATATCCTATTAGGGCAAAATGAAGTCTTGGATTCATTAAATTTCTTTTTTGGAGAGGAGAGGAATAAATGAGGTAAACTTATTGGACATTTTTTTTTCTGTAATTTTCAAACGCCGGCTCTGGTGAGAAGATGTCCTTTAAAGACTTTCAGGTGAAAGCAATAGTTTTATATATTCTTGTTTTGTCTTCTGTGGTGCTTCAACTAAAACTGCCCCAGAAAACGTTAGATGAAATGTTTATCAAAGGCCATGACAAGGGGACATTTTAAGCCTTTTCAATCAGCATTAGTAAAACTTTTTTTTTTTTTTAAAGAGAGAAGAAGCAAAAGAATATTATTTCTCCAGATACAATAGCAGTGAGTGTTCAAGGTGAAAAGGATTAAAGAGGAAAAAAGAACTGAGAGAAGAAGGTTGAACGCAGCCCCGTGGCAAAGCTTCTTCCACACCTGCAAAGCATCTTCAATGTTTTTGGGGTGGGAGTGGGTGTTTTGGTGTAACGTTCTTAGATCATGATCTGTTCTCCGCTCCCTGCTACACTTCACACCTGTAGACAGACATAGGCTAAGTGATATACTTTCATAGCTAGATCCTAAGCTTGTAAAAAGGAACAATTCAGTCCTAGGAGGTGACTGAATCTTCTTTAGACATGAAAACAGTTTGCAATTATGAGTCTCCAATTCATTTGTATGCAGTTACCTTCAGTTTAATGTTTGTATAACGTGTCTCAAGAAATAAAGATTATGTTATCTCGGGGAAAAAATTGGTTAGCAGTTGTTAGAGCTTGAGGCACTTGGGTTGGTAATAGGTTTAGAGCTTTAAAAATATCAGTGAAGCCAATCAGGCTATAAACTCCTGCATAATCGGTATTATATATACAGTGGCTTTTTTATTGTCAGTATTTAAATATAAATGTTAAAAATTAAGCTATAATATAGTTATTCCAAATATTCTCTATTATGTGAAAACCATCACAATTCATTCATCCCAACTAAGTGAATGTCACTTAAAGTCTCTCTTTGGCATTGTCTCATTTGAGGCTCACCACAGTGCTCCCGAGTGTTATTATCACTATTATGTGGATGAGGAAATGAATGCAAGGTCAGAGGTTTGAGTGGTTTGCTCCAGATTACCCTGCTGGTTAGGGGCAGATTGCACTGGGTCTTCTCATTCCTGCCACAGTCAAGCTTTACTTTCATCAATTGCTGTATGAAACCAGGCACTCTGATATGAGATCAAGATACTTTTCTGAGGTTATAACTCCTGTGACCCTTCTGAAGTTTCTCCCTCCAGGTTAATTGGCCTTGCTCGTAGATGATGAGGGAGACATTTGATGTGTGTGCTCAAAACCAGAGCTTCTACAAAAGACCGCAGCTTCCATATCCCTCAAAGCCCAGTGCGGGTGCCATCTTCGGAGTGAAGTTTGCCACAGTGCCCACCCCCCACTCGCACTGAAATGCATTGTTCCCGACGGGAGTCCCCAGAGGCCTGGGTTGATACCTGAGTGTTTTGTACTGTGGCTAATTGCGGCGGTGTTTCTCTTCCCCTTTCCGTTGTGAGCTCCTCGAGGAAATGCATGCTCCATTCATCGTCAATTTCCCAGCACCTATAGCACAGTGTCTAGCAGAAAGCAAGTGTTCAATAAATTTCAGATGACTGACAGCTGACTGACGGAGTGAACGTGGGGTGTCTCAGTTTTCAGTTGACGATTGACTCATTTTCTCTGGGACGGGTTTTCTGAGCGCGTCTTCCGTTGGTCTTCTTCCCCCACTCTCGATATGCCAGTTAACCCTGATGAAAGCCTAAACATTCTCTTTTGTGTTAAAATATATATCAGTCCTTATTTTGATCTGAAGGCAACATTTGCATTTATATCTGTAAAACTGTGAAGAATATAAAAAGACCCAAAGAAAATGAAACCCCCTATAATTCTACCATTATCAACATGTTACCGTGTCTGCTTCACCAAAAGACAGTGGAAATATTTGGTGTATCTATATCTCTATATGTGTCAGGTCTGGACGATGTATATATCATATATACTGAAATTAGAATATCAAAAGTGTATTTTTATATCGATTCTAATTTTAATATATTCTAATATAATACATAAATCCTATGTATACTACTTCTAAGATGTGTCACTCACTTTAATATATATATTGTATACAGTGCTTCCAAGATGTGTCACTCACTCTTTTAGGACCTTTGCATATATTAACTCATTTAATACTCCCAGCAATTCTATGGCAGGACCTGTTGGAGCCACCCCCATTTTTTTGGATGCGGACACTTAAGTACAGTCACACAACAAGTGACTCACAACAAGCAAAGTCACACAACAAGCAAGGGAGGAAGCTGCATCTTTAACTTAGCCATCTGGCTCTGAGTTCGTGCTTCTAACCATGATGCTATATTGTCTTCTAGACAGAGATTTAAAAAGAACAGTATCAGGATTTTATTGAGTATATTATATAGGTTACCAGTATATCATGAGCATTTCTCTCTATCCTAAAGATTACTTAAAAACACCCTCAAGTCTCAGCTTAACCATCACCCCTTCGGAGAGGACTTCCCTTACCCTAAACCTAAAGCATTGTTTCTCAGTTGGGGCAGATTTTGGCAGTGGGTGGAGACTTGTGTTATTGTCATGATTGGGGTGAGTGCATTTAGTAGGGTGCGTGGCTAAAGGGATGCTGCTAAACTAATCCTTTGGTGCACAAGAACTCCTTCTCCACACACCCTCCCCCCGCCCCCAATGATATATAAAGACTATGGTTTCAGGTGTCAGTGCCGAAATTGAGAAATCCACGTACAAAGTAGTCCCAGCCTCTCGCCAACAGCCACTTCTATGACATCTCTGTCTCATCGTCTTTATAGCATTTTCCAGTATTCTGAAAATGTTTACTCTATGTGTTTGTTGATTTGTTTATGGAGTTCAGGTCTCTTCTCTCCTTGGCTAAAATATCACATTCATAAGAGTTTTGTCTATATTAATTAATTGGCATATTCTAGAAGAGTGCCTGAGACATAGTAGGTATGTAATAAGTAAGGAGTCAAAGACTGCATAGCTTTTCTTGCATGGTAAATTATTTAACAATTTCCCCATTCAACGAAAATGTAGATTGTCGCCTTTTTTTTTTGCTACTTTACATATTCTTAAACATTATTTTCGTGAAACTTTTCATATATGTATTTGTTTATATAGGTTGAATTCAGAGGGAAGGAACTATTGCATTGATGGCCTGATTTCTAAAGCTCTGAACATAATGTACTAATTATTGACTTCCAGAAAGCTTGTATCAATTTATACTTACACCAACAGGGATCGGAAGAAGTTTGCTGTTCTCAGGCCAACTCAGGTTTTACCAATAAAATCATTATTTTTATCAGTTCGAAAAGAACTTTGAGTCAGGTTTCCAAATTTTCTGCATCCAAAAAGACAGTCTTTCACTATCATGAGAGATCGAAGGTTTTTTTCATATTCACTGCTTTTCTGAGGAATTTTGGTTCCACAGCTAGATTCATGGATAATTTGGAGCCCTCCTGCACTGAATGGGATTAGATGGGTAAAGACACTCATTCTGTGTTCGTAGATCGATAAACTCTTGTTGAAAATATTTATTGGACGACTGACGATTGGATTTGGTATTTTTAGCTGGTTCTCACCTTTGTGCTCTGAGGTAAAGTATCAGTTGACAGACTTTGGAGGCTCCCTGTTTGCTTCTACGCCTTGGCTAGTTAGTATCCATCTATGATATGCCGAATAGAATAAGGTATGATCTATACAGAGACCCTGGAGAGGCCGGAAGTGGAGCCACACTAGAAGGCAGGGCAAGAAAGAAGCGGGACAAGCAAACGACCCACTTATTCACAACTCCTTTTGCCCACGTTGTGTGCCCAGTGTATTATGGAACCTATGAATCTAACTGGGGGGTTAAATTTTATTTTCCTGGTGGAACCACCTGGTAGAAGTTAACCCTGTGGTCTCCAAAATGGCATATATACACCTAGGGGAGTCGCAAAACTATCCAGTGGGGTTGGAACATCTATTTACATGGACTTTTAAAAAACCCTAATATAATAGCTATTTTGCGTATTTTATAATGTAGAGAGCAGTTAACATGGCAGCATATGTGACCATTGTGTGCGTGTGCATGTGTATCTTTCTATAAGGTGGGCCTGCTGTACCCCCCCCCCCCCCCACCGTGCCCCGGCCCTTTTTTTACCCATTAAAAGTTTATAATAAAAACTTCGGAGACTACTGGTCTAAGGTCAGCTTTCTCTTCAGCCCTCTCCACCTGAAGGAAAGTCAATTCTCTTATGCTTCCTCTTGGTAGCCAGGGTGTGGTTGCTGGAACATTTACAGCCACAGCAGCTGCAGTAGTGGCCTGAGTAGACTTTTCCTCTGAGTTTCTATAGTGGTAACAGGATTAACAGACTCTATTCTGGAAGTACTTGGGTGGCATAACACCTCCCAGCAGAACTATTCCTGACAAGGATGTGCAGATGGAAATGCATATTTATGTCACTTAAAGCCTACCAGAGACACAAGGATTTGAGCTATAACAATAAATAGAAAAAAAAAATCTCCAGCGTTTTTGGTAACCCATACTCAAGTGCATTGACTGTGCTTGGCGAAAGACCTACAGTTTGCTCTTTGTCCAAGCATAAAATATTCAACATTCAAGCGTGTTAAGGTAGACTATTCTGAATATATTTTAGAGTGTTAAAACGAGCTAGCATGAAGTGAGGTTAAAATTTCAGGTCTTAAAAAAATAACAGGACAATCCTGTGAGGGGTTTGGGCCATTTCAAGGAAAAAAAGTCTCCTTTAAAAAAATGTCCAATTATTCCATTTATTAATAACGGGGTAGGTTTAAAAGTCATTTCCGGAGGCCAAATGGTCATTGTAATCATCAAGGCTTCCTGTTTAAAATACCTTTTTAGCCATCTTTGATACACCTTCCCCTAGCTTTCTTCTAAAATGCTTGTGACACTATTCGAAAAAGACAAATGCTCACATCCACAAAATATATATTACGTTGACCTGGGAAATATTTACACTACATATCAACCCATCAGTATTGAGCTGAAGAATTCAGTGAGTTATGCTAGTTCTGTGGGGATGGGCCTTTTCCCAAATAGCCTTTTCCCCCCTGGTTCCTGGCTCGGAAATCAATATTTTGTCAACCAGAAAGCTGGGTTGCCATGGCTTTTGAAGAGGTGTGCTTTGTGATCTGCCAGGGAGTGGTAATTCTTTGTCACTCTAACCAATCCAGGTAGGGTTTGTTACACTACACAAGAGGAAGACTTTCAAAAATTGTTCGAGGTTCTCATTAGGTAGCATGAAGAACTCTGTGAAGAAAAGAGGAGATAATCTTAAGAAGCAAATTGAGATGAAAAGCCTCCAAGAGAGATCCAAAGGGATGTGGTGAAATAAATGACTCTGAAAAAGTCAAAACTGTACTCACAGAATTAAAATGTGTCTCAGGGGTAGCAAAACACAGAACTGACACTGCAGAAAATATCAATAGTAATGTGGAGAGAAAATAAGAAAAACTTTCCCGTGGTTCAAAAGTAAAAAACACAGGATTCAAGCTATGATAATAAATAAAAGAGATGCTGGGTACATAGGTCAGAGCACACTAATAAATGAGTTTTCTAAAGAAGAAACCAAAACAATTTAAACATAAGCTTTGCTCCAGAATACTCCTTAAGTATATGTTCTGAGTAGAAGCAGTTTTTGAGTATACACCTCCCTGCCTAAAATTCAGGAAACAGACCTACAATCCTAGAAAGTATTTTGAGTTACAAAAATGAAGCTTTTTTTCAAACACTCCGACAAGCAAAACCGTAGAACAAGCTGTCCTGAGGTTGTCCCCTAATCCTCCTTACACAAAACTAAGTGCCAGAAAACAGCAGTATCACATTTATTAAATTTTGAGGGAATACAATGATGCCTGGATAACTGTATCTTCGATCAACTCGACTTTTCTGCGCGGAAGTACAGTAAGGCATTCTCATCATGCATTGTCAGAAGAAAATACCCTACTCCAAAGAAAAGCAATGAAAACTTTCTCGAAAAAATAATTTAACCTCGCATGAGGGAGCAAAACGCAACTCAGGCACTCAAGTTCAGTGCAAGAGGCTGTCGTAAAAGCTCGGGAAAATGTATTTCTTCATTGAAGAAATATTCCTTTTCAAATTGACAAATTAAAAGAGAGAGAGAGTGTGTGTGTGTGTGTGTGTGTGTGAGCAGGGGAGAGACAGAGAGAGAGAGGGAACGAGAGAATCCCAAGCAGGCTCTGTAGTGTTAGTGCAGAGCCCAGTGCAGGGCTGTATACCACAACCTGCACCACGAGTTCACGACCTGAGCCAAATTAGAGAGGCAGATGCTTCTGAGCCAACTGAGCCACTGAAGTACAGTATTTCTTTTTTTAATGAAAGGGATGATGAAGGCAAGTATTGTATTTTTATTCTTTTT
Source organism: Panthera pardus (assembly GCF_024362965.1). Taxonomy (NCBI): domain Eukaryota; kingdom Metazoa; phylum Chordata; class Mammalia; order Carnivora; family Felidae; genus Panthera; species Panthera pardus. The sequence goes on from NW_026527013.1 coordinate 38,052,683, forward strand.
TTTAAGTTTTTTTTTAATGTATCTTGAGGGAGAGTGAGAGAGCGCGTGTGCTCAAGTGGGGGAGGGCCAGAGAGAGAGAGAGAGAAAGAGAGAGAGAGAGAATCCCAAGCAGGCTCTGCACCATCAACGCAGAGCCCCATGTGGGGCTGAAACTCATGAACCCTGAGATCATGACCTGAACCAAAACCAAGAGTCGAACGCTTAACTGACTGAGCCACCCACGTGCCCCATTGTGTATTTTTATTCTTAAGTGATTTTCTAACTTATTTTCATAAAGAAAGGAGAGAGAGAGAATTAAGGCAGTTTGGACAGGACATTGTCCTGTGAATGTTTGAATGAGGGACACATCCATCTCAGAAAACTATATGGATGTCAAAGAGGTCAGAACGAGGGCAGAGATCAACACAACAACAAAATAGCTGTACAACAGTTTCAAATCATTGCTTTCATAGACACTATCTCATTTATCTGCAATTCCTTCCCTCCCAACAGCGTGCTCACCACACGCATACATTTGCATCTCCCAATTTTGTGAATGCCCTTTACAAGGTCACTCTTGTACTTAGAGTCCCCTTCTTCTTGTCTCCCCTTACTGAGCTCCTGGTTACCACTCTAGACTCAGAGAAAGTGATACTTTATTCGACAACTACTTCTCACCTGCTACCATACTTGGCAGCCCGACGGGGGGTCAGGAATACAAGGATGAATGAAACCCATTTTCTGCCCTCGGGAACATTTCAGCCTTCCTTAACCTGTGAAAAAGAAGGTCATTTCTGTGCTTCCATACCACTGTGTGATAAGTGTATCTTTCCCACTTTTGAGGGAAGGAACTGATGCTTTGGTGTCCCTGAACTTAGCACAGTGCTTGACATGGAAGTTGAATGAATTGTAGGTATAGATCAGCTTACTAGGTGGCAGGTAATATAATGTTTAAATATGGTTCTCTGGCTTCTAGTCCTGTGCACTTTCATATATTATGTTAAATTCAAATCATGCACTATAAGAGCCAACACTGGTAAAATATTTTTCAAATAAGTTTTCAGAGGTTGGGTGGGGGAGGCGGGGTGCGCTTGGATGTCTCAGTCTGTTAAGCATTCAGCTTTGGCTCAGATCATGGTCTCATGGTTCCTGAGTTCAAGCCCCGAGTTGGGCTCTCTGCTGTCAGTGCAGAGCCTGCTTGGGATTCTCTACCTCTCTCTCTCTCTCTGTCTCTCTCAAAAATAAATAAACAAACATTAAAAAAAGAAGCTTTCAGAGATGGAGTTATTAGAAACTCAGTAGAATTATAGAATTTTAGATGTGGAATGAACTGTACATGTCAGTTTCATTTCCCTCACACAATTCACCCATCCATTCATTCAGCACCTGCTATAATAATAAAAATAATGATAGTTAACATTTGCTTCATACCATGAGATGCTTTGAACGAATTCTCACAATAACCCAGTGAGGGAGTTATTACAAGTTCAGTTTTCCTAGTGAGGAAGGGGGCTCTGCCTTATTCGTTGTCATGTTCCCAAGCTAGTAAAGAATGGAGTGAGAATTTGAATTTAGGTACTTGGCAGCTAGGTTTTCCTCTTAACCACTGTGGTATGCGTGGGGGATACAAAGATGAGTGAGACATGATTGTATCTTTGGGGACTTTATGATGTACTTAAAGGAGCCAAACATGTCAACAGAGGGATTGCCCACAGGCATTCCTTATACACCATCCGTAACCTGATTTTTGTACCAGGGTAATTCCACTTAATGATTAATGGCTGGTCAGAATTCCCCATTGAGGCAAGGTTCAAATGAAGGGGGAGAAAAGGCAGTGAGATTGGGTATGAAGGGACACACACTTGGCTGTTGTCCCACTTTCTGGGACTCTGATGCATGTGATTATGTCAGGCAATCACTGTCAAGGCCATCTTCCATATTTACGCAGTATCGCTAAATTAGATGAGGAGTGTTGGTCCTCATTCTATCAGTTTGGGTAGATTAATCACCTGATTCCCCTTTAAGAGGCTCTATCAATTAGGAAAAAAAAAGGAAAAAAGAAAGAAAGAAAACACTCTTGAGCCTGGCTGACATCCTGTGTGTCTTGTAGGTAAGTACTCTGGCTCTATCCACCTTAGTAAATAACAATATTAACTACACCCTTTATGCTTTAGGGTTCTCTAAGTCCTTTTATCTTCCACATGCTCAGCCTCAAGCTGTCAGGACAAAGGAGTTATGCTGTTTTCTTTCTCTGGAAATCTAAATCCTACGGTAGGACTACAGTCATAGCAATGGAGTCTTGAAGCTTTGGGTCAAATTGGAATTCCTGGCAACTGGAAATAAGGACTCTTTGAAATTCTAGGTCTCTAGCTTCTGAAATACTTTTATGTTGCCATAAAGGTAAAACTGGTCATTAGAGCTCATCGTTAAGAGCTCATTGGCATTTGTATTTTTGTCAAATGAGTTATACAAAGCTATGTATTTTAAATAATTTTAAATAATTGATATTTATGGATTTGTTTGTGTCTGCGTGCTTATAATTTAGTACTTTGGATGGCTAGGCTTTCAACCAAGCAGTTCTCTGCTCCTGCTACATCTGCTTCGGATTAATCTCACTTTAATTGAATGCCAAATACATTTGCAGAAGCTCAAAAGGTTGAAAACAGTAACGGAGACGCTAAAGGAATAATGCTTAAAATGGAACCATAGGGCCTTCTGGGTTACAAGAACTTACTCACTGCTTAGCTAATGGAATATTTAAACCTGAAATGAGCCAGCCATACTTTGTTTGAAGTTGCCCCTTGGTGATACAAACAAGGATAAGTACACCAGGTGATTCCAATTCAGAAATTGTGGTAGGCTGAGAGAGTGTTTCCTCCTTAGGAGAGCTCCATAAGTTAGAAGATACGGCTGATGTTTTAAAGGAAGTACATTTGCTTTTGTCAAGGTTGCTTTGAGAGGAATCCCTTTACAGGTGATCGGCTTGTTGAGTCCAGCTGGCATATGTGCATAGTTTATACGGTATGTTGAGGTGAGCCCCAACTCCCCACCCCGGTCTTGTTTTATAATAGCCAGGGTGGTGATTCTTAAACTTGAGCGTTCATCAGAATCACCTGGAGTGCTTGTTAAAACACTGATCGCTGTGTTATACTCTCAGAATTTCTGATTCTGTAGGTCTGTGTTAGGGACAGACTTGAGTTTCAAGTAAATTCTATTAAATAGAGAGTGATGGAAAACTCGGCAGGGCTTATGGCCAAATGTCTGTTACCTGTTTCAGGTGATTCTCATTCTTCTGTATTATTCTCTTAGTCTATTTGCAGCACAGCGTTAATATGCAAAAGCAAGACTTTTGGCTAAAATTTTCATTTATTGTGCACCTATCATGAGCCACGAAGCAACGGAAACTCAGAGAGATGAAGCAACTTGCCCTAGGTCACACAGCCTCAAACCCAGTTTGCTCAAACTCCAAAGTTTTAACTCTTGCTACCATCTCTGTCTGCACAGGTTCATTAAAATTTACGGAGATAATTGCAAAGCAGGGATGTAAACACTCGTGTCTGGAACTTTGAACCCACATATGATTCAGAAGATATTAGAGGCTGAGTTAGAAATGATTCCCTTTCCCTTTCTAAGCAAAAGTTATTCATCTAGATTGCAAGGAAACTAGTTGTAGTGCCTCAATTCAGAAAGATGGAAGTTCTCTTTCCCTAGAGGAATGAGGGATCTATTAACAAGTTCATGCACACTCTGGACTGTCCTAATGAGTCGTAAAGGCTGGTGCTCTTGTCCCAGGTTCATCTCCAACACCTAAATCTAAGAAATTTGTTTTCCCAATGTACTACCCACATTAAGGGTATCACAGAACAGAATCAGGTAAACTGCAAGGTTGCATGCAGGGCATCACAGAACAGAATCAGGTAAACTGCAAGGTTGCATGCAATCACTTTAATTCACATACCAATGAATGTTAGGTTGCTTTGGGGTTCTTTCAGTGGTTGCCCCCCTCCCACCACCCCGCCGCCATGGGTGACTTTGTTCTTATCACTCTTTTAGACCTAATGTTTGTTCCTCTTTTCTTGTGCTCTTTGTCTGATACCACTTAGTCAATCTGACTTTTGTGCCCTCCAATTCCCCTGCTACCCTTGTGGCTTGCTTTCTTTCTTGAGTATAACCTGATAGGCCATCTACATTGGATATATACAAGAATGCAATCTCTATAGTCTTTTCTATATTTCCCCACACATCTTAATCTTCATTCTTTATCACAACAGACATTGCAGAAAACACCAAGGTAATGTAAAAATCAAATCCCCGGGTGTATCTTTATCCCTAACAGGCGGAGGGAAAATAATTGAGTGTGGCTAGATCTGGATTAGTCAACTATAATAAACAGCCAAAATATATTTTCCTCTAAGTTTGCAAGTAGACCCTTCGCATACTGATTCCAAATCCCAGCGAAGGACCAGACACGTTGCATTCTTCCTGGATCTTCCCAGCACATTATAATGGCTGATGAATAACCCCAGTTCCCCGGGTAGCGATGATTCCATGCTGCAGCTGGTGTTAAAACCTCGGTGGCTGAGCCGTTTTACTTCATTATGTTCTACCACCTATTCTGGAAGCCCTTTGGACGAGCTCCAGATGTTCCATAAAAGGTGGCACTTTTTATAAAGAAAACTGCGTAGTTTTCTTGTTGGCAGCACTTAATGAGTGTGTCCTCTGAAGATAGGAAAGCGCCCTGCGGAGGATACACTTAAGGCACTGCTGTAATTTCTGCAACGCTCACTCCGTGTCTGACTTTACAACTGCCCCTTTGCCTTCCCTAGTGCCGGAGGCAGTAATGGGGTCACTTAGAGAGCTTCCTTCAACGCTTACGAGTCTCCCCTCTGGAGACTTCAGTGGAGTGAAACATCAGGAGAAAATTCATCCTCGTGGGTTTTTTTGTTGTTTGTTTGTTTGTTTTTTTAGTTCATTTTAAATTTCGCTCAGCAAAATGCCATTTTCCATTCTGTTCTCTACGAAGACACTACAGTTGATAACGTCCCTGTAATTTTTGCAGTTTTCTTCCCCCTGAACCATCCGACAAAGCAAGGAGCTGGATGAAAATGTATGTCAAGTGAAAACATAGTATTATATCTCCTTTTACTTTCGCAAAGGGTGTTAAAACAGATTCATTAGTTTTGACTAAATACAAGGTTTCCATGAGGATTTTCGGTTAAGTGACGTGACATTGTTGATACAGGCGCTCAAGACAATGGAGGTTAAATGTGTTTGAAAATATACTTCTCCGATATATCTTGCATGTGGAGCAAGTTACGGAATAAATATATGGTAGATATTTAAAAAAAAAAAAAAGACTTTTTAAGGCAGGTATGTCTTTTCGTGAAACACCTTCTGTGCCATGATGAGCTAGCCCACAAAAGAATTTGAGGGGGGGGGGGGCGGGTTAATAAGAGAAAGTAATTTATAATACTGATATGTCAATATGTTTTTCCGTAAACTTTTCCCCAGATTTTCCTGAATTCTCGTCAGTGTGAGGATTATAATTATATGTCTTCTTCCCACTTAGAAAATGGTACAAGGTGCTCATTTGCAGTTCTGCCGTTCAATCGTCACTAGAATAGAAATGTCATGACTCAGTTAACAATGCTTTATTATTCACATTGATCTTTTTTTCTAGTGTTCTTTATCTCAAAAACATTGTAAATCAGATATCTACCTCCCACTCTTTTGTTCATTTGCAAATTTTTATTATTCTTGTTTAAGAAAGCAGTGGTGTGTCAGGAGTTAGTGTATACTGTTTATGTTCTCCCTGCTTCAAAATCTTTTCCTCTGTACAAAGTGAAGATGCCAGAAGCATCCCTAATTCTAACTTCTTTATGCACCCTCCTAAGAAAATTTGTTATCTCCTGTAGATCAAAAGAGGTTGGATGTTTTTTCTTTTCTTTTTTTAATTTTTCTTTTTTTTTCAATATATGAAATTTATTGTCAAATTGGTTTCCATACAACACCCAGTGCTCGTCCCAAAAGGTGCCCTCCTCAATACCCATCACCCACCCTCCCCTCCCTCCCACCCCCCATCAACCCTCAGTTTGTTCTCAGTTTTTAAGAGTCTCTTATGCTTTGGCTCTCTCCCACTCTAACCTCCTTTTTTTTTTCCTTCCCCTCCCCCATGGGTTTCTGTTAAGTTCCTCAGGATCCACATAAGAGTGAAACCATATGGTATCTGTCTTTCTCTGTATGGCTTATTTCACTTAGCATCACACTCTCCAGTTCCATCCACGTGGCTACAAAGGGCCATATTTCATTCTTTCTCATTGCCACGTAGTACTCCATTGTGTATATAAACCACAATTTCTTTATCCATTCATCAGTTGATGGACATTTAGGCTCTTTCCATAATTTGGCTATTGTTGAGAGTGCTGCTATAATCCCAGACTTTAGCCTCTACTACAAAGCTGTAATCATCAAGACAGCATGGTATTGGCACAAAAACAGACACATAGACCAATGGAATAGAATAGAAACCCCAGCACTAGACCCACAAACGTATGGCCAACTCATCTTTGACAAAGCAGGAAAGAACATCCAATGGAAAAAAGACAGTCTCTTTGACAAATGGTGCTGGGAGAACTGGACAGCAACATGCAGAAGATTGAAACTAGACCACTTTCTCACACCATTCGCAAAAATAAACTCAAAATGGATAAAGGACCTGAATGTGAGACAGGAAACCATCAAAACCCTAGAGGAGAAAGCAGGAAAAGACCTCTCTGACCTCAGCCATAGCAATCTCTTACTTGACACATCCCCAAAGGCAAGGGAATTAAAAGCAAAAATGAATTACTGGGACCTCATGAAGATAAAAAGCTTCTGCACAGCAAAGGAAACAACCAACAAAACTAAAAGGCAACCAACGGAATGGGAAAAGATATTTGCAAATGACATATTGGACAAAGGGCTAGTATCCAAAATCTATAAAGAGCTCACCAAACTCCACACCCGAAAAACAAATAACCCAGTGAAGAAATGGGCAGAAAACATGAATAGACACTTCTCTAAAGAAGACATCCGGATGGCCAACAGGCACATGAAAAGATGCTCAACGTCACTCCTCACCAGGGAAATACAAATCAAAACCACACTCAGATATCACCTCATGCCAGTGAGAGTGGCTAAAATGAACAAATCAGGAGACTATAGATGCTGGAGAGGATGTGGAGAAACGGGAACCCTCTTGCACTGTTGGTGGGAATGCAAATTGGTGCAGCCACTCTGGAAAACAATGTGGAGGTTCCTCAGAAAATTAAAAATAGACCTACCCTATGACCCAGCAATAGCACTGCTAGGAATTGACCCAAGGGATACAGGAGTACTGATGCATAGAGGTTGGATGTTTTTTAAATGCACAAAGATGAGACAATAGAATGAAAATATAGTTGAGTGTTAAGAACAAAATGTTATTAGATGTGTGTCTTTTGCTTCTCCCTCAGTTTCTCTCTCTCGAACTATGTACAGGACTCACATGGGACACTCCAGGATATACAGTGGAGGTGTTATTGAAGTAATATCACCGTGAGCCCCATTTCGACAAATGATACCACTGGAAAGAGTGCATGCTGGCCACCTAAGACTTAGAAAGGATGGCCTCAAATCACTGTTCCTTCAGCAACTACCAAGTTGATTATTGATGTGCTGTTGACAGGATTGAGAACAATTTAGAAGTGGTGTAAAACATACCACTTTATTCCCGAGTTCATCTCTATATGGAAGGGTATGGGAATCATGTGGATTAACCAACATTCATTTAAATAAAGATCCCTCAGAAAACACCATACAATCCTTCACTTAACAGATGAATTCGAAGCAAGACAGCAATCAGTAATTCACTCACTCATTTAGGAAACATTTATAAGGCTCTTTACAGAGTATCTGGCAATAGGCTAAGTGCTGGTAGATACTCTGAGACAAATCAGACCTGGCCCCTGCCTTCGGAGTTCACTGTTCATTGGGGCAACAGGCATTCAGACAACTTCAATGGCTAGCATGTGATAGGTAGAGAGTAGAGGTTTATACACAGTTCTGTGGGTGAAAAATTCAGGAATTTGCAATTATGTTTGATGTCATGCAGAAAAATGTGGAAGAGGAGATGAAATTTTCCCTGGATCTTAATAAATTAGTATTCAGTTGCCAGTTGGCAGTTGAAAGCAAGGATATTCCATGAAGTAGAAAAAAGTTTGTAAAGCTTGGAATTGTGAAAACCAGTATTTAGCAGAGCATGGTAAGATCGTGGTGGGGATAGGAGAAGGGGAGAGAGGTACTTGAGAGTTAAGGTGAGAGTTAAGATGAAGATTTCATCTTTACTTATGGATTTTAAACTTTAACCATTGGAATGGTGGCTCTTGATCTAGGACAGATGGACCCCAAGGAAATGTATATATGGATCTCCTCTCGGAATAATGCACTATATTCAGACATATGATACGGATTATCCACCCTTACCCCCAAACATACAAATTATATCCAAGTTCTCTTCCCTCCTATTTAAGAGTCTGAAATAAAGGTTTTAAGGAGGAATAAAACAAGACCCTATTCTTGTCTCAGAAATGCCAATATAAAGAATGGATTATAGGGAAAGTAGACTGGAGTCCAGGAATTCTAGTTAGTCTTATTTGACTACTCTCCTTCAAATTAACCTGTAAACCAATTTCTGCCTTCTCCTTATACTGGTTTTCTCGGAGCGACTATGATAACAGTCTCTCTGCATTTTTCCATACCTCTTCTCCCTGTCCAAGAGATGAGACCATTTTAAGAAAACGAGTGTGATTAAAAGGACCACATGCTACAAAGAAAGCAGTAATACTTCCAGATGGAAAATAAACCACCGAGTTTGGCAATGCGGTGATGTTTGTTAGAACAATTCCAATAGGTGGGTAAGGATAGAAGACAGATTAGGATGATGGGGGAAAAGAGAAACAAGAATGTGGAAAGTTGAACATGGGTAATAATAGCTAAATATTTCTAGAGGCTTTCAAAGTGTCACTGTTCTCCAAGGCTTTTGATGTGTAAGCTTGCCTAAGTCCTTACCTTAACCCTGTCGGCTAAACGTTATTCCTAGCCACATTTTACACATGAGGAGGCTGAGGCACAGAAAGATAATATCAGTTGTGAATTAAAATTACCGAGAGCGAGAGGCAGAGTTGGTGTTTAAAGTAGGAAATGTGGCTTCAGAAAAGAAGATGAACTTTTAACTACTGCAGTGAACTGCCTCTGAGAAAGTAGATTTAACAGGTAAAGGAAATAGTGACCTTTATAGGTAAAATATTGATAATATAGTAGTAGCATGATAAGAATTAGTAAGTAATATAAATTATATGCCAACGAGAAACTTCAGTGATTTCAATTTGAATAGGTCACCATTATTGTTAGAATAATGTCGGCTAAATATTTCAATATTTGAAACTGGGTAAGGTGCTAACAGTAGTCCTTAGTAGTCCTAAGTTTTAGAAGTTTTGGTAGGAATTAAGACATTTTTCAAAGGTGAATATCTAAAATAAGATCTAAAATCTTACAATAATGTAAAAAATACTGAAGAAACCTAACACTGTATCATTTTATATTTCACTGTAAATAGAAAAAAATCTCGACACATTTTTTTTGTCTCTAGTGAAAGTTTAATTTGGAAAGTAAATTATCTACAGCTTAAGTATTCTTTCCTACCCCTCAAAAGGAACCGTTTGTCTCGTAACCGATCTTAGGCTGCCAAAAAAATAATGTTTCACTAATAGAGATTCAGAGATGGTTTCTCCTTTTTTTTTTTTTCTTTTTCTTTTTTTTTTTTTTTGCTTCAGGAAAAAACATTATATAGGTTTGTTTTATTTTTTATTTTTTTACTATATATATATATATATATAATTTATTGTCAAATTGGTTTCCATACAACATCTCTTTTTTAATTATAGCACAAAAGTTCTGGAAGGATCCCTGGGGTCCTTGCTCTAAGTTGTTAGTCCTTGTCTTCCAGCTATAATACATGAATACACATAGGGAAGGAAAATGTTTCCCAAGTCAATTTACTGGACCCTGATGAAACAGTCAAGATCTTTTACTTTTTAAGAGTATGGTGCTAAATGTTGAAAATTGAACCCAAGAAATTGAGTTTTATATTCTTATAAAGGAAAATGTATATTCCTCCCATTGATGTTTTTTTCATGAATCTTTTATTCTTTGATAGGCAGGTTTTAGTTGTATTATGGTTTTCTTTACTGACTAAAACGTACAGCTGGGTTATACCTAGAAATTCCTTCATTTGTTTGGTAAATGGTGTAGAGTGTTTACTACAGGGTAGAGATTGTACTAGGTGAGGAAAAATTCGTATGAAAACCTAAGTCACTCTTCAGATAACTTCTGGTCCAATAGCCAAGTCCAGTAAAGAGACACTGAGAATCCCGTGGACCAAATGCTATGACAGAGGCCATGGGGATACCAGTGAGGGTGCCCACAGCCTCCATAATAAAAGGTCTTCCCAGAAAAGATGAATCAAAATAGAAATCTAGAGGAAGAATGAGAGGGATGCACGTTTTCTTTTGTAGAAAGCATAGAACTTTTTGTAAAAAAACACATTTTTTTTCTATTATGAGCATTCTGGTACATGTTGTAGATACTACACCATCTTTATTTATTTATTTTGAGAGAGAGGCAGAAAGAGCATGAATGCCTCCTGCATGGGCATGTGTGTGCAAGCAGGGGAGGGGTGGAGAGCGCGGGAGAGAGAGAATACTAAGAGGCTCCTCCTTGTCGGTGTAGAGCCCAAGGTGGGGCTCAATCCCTTGAGGTGAGATCAAGACCTGAGCTGAAATCAAGAGTCAGATGCTTAGCCGACTGAGCCACCTACCGGCCCCTCAATTATACCAGTTTTAGCTCCTAACGATTTACGTTAATGACACATCCTGACTGGATGCATATTGAGTTGAATGTGCTTCTTCTGGACGCACAGTGAAACTGTTTTCCAGTGGCTTTCTTGAATGTAGGCGGGGCCATGCAAATAGTTCTGGCAGAAGGCTTGTGGGCAAAACTGATGTGCCACACACGGAGGTTTGGCTGCTAAAACAGGTCACATGATTCTCCACATTTTAGTCTCTATTTAATAGACAGTGTTAAGCAAAGAATATAGTAGAAAAGTGAGGAACCCCCTGGGGATAGCACAGCCAAAAGGTAAAAAAGCCTGGGTCCTTGAGTTACCACACGCTGCAGAGTGACTCAGAAATGTCTCCTTGCAGTGAGCTTTGAGTAACCTCCAAGGAGCTGCTATTAAATGAGGCCCCTGAAATGCAGGGCTTGTTTGTTTTACAGCAGCTACTGTCAATAAATCTGGCTAATAATATGTAACACAATTCATATGCGAATTGATTAGTGACTATTTTCACCACTTATTATAGAATAATAATTTAAAGTAAGTAATATATATTGAATTCCAGGATTTGTAGAGAGGATATTTATTATGTAATTTTATCTTGCAAGAAATGCTTTGAGGTAGATGCGATTCCTGCCATCCCCACTCGAATGGTTGAGAAATCGGGGCTCAAGAGTTGGAAACATTTAAGTAAGTTCATAGAATTAACAACACTGTGGCCAGGATTTGAATCCATGCTATTAGACATCAGAGCTGCGGACTTAACAGTATATTGTCTCGCGTCGGTAGATATGATAACATATGTCGAACAACTAATGTCTCATATTATTTCTTACAAGAAGGTAAACATAGTTTAATATCAACCAGCATAGATATCAACCTGTTCTTCTGTAAAATAATGTAGAAAATTCATTTCACCCTCAATATAACAACAGAAAATTCTTTTCACCAGTATGTCCTTTCATAAAAATATGTAAATGGATGTTTATAACAGCAGAAATCTCTCTTGGAATTGACTGATAGAAGTCATTTATTTATTAGTTATCATTTAATATGTGGTTTCATTTAACAAAAACAAAATTGAGCTGGGATAATAGCAAGCTGCTAATTATTAGTCAAGGATTCTCACGTTTTGAGGGATACCTCCTCTAAGTCGTGGTTTGATTTACGCAACAATTTATCCCATCCCTTTCTCCTCCTTGAGTTTTGAAGACCGTACTCCCCGAAGAATGCAAGGGCCACGTCCGCGTTCAAATACAAGGATGCTCACGTCCGCCCCCCCCCCCCCCCATGTTTATGTTATCATGGTCCTCGTAGGTGGGAGAAGAGGGTCTCAACAAATAAAAATCTTTATCGGAAAGATGAACTTCAGTTTGAATAAAAAGACCTTCAGCTTGATTACTTTTGCTACTTTTCCCTGCTCACAGGAGCTGGACGGACCCTTTTGAGGGACTAGCAGCTGTGAGGCGCATGGACCCTGGCCAGGGCTCTGCATTTGTAACAAATGCATTTTTACCTTGCCTGACAAAACAGCCCTATTGTTATCAACTGTAAATCTGTTAAAAACACACAAGGGCATTTTAGTATGTGTATCGTGCATGAAAAATATTATTGCCTGCCGGGCTCCACTTGGCAGCGGAAAAGAGGTTTTATGGAAGGAAACAGCACTAGCAAACAGAGGTGCGCGGGAAGGTAATTGTGCCTTTAACATTGGCGGCACACACGTTCACTTAAGACGGAGACTCCTGCCCCTGCCTCATCCACACCCAAAGGACCTGCTAGACAAGCAGCCAGTCGTCTCTCTCTGGGATCAAGCTGTCAACGCAAACTTGAATTCTTTCCCTTTTTTCTGAGCTAAGCTCTACCCCCAGAGCTCCCGACGCCTTCCTGAGTGAAAGCTCTAAAAGAGCTCCCTTCTAAATGGCATCACATGCACAGGGCTCTTCAAACTGACAGAACAAAAGAGCCAAATTGCAAAAGTATGGTCTAGTGACTTGTTAGTTGCGCTGGATGATTACTTCTTAATGGGCTCTGAGAGCCGGCTGTGGGTTTTGATGCCGCTTAACCAAACCTTGCAGAGTTCTTCCCTAGTTAGTTACTAATTAAGGTTGATTTGCTTAATCAGCTAAACAGACTCTAATGAGAGAGAGAGGCAGAGAGAAAAGGAGATGGAGCAAAACGTAGTCCCTACTCCTCTCTCTTACCTTTCCCAATTAGTGGCAATGAAATTACTTGGACGACGAGTCGCAAAGATGAATTCTCATCTGGAAGGACTAAACAGGCCTGCTGTGATGTGTGTGTGTGTGTGTGTGTGTGTGTGTGTGTGTGTGTGTTTTCATGGCTTTTTCCCTTCCCGTACTGATGCTATGTCAAATAATAGTCCTGTTTTTTTTGAAGGCTAGTTAGCTCTGGATGCTCCCAAAGCCATATTGTCTGCTCCTTCCGCCCTGCTTCCCCCTGACCGCTAATGAATATGTTCAACTGGCCAGGGTCGCTTTATTATTCTGACATAATGAACTGGGGGATGTGATTTCCAAGTTCTGAGGCTGACACTGGCAGGGTGACGTTTTCACCTCGAGGTGCCCCAACTGTATACTCGACACACTTGGAAGAATAAATATTGATCTGCTTTCTGAGGATGTGTGCCATGTGAAATGTTAATGCTTTTAAACGACTTTGGACATACAAAGTAGCTATTATTACAGTTATTATTATAAGGTATAAAATCTCAGAGAGTATCTCATCTTTACCCTTTATCCTCACGATTAGTGTCCATGTGTTGAGTACCCACTGTATTCACACTACCACTTATGTGACTGGATATAGCGATGACATTGCAAGACAAAGACATTCATTTTGTGACTCCTTAGCAAAGAAGAGAAGGATTATTTTCAACAATAACGTGAATATATATTGTTTTGTGAACCACCGATAATGACTGTTTATTCCCTCGTGGGTCCTTACTTGTTATTGGGTTCGAGATTTTCTACTTGTCTTCCCTATGTGTTTCTCTCTTTTGTATAGAGAGAAAGAAAAAAATTGCCATCTATTTTTTAAATGTTTTATTTATTTTTGAGAGGGCACAAGTAGGGAAGGAACAGAGAGAGGAGGACAGAGGATCTATGCCGTTCGCCGTGAGCCTGATGTAGCACTTGGACTCACAAACTGTGAGATCATGACCTGATCTGAAGTCGGATGCTCAACCAACTGAGCCACCCGGGTGCCCCCCAGAAATTACCACTTAAAATCATAGTTGGCTATAAAAGTTTGGGGCCCTAAGAGAAATGGGATTAATAACTGAACTTTGGTTTGGCAGAATACTTTCTGAGAAAGTTGGATGTTACAAGCGAGTTTCCCCTAAGCTATGGTGTAGGAGATAGTCCTAGTTAAATTTCTCTATAAGAAAAAGCTGAAATTTGTAGTTTGGGTGGTACTAGTGAAGTCTTAGAAAAATAGGAATGAAGTAATATGGCAGAAGGCAAGATCTCAGAATGGAATAATGGCCAGTGAGAACGGTCAAGTGACCCAGTTAACAATAGGGCTATCTGACATCATTTTAAATTGCTTGCTAGCTTGTACTTTGATCATAAAGCCTTCATCCCCATTGCTATTTCACTTTTGTCAAACTTTAGTAAAAAACTATTAGACACAATCTGTTGTTGATGGCATTAAGAACAAAGAGATTGAAACCACATCCAGTGAAGCCAGCTGAGGACCCAGGGAGATTTGAGTAAGGCGTGGAAAAGTGTTTGCAATGAGCAACTTGGGATTGGGTACGAGGCAATTTTGCTTTTCTCAAGAATTCTAGATACCTGAAGAAATTCCTGGGCTGCTATCTGAGTTATCTATCTGTTTACTTATCAGATGTATTTATTCAACTACTGGTTATTGAATATCTACTATATGCTAGGGACTCTGATGATGGTTTGGGAATGAAAAAGTGACTAGTATTGGTAAGATCTCTGTGCTTAGTATAACTTATCATCATAAGTAATGGGATGTAAGTATATCTACTTTGCAGCAATTTAGAAATTTATAAAGAATTGTTGTGATCTGCCCATATTCTAGCATTTCTATTTTCCTCACTACTTCTTCCTTGCTTCCTTTGTTTTAGGCAAATTAATTTCTTTATCGATTCCTAGTTTAGTTTTTAAAATTTTGCTCAAGTTGCTGTCACATATAATGCCTCCCTTCTCCTCACCTAGTTAAATCATACCAGCTTCTCTTTAAAACCTGCTTTGGACGCCCTCAGCCCAAAGCTACCTCAATTGTTTTCTGATTTAATTGGCCTGGAGTGCACGGTGGGCGTAACAATTTGTAATAGCTGCCAAGATCATTGTAATGTATAGCTGGGGTTGAGAACCACCGTCCAAAAGTGGACATATAGGGAGAGTTTAAGATGGCGGTGTAGGAAGATCCCAAGCTCCCCTCTTCTTGTGGGTACAACAAATTCTACAACCTCATATGGAATAATTCCCTCTGAAGAGGATGTAGGAACTGAACAAACAGAGCCTGCACAATAAGGGATAGCACTGAAGTGGGTTGAGGGCAGACACGTGGTCTCAAGGGGAAAAAAAGCACCCAAGAACAGTGTTCTACAGATGGGAGGGGTCTCAAAGATTCCCTGAGGAGCAAGAGATTTGAGCTCCACATCAGGAACCCTAACTATTATATCCTCTAAAGTGAGACGAGCCCTGAAACGTCTGGCTTTGAAAACCAACAGGGAATACCTCCAGAAAAGCTACAGAACTGTAGGAAAAGGGAGACTGCTCATAATGGGTGTGTGCATAGACTCACTCACCCTGGAAAACAGTGCAAAAATATCAGATTGAAAGACCCACAAACCCTAGATTAAGGAGACCCACTCACTAAACTTGTAGCACCTGCCGAAGAGGCAGGAGGTAGCTGGGCCTCTCCTCAGGGACTGAGATGCCAGAGGAAGCCATTTGTGCTATCTTGTTCTCCTATGCTGATCCTGGCAGAGTGGGTGCCATTCTGGAAACTTCCTTTTAAAATGTGAATGTCAGGGGGCATATCCCTCTGAGAGCCCTGTACAAGCCTGCACCTCAGTTGGCCACACAGCTGATCGGATGATAACGCTTCCCTGCAGTGTGCCCGCAGCAGTTGTGGCCAGGCCTTGCAGACAGTAGGGCCAGAGGCTAACACTGTCCACCAGAATGCCTGCAAGAGTCACAGCCCTGTCACAACAGGAGGGCATATATGCTGCCCACACAGGGGACACCCCTGGAGCACCTGGCTGCGATGGTACAGGGATTGCACTTCTGGGCCCCACGTCTCCTCTATAAGGTCATGCCTTCAAGACTAGGAGACATAGCTAAACTATCTACTACATAAAAACAAACACAGAGTTAGGCAAAAGGAGAGAATAGAAGAATATGTTCCAAATTAAAAAAAAACAAAAAACACAAAACCTCAGAAGAAGAGCTAAACAAAATGAAGATAAGCAGCCTAGCCAGTGAAGAGTTCAAAATATTGGTCATGAAAATGCTTCCTGAACTTGGGAGACGAGTGGATGAACACAGTGAGACCTTCAACAGAAAGATAGAAAATTCAAGTATCAATCAGAGCTGCAGAAAACAATAACAGAAATGAAAAATACACTAGAGGTTATAAACAGCAAACTAGATGGTTCAGAAGAACAGATCGGTGACCTGGGAGGCAGGGTAGTGGAAATCTTCCAAATTGAACAGAAAATAGAAAAAAAAAATTTTTTTTAAATGAGGATAGCTGAAAGTTAATGTGGAACCAAATTAACCATCCTAACATTTACATTATAGTGGTCCCAGAAGGAGAAGAGAGACAGGGGCAGAACAGTTATTTGAAGAAATAATAGCTGAATATTTCCCTAACTTGGGGAAGGAAACAGACATCCGGGTCCACAAGGAACAGAAAGTCCCAAATTAGATGAACCCAAAGAGATCCACAGAAAAACATGTAATAATTAAAATGTCAAAAGGGAAAGATAAAGAGAGAATCTTAAAGCCATTAGTTACATGTAAGGGAAACCCTCATAAGACTATCAGCTGATTTTCCGTGGAACTTTGCGGGCCACAAGTTAAGTAGCATGTATATTCAACATCCTGAAAGGAAAGAACTCACAAACAAGAATGCCCTATCTGGTAAGGTTAAAATCCAGAATTGAAGGGAAGACCAATAGTTTCCCAGACAAGCACAAACTAAAGGAGTTCTTAAGCACTAAACTGGCTTTTTAAGAAATATTAGGGCACTTCGTTAAGTGAAAACAAAGAGCCCTGATTAAGAAAATCTATGAAAGAAAAGAAATCACACTGGTAGAGGCAAATGTAAAGTAAAGGTAATGGATCAACCATTTTAAAGCTAGTATAGCAGTAAAGGCACAAAAGTTCTTATATCAGCTCTATCTACAATAGTTATGGAATATACAAAATAAAAAGATTTAACATGACATCAAAAACATAAAATGTGGGAGGAGGCAGTAAAAATGTAGTGCTTTTAGAATGTATTCAAACTTAAGTGAACACCAACTTAAAATAGATTGTTATATACATAGGTTGTTATATATAAATCTCAGGGTAACCACACACACACACACACACACACACACACACACACAAACACACCTATAATAGATACATAAAAAAATAAAGAGAAGGGAATCCAAACATAACACTAAAGAGAGTTATCAAATCTCAAGGAAAAAGTACAAGAGAAGAACAAAGAAACAGAGATGAATTACAGTAACGTTCAGAAAACAATTGAGAAAATGGCAATGAACACCTATCAATACTTAATTTAAATATAAATAGACTAAATGCTCCAATCAAAGATCTAGAGTAGCTGGAAGGATTAAAAAAAAAAAACAATCAATAAGACCCATCTGTATGCAGCCTAGAAGAGGCTCACTTTAGATCTAAAGACACACACAAACTGAAAGTGAAGGAATAGGAAAATATACCCCATGCAAATGGAAATGAAAAGAAAGCTAGGATAGCAATACTTTTAGCAGACAAAATAGACTTTTAAACAAAGGCTGCAACAAGAGACAAACAAGACCAAAATGAATACCCTTAAAGGGATGAATCCAACAAGAGGATATAACACTAGTAAATATTTATGTATCCAACATAGCAGCACCTAAATATGTAAAGCAAATATCAGCAGATACAAAGAGAGAAACTGACAATAATAATATAATGGTAAGGAACTTTAATACCCCACTTACATGAATGGGTAGATCAAACAGAAAAATAATAAGGAAATACTGGCCTTAAAAGACATATTAAGTCAGATGGACTTAAAAACTGTATAGAGAACATTTCACATTCAAAACCAGTAAAATGCACATTGTTTTCAAGTTCACATGGAATATTCTCCATAGATCACATGTGAGACCACAAAACAAGTCTCAATATATTTAAGAGGATTGAAATTATATCAAGTATCTTTTCCAACCACAACAGTATAAAACTAGAAATCATTTATAAGATAACGAAAAAAAAAAAACTAAAAAAAAAAAAAAACTGTAGCAGCATGCTACTAAACAACAAATGGATCAAAAAAGAAATCAAAGATGAAATAAAAAAACATCTTGGGACAAATGAAAGTAACAACGCAATGTTCCAAAATCCATGGGACGCAGCAAAAGCAGTTCTAAGAGGGATGCTTATAGCAATACAGGGCTACCTCAAGAAACAAGAAAAATCTCATATAAGCAATGTAACCTTACATCTAGAAAAAGAAGAAAACCCAAAGTTCGTAGAAAATGAAATAATAAACATCAGAGCAGAAATAAATGAAATAGAAACTAAAAAACAATAGAAAAGGTCAATGGAACTAAAAGCTGATTCTTTGAAAAGATTTAAAAAAAATGATAAACCTTTAGCCAGACTCATGAAGAAATAGAGAGAACCCAAATAAATAAAATCAGAAATGAAAAAGAAGCAATTACAACTGATACCACAGAAATACAAAGAATTATAAGAGACTACTAAAATTATATGCCACCAAATTGGACAATCCAGAATTGCATCAGCAATAGTAATTAAAAACAAACACACAAACAAACAAACAACTCCCAGCAAACAAAGGTTTAGAACCAGAAGTCTTTACAGGTGAATTCTATCAAATATTTCAAGAAGAATTAATACCTATCCTTCTCAAACTATTCCAAATAACTGAAGAGTAAGGCGTGCTTTCAAACTTAGTCTACGAGGCCAACATTACCCTGGTGCCAAAACCAGACAAGGCACTATAAAAAAAAATCTTTTACATCTTTGGTTAGGTTTATTCCTAGGTATTTTATGCTTCTTGGTGCAATTGTGAATGGGATCAGTTTCTTTATTTGTCTTTCTGTTGCTTCATTATTAGTGTATAAGAATGCAACGGATTTCCGCACAGTAATTTTGTATCCTATGTTTTCACTCTTCTATGGATCCTGAGAAAGTTAACAAAAGACCATGGGGGAGAGGAAGGAAAACAAAATAAAGTTAGAGAGGGAGGGAGCCAAAGCATAAGAGACTCTTAAAAAATAAACTGAGAATAAACTGAAGGTTGATGGGGGGTGGGAGGGAGGGGAAAGTGGGTGATGGGCATTGAGGAGGGCACCTGTTGGGATGAGCACTGGGTGTTGTATGGAAACCAATTTGACAATAAATTTCATAAAAAAGAAAAGAAAAGAAAATCAATATTCCTGTAAGCCTACATGCAAAAATCCTCAGTAAAATATTAGCATACCAAATTGAACAATTCATTATAAAGATCATATGCCGTGATTGGGTAGATTTATTTCAGGGATGTAAGGATGGCTGAATAGCTGCAAGTCAATCAACCTGAGACACCACATCAACAAAGTAAAGGGTAAAAATCATGTGATCATCTCAATGGATGCAGAAAAAGCATGTGACAGCATTCCACATACATTTATAATAAAAACTCTCAGCAAAGTGGGTACGGGAAGAATGTACCTCAACATAATAAAGGCCATGTAAGTAAAACCCAAGGCTAACATCACCCTCAGTGGTGAAAGGCTAAAAGCTTTCCCTAAGTTCAGGAACACAATAAAGATACCCACTCTCACTACTTCTATTCCGTATAGTATTAGAAGTCCTAACCACAGCAATTAGGCAAGAGAAACAAATGAAAGGCATCCAAATTGGAAAAGAAGAAACAAAATGGTCACAATTTGCAGGTGGCATGATACTGTATAATAAAAACCCTAAAGATGCCACCAAAAACTATCAGAACTAGTAAATTCAGTAAATTTGAAGAATACAAAATCAGTATATAGAAATCTAGAGTGTTTCTATAAGTAATAAATTATCAGAAGTTAAGAAAATCCTATATTACAATTGCATCAAAAAGAATTAAATGCCCAGGAATAAATTTAACCAAGGAGGAAAAAGACCTGTAGTTGGAAAGTTATAAGGCATTGATAAAAGAAATTGAAGATGACATAAATAAATGGAAGTATATCCTATGCTCATGGATTAGAAGAATTAATATGTAAAATGTCCATACTATCTGAAGCAGTCTACACATTCAATGCAATCCTTATCAAAACATCAATCTCTTTTTCAAAGAACTAGAACCAATAATCCTGACATTTGTATGGAATAATGAGAGACTCCAAATGGTCAAAGCAATCTTGAGAAAGAAGAACAAATTTGGAGGTACCATGCTCCCTTATTTCAAACTATACTGCAAGGCAATCATAATCAAAATAGTATAGTGCAGGCATGAAAACAGACACCTAGATCAATGGAACAGAAGAGAGCCCAGAAATAAACCGACACTTACATGATTAATTAATTTACAACAAAGGAGGTGAAAATATTCAACAGAGTAGACAATTTCCTCAGTACATGGTGCTGGGTAAACTGGACAACTACATGCAAAAGAATGAAACTGAACCAGTTTTTTACACCATATACAAAAATAAATTCAAAATTGATCCAATATTTAGATGTAAGACCTAAAATGATGAAGTTCCTAGAAGAAGACATAGGCAGTAAGCTCTTTGACATCAATCTGAGTGACATTTTTGTGGATCTGTTTCCTCAAGCATGGACAACAAAAGCAATGGGTCTACATCAAAACAAAACAAAACAAAAACAAAAAACAAAACAAAAAAAACCTTTTGCACAGCAGAGAAAACCATTAACAAAACGAAAGGCAACCTACTGAACGGAAGAGGACATTTGCAAATGATATATCCAATGAAGGGTTAACATCCAAAATATGTAAAGAACCCATATAATTCAACATCACAAGAACAAACAATCCAATTTAAAAGCAGACAGAGGACCTGACTAGACATTTTTCCGAAGACTTACAGATCGCCAACAGGCACATGAAAATAGGCTCGGCATTACCCTCAGGGAAATGCAAATCGAACTGCAATGAGATACCACTTAGGAAAATCTTCCAGCTGTTCACCGTTTAATGTGATATTAGCTGTGTGTTTGTCTTACTTACATGGCCTTTATTACGTTGAGGTACATTCTTCCCATACCCACTTTGCTGAGAGTTTTTATCACAAATGTTAAAATGGCTCTCATCAAAAAGACAAGAAATAACAAATATTGGTAAGGACGGGGAGGAAAGATAACCCTTTTGTACTTCGACTAAGTACAGTAAATTAGCATAAATGTAAATTAGTGCAGTCCGAAGGAAAACAGTATGGAAGTTCCTAAAAAAATTAAAAATAGAACAACTATACAATCCAACTTCTTGTACGTATTTATGCAACAACAACAAAAAAACCCTGAAAACACTAATTTGAAAAGATAACGTACCTCTATGATAATCACAATGTTATTTGCAATAGCTAAGATGTGGAAACAGCCTAACTATCCATCAGTAGATGACTGGATAAAGAAGATATGATGTATATACACACATGGGTGGAATATTACTTGGCCATACAAAAGAATAAAATCTTGCCACTTGCAGCAACATGGATGGACCTAGAGGGTATTATGCTGTATGAAATAAGTCAGGGAAGACAAACACCATATGATTTTACTTAGATGTGGAATTTAAACTGAAGAAAGTAACAAATAAAACAAAACATAAACAGGCTCATAGATACAGACAACAGACTGATGCCACAGGGCATGAGAGTATTCAGGATGGATAAAATAAGTGAAATGAATTAAGTACCATCTTCCATTTAGAAAGACATGTCAATGAAATGTACAGCCTAGGAAATACAGTAAAGAATATTGTAACAAATTTGTAGTGTATGTAAATATAGAATCACTATGTTGCGTACCTGAAACTAATGCAGTGTTGTATGTCACTTATTCTTTTTTTTTAATTTTTTTAATCTTTATTCACTTTTGAGAGACAGAGAGAGACAGAGCATGAGCAGGGGAGGGGCACAGCGAGAGGGGTGACCCAGAATCCGAAGCAGGCTTCAGGTTCTGAGCTGTCTGCCCAGAGTCCGACACGGGGCTCGGACCCACGAACTGTGAGATGGTGACCTAAGCCGGTCAGATGCTCAACTGACTGAGCACCCCCCCCCCCCCCCGCCCCCAGCGCCCCTGTCACTTATTCTTAAATAAATACTAAAAATTAAAAAAAAATTTTAAAAAAACATTTAAAAATGAGAAAACACCCCCCTCCACAAAATATATATATAAGATCTTATTGCTACAGTTTGCTGTGATTCTATTTAACTGAAATATCTGTCTGTTCCTTTACATTTTCCATACCCTGTCAGAGAAGAGGCCCTCTTCCTTTTAAAGGTGAATGTATACATCCAGGAGATGCGTCCTTATTTCTTCACCATACACAAGACATGTCTTTATCCACATTATTCCCCTTCCCTGTATTTTGAATTTCACTCTATTGCCTCCTTCCTCCCTCTGCATGCGTGCCTAGATGTACCATAGTCCCAGATCCTTCTCGCATTAATTTTTCCATCTGTTTCCTCAGAGAAGTCCTTGACACATAGTACTTTATTATCCATTCATTCTCTTGTCCCTCACAATTGATTTTCATCCCCATGTAAATGAAACTCATCTTTGTCTTTAACAGAGTTCTGGTTTTCCTCTTACTGTGATGCTTCTTCTATGACACTTGACTGACCACATTTTTGGAAGCAGTGGTTCCTGTGTTTACGGTTTGTGGTGGAGGGTTCAGATCAAGTCCCTGACACTTCAGAGCTGTACGACTTAGGACAAAGTGCCCCTTTCTTCGTACTTTGAAAGGACGTAACAGTAATGTTGTTCTAAAGGTTGATGTGATGCTTCGTGCCCTTGCAGAGGCAGTAAAGCCTCCATTAATGTTAGTATTTGCATTCATTCCAGTGGCTATAAACTGCCTATGGGCAGTCTCCATGCTGCTTTCTTCTCCTTTCTGTCCTCAAAACCTCAAAAATATTAGTTGTGAATGAGTGAGCAAATGAATTGTTCCCCTTCTCTTAACGGATGATCTTTTCCAAAGCCTTGGGTTTAGTTCTCTTCCCCTTTC
Organism: Panthera pardus; assembly: GCF_024362965.1. Taxonomy (NCBI): domain Eukaryota; kingdom Metazoa; phylum Chordata; class Mammalia; order Carnivora; family Felidae; genus Panthera; species Panthera pardus. The sequence goes on from NW_026527013.1 coordinate 38,076,048, forward strand.
CTTTGCTGACCTCATTTAATCCCTGAGGATATTTTAACTTCATTCATTTATTCAACCATCTTCTTCATGTAGATCACCACCAAATCTAAACTGAAATCAGACTCAGCTCACAGTGACCCCAGATCCAGATTTGCTGTCTTGAAGATAACTCCCAAAAGAATATGCTTAAGACATGTCTTTGATGCTTTAAATCCCTATGTTTAAAAAAAAAGTCTTCTTTCCTTCTCTTAGTGTTCATTCATATATACATTATATATTTACTCTTATATACTTATTTATTATACATGCACATTTAAAATAGCCACCTGTATAAAATATATATGTCTTACCTGTACATTTAATTTATATATATATATATATGTATATATATATATATGTGTGTGTGTGTGTGTGTGTGTGTATGTCTGACCTGTACATTTAATTTATATATATGTATATATATATATATATATATATACACACACATACACACATACAGAGAATATGTATTATATATTTTAACAACTTCCAAAGAGCTCTACATCCTTATTTGCTTATGGGCTCTAAGATAATGCCACCTGCAAAATATTATTCTTCCTAATCAGTTCCTCAAGTTATTAGCTACCTGCCCCATTGAAACAAAAAATAATAACGTTAATTTTTTAAAGAACAGATACCTTAGCCTGCTAGTAATTTGACCCTTATTTTAATAGAAAACTTTCTTTTATGAAACAGTATATATTTATTATGCAAGCAACATGTAGATAAATTTTTATTGTAAAAAAAAAAAAAACTTAAGCAACACAGAAGTGTAAAGTTAAAAGCAGAATCCCTACTTCACCACTGATGCTTGCCCATTCTTACTATTCTTAACAGAGGTGATTCCTATCGTCAGTTTAGGAAAACTCTTTTATAGACCTTTTGCTTACATTCATGAACAAATGTACGTTTGACTTTTACTTTACATAAATGTACGTTACTGTATTTATTAATGTGAAACTGGAATGTTGCCCTTATTTTTTTTTAAATTTAATGTTCATTTCTTTTTGAGAGATAGAGAGCACAAGTGGGGGGAGGAACAGAGACAGAGGGACACCCAGAATCTGAAGCCAGCTCCAGGCTCCGAGCTGAGCCTCAGCACAGAGCCCAACACAGGGCTCAAACCCACAAACCGTGAGATCATGACATGAGCTGAAGTCAGACGCTTACCCGACTGAGCCACCCAGGAGCCCCTGGAATGTTCCCCTTGTTAATACATTTTGGAGGGAGTGCTCCTTCAGATCTGCCTCTTCCTAGAAGTCAACTGCACAGTCTTGCCGCGTACTGAAGCTCCGTAACATGTTTACGCAGATTTTGTTGGTGAATTCTTTTTTTAAAATTTTTTTAAATTTTTAAAAATATTTTTATTTATTTTTGAGACAGAGAGATACAGAGCATGAGCAGGGGAGGGGCAGAGAGAGAGGGAGACACAGAACTGGAAGCAGGCTCCAGGCTCTGAGCTTTCAGCACAGAGCCCGACATGGGGCTCGAACTCACAGACCGTGAGATCACGACCTGAGCTGAAGTCGGATGCTAACCAACTAAGCCACCCAGGTGCACCTGTTGGTGAATTCTTAAAAGCTACCTTGATGTTTATTGTTCATCCCTTTCAGATGCATGATATTTTACCTAAATGAGAAAACACATTCCAAACTTTTCCTCTTTTGGCCTCTTTGTGCGTGCCTCTTTTCCTATTTCTTACAGTGAAACTTCTACTTATCCTCTAAACCCAGTTCAAATGTTAACTTGTACTTGGAGTCCTCTGTGCTAACTTCAGATTAAAGTGATATTTTTAACAGATTCCCCAATTTTGAGGACAGAGACTGAAGTTTTTATACTTCCACAAAGCTAAACATAGGGTTCTCTCCGTGTATGGTATATTCTGAATCTATGTCTTGCATAAACAAATACATGATTTTTAACTTTTGTTGTCTAACATGTATGCATAGATAGGCTGTAAGCACCCTCAAGGGAAAAACATGTCTCTGTGCCTTGACTAATATAGATACTTGATGATGTGCATGCCAATGCTGTGTCAACTGTATCATGGACAGGAACAAAGATGGACTTCTTCCCCTATCATGTTGTATCCAAAGTACCCATCAGTTAGTATAGGAATCTGTTACAAAGAAATAGGGATGAACCTACCAGGGTCTCCAAGAGGATTTTGAAGTGAGCTGGATAATCCTAAAAGCAAAGAAGTTAAAAAGAATGATTCACATGGATATCCATTGTTTGCTGTTATTATTTTGCTTTGTTTGCCTTTCCAAGATCCTTCCCCACCCCCTTTTTCTTTTTCAGGAAAGAGAACCCTATCTTTCATTGGAGGACCTGCATGTAGCTTGAGTAGAATGGCCTTGCCCACCCCGGCTCCATGCACAGAGACATGGTAACCCTAGTTCTCCATTGGCTACCCGTAGCAGTTTGTTGTGGGATGGTTATGAGACTCAGCTTGTACCAATGAGGATGATCCCTCCAACTTGAGGTAAGCATGCCAGGAGTGAGGCTTGACTCCTCTCTTGTGAGGTGGAAAGATAATATTGCCTTGTGATTGACGGAAGCTCACTTCCCCGCCATGGGTAGGAAGTCTGAGAGTAAAGCCAAAACAAGGGTCAAATGGCTGAGAAAAGAAGGTAAAGACAGGACACTTAATTCATCATTTGGGTCCCTTGATTTCCTTATTCCTAAAGCTTGTCTACTCCTGGATATCCTAGATAAGTGAGTGTCCAAATTCCTTTTACCTAAGCTAGTTGAATTTGTATGCCCTATAATGGAGAGAGACTCAGAAAATTACATAGAAGGTTTAATTAATTTTAAATATTTCTTCTGACTCTATTTTCTTCCCATCTCTTTTTAGAGGATGTATGGTGATGAAATTCTCTAAATTTAATTGTTTAGTCTCTGCTTTCTAACTCCCAAAATGTTCACAGAATGGAAATGTTTAATTTTGTGAAGGTATGCCAAAAATGATCTACAAAAATGGCTTAAAATTGGAGGCTGGATCTTATGCTAAAATGACTGGTTAGAAATCAAAAAACTGAAATGTGGTTTCTGCTGACCTGGTCTTTTATCAGTTTTATTCAATTTACATCGGTGAGAAGAGGGAGACAGGAACTTATATATATTGACTACCTACTCAATTCCACTGTCTCATGGAATTTATTCCTTTCATGTAAACATTGTTATCCTGATTTGAAAACTTTTTAAAAATCCAAATGACTCTCAGAGTTCCAGTCTTGCCCAGTGTGCCCTGGCTGGTTAGTTTAATAGATGTAAGATTAGAATCCTTTTGGGTATGACTTCTAAACCATCCTTCTCCACCATCTGTAATGCCATAAAATTAGGATGGTTACTGACTGTTCTCTCTTCTCAAAGCACATTTCCAACTTTTAGTCCACTGTCTTGACATTTATGGCTTCGTATTATTGTTTTGGGGAAAGCGGTTATTTTGGAGGTGAAGTATATTGAAAGAGCATGAGATTTGAGTTTGGACACGTGAATTCCAGTCCTGTGATTTTTCCACTAAAAAGCGCCATGATTATGTGACTCAAGCTTTCCATATCTTAGTTTCCTCTTCCATCAAGGAAAAGATAAGGGCCAATTATCTCTCAAGTCTGTGTCGGCCCCCTTTTACAGGTAAATGTTTCTCCAGAAGGCTGTATATCTTGTGTTAGAGACTGGACCACCCTAGTGGTCCATCTGTTAGAGATTGGACCATCGTAGTGTTATGATGATATGCTAGATGTAGTGCTGTCTTGTTCGACTCGGTATTTCCCAACAGTGAGCCAGTATATAGCAAATAGTAGATGATCAATAATTATTGTTGAATAAATATATGAGGGAATGAAGTCTTTTAACTTTAGTATACAGAATACTACGCTATATTTTGATTTCTTTTTTTCCAATTGACCAAGAGGATTTGAAACGCTTCCAATTTAGCGGGTGAGAGGTCCAAATAGGTGAGTGATAGATTCTAGTGTTATGATGTTCTCTACATGAACAGATTTTTAAAGAGGGCTTTCTTTTCATTCAAAGCTCAACATAAGCAAAGAGCTAACTCAAAATTTTAAAATAAAAGATGTACTTTAAAGTGTAAAACGGTCATTTTAGGTGGCCATTGTAACTCAGCTTTTAAGTCTTGGTAACCGAGCCATCCTGGTGAACCTTCTGTGTGAATGAAGCCTTCCTTAATCGGCTTTTCCTATATTATTTCATCCTGGGAAAGAAAAGCAGTAGTTAAGCCAGAAGCAAGAAGGATACCAGAAAAAGGAGTCTGTGGCCAAAGCAACAGAATTACTTTTTTTTTTTATTCTTTCACTTGTGTTCGTGAAGGAGAAGGAAGAAACATAATTTTTTGTCTTTGTTTAGACATTGAACAATACAAATCACAAGAACATATATTTTTGACATACTATTTTTTTGGTGTTCTTTGGAATTTGGACCCTAATTAAAAAATATGTGTTTCCTAGCCCTTCTTTCTGTGAAAATCCTTGGCAATATAAACAGATGCACTGGTTGGCTTTTAATTCTGACACCAGACTGTCTGAAATAATAGCTCTAAGAAAGTGTGAATTCTTTTATTCCTCCAGCTTTAATTATAAGTACTTAATTTGTTTGTCTTTCCATTGCTGACTGTCATGCCAATCTGGTTTATCTTTCATCTGGCTAAACATGGTGCACCTTAGAAGCCCTTCATTTTGAAAAGTTGATTCTGCCTGGGAAGATGGAAACAAGCTAAAAGGTGGAGTTATTTTCATCCTCCAGGGCACCCCCCTGTAATTTAACAATTAAGATATTAAGTGGTGTTCTAAAAATTTCAGTAATATAGGCCTGAAAGATGACAGAATTAGGATCTTGATAAGCAGTGTGGAAACACTGAATATTTCTCGTTAAAGTTTGAAAAATGAGCCAAGTTAATAGCTTACTAACTCGTCTTGACCTTTCACAGCCAAAGATGTTCTTCATTTTTTGTGTGTCCACTGTTCTTTATGCTTCGAAACCAATTTGCTGTCACAACGTTTTTAGCCATGGGACTGTGAAGGTTTTGCCTTCTGTATTTAGATGAGGTGCCACATGATACATTAATGGAAACAAGTCATCAGTTGCTGGGAGTGGGGATAGTTTGGAAACAGTGCTCAGTCTGATATTCCTGAATATTGTCGTGTTCCACTTTTCCAGTGGAGAGATGTGTTTTTGTTTTCTAAAAGCAAAAATAAAATCCAGGAAAAGCAAATCACTGCTGGAACTCATGACAAACATAATGGAGACAGTCTCAGCCTCGCCTTCCAGTTGGTTTCTTTCCAAGTCTTTCTCTGTATATGCGTTTACATTTTGAGATACTTTCCCCAATTATGTAGGAGCCTAATACCAGAGATGTTTCTATCCCCTTTGTAAATATGAGGGGAAGAATGATTATGATTAAAATGTAATGAGCTTTATATAAGGAACTGCAAAGCCCTTTATTTTTATGATTTCAGTACTCATAACAATCCTAGAAGTAATTGTTATTATTCCTATCCTCGTTTCAGAGATGAGGAAACTGAGATGTAGTGTGGCTGACTAACCAAAACTCACAGAGCCAGACAGCTGTGGTAGGAGGGATTTGAACCCAGGAGAGGCCGGAGTATTTAGTCGTGTCCCTGCTGCCGCTAGACATTAAGATACCTAATGCTTTACCCACATGGCCCATTTCTTCCTTCTTAAAAATGATCAACATGGGGAATGTGTACCCATTTTACAGATGGAAAAACCGAAACTTTGCCCGAGTCAGTTACCCAAGCTCACTCAGTTCATAAGCTGTGGCGATGGGCCTAGAATTGAGGTTTGCCTGATTCCAATAACTCTGTGCTCAAAACCTTCATTCTAAACTGCATAATAACATTTTTTAGGGCTTTAGAGTTTATTACCTAAATCTAGTAGATAGCACACACACACAAACCTTCCGTGTGCAATGACTTCATAAAGTAAGATGCCAGTAAGACTTGAGATACAGGTAAGAGCCAATGATGTGTATTGCTGTTTTTGACATTTTTATAACAGTGAGGAAAAAGCGTCTTGTGGGATATGCATCTCCTTTAGACTCCTGAATAGAGTGTAACATCTCTTCAGGAATGGAGGGAAAAATACCAGGGGACGCTCTCTGGGTCTTTTTGCATAAATGCAGCTAACTATTCTGTCCATTTTTTAAACCTTTTTCCTCCATAAGCAGAAAATTTGTTTAGGTGGAATTATATTTTTGAGAATATGAAATTTCAGTATCCCCTGGGTTCCATGACCATGCTTTGGGGCAATAACTTGGACAGCAATGACAGCTTCTAAGTTGTTTCCTGTTTTTCTTGGTCCCATTGCAATCCTTGCCAAAGCTTCCCTCCTTCGCTGCTGCTTCATTAGTAATGCAAAATGAAATTCATTGTGCCCATTATATCTGTTAAATGGTTTCCATTTTAACTTGAGAAAAATGTATTGACGTTCATGTGTTTGGCATGGAAAATGTGTATATCTATCGAAGATAGCAACTTGTCTGTTGGAATTACAGTGCATTATGTATAATGCTGCTTTTAGCTGTGCATGTACATTTCCTGGAATCTTATTGTGTCAGAGCTTGGAAAGTTTACACAAGCATTGGTAATCTAATTTTTGTCTGGTGGGTGGCTGTGGAAATATGGAGTATTTGAAAAAGCAAATGTCTTGGCCATCTGTGCCAGGGAGTGGTTTGGTGACAGGAGTGTCTGGTCAGGTGGGGTAAAAAAGCATCCATCAGAAATAAAGGTTTTAAAAATATTGCTCCAGACCTCACCTAAATATTAATTTCCCCAGGAGCAGAAAGCTATAACAGTTATCGTGACACGGTTTCTAGCACGTTTCTGGTTATTATTTTTAGGAATCCTAATTGTAAGGTTGAGGAATCTGTTTTATCTTTCTCCTGCCTCTTAATGATAATCCTTCCCTAGACCGCATTGCTTCCTCTGTCTTTTGTCTTCTGCAGACATGAGTCTTTGGCTCATGAGCATCTTGTTAAGGTCTGTTGAGGATTAGGGACTGTGACACAATTTTCTTGCTGAGTCTTTTTATGGGGGATTTTTCAGTTGGTTTGTCTTGGAGGTCTTTGAAATGTCTTCTATCAGGCAATGATTTTCATTTTTCTTTGTTCTGTTCAAAATTGGGGTTGCATTTTGCTCAACTGTTCCTGGGGTCTAGGTAATGAATTGTATTATTTAATAGGCAAGTGTGAAATTCTTTGTGCGGCGGCTCTCCTGCTCTGTGCCTTCTCAGAGTTGCTTAAATCCTACTCACCGCACTGCTGCTGAACTGTGATGTAGTTTTGTTTTTTAGCTTTAAGTACATTTCAGTCATCCATCGAGAAAGCAGGGTTTCTTAACTTCAGCACTATTGTCATTTGGGGCAGGATCATTCTGGGTTGTGGGGGACCGCCCTGTGCATGGTGGGCTCTGTAGCAGCGTCCCTGGCCTCCACCCCCCAGATGCCTGTAGCACTTTCCCCCAATGCCTCCATGTGTTCCTAATGTCCCCTGGGGGGGGGGTGTGAAATCACCCTGTTTGAGAATCACTGATCTAAGGCAAGGTTGAAAGACAAGGCTGGCGTGATGTAAAGGATTTTCCATAAAAAGCACTGAACTCAAGCAACGCAATGACAATGCCGAGAGAGCTTTGTATCTTGGAGGATATTTGGAGGAACTGTATCACACATCCCTGGAGAAAATACTGTAATAATTGTCTATAGTTTCTTAGACTGAGTAACAGAGGAGGTAAGGGTCACCTTTTAACTGCTTTGCTTCTGATCTGCTAATTATCTCCTCACCCTGTGATGCCTTTTATCTCCCCTCTAAGCAACTTGACTCACATAGGGAAGATTCTAATTCTTCTCAGATTTTCCACCTTAACTACTTTTCTACCCTAACCTCTCTGCTCTTCTGTCCCCCTCCCTGGTTTTCTTTGGTGCAAATGGGAACATGGTGCCCATTTATTTCTTTAATCCACTTCACCACCTAATAATACACCTCTTCAGAGGACGAATTTTAACAAGATGCTTTCTACTCTGTGATGCACTCGGGTAGAGAATTCATGTTTACCATGATGAGTAACCTCTGTTCCCCCTGAAAAGCTGGATGACACTCACCACTGCAGTGGAGACTTACGCATTTAACTCTTGTTTCAGTTTTTCTCAGTGCCTCCTAGAGTGTTGCCTCTGTTGTACTTTAATGGCAGTCTTATGGGCCTCTCCAAAGGGCATCTATTTGCCACTGAAATTGCGATGAAGATAACACGCAAACGAATGAAGTAGTCACACTCATCTGATAATCGTACTGAGATTATTCTTTATTTTTTTAAATGCTGTGAAAGCGGTGGAGGTATGCTAACAAATCTATTTGATCAATATATGGGATATAACAAGACAAGATTGACTGATGGATAAAATGGAACTGACACAAACAGGCTGGCAGCCAGCTGTAAGTCTCTTTAGGGCAAATGCAATTAACTTAGAATAATAGACTCAAAGTTGATGGTTAGAAATGCATTTTTATTAACAATCACAGCCTGAATCATTATGCTCTTATGAATAAGATGCTACTTATATTTTGTGCATGTGTGTGCATGCATATATAAATACATATACATATGTCTCTGTACGTATATATCCATGCCTCTCACATTCCTATGTGCTCTGCTTACCATTTGGGTGGAAAAGTTGATTTTTAGAATAATGTACTTTAAAAAGGAAATTCATTCATAAATTGTCTCCAGGTCTATAAATTCTGAATATTCTCCCAAATTACATATATAAAAATCATGCTACTTATCTGGTGCTATTAGACATAAAGCCAGTGAGCCCTGGTCCCAGAACTGTTGGTCCTTTGGGGATTTGGAATTGCAATCAGGGATTTACAGATTTCATTTTGAAGAGGAGAAGTCATTACTAGAAACCTAAGCTCATTTCCTCTCCTTTAATAGCTATTTTAAATCATTCATTTAGAAAATACATTAACTATTTAGGGTACTTGCAATACGTTTCTCTTGGTATTAAGTCTGTATTTTTCTAAGAGTTTATTTTTTGCTAAAATTATTTCAAAAGAAGAAGAGAATTAGAAAAAAAAACCAAATGACATTTTAGTGATATAAAATTACTTTTGCATCACATTTTTCTCTCACGGCTTAAGAGGATGCAACTTAAAACTTTCACAACATTTTACAATATTATTAGCAAACTCATTTAATACCATAGAGATGAAGAAAGGTGGGTGACCCTGAGAAAATTACAAACTGGACCTCAAATATGATTAAGAAATGCCATATGGCTGACAGCTTCTTCAAGTGAATTTGTTAATAAATTAACTGGAAAACAGTTTTAATTTTGTACTAATACTTAATATTGATTTCAAGCTTAACTAACAATTGAGTAATGAAAGGACAAAAGATGATAGTAAAGAAAAAGTAACTTTGATTTCCACAAAGAATTCTGAATATGGAGTCTTGCATAACACTGCAAACTGCTTTATATATATATTTTTTTCAAATGCAAAATAAAGCTCCCTGAGTTATGTAATTGCTATTCTTCAAAAGGACATCATGAAGGTTGACAATTTAAAATGTACTCTTCCTGTCACCATCCAATTTTTTTTAAATGTCTACTGCTGGTGTTAAAAACAATCTCCGCAGAAGAGGGCTGCCATTGCCAATTTAGGACACTGGCTTTGTTATTAGCGTAGGCATATTAGATCATCTCCTTGCTCCTCCTGCCTGCTTTGTTCTTCTGATATGGCAGGGAGCTGAAATTGACAACAGCCTACATTTATATAACAATAACTTGCATTGTTAAATATATATGTGTAGATAAAGACTTCTTTTATTCCCCAAAGATATCAAAGTTCACTACACACCGTGAAAAAACCCACAGAAATATGCAGATGCTTCTGGGGTAAACCATGGCAACTGTTTAAAAGCACAAAGCATTGACAGGCTTAGGATTCTGGGGTAGTTCATAGTCATTTTTAATTTTTGAAATTTTTACCCCTCTAGAAAATTTGTTTTCTTCAGGAAGAAGAAAAGGATAAAGGTCACGCTTTGTTACCTGTGTGACAAACCAGAAGCAGTTTAGGAAACTAAGCAGGGAACATAGTTGTCTGAATCTGCATACTTGAAAAACAGTGCTGTTGTAAACACAAGGGCAAGTAGGCTGCTTTGTATCACCGTGGGATCCATTGTTTCCATTAAAACCACACACAGTAAACTGAGAGGAAAGAGCCTGATGACTGGATGGGCACCCCTAAATATAGGGTTATCAGATTTAACAAATAAAATTACAGGATGCTCAGTTAAATTTGAATTTCAGGTAAACCATACATGAGTTTTTGTAGAAGTATGTCCCATGCAGTATGTAGTACATACTTAATATTTTAAAAATTTGCCTTATTTATATGAAATGTAAATTGAGCGAGGCATTCTCTATTTAATCTGGCAAGCCTAACTATAAAAACAGGGCTTTGTGTACTCTTCAGAAAGTGTTTTATAATTGGGGTAAAAAAGTTTTTAGAGAAAAAAATAGTCTTTTATCTTTTTGTTATTCTTAAACTCACCAACTTAAAATTTTGTAAAACTCTTCTCCTTACAGAATAGTAATTCATAATATTAGATTCAGACATGGCTTTGCTAAAAGCTGTGAGTATAGTTCCTGGAAAGAATACGTTTGAACAATATAAGGCTCAGGATATATCATAATAATTGCTGCATGCCTGTCTCCTTGACTGCCCATAAAGGATAAACAATACTTTAAAATTTATTTTCCTGAGAACAAATTATCCCAAGCAGACGGTAGGAGCTCAATCCATATTGCTTCAATAAATTTATTCTCTGACCATTGAATTTATTTTCTCTCCTTTCTTCTAACCTTCTCTCCTTTTCCTCCTTTTCAGACATAATGATAATTTTCTCTCTACATCTTAATTTCTATTTTGAGATATTCTTCAACATACATAGCCTGAAATGTCATACTGATACAGCAGTGAGGTATAGGCAGTATTTCTCTGGCAGTATTTCTTACAATGATTGGACTAGATTAGGTCTGGATGGTTAATGGCCATTCTCCTGGAGATGGGGACAATTAGTGAGGTATGTTTTTAACCCCACCAGGAAAGGTATATTATAGAAACATTAAACTTAAGATATTTAAGTATACTCTTGTGCACTTCATATCTATTCTTTATTGTGGAATGTATATTATCTATTATAGGAAGGAGTTAAGAATTTTCTCAGAGGACTTTAAGTATATAGAATTTTTATCTTAGGTACTGAACTAACTTTGGAAGCATAGACCCAAGGTGCAACTCTGTTGTATTAAAATTATAACATTACATCTCTTTTAAAATTTGAAATTTCGTGATGCTTTAATAGCAAACAGTAAGTCTTTTCATCCCCATCATCATTATTATTGATTTTGTTTTTATTGTAAACATGCTATAGATATTTCCTAAAGAAATACAGTATAAAGTGAGAGAGGTGTACAGTAAGGGTAACAAGAAGCAGAGTGAGATAGATCCTTAAAGACAATTCAAGATTACAAACACACGTAATAGGATTATGGTTATCGGGAAAGCGGAAACCACAGGTATTCATCAAGCACAAAAATAACATCAAATCTCTAGGTTTTTTTTTTTTTTTCAGTGTAAGTTTCTGGTGTGTGTGTGTGTGTGTGTGTGTGTGTGTGTGTGTGTGTTGCAGGGAAGCTTACTCTTTTTTTAAGATTAGCTTAGACATTACATTAATAAAGTTAAGATAATCAAACTAAAAGTCCAAAGAAGCCAGTTAAACCCATCTTTTTATTACTTAAAGTCTGGGGAGAAGACTGATGGAGGAGATGGACTAACATTTATTAAGCATCTTCTATAGTCAGGCACTTTTCCCCCTAGATAATGGGAATTCTAAACCATATCTCTGACCTCAGGACTCTTTGTTGTTGTTTTTTCAATTTTTACTTTTTACTTATTTTGTAAGTAATCTCTACATCCAATGTGGGGCTCAAACTCACGACTCCAAGATCAAGAGTCACATGCTCTAGCGACTAAGCCAGCCAGATACCTCATGATCTCAGGACTCTTTGACTCATGGCCTAATGGGGAAGATATACAAGGAAGCAAATGATTGCAGTGCATTGTAATGAAGTGTGCTAAAGACATAGAATCTTATACAGACATCATCTGACACAGAATGTTATCAACCTTATAATGCAATTGCAGGAGTGTCTTCACTAGGGAGATAATGCTTGAATTTGGTTCAGAAAGAATTTATCAACTGGCCAAAAAAGTTACAAAAACCATTTTGTGTACCAGAGTTTTGACTTAGGAAACAGCATCAAAAGGAGACAACTTGTTTGACTGGAGAGTAAGGTTCAGTGTAGTAAGAATTCCAGAAAACAGGACTCAAGAAAGAGGCATAACTCAGAACTTGGAGGTCTTGAGCGTCATAAAAAGGAGAATTTAAAGCAGGAAAATGGTCAAATTTAGAAAGGTAATCCTGGCACCAGATTGGAAGGGACAAGATTAGGTTAGAAGAGCAATGTTTAGGCTCTTTCAATCAATAGTCCAGGCAAGAGGTAATGAAAGCTTAAGCTATGTGTCAGTTTGTAATTAGAGATGGGTAGGATGTAACAAATTCAAAAGTTAATGAATCAAAGCATTCAATAGCTGAACATTCTGGAGAGTGGTGATAAACCTGGCTAAAATAAAACAGGATTGTACTGAGTTGGGTGCCATTTGTGATATGTTTGCTGATGGTAACCTCTATGACTCAGATGAAAGAAAATCAAGAGAAAGAAAGTGAATTAACTTTTTGGATGATAAATCAACTTATAAGGAAATGGACTAGGTAGTTTTACATATATTATGCCAGTGGACAACATCACAGTCATGTTTTTTCCCCCTGTGGAGTTTTATCCCATTTGGCTAAAGAAGAAACTGAATACCAGAAATGTTAAATGTACTGTTAGAAGTTCACATAGCTAGAAAATCATGGTATGGAGGTCCCTCTTCAAGCCCATCAAACCACAGAGTTCCTGATCTTCTCTGTAAAATGCATAGCCTCAGGTTGACTTCAGACTGGTGTGTGTGGTTAGACCAAATAGAACAAGGGTTTAATTTACATCAGCCACACTTTAGGTAGGAAGTGGTTTCAAAAGCTTTGTGTCTTTGATATTTCCTACCCGGTTTGAAAGAACAGAACAAGTTTCATTCATTCACTCACTCAAGATTTATTGAAAGACTTCTTTCTTATTTTAGTCATAATTTGTTGCTACTTCAGCCTTTAGTGTTTAAGGGAAGGAACTTATCATGTTGCCCAAGTATGAGCATTGGTTTAGATGCATTGTAGGAGACAACTACCAGATGCTACCATTGTTGTGACAACCATGTCCCAAAAGAAAAGGGGGAAGAAAATAATTAGGTTTCACTTTTTCCCTTTACATCTTTCTTTTTTGATTAATCACCCTATCCTCTCTCTCTTTCATGCCTGCCCCTGTAGGTCTAAGTGAATTAAAAAAAAAATGTATCACTGCAGGTGCCCCTGCTGTGAAAATGGAAAGAAATGTAATGTTTTTGGCCACAGGAAAGCTGCCAAGCCCAGAGTACCAGCACGATGAGAGTCATCCTCCGTTTATTTCCCCCTTTCCCTTTTTTGGATGTTGATGAGACACTAGTGTGGCATGGAGCCTGTTTGCTCCTTGCTGTATTTATTTTGTTAAGATTAGAGTTGCTAAGATACGGTAGTTATTTAAATTGTAACCACCGATGCCAGTGGTCATAAAATAAAGAACTAAAATTCCTTTATTTGCTAACTCTAATGAAAAACATTCCTGAGGGGGCTGGAGTGTTTTTCTGGCAAAAAAAAAAAAAAAAAAAAAAAAAGAACAGTACACCAAGTGGCTTATGTTATAGCACATAATTAGATATACTAGTCCAGCTAATGTTGAACTATTTCATTTAAAAGTCAAGACAGAACTTCTGGCCTTGGGTTTTTTTTTCTTTTATTCTTAAATTATTGTTTTTAAACAAAGGGAATGATTAGGTTCTGCAAATTTTATGTCCCCTCTTCTATTTCGTTTTTTAAGCCAAGGGATTTTTCCTTCCAATTTGTTGCTGGTTAATTTCCTCTGTTCAATACATATCTTGAGCGATTTGAAGTTTTAGCACTTTCTTGCAACTTCTTCAGTTGGGTCTCTTAATTCTTCTCATCTTGTGTAGCTAATGCCCCAAATCTTTCTCATTTATTAATTCTGCTTAGTCCATGATGTATACATTCCTTGTAATTTTATTGAGGTCAGTGACAGTTTTCAGGTCATTGAAAAGAAGTCACAGCCTGTTTCAGGTTTTATTGCTGTTGACAAGAAAACATTGTTTTTTCTTCATAATGAATCTTTGGAAAAAAAAGCTCAGGATGTTTTCCAACCAAATTCAATCAATTCTGGGACATTCCTTCAACTTGGTGGTAAATATTTTCAACTAATACTTAAAAGCCATTAAACTATTTGGGTGGAAAAATAGTCTCTGAGCAGCCAGTTTGGCAAAGGTTTGTTCTGTGAATGTGTGCAATTTTAAATTACTGTATGTTTTGATTTCACAAAAATTTCCAGCTTCCCCACTACACTCCAAATACCAATATCCAGAGTTTCCACTGGCAATTCTTCATTTGTCCTGGAAGCATCGTGCAGTTTGGGACCAAGAAAATACTGTGTTCCCTTTGGATTTATTGACATAAACATATGCATTTCTTCCTCAGCACGCAGTTCTTTGCAGAGGAAGCTAGGTTTAATGGGCCGACTGTCAAATAATAAGAAGGTTATATCAAAACTATATAGCCTGTTTGGCTGAAAAAGTGATCTTCTGTAAAGTTTAATCTAGAGAAAGATAAACTAAAAAATAATGACCTGTCCCAATGTGGTTTGATTAAAAGTAATATTTGGTGAAATCACCATTTAAGCACCTTGCCGGAAAGACATAGAGACTATGCTGTGGTGCTATTGAATTGTATTCATTAAGCCAAACTTGTAATACCCAGGGGAGACTTACTCCACAACAACCTCATGGTTGATTGTGATTCCATTAGAGCAATTGCAAAAAGGTGGTTTCTGCCCACGTCTCTGGAGACCAAATGATTCCTCAGGTTCTGTGGTTATTGCTGTCTCAGGATTTTGAGAGGCCTGGGCTTTGGAGAGTGCCAGTTCTACCACCTGAGTTCTTAGAACTTAATGTCCAGGGGTGAAGTGATTCACCACAGTCTTCAGTCTTCCCAGCCAATGTTGATACAATGTTGATACACCTACTGTGTGCAAGGAACTGTTATCAGTTCTGTGGGCACAATACTAAATAAGACAAACCGTCTTACTTGCCTTACTAAGGGCGCCACCAGCATTTAATTTGATCTGACTCTGCATACTGAGGCCTAAGAATATAGACACATCAGATCTCTGTCTACTTTTATATAATAGTTGATAATATTAGATTGATTGATTTCTCAAAACTTTTCACTCCCTCAAATAGCATTTTCGCTGCAGGCCCTTGCTCTCGCTTTTGTTGGGTGGAGTATACATCCCTGCTTCTGTTTGGAGAAATTAGTGTTGTCTCACCACTTGGCCAAGATGAAGACTATAATTAGAGCAGTGTACTTGCAAATAGGAGCCCCTACCTTTTGCATTGAGAATATCATGCCTAAATAGTTGTGGGTCCAAGGATGATGAGAGACCTGTGGAGCAGACCTGAACCCATTCTGTAACTTTGACCTGAGCCCTTCTGCACCCAGCCTAGATGAACCCAGCTGCAGCTGACTTGCATATCTTGGGGCACCTGGGTGACTCAATTGGTCGAGCGTCTGACTTTGGCTCAGGTCATGATCCCTTGGTTAGTGCGTTTGAGTCCCTCGTTGGGCTTTGCACTGATAGTGAAGAGCCTGCTTAGGATTCTCTGTCTCCCTCTCTCTCTGCCCCACCCCCACTCGAATTCTTTCTGTGAAAAATAAATAAACACTAAAAAATAAAAAAAATAAAAAGATACTGCGTATCTTGCTTGCACCAGAAATAAATTCTCTTTGTCATCTGCCCTTGAAATTTTTGGGTGGTTTGTTATGCAATATTATTATGACAATATCTGACTGATACAGTGTGCCCAGTTCTGGTTCCTTAATCAGTGTTTTCAAAACATCACATTCTGCATAGGTGAGAAGGAGCTGATCTAAAGGAAGACATCTCCATTGTTCTTGATGAAGTCTTTTGGCTCTATGCTAGCTTTGAGGATACCGTTTGACTTTAGCATATATAGGTTTGAAAAGCTTCAATAAACTATGCGTCATGTGTAATTGACCAGTGCCCAAACCTGTTACTTGGTGAAATAGAACAAAATACAATGTTTTTGCAAACCTAAAATAATTTATGAAGTGGAGATACATAGTCTGGGTAGAACTCTTACCCAATATATCACTTAGGCTTAACATATATATATCCCATGCTGTGACTTACCGCTGGGGTATGGTGGGGCATACCAGTGTTCCATAAACCTCTCATGAATCGATACATGACCTTTTCTTAATGGGTGATGGGAGTGGGGGGCAAGTCTCGGCTGATAATATAAGCTATTATAATAATATCTTTCAAACGGATTATTAAGTTAAGTAGTTCACTTATGATAGGTTGGAGAGTAATAGGTTAGAAGTATGATTCAAGAGTTACAGTCTCAAAAGTTAAGCAAAGCCAGGAAAAGAACATAAATCAATAAAGTGGGCCAGGTAATAGGAGTGTGACATCCATGGCAAACTGGAGAACACGTGCCCCATTTGTAAGAGGTAGCCATTGGGCTCCAACTGGTTTTGTCATACAGGCCCTGTATTGCCTTTTGTTTATTCAAAAAAAAATTTTTTTTTGGATACCTACTGTGTACCAGGAACTATTACAGATTCTGTGGATACAATAATAAATAAGACAAACAAAAATCTTCATGGAATTAATATCCTAGTTCATGAAATATACCATAAAAGAAGGTAAATATGTAAACTGATGAGTATTTCAGATTGTTGTAAGTGCTAAGGAGAAAAAAAATAAATGAAAAAGAGCAAGATAACATAAAACCTTCAACCAGCATATGCTATAACCCATTTAGAGAAGGGGTTGCAACTTGTGCAAAACATATACCTAAAAGAAAAAAGAAATTCTGCTCCAGGAGATAACAATATTTAAATATATTAAAAATCCAAAATCATGTCCAAAGACAAAACAAAACAAAATCCAGGAGAATTTCTATTCTGATCATTGGTATAATAGAAGTAGTTCCGGAGAATAAAAAAGAGGTTAACAATGCAGCAATAAGATTAATCTGTAGAGTCTGATTCACATAACAGGTGTTTAGTAGACATACTTATATTTTTAATATCCTTTTCAGAATACTACATTTTCGTGGCAATTGTACATAACAAAACCTAGTTTTGGTTAAAAAAAATTATATGCTAAATAGTAATGATAAAACATTAGTGTCAAATTGCATGATTTTAACAGCTGTAAATTCTTTATTTGAATTCTGTTGAATTTAATGGATATATTAAAGTCATATTTTATGACTATTTAAAAGAATCTGAAGGAAAAAAAGCGCTCAATCCCAGACATTCTAAAATTGCTTATTTTTATGCAATCTGTGCAATTATTCTAAAATATTATTTTGGTTTATGCAAGTTTTACATTATTATAAACAGATGTGAGTATGAATGGAGATAACATAATTCATTTTAGATACACAGGATATAAAAGGACAAATAGACTTTTTTGGGCTTTCCTTCCGCCAAACATTGGGGAAAATTAGTTTTCACTTAGAAGGCTTCGGAACAATAAATAAAAGTCCATTTTCCCCAATGGTGAAGGGGCAGAGGTAGTGCACTTAAAAATCAAAAAGTGAAAAGCAATTTTCTTCTTTGAAATCAGTGATCCAAAATCTTGAGATTCTAAAATGAAATTAGGAGTCCTGTCATCTCTCATCCGCTCTGCCTCAATGGGGATGTCCAGTCATTAGTAGTAGTTAAACTGTGATTGATTTTCCATATTCTTCTATGCATGATTTATGCATATGTAACATTCTCCATTTTTATTTAAAAAATTAGAGGTTATTATAGGCACTGGTCTCTATTTTTTCCCACTTTAACATTTCTCTTTAATGTTTTCATAATATTCTTGTGCAATCGACCAGTAATAGACTTAAAACATAGATTATTTCCTGTAGTGTTATAGTAATATACTTAAAAAAGTTTTTTTAACGTTTATTCACTTTTAAGAGATAGAGAGGGACAGAAGGCAAGCGGGGAAGGGACAGAGAGAGAGGGAGACACAGAATCCGAAGCAGGCTCCAGGCTCTGAGCTGTCAGCACAGAGCCAGACGTGGGGCTTGAACGCACAAACTATGAGGTCATGACCCGAGCGGAAGTCGGAAGCTTAACCAGCTGGACCATTCAGGCACCTCTATAGTAATAGTTTTTGGAATGAATGGGGAACTAGCTTGAAGAAGAGAGACATGCATGGAAAGATGAGGGACCAGTTAAAGGTACACAGTTCAATTAATCAAAATAGTGAGCATTGAGATCTTCAATTATTCTGGTCCTTTGGTGGCATGGAAGTCATTTTGAGAGAGGTCATTACAAAGAAGACTAAAAGCAATTTAAAGTATTAGTAAACTATAAGATTAAAAATAGATTATACTGGGGTGCCTGGATGGCTCAGTCAGTTAAGTATCCGACTTCAGCTCAGGTCATGATGTCACGGTTCGTGGGTTTGAGCCCTGCATCAGGCTCTGTGCTGACTGTTCGAAGCCCGGATCCTGCTTCAGATTCTGTCTCCTCTCTCTCTGCCCCTTCGCGGTTCACACTCTGTCTCTCTTGTATCTCAAAAGTAAATAAATGTTAAAAACAATAGATTATATTAATGGCTGGTCATTTTTCTTTGTAAAACAAAACTATGAGAAATATTTTGTAATTTTATAAGGCATCACAACTACACAAATAAAAGGACCAAAAATGAGTGTGGGCTGTTCTTGACATTTGGTTCATAACAAGCAGATAGGGCAGGAACGTACTGTTTCTGTGATTTGTGACCATCCAAGTGTCCTATTCCTCAACTCTTTTTGTACCCTCTGAATTCACACTGGGAATTAGGGAACAATGCGCATCCATTGATGGAAGCCTCTGTCACTTTGGAAAGTGTGCTAGCACCTTGGTTATACTGAATTTGTAGATCCTGGACATTTTATGAAGAAAACGAAACTTTACTGCCTGGAGAATTAGTGAAATTTTAAAAATCCATTCTTTAGAATCAGGAAGTACCCCCTCTTCTGACTCCATGAAAATGGAGCTAATTTACAGATGTCATAATACCACCCCCAATTTATTTTCAGTACAAATAGTAATAATGTATTGAGAATTCAGTAATAGGGCAGGATCTAAGTAATCTAAGTAATGGGTCAGGAAGCAGCCAGGTCAAAGGGTTTTATCTATTAATTTCTCCATGATAAGGAAACTCTTTAAAATGGGTCCTAGTTTTTAAGAGCCTTAAAAACTGAGAACAGTCTGAGGGTTGATGGGGGGTGGAGGGGTGGGGGGGTGGGGAGGGTGTGTGATGGGTATTGAGGAGGGCATCTGTTGGGAGGAGCACTGGGTGCTGTATGGAAACCAATTTGACAATAAATTTCATATTAAAAAAATAATAAATAACATAAAACAAAATAAAATGGGTCCTAGTAATTAAGATGGAAACCTTAAAACCTTAATTATATTATAAATTGTTGCTAGTAAAAATAAAACCACTTTATACAAATTGAGATAATGTGTATCTATGTTACAAGTTTTCTGGGACATACAGAAGTGTACTGGTTCTTTGAAAGACATGGTTTGGCCTCCTTATCAACCCTTCCTATGATATTCTCTTGTATAAACTAATTTCTAAGGTTTCTTTAAGATGGAATGTGGACTGTAAGTTGTAACTATTCAAAGCTTATGATTCCAATTATAATTTAGGGAAGTATATTAACTCTTGGATCTTGGGACCCAATTGTTCAGTTAGTTCTTCTAAGGGTTGTATATTCGAACTCAGGTGACTTTAAAGAAATTAATAGGATATTGGAAAACCTACGTCACTGCCTCTTCCACCCATAAATTAAATAATGCGTTATACAGGAAAGCCTAAATTTGTGGGATATGTCCCTTCTTTTTTAGAAGTATGAAGAAGCAATGAAAAGGGTCCAATGGCATTATTGGTCTTTTAGTTTATTCTGACTGTGAAACATTACCCCATTAATCATTTGCTTTCAAGTTAAGACCTGCTAACATGTTTAATATCCTAATATGCTATTGCAATTCAAAGTCGATAGACTATTTCCCCTTTGTTAACAACTAGAAGCTTAAATAAACTTCTTTAGATGGATACTGGGATTTTAGCAGATGCTTTCATTTCCTTGGGAAATGGATTAAACCTTGTCCCTTCTGTGAAACCCAGGGAAATTGTGGGTTAAGTAAATAAGAAGGCAACATCGGTGGAGGGGAAAATAGCTGGTATGTATTCTAAAATTTAGAGATTTCATGGTGAAAATAAACATCATAGGGCATGGATTATGAAAGAGGAAAGAGAATATTTGTAAGGTGTTTACGAAAGGGTAAACCAGCATAACTTTTCTAGAAAGTAATTTGATAATATATGTCACGATTATTGTGGAGAACCTCATTACCTATGATTTTTGTCTTCCCAGCACCCTCCATCAATATTGAGAAGAGGTTTCTTTGGCAAACTCTTCCCAAATTCTTACCACTTTTTATCGGGGCGCTTTGAGGACACTTCTTTGGGAATTTATTGGTAGAGCTAACAGGGAATAACCTCTTCTCTTTGGATGATGAACTTTAGGGGAATAGGCTTAGGGCTTTCAGTGGCCATATTTGCTCTTGAAGACCATCAATTTGTGGCAGAAGTCAATGAAAAAAAAATAATCACAGACAAGCAGAGTTGTAAGATGGAAAGAAGAAAGGAGGGAGAAAAGGAGAGGGAAGGAGAGAAATTGAAAAATAAATTTGAAGAAAATGTCACTTACAATAGCATAAAAAAACCATGAAATACTGAGAAATAAATTTAAGGATGTATGTGTAAGACCTTTATACTGAAGCCTACTAAATGGTTGATTTTTGACTAAAATGGTTGATTTTTGACAAAGATGCCAGGGTAATGCAATGAGTGAAATGGTGAGTCTTTTCAACAATTGGTACTACAATATCTGGATATTCATATGGACAGATTAAATAAATCCCAACTTTTCATCTCAAATGATACACAAAAAAACTAACCTCAAATTTGTTATAGATATAATTATAAATGCAGAAACTGTCATTGTCTAGAATAAATCATAGATGGCACACTTTTGCAGCTCGAACATCAGAGTATGCAAAGATTTCTTTTTTTTTTTTAACATTTATTTATTTTGTGAGAAGAGAGAGACAGAGCATGAGCAGGGGCGGAGAGAGAAAGAGGGAGACACAGAATCTGAAACAGGCTCCAGGCTCTGAGCTATCAGCACAGAGCCCGACACGGGGCTTGAAGTCACGGACCGTGAGATCATGACCTGAGCCGAAGTTGGACGCTTAACCGACTGAACCACCCAGGCAAAGATTTCTTAAGACTCCAAAAGCATGAATTATAAGTACAATGAATAAATCACACTTATCACAATTAAAACTGTCTTCTCTTTGGAAGACACCATTAAGAAAATAAAAAGGCAACTCATATATGGAAAAAAAATTAAATATTAAATATTCACCGAACTTACATATTCTCAAAGAAAAGTTCTTAAGTACTTTCAAAGAAAGTTCTTTGAGAACACACACAACACATATAAACATAGACACACATACACACACACACTCTAGATGCAACCATAACTCTAGACCATGCTCTAGAGTATCCAGTCATAAGTGCCAGTAGAGTCTCATTTTAAGATTAGCAATTTTGTATTTCTGTTGTGTGCAGACGCAGAGTACTGATTGGCACAATCTTTTAAAATACTCATATGCTCTAACCCAACTCTGAGCTACTGGAAATTTATAGAAAATAAGAAGAAACTGTTCAGTTAAATATTTATATATGAGTGTGCATTTAAGCCTGTTTTAAATACCGAACACTTTAAAGTTATTAAACAGTCATCAATAGAAAAACAGGAAACTAGAAATACAATGTTATTTATCCAATAAAATGGAAAATTACAAGGAAGCATATAAAAATGCTGCCAGTGGGTAGCTGTAGTTGATTTTTTTTTTTCTTAAAAAAATTTTTGGGCATATTCTAACAGTGAACTTGTCACTTTTGTAATGAAAATTGAAATGTAAAGCTGAGAAACAACTCAAGATTTAAAGAAAGTTGCAAAAGATAAAATAGCAAAAGATCCTGAAGTTACTGCCAACAAACTAGATCAAGAGCATGTAGGTATTAGGTCATTTCCTGCTGAAAATTATCCTATGACTCCCAGGAGCTCTCATTTTATATCCATCCTAAGATGGAAGATGCAAACTTTTATGGAAGACAAGGCCTTTTATCATGTGGCTCTTTATCCGGGTCTCCAGCCCTAAGTCTAGCCATTTGCCAGAATGTATTCTATTCGTAGTCAAGGCTGGCAACGTTAAAGGAAGAGTAAGGGCTGGAATTTTGCATTATCTTTGAAGAAAACTGACATTTACCAGTTGAAAGTAATGAGTCAAGTCTTGCACTCAGGTCCAGGTTGTGGTAGGAGTAGTAAAGGGGTGCTTCTGTGGCTCAGTCAGTTAAGCATCTGACTCTTGATTTGGGCTCAGTTCATGATCTCACGGTTCATGGGATCAAGCCCTGCGTCAGGCTCTGCACTGACAGTGCAGAGCCTGCTTGGGATTCTCTTTCTCCCCCTCTCTCTGCCCCTTCCTCCCCACCTCTCTCTCACTTTCTCTATCTCTTTCTCTCAAAATAAATAAACATGAAAAAAGGAGAAGTAGTACAGAAATTCTTGAATGGCAGGACCTGTCTACTTTATTCACATCTGTCTCAGAAATTAAAGCTAAGAAGGGCTTTCTATATTACCCTGTCTGCTGGATATATTTTATGTTTCCCTCTAGATTCCCTTTCTACTCTTTTCCAATCATCTTTGAACCCCGAAAGCCCTATGTGTATGGTCTGTATCAGTGGGTTCCCGTACTAGTTTCCTGTGGTTGCCCTTAAAAATGTATCACAAACTAGGTGACATAAAACAGAAAAGATTGACTATATCACAGTTCTGGTGGCTGGAAACCCAAAATAATGGTGTTGGAAGAGCCCTGCTTCCTCTGAAACTTGCTTCTTCTAGATTCTAGTGGTTTGTCATCTTTGGTGCTCCTTGGATTGCAGATGCATAGCTCCAGTCTCTGTCCTTGTTATCACATGGCATTCTCCTTCTGTGTCTCTGTATCTTCACATGTTCTTACCAAGACACCATATTGGAATTAGGTGCCAACTGTATTCCAGCATGACCTCATCTTAACTAATTACGTCTGCCTATTTCTGTCTCCAAATAATATTACATTCTGAAGTATTGGGGACTAATATCTCAACATCTCTTTGGGTGGACACAATTCTAAAGGTCATAACATTTACAGAACTTGTGGACTCCAGATCTCTTGAAAAATTCTCTTTGGCAAACAGAATTTACGGAATTATCTTACTCAAACAGTAAGAATTTAAGAACTTCAGAATTGGATTTAAAGTTTAATTCCATTCGTTTTGGACAAAATCACAAAAATCAGATGTCCATGAGCAGAAAAATATTGTATTTCAGTTTAGTCCTCTTTGCACAGTTTGAAATTTACTCAAAAATCTTGGATGTTCAAAGCTTTAAATCATGCACATGAGTCAATCCTAGATTCTTAAAATCAAAAGCATGACTATTGCTTTTAAGTGAAGGGAGTCAATACAGTGTACCTTTTTCCTGGCTGTTCTGTTGCTTTGTCCCTTCATCATATTCTAACACCTCTCCTTTCAAAAAGTGCACGTGAATACACATATTCTAGATCTGAAACCTCAGTCACTTCACTCCATTAGCTGTGACCTTTCTGTATTTCAGATGCAGCTTCCCTTGATGGCTGTGACTGTATTTTTCTTGCTTCATTCTCTACCTTCTGAATGTTAATGTAGTTTTGAATCTTCTTCTCTTGGTATTGATGCTCCATCATCCCTAATGTTTTGCGATTGTTACACTCAAGCACCCAGAATGTACATAGACTGGCTAAGATAGTTTTTGAAAGCATGACCATTGAATCAGTCCATCAGTCAAAATAAGTTTGAGTCCTGCGACCTTGGGAAGTACCTAACTTCTCAAAGGCCTATTTTACTTCATCTGGATTACAGAGAAATAATACCACTGACAGTGTCTCTATGAGGATTAATGAAATAGTGCATGTAAAGTCCTCAGCACGGTGCTTAGTGCATGGAGGAGTTCAATGAATGGAAGCTGTTTATATAAAATCATATTGAATGAGCTTTCTTCACTTTCAGCAATTTCTACTTTTAATAGAACCGTCAAATAAAGATGAAAGAACCATATGAGGAAAGAGTGGGAATGGGTAAGTACTTATACCAGGAACTTTAGACTGAAAATAGGTACTAGGGCTCAGAATAAAATGTGCCTCTGAGATTCCTAGGGGCCAAAGCAAAGTGGAAAATAATGCATTGTTAAGACTCATCATCTGATAAATAAGCTGTGATGAGGGAAAAAAATCTTAAGCGGAATTTAAGTAGCTACTTATATTTAAGTTGTTCAATAGCATAATGGACAGCGACTTCAATAAAAGCTTTTTAAAAGATGTAGAAACATTCTTAGTAAGTCCCTCTGTAAAATGAAATAAGAGCATTTTTAGGAAATGCAGAGGAGTTTGTCATGGAGGATGGCTTAGAGGAATCTGGAAGATCATTTTATGTGGGCCTTATTTACTGTTAAATAAAATTACTTAAAAGTTATTTCTAAATAAGATGATACGTGACACATAAAGATGTACCACTGGGTTCAAAACAAGTAGGCATTCACTCACTCTGCAGTTTTACGCTGTGTCCCATAACTGGATTTTATGATTTGTGCATGCATTGCATTAATCCTGCTCAGGGTTATTTGAGATTCTCAGATTTGTGACTGGATAGTTTTTTTCAAATTGGAAAATATTTAGTTATTATTTCTTCAAAGACTTTTTCTGTCTCTCAACTCTCTCCTCTCCTTTGTAATTCCAGTTACACTTCTGTAAGACTGCTTGATTTGTCCTGTTGGTCAATAAGGCTTGGTTTTAGTGTTCAGTGTTTTTTCTCTGTGCTTGGCTTTCTATAGCTTCTATTGCTACATTTTCAAGTTCATTACGCTTTTTCTCTTCAGTGCCTAATCTACTGCTAATTACATCAATGAACTCTTCATTGTAGGTTTTGTATTTTTCACCTCTAGATATCTCATTTGGTTTTATTTCTCTGCAATTTATTTCTTTCCTAATTGCATTTATGTTTTCCTTTAATCTTTGAGTATATGAAACAGCTTTATTTTAATTGTTTCAACTCCCTTGACTGTAAAATCCATTATATGTGTCATTTATGATTGTTTTAATCAACTGATTTTTCCTTCTGGTTATGGATCACCTGCTTCTTCACATGCCTAGTAATTTTTATTTTATGCTGGACATTGTAAATTTAGTGTTATCGAGGTCTGAGTATTTTTATATCCCTCTAGGTGTGTTAGATTTGTTCTAGTGGCAGTTAAATTAATTGTGATCAGCGTAATTCTTCTAAGTTTTGGTTTTAAGTTCCTTTTTGCTAAACCTATAGTAATATTTACTCTAGGGTTAGATTTGCCCTTCTTCTAAGATGTGACCCTCCTGGAATCTTTCCTGAATGTCCATGTGTTCACAGAGGTTTTGCCACTTTGCCTGGTGGAAATTCAAATAATTCTCAGCCTATATGTAATTTCTAGAAAATGTTTGGCTCTATTAATTGTTCTCTTCCAGAAAGTTTGTGATGCCTAACCTCATGGAGTTTCCCCCCTACCCATATAAATGGTATGCCTCAATGGACTCCTATACATATTTCTCAAATATTTCTCTGCATAACTCCCTCATTTTGGGCCCTCTGCCCTACAAATTCTATCCTTTTTGGCTTTCCCATCTTCAATCTGCAGTTCCTCAACTCACTGACATTACCTGGCTCCATATGGGTTTCCCTTTCTATACTGCAGTCCAGAAACTATCCACAAACAGAAGGTCTGGATAATGGCAGGGTTGACTTTGTTTCCTTTCTCCAGGGGATCAAAGTCATGAAATTCCTCTCATCAAATATCTAAAATAGTGATTTCCTATATTTTTGTGCAGTTTTTTTAGTTGTGAATGTTAGGTGGAAGGATGATTCAGATCCTCATATATCCTAATGTCTGGGAGCAGTGAATTTGCTATGAATTATTATTACTTTTAAAATTCTGTAATTATCTTGTGGCTAGCACAATCATTTTGCATTTTACCTCTGTACATAAAACATTACTTTGAAAGTGATTAAAAATATAAATATTTAAAATATAGCATAGATTTTCAACAAGGTCTTGGTATTTCATCATTAAAAAAATGTACATTGCCTTAGGAAAAAAATGGCAGTGGTTCGAGACTCTCTTGCCATCCCTTGACCTCTTAAAGGCCTTGGTATTGCCAGGGGCATATGAATTGTCTCTTTGGTTAAGTTTATTTTGTAATTTTTCATAGTGCAGGACTTCATCATCTTTACATTCTTAGGAATGTGCATTTGTTTAATGTTCTAAGAGTGGATTTATTCTTCTGGGACCTACTCACAGTAATACGCTCATCAGGCGAATGTCTAAGAACTGAATTTCAGTTTGTTAATTTACAGACCAATCATAAGGATCAAAGTGCCTGAGTATACGTGACCTGTGCATTCTCTCCCTGTAGGAGACACAATCTGAAGTCTCATTTATGAGCATGGAATTTAAGCAAAGTGAATTAGGTGAATCAAATAGTAGCTAGCCATACATTGTGTCCCTCATTACAAATATTTACTGACCACCTATAATATGCCATTTACTTTGCTCAGTGCAGTAAACAAGGGAAATGTCGTCTCATGCTGTCAGAATTCTTGGGCAAACATTAGACAAGGAGCAACAGCAGTATATAAATCTTATGATAGGGAATGTAGAAAGAGTTGTGGGAACTCTTGGGATCTGTGTATCAAGGAAGAAAATAAAGTAAACTAGTCAGATTCAGATAAAAGTCTCTGGGAACATCATATTTAAGTTGAGATATAAAGGATTAATAAGAATTATCTGGATGAAGAAGGTAGGAAAACTGACCTAGTTAAGTATTCCCGAAGCGTGACATTTTTCTCACTGATACTAGGCAATATCAGGATAGGGTATAGGTTTTATAGTAGAAGTGAAGGAAGAAAGAGTGAATAGAGAAATCAGGCATCTCTTTTGACTTTGGAACTTAAATGAACACCACCCCACCTCCCCTCAGACCTGCTTCATGGCATCTCGCCTCAACACTCTGCACACACACATTAATACATAGTTCATAAATGAAACTTCCCACCCATCTTGTCACTTTTAGGGTGAGATTGAACCATCAAGAGGGAATGTAGTTAGAAAGAGTAGTCCCTGGATCCCTGTATATAGAAGGGTCCCTAACTGCATCTATTTGTTCAGAGGGCTTGGAAAGAATCGGGAAGAATTGTAGCCTTCAAATATGATTCAGCTGAAGGCAATAGTTAGGAGCATAGCTCTGGAGTTGAAATAATCGCCATGTGTTCATGGCCTTAGGTCAGTTTTGGAAAGTATCCTTGGGTTTATAGTGGGGATAATTATAGTACCTATATCTTGTAGTTATTGTGAAATTTAAATGAGGTGTGTTTAAACACAATGCCTTATTTCTAATGAGTGTCTAATGAGTAAATGATAGCATTATTATTTTATTCTGCATCAGAGGCATTACCCCCTGAGACCTGATAAAAATGCATTAAACTTATTCGTTCATTAACCAGTACACAAATAACAAAAGCTTTTTCCTTCCTCTGCACAGCCTGACTTTAAACTCATCTAAAGAGCTCCATAAAGATATTGGCACATAATGTGGAGACACTGGAAAGACATGATCAAGGTGTTTCATTAGTATTTTTCTCAAGTGGAATAACAGCATTAAGTGGATAAGGGACATTTTCCATAGTATCCTTTGGACCTTTCAAAATGAGTAGGCATTTTTAGAAGAAAAAGAGAATGTGAGATTTGTCTTTTGAACCAAAAGTTTATTGAACAAAAAGGGCTCTTACATTTATTTGTTTTTGGTATATTTGATTTCAGTTAAGTAGCCTTAAACAGAATGTCCCTTTACCAAGTATGTGTAAACTTTTCTGTTCTTTTCATCGAGGAACTTATTTTTAGCTGTGCATTTTTATAAATCGATTACATCTTTTATTATATTCAACTGTTTACATATAATGTCAAAATTTTAATTTATAAAGTTAAATGATATTCTGTTTAAATGGTAGTTGTTTTTTATGTAAACATTTTATGGCAACTATAACTACTTTGCTGTTTTACTTATCATGGAATTATATAGTTTCTTTTAAAATATATTTATTTTGGGGCGTCTGGGTGGCTCAGTTGGTTGAGCATCCGACTTCCGCTCAGGTCATGATCTCATAGCTCGTGAGATCAAGCCCCACGTCAGGCTCTGTGCTGACAGCTCGGAGCCTGGAGCCTGCTTCAGATTCTGTGCCTCCCTCTCTGCCCCAACCCACTCGCGTTCTGTCTCCGTCACTCTAAAAAATAAATAAACATTAAAAAATTATAATTTAATATATATTTATTTAATTTTTGAAACATGAATCCATTTTAAAGCAAATTAGTAAATATCCGTCCAGATGTTACATGAGTATGTTAAAAAAATCTTTAAGATGGAAGTTTGGGAACACTGATCTTATGCATCCAACCTCGTAAGAGGCATGATCTGGCAGTGGGATAAGATATCGGAGGCTTTTGGCGGACAAGCCTTCACATATGGCCATGCTTGGGTGAACACTGTCAACATTCGCCTCTCAGTTTTTCTTATCCAAGCTCTCATGAATGACCCATTGTAGCTTCCTTCTGAGAAATGTTGTGTCAGTAAATTAATTTGGGTCACCACCAAAATTGCTGGCTTGTGTGGGGTGGGGGGGGACATAGAGAAAAGAGTGTCAATTATAAACCAATTTATAAATTTTCTCCGATCAATTATATAATGATCTCATACTTAATTACCCCATATTTCTCAGATACTGAAGGAAGCTTCATTTTTATGAAGGACAATTGAAAACAGGACTGATGGGTGCATCTTAGTATCGTGGAGGTGTTTCTATCATGTTCTAAAATAATGTGGTCTCACTTTTTAGGATGGTGGACTCTGATCTCTAATACAGACTTTTTTTTTTAAATAGTATTTTCATGGCAGCTGCATGGCACCCGATTTAAGATAAAGACCCTCACCAGGTGAGAGCTAAGTTGTTTTTTAAGGGAAAAATTATGTTAAGTAAAAATGGGAATCTGATATGAGTACTAATCCATTCAAGGGATTAATTCACCTTCTGAAAAGTGGACTTGGGAAGTTCAGCATTGGTTCTAATTTCTGAGCATTCTTTTTCAAACCATTAAGTTCTTAGTATCCCTCTCCCCTGCATTTGTTTGTTTGTTTGTTTGTTTGTTTTAAAGCTGATACCAAAAAAGCTGTTGATTTTGGCAATTCCTTTAGAGAAGTACCTTCATAAAGTGTCCACTTTATTTGTAATTATTTGCTTCAGAAATATTTTCTTTTCATTTCCAAAATACTTAAGCTATTATTATAAAACATTTAGTATCAATAGATTTATAAATTCTCAATATATGAGAATTAGTTTTTCTGAAGCACACACTCAAAAGGCCCACTATTAATAATTAACAATAGAAACAATTAAAACATAGAACTCTCCACTGAACCAGAAAAAAGTTTCAGTATCCTATATATTACCAAGGTCAAATATAAAGGGAATTTAGAAAAATACTATTGTCCTAGGAAATCTCAATATCCCTTTATCAATCTGTCAAAAGTTAAAAAAACAAATGTTTATACAGAAATAAAATAAAGATTGGGAGAATAAAACTTAGAAGGTGGAATTATTTATTTGGAATACTACATCCACTATTTATAAAATTTAAAAGTTAATTACCTATCACATGCTAGGTCATAAGAAAATAGCAATAAATTCCAAAAAGCAGAAAACATACAGGCTGCATTTTACCACACTAACATAAAATTAGAAATCAGTGGCAATAGTTTAAAAAAGAAATGCCCAGCCAATTGAAAGTTCAAATACAATGCTCCAAATTATTACTAGGACAAAGAAGAAATCAAAACAAAATTATACTCTATTTAGAAGACAAAAGACAGTCACAGTAAATATCCAACCTGAAAGCATGAGTTAAATATAAATTTAGGAAAATTACTATTCTCAAGTGGTAACTATTCAAGTCAAGAAAATTGAAAAAGAAAATGATCCTAAGGAAGAGAGAAGGGAGGAAGACAGATTGAAGCATAACTAAGAATTGAACAAGAATAAAAAGATAAATGAATCCAAGAGTTTATTTTTCCTCCGGGGAAGGAAAGACACTGAGAATACAGATAAAGTTCTGAGAAATATAATAATATAAACCCCAGAGTTTTATAAATAAATTAGAAATTCTAGACTATTTTTAAATTTGGAATACTTAGACAAGCAGGATAGACTAACAACTTTCAGAAAAGCAGTTAAAGTTTCAATTACCAGCTGATTTCACAGATGAGTCCTTTCACATTTCCAAGGTACAGCTAATTCCAGCACTTTATAAAATATTTCAAAGCAGAGCAAGTAAATAAGGCCACATAAATAAGAGCACCTTCCAAGATAATTTTATAAAGAATATTTAGTCCTGAACGCAAAATGATAAACAAAACAGGAAAAATACAGAGAAGTCACATATCAATACAGGATCTGTTTCAGGCCTGAGTTTTGTTTCATTCACTTGTTGACCAGAGGCTGCCTATCATAGTCTAAGTCCTGAGCTATTTTAATTATTGAAACGTTCTCTAATACATGTGTGGCTGCTCTTTAGTCCTACCCAAGTGTTTGCAAAAGGCTGACTGGAATTTCACAGCTTGGAGTGCTTTCTCTGTGTATATACATGAGTGACTTTGCAGGACTAATTTTTAATACATTAAAATTTCTTCCCTAAAATTAGATCACAGGTCATTTATCAAAGCTTGGAAGCTGTTTACATCTTAAGGATCCAGTTATTTATCATTGTTCTAGTCTAGGGTTTCCAAAGTCAACATGACCAGGGGCGAGGCAGGTATGTAAATAATGAAAAGAGCCAGGTAGGAAACAAGGCAAACTGGAGTATATTACACATGGGTAAACAGGGTTGTGGCTAATCAGTTCCAGCTAATTGGTGCCATTTGGGACTCAGATTAAGTACCGTCACATATTTGCTTTTCTAGAGAAGCCAGAAGTCTGGAATTACTATGAAATTTTTCTGACTTTTAAGTGTTTGTAATTAAATCA
The DNA here is from genome assembly GCF_024362965.1 of Panthera pardus. Lineage (NCBI taxonomy): Eukaryota > Metazoa > Chordata > Mammalia > Carnivora > Felidae > Panthera > Panthera pardus. Next base: position 38,107,704 of record NW_026527013.1, read on the forward strand.
AATATTTAACAAGAATTGCACTGCAAGGATTACATTGCACTAGACCTACAGATGTTAACCCCATGTGACCCGTAAGCCACCAGTTTGCAAATTTTGGCCTGGTCCATTCCCTTCATCTTACATCTGAGAAAACGGGGACCCCAGTACGTTAACTGACCCATCTGAGGAGGTCTCAGAGACAGGGGCAGGGATGTGTCTTGAATCACAGGTGCCAAGACTGTTTACACTGAAAACCTATGAGAAGGCACAGCAGAGTAATGTGCTAGTCCTGAATCATAGTGGTTGAAACTGTGATGAGTCGAACACTTTACAAAAAAAAAAAAAAAAAAAAAAAAGAAGGTATAATAATCCCCATCACAAGCCAAGGGTTGTGATTTAGTTTGGTCAATTTGACTGAAGTATAATTTACAGACAAAGTACTGTACCTATTCTAAATACAGGGTGGAGTTTTGGCAAATGAAAACACCAGTATGATCAAGGTGCAGAAGATTCCCATCTCCCCAGAAAGCTTCCTCCTGCCCCTTTACAGTCACCATGACCCCCACCAATAAGCCCCAGGAAACCAGTAATCTGCTTTCTGTCACTATAGATTAAATTTGCCTTTTCTCAAATTTCATAGAAGTAGAGTCATACAGTGTGTACCCTTTTGTATCTGTTTTATTTCATTCAGCAGAATGTTTCTGAGATTCATCCATATTACTGAACTCATGTGTTTGTAATGCTGAGGCATAGTCCATTATACGAATTCACCACCGTTGGTTTATCTCATCTCCTGTGATGAAAATTTAGATATTTTCTGTATGAAGGAAGCTACTATGAACGTTCATGTGCAGGTCTTTCTGAGGACATAGGTCTTCATTTCTCTTGGGTAGATACCTAGGGGCGAACTTGCTGCGTCGTATGGTAAGAGCATGTTTCACTTCATAAAAAAAGTGCTCAGCGAATTTAGAATTGTGAGTTTAGACAGAATCTGTAGCGTTGCCGGAATGCAGAAACCCTCTTATCCTTACTGTAAGTAAATTCTTCCATGTTTTCCTCTAAATTCTCATCGACAAGCATAAATGAATATTTCCTGAGTCACTGAGTTAGAATTTTCTTTCCCCAAGACTTTGGAGAGGAACAGAACAGGAAAAGAGATCAGAGATCACTCCAGTACAGAGACAGCTAGCAAGCAACATCTGTGCAACCTCTCTGAACAGCCCTTCATAGGCGTGTGCCTTTCTGACTCCTGCCCCTACGATCCAGGTCAAATTGTATCCCCCCTCCTTGTTTTACCTCCAAATAATCTTCTCACACCCCTGCCTACCTATTGCCAAAGCAAGTCCAGCCAGACGCCTGAGTTTTGCCTGAGAAAGGCTGTCTTAAGATGAATAAGATCCCGAGGACTGCCAAATCTAAGATTTACCCCAGTGATCAGCGAAACATGAAAGGTATGCATGAGGTTTCATGCAGATGTGAATGCTGGTCCCAGAGGTAGAATAACAAGTGTGCTAAGCCCAGCTAGTTCATTAAAACTTTCTTGACTCAACAATTTCTCTGAAGATTACTCTAAAGAAAATATGTGTTTATATAGTACTTATCACCTCTTTTTTCTTCTTAAAAATGAGATGCTAAGACCTTTAATCCAAAGGGAAGTCTTAAAAGCTTCAGGATGAGATCACAGAATTGTTTCTCTCCAGGAGTATTTTAGGATGATTGCCATCACCCAGGAGATGCTCCAGAAAAATCCTCCGTGAAACAGTAAACTCCAGATAATACAATAGTGTCATCTAATTGGGAAAAAGTCAATACTTGTGTAAAGTCTGAGTTACAAAGATACTTTAAAAAAAGAAGTGCAGGGTCTTATTTTTGGTTTATGGGAGCTTTTTGATAGTGTCAGAGGGGGGAATAAGCAAGGCATAGACCTATGTGGCACATATACTCTGCCGTTCTCGATGGAGTGTGCCAATGGCAAGCATTGCTAATTGGTCATAGTTTTTAAAGGACAGTGTTTTTTTCAGAGTTATTCAGTAGTGAAGTGTACAGTGAGGTCTAGAATTTGCTTTTGATACCAAAATTAATTGGCCTTTCAGAAAAAAAAGAGATTATAATAAATATTCTAAATACAGTGGAAAAATGGCTGTGTGTGTGTGTGTGTGTGTGTGTGTGTATGTGTGTGTGTGTTGTGTGTGCTTGCACGCACATGCAATGTGTTTGGAGAGAACAGATTTTTTTTTAGTCTCAGGGAGTTTGATTAGGCAGTTCAGATTATAACATTTGGTGTTTCCGATTGCAGATAAATTATGATTGATAAAATGAAACAAGGTTTAGACTCACCATATTCAATAAAATAAACTTAACTCTTTTGAAATATAGAGTAAATATCTGACAGAAATGAGCACTGATATATAATTTTTTCATGACATTGTTCATCAACTTGGAGTTAGAAGATATGCTTGAAAAGTATTTTCGGCAGATAATTAATGTTAAACTGACTGACAAACTCAGGAGCCTGTAAATTGAGGATGCACTAGGGAATGTTATAAAAATTACTAGATATTGCTAGTGATTTAACTTTAAAATCCAAATATCTCATTACTCCTTCTCTAAACTCTAGGTTAGTTCCAGTAAAGATTTTCACCAGGTTTATAAAATGAGTTATATAAAAAGGGAGAAGAAAATCTATTGCCACGTGAAACTACTTTTCTGTGAGAACAAAGATTCTCAATGTTTTGTCTTCTAAAGCACACTGCAGAAATAAGCTGCCTTTTCTGGGTGAAAGAAGTCTGCAGCTGTCATTTCTCACTTCCAAACAAAAATTCCCCTGGTTGTCAGAGACATCACCTCATGGTTCTTGCTGATCTTATAATTATAAAAATGTTAGAAATTTTAACTTACAGAGAAGCTGATATTAACAAATTATTATCTGCTGTGTATATTGTGTGTCCAAATAGTTTGTGATGATTGCCCTGGAACCGTATAGCTTGGGTTTAAACCCCGGCCTTGCCATTCATTAGTTTTGTGATCTTAGGCAAGTTACTTACCCAGCCTCTTATGCCTCAGTCTCCCCACCCATAAATCAGGGATAATAATAATACTTACCTCATAGGGTTAATGCAAGGGTTAAAGAAGTTTGTGTTTGTGAAGTACTTAGAGTAGTGTCGTGTGTGTGTGTGTGTGTGTGTGTGTGTGTGTGTGTGTGTAATAAGTGCTATATAAGGACCTGGTAAATAAAAATAAATTACATATGAAATAAGGACTTTTTTGCTAAGAGATGCTAAAATCCATATCGTATCCTATGAGTGTTTAATTAGACAATAATTACCTAAAAGCAGATTATTTATAATTGATGCACTTTGTTACCTAATCAGTTTTGATTAATATTTTCAGGCAAAGTATGGAGATAAAATTACCCATGATTTTATTCTCCCACAATTAATTGTGAAAAATATTCTGATGAAGAACATTTCAAACTTTATGAAAATGGATATACGTACTTGCACTTGCTCTTTTTAAGAAAAACAGGATAATCATACTTATTTAAGGTAGTATGATACAGGCTGTATGTGGACAGGATTTTTGCCAGTTTTACTACTGCTGAATTTCAGTGTCTAGAATAGTGTTTGGTATAGAGTAGGTGTTCAATAAATATATATTTAATGGAATAAAGTTTTTTATTGTAATAAAATTTTTACTTCATGTATTTGAAGATATTTTAGTGGTGCTAAATATTCTTCTTCCAATATTACATGTCATTCTTAATAAGTGGTTAATATCTTATCTGATTAATATAAATATTTCTTCATCTTCTCCCCCATTGTTGGACATTATCATTACTTCTCCTATCTTGCTATTTCAAACAAATACCGTGACAAGTATTCATAGCAAAATTTGTATTCACCTGATTATTTTCTTAGCGTAGCACCTAGACGTGGCTGACCAATGAATTATATAGAATTTTAAGGCTCATGATTCATTCAACATTTATATAGTAAATATTTACCAAATATCTAACCCATTCCCTTTACTGGACACCTACATGGGAATACCATGGTGAGTCAAGCAGATATAGTACCATTGCATGGATCTTAGAGTCTAATGCTGAGTTTGGTAAACTATAGACCATGGGTCAAACGTAACCTAAACTTTTTTTTTTAATTAATGAAGTTTTATTGGAACACAGCCCCACTTAAAAATTTATGTACTGTCTGTCCTGTCACATTACAACGTTGGAGTTGGATAGTTGCTACAGAGACTGTAGGCCCTACCCAGCTGAAAATACTTAAGTTTTTTTTTAATGTTTATTTATTTTTGAGACAGAGGGAGACAGAGCGTGAGTGGGGGAGGGGGGGCAGAGAGAGACAGAGACACAGGATCTGAAACAGGCTCCAGGCTCTGAGCTGTCAGCACAGGGCCCGAATCGGGGCTCGAACCCACCGACAGTGAGATCATGACCTGAGCCGTAGTGGGACGCTTAACCGACTGAGCCACCTAGGCGCCCCTACAGCTGAAAATATTTACTAGCTGGCCCATTACAGAAAACAGTTTGCCAACCACTGATCTAGTCAGTTTTAATTTTGGCAAGTTACCCTCCAGAAGGTTTACATTCTCAACTGTAACCCAGGAAAAATCCTCACATTAACAAGGCAAACATGTCTTGGTCTTCACCGGATTTATTTATTTTTTCTTAAGGAACTCCATACAACACAGGCCATTTTTAGCATGCCATGCATGGATAATCACAAAATCTGAAATTAGTGGGATCAGAATTATTGAGATTTACTTTAAATGAGAAATATTGGTTGAGCCTGTGTGATTGACTGAGCCCTCAGCAGTTTTACTGAGCTTTCCTTATATGCGCATAAGGACCAAGAAGCCTTGAATAAGTGAAGTCACTCATAGACTTCGCTGCCTAGAAATAAGACTTTAAAAAATGCTGGGACTGTTGAAAGCAATGGTACATCATTTTACATATGAAGTCCATTTTGTTTATTCTGAAACTAACCAACATTACCTTAATGACTTATGTAAACGGAAATATCAGTTATTTGATTTTTCCCCCTGCACTGGCCTCACACAGACACACTAATGATTATTTGTCAAAGTCACACTGTTTGCTTACAAGGTATGAAGGCTTTTTAGACACTATAATGACGGCTCTTGATTCACTTGATAATATTTAGAATAAGCCATAAAAGCCGATCTCTGAACGAACAGACCGCTTTTATTGGCTTTTAGTGCTATTACTGCTGTCATAAGTGGAAAATTGGCCTAATGCAAGCAATACTGCTGTGTCATACTGAAAAACTGCTGCTTGGCTTTATAGTTTATTTCTTCTGATGAAAGTATGGCCAGGTATGGGGATGGTTTTATCACCTCCTGTGCTGCAGGGTCTGCTGCCACCGTGGTCTATGCTTCATCTGAGGAACCAGGATGGATGCACTTGAAGATGTGTAGGAGCTTGGGTATGGTCACAGACCTGTGTTCATTTGTTATGTAAATTCCTGTTGAGTTCCACTATGTGCCACGTATAGGGGATGAAAGGATAAGACAGATCTGATTAAGATGGAACCCATTTTTTAAAAAATTTTTAACGTTTATTTATTTTGGGGACAGAGAGAGACAGAGCATGAACGGGGGAGGGGCAGAGAGAGAGGGAGACACAGAATCGGAAACAGGCTCCAGGCTCTGAGCCATCAGCCCAGAGCCCGACGCGGGGCTCGAACTCACGGACCGCGAGATCGTGACCTGAGCTGAAGTCGGACACTCAACCGACTGAGCCACCCAGGCGCCCCAAGATGGAACCCATTTTTAATAAGAAGTTGATGATTGATAGCCTGCTGGCCAAATTTTGTTGGCTTCCCCATGTTTTAAATTAAAATTTATTGAGATATTACTTATGTGTAATAAGTTTCACAAATCTTAAGCATACAGATTGATTTAATTTTTTGTGTATGCCCATGTAACCACTACCCATCAAAGTGTAGAATATGTTCAGCACCTTAGACAGCTCCTGTCACCCCACTCCCAGTCAACACCTTTGCCCTAAGAGTAACCACAGTACTATTCTGACTTCTATCACTATAGATTACTTTTGCCTTTTCTTCATATGAATGGGACCATATAATGTAAATTCTTTTCTATTTAACTTCATTTGTTGAATATCATATCTGTAAGATTCATCCATGTTGTTACAAGTACCAGTAGTTCATTCTTTTTATTGCTATGTAGTATTTTCATTGCAGGACTATACCACCATTTCTTTACCCATTTTATTGTTGGGGGACATTGAGGGTGTTCCCAGTGATTGACCATTTTGAATAAAGCTGCTCTGAACACTCTCGCATATGTTTTTGTGCAAGGGACACTCGTTCCTGTTGGGTGTAAACCTAGGAATCAGAATTTCCGGATTGTAGAATGGGAATTTTCTTTTTTGTTGTTTAGCTTTTTGTAGATACTGCTTAGCAGTTTTCCAAGACGTGCATCCATCAGTAGCATATGAGAATTCGAGTGCTGTGTGTTGTTGCCAGTGCTTGGTATTGTCAGTTGCACTATTGTTTTAATAGCTTTAAATGCTTTTATATGCTGCATGTACAGGAAATGCAAGACAAGTGTTTTCTGTACACGCAAGGAAAATACACTTGTCTTTGGCATATGTTTTCTATGTACACTTGAGCATGTGTGGAGAAAACAATGGGCCATAGAGAGGTGGTGAGAACACAAGTTTTAGAATCAGAGGGATTTAGTTGACATCTCTATCTCACCAGTTGAAAAATGAGTGGCCTTGGTAAAGTAACTCATGTTACCTGATGCCTCAGTTTCCTCTCCTGTAAAGCATAGCAAAACACCACAAATTAAAGTGTTGTCATGAAGACAAGTGAAATGATGTTTGTAAAGTAGCAAGCTAGAATATTGCCTCGAATATTGCCTTCCTATAGGAAACATTCAGCCCCTCCTGATCTGTTCTATCTCTCCGAATTGAATATTTGACTTTCCTCAGTGTAACGATTAAGATTACATGCTTTAGAGTTAAACCACATTTTATTCAATTATGCCTTTACCATTTAGTAGCCAAGTAGTCTTGGATGGACCACTTAGGTTCTCTGGCCCTCACTTCTCTTAGAGCTCCCTTCATGGTGATTGGGGTGTTAAAATGAGACCACATATATGCCTGATGTAGGGTAAAAGTTCAAAAAAAATAAGATTGCTCCAGTTGTGTCAAATAGAATGCAGGAATCCAATTATCAGACGATATTTTACACCCCTAGGGATTTGCCCATGATGGTTCCTCTCTCAAGGGATCCTCATCATAATTACCTTCCTGTTCTCTTCCGCAGGTTGACTCTTTCCTGTCTTTGAAACTCAGTTCGGTAATTCTCTTCATTACTCAGCTTTCCCTGACTCCAGTAGTTGTGCAAAATTCTTATAAATCACCAGGGCACCTTGTTTGGAATGCATATTCTTTAGTTCCACAGAAATTTTGGTTCATCATATCTTGGGTGGGTCTCATGAAATCTTCAGGCTTAAGAAGCCCTTTGAGCAATTCCAGTGTAGGTGGCCCCTTGACCTGCTTGAACACTCTGTGTACCATACTTGGCAATTTCTGGCTTGAAACAGAAGCTCTACTGGACAGACACACTACTCAAAAAGATGGGTCTGTCACTTAGAATCTGATGTTTTCTCCCACTGAATTCCCAAGTGGCCACCTGAATTGTTCCTACCACCTACATTTTGTAAATCATGTCATGTTACAAATGCAATCGATTTCTTATTTCTCCCTAACTAAAATCTAAAATCTTCTCTCACCCAGCCCCTAATCCTCTATGGCCTTCACTCTTACCACTCAGCCTGCCTCATTGGCCTTGAACATGGCAAGCCTTCTCCGGACTCAGGGACATTGCACTTGCTATATCTCGTGCTAGAAATTCTCTCCCTGTGGATATAAACATGTCTATTGCCCTCATTTCATTCTGGTTCCTTGCTGGGATGTTAACCTAATCAGAGAAGCCTTTCTTAACTACCCAATTTGTACGCTACCTGCTTCTACTCCTTAACACTTCTCCACACCAGACATTTCATATACTTGATTGTTTGTCTATTGCCTACCATACTCCGCTAAAATACAAACAAAATGACTTTTTAAAATATTCCTTCCACAAAGCTTAAAACAGTGGCTAGAAAAATGAGGTGTTAAGTAAGTATTTGTAGAATGAATGACTCTGCCAACATTCTGTCACCATAACGAAATGGGAAATGAGAAATCAGAGATAAGTCTTATAAACATTGAATGTCCAAGATATGCCTATCACCAAGACTTACTCTGGTAACAAAGCAAATGGGGCAGAAGACTGAAGAAGCCGTTGAGTATCCCAGTCGCCAAGTGTTTGGGGGCTACTACCTGGAAACCTCAGTAGGATTCTCTCCAGCAATGGGTTTTGGTGTGATGAATAATCAAATAGTAGAATCTACTTATCTTGGCACTGACACTGGCTGCACGGTGCTTGGCAGATAATAAATGCTGAATAACTGTGGAATGAACAGGACCTAGATTTGGCAGAAGCTAAGTCTGATGGATATCGTTATTCTTCATGTGTACCATAGACATATGCAAGGAACAAGGACTTTGAAGGCATGCAGAGCTGAATTCAAATCACACGTGTGTCACTTACTAGCTTCAGCTAGTCCTAGCCTCTCTTCGTCTCTGTTACCTAATCTATACAATGGGCATACCTGGGTCACCCACTTCCCTCTGTGGGACTTGCACAGATGAAAGGAATTGATGTTTGGATAAGGTTCTTTGTAGCTGTTATCACGATAAGGGTCGGGGTTTGGATGTCTGAATTTTAAGGGCGTTTCCAGTTAAGAGTCCTGATTTCATACAGAGTAAGAGAGAATAATGATTATGTGATGCTTATTTCTTGAGAGAGAGAGACAGACACAGAGAGAGAGAGAGAGAGAGAGAGAGAGAGAGAGAGAGAGAGAGAGAGAGAGATTAAGAAAAGAAGGAGGAAAAAAAAAAGAAGAAAAAGGATCCAAGGCAAATATGGCCAAATGTTAATAACTCCTGTTAAATCTGGGTGGTGAATAAATAATATATTTTTAAAAGAATGTATCAAATGTCCAAAGCCAAGTAGTTAATATATGTGCTATTAGTAATCTTGCAAGTTTATTAATATTAGCTCTGTTTCTGATCCCTGCATGTTAGTCTTTCCACCATTCCACCATCCCACCTTTATACAGAAGGCGTTTACATGTCTTTGGGTGACAGAAATACTGGCTAATGGCTTCTTAAAATCCTGAACAGAACTTGATTTTAAGGCCCAGTTAGACTGTTTTTCATGAGTACAACTCTTTAAACCGTCACCTTGTTCCAGTTAAAGTTCCATGAAAGCAAGGGTCATGTTGTGTTTCATTTACAGTTTTTTATCTCATTAGACAGACATAAGGAATGCTAACTAGCAGAAAAAGTGAGAAGGGCAAGCAAGATATTGGTACTTGTTAATCCCTATAATATTTTTTCCTGTAATCCTGCCCTAAATTTTCTAGTGAGGTTAACTCAATTCCAACTTGTCAGCTATCAAAATTTGTATTTGACTCTTTATATGTTTGTATCAACCTTTCTGAAAACGAAAACAAAAACAAAAGCAAAAGGGAATTCTTTGAAGAAATCACGAGTAAATGAAATTGGTAAATGGAATTGATCCATGTTTTTGAAGTTTCACTGACAGTGTTATGTGGGTTAAACTTTAATCACTCTAGTTCCAAATTACTTGTTTCTTACCCAGGAAAATAATATTCTTGAAGCAATTTTACTTATCTCTGTAGGAAACATATCTTGGGCAGAAAGAGCATTTTTTTACCTATTTTAATGATTAACAACTATGGTTCTGGACCATATGGGGTTTGCACCCAACTTTCCCACTTACCACATATTGATTTTGGGCAAATTACTTATATTATCCAGAGCTCAGTTGTCTCGTTTGTGAAATGGGGATAATAACAGTCATCTCACTTGTTTTTGAGAGAATTCAATGAATTAAAACATGTAAGTGCTTAGGACAATAGTGGGCAAATTATAAGCATGCTATATATGTACACTGTTATTATTATTATAACTAATAAGTTGAGTTACTAATTTTTCCTTGCAGAACACTTATCTCCTTTCTCTGGACTGGCCCACAATCCCAAACTGGCTCTATTCCTGTATTTGTCACAGTCTATCAGACTTTTCCTGTTTCTTTGCCCTTATCTCCCACTACACCCTGAGATTCTCCTGAGAAGGGATAATACCCTTAGCACAGTGCCAGGAGCGTTAGTGGACAAAAAGGGCACATCTTTGGCAAATGTGCTTTCACTCTTCCGTCTGGTACTCGTGATAGTGTTGTTCCTCTTATCCCACTTAGAAGCTTCTTCAGAATAGCATCCTAGGACTCAGTGACGATAGATTAGAACCAAACAGTTCAAGATGGAACGTATTGGTTCCCCATATAATAGATGTTCATCAAGGGAGTAATATAAATTTCCTTTGTCGGTTGATGTATTTGTTTATTGTTTAAAAACTTTAAAAACAATTTTTAGAGTAGTTTTAGGTTCATAAAACAACGGAGAGGGAGGTTCAGAGATTTCCTAAGCTCCCTGCCCCCACACATACATAGCCTCTTTGATTATAAACCAGATGGTGGGTTTTGTTTTGTTTTGTTTTGTTTTGTTTTGTTTTGTTTTTAACTAAGGATGAACCTAACTCCAAGATGTGCAGCCTGCATCTGGCGATCTTGTCGTTGACTTCCTGGCAGAACATAGGAGTGTGATACTTTCTGTTTTACCATTCTCCATTTCTTACTGAAATTTGTCCCAAGTTTTAGTTTTATTATAAGAGTCATTCATTTGTTAAGTTCTGCCCATCACGTATGAGACATCATGGCTCCAGAGATGAATAGATGATCTCTTTCCTCAAGAAGGTAAACATTAACATAATATAAAGCTATTACTTTATGACTAATTTTATGTGTATTAACCTCCCCTGTTCTACTGGCAGCTCTGCGGCCCCCTCAAGACGTGGGGCAAATTACTCCATCTCTCTGAGTTCACACTTCTTTTCACAAAATGAAGATAATAGTACCTATCTCACGGAGTTGTTGTAAGCATTAAGTGAGAATATATACCCTGTGATTTTCTCTCATAATATCGGTAACAATTGTGTTTAACCAATTATTTGTAATATGTAATATCTGCCGACCTCTACTGGGACCTCTGAGTGTTGTTACTATGCCTGACTTGATCCCCTTGATAGTTTCAGGTACTGTGCCTGACACATAGTTAACTCATTTACTGTTAATCCCTACTGAGTGAACCTACAAATACCTGCAAAGATGGAATTTAAGCTGTGTGTGTCTGGCTCCTTTAGTTTGGGAGACATTGAGAAAAGAAAGTTGATAAACTTATTTTGAAAATTTTTTATGTAGGAGTACTTTGTATCTGTTATGCATTTTAACATCTTTTTATCTTGTATTGGGATGCATCCTTCTTTTTTTGAACAATAGCCTTTGTAAACCGACTAATAACTTGACAAAAGTAAAATTAATTTCCAGCATGACACCTATGAAATGTTCTCTTTAATGATATACAGATGCTTAAAACTATATATTTGATGCTATCTGCCTACCTACCTACCTACCCACCCATCTGTAACTTGTGGATAAAAGGAAGAATTCCTTCCTTTACATGGTTATACAATGGAATTGCACAAAAATTGTAAAAAAAAATTAGCAGTTCTGTTCAGATTTTTTTCTCAAATGGTTGAATTACTTTTGTGGATCTATTTTCTACATAATGAACTCTTTCCAAATAGGCTTCATTTATTTATGATTTAAAACTATTTAATGAGAGAAACACGTACAGTCGGCTACTAAAAATTGAAGTGATTACCTCTTTGAGAGACGGGAAGATTTTGTTGGTCATGCAATCTCAGGGCTTTGATTTTTGTTGTTTGACAGAAAAGCAGTGGCATATTGCATGGTAGGAGGGGCAGACGCTCAGTCCCGCCCCTGCTTTTTAGATTTTAGGAAGTGTTCTGCTTATTTCCTTTCCTTTAGCTTAGAAGTCCTTAACATATTTTTACTCCATGGAAGCCTGGTAAAGCCTATATAATGTTTTCAATGCATAAAATAAAGTAAATAGGATTAGATAAAAACCAATTACATACAGTTAGCAAAATACTTGACATTTTTTGATAAAGCAATATATGTGTACATTTGTCAATAAATTTGGTAAGACCTAGAAATTGAAAAACTAATGATGAGATACGAATAAACAGTATTAATGGGTGCCCTGAGTGTCTCAGTCGGTTAAGCATCCAACTTCAGTTCACGTCATGATCTCATGGTTTGTAAGTTCAAGCCCCACATTGGGCTCTGTGCTGACAGCTCAGAGCCTGGAACCTGCTTCAGATTCTGTGTCTCCCTCTCTCTGCCTCTCCCGTGTTCATGCTCTCTCTCTCTCAAAAATAAATAAACGTTAAGAATAAACAGTCTTGAAACTAATCTAACACTGTATGCTTACTGGAATTAAGATAAAATCAAAATAAAAAAGAATAACCAATATTTTGAGACACCAGTGACAATTATAATGTGATCTGAAAATATCCATGATTTCTGTTCTTCACAAAATCACAGTTGTTGCCAATATCACTCTTGTGATAGTGCCTATATTTATGAGTGAGGGGAATTCTAAATTTTAGTTAGAGATTTGTGAAAACAAAACACTTCAGCTTTACTTCGGGGATATAAAATTTTTGTTAGCTTGGTTTTTGTCCTCAGGTAAGACTTGTTAATAGGTCTGTCTGTTCCTTTACTTGCCATTTTGTCATTTGGCCAAACACTTCACCAGAAGAAATGGGATTTTTTTTTATGACGTTAATATTTATCCAGACAGTCTTAAGGAAAAAAAATAAAGATGAATGAGTATCTGAACCTTATTGAAAAGAAAGAAAAAAGACTCTCCTATGAAGCCTAAAGAGATTTTTGGAGCCGGAGAAGGAGCAAAGTTATCTGATGAAAGAGCGAGCACACAAACAGAAAACCCAAGCTATCACTCAGGAACATGATGGTACTTTGGCCAAGAGTTGAATGAATTTTTAAAACTTATTAATTTTTGTTAATGATGCAGCTTGGTTTTACAAAGCCGTTGTCGTGTTTTAAGTATTCTCGTGTTTGTTTCCTTTTCTCAGTGCTTTAGAGACGTCAATTGTTCAAAATAATATTGCCCCAGCCTTTAAAACTCCATGTATGGGAATTTATATTTTTCTGTAGAATGAGAAACACATCATTTTTAAGAACGAAAAATACATTGATTTTTCGCATACTCTTCTTTATAAAATATTTTCTCTTTTTGCTAATGAAACCTTATAATTCAGTATGAGGATACTTAGATTCCATTTTATTTGGATTTGACAGTATTTATGAGTACTTACTGTTGCCAGACACTGTGTAGATGTGTAGGGAAATCTGGGAAAGAATAAAAAACCACACATACCCTGATGGTTTCAAAAAGGTCAGGTAAAGGGAGAAAAAGACCTAAAACGTGGCCTTGAGAAAAAAAAAGTAAACTAATAATAATAGCAGTTACTATTGGGTTCTCAGTCCTTTTCTTTATTGCTCATTCAGGGAAGTAGCTTTCATCTGCAAATGACAGAAAATTCCAACTCACACTGGCTGAAAAAAGAAGATCATTTATTTTTCATGTGTCAGTTCATAAGTAGAATGGTTCAAGGATGATCACATCCATCAACAACTCTTTTTTTAAATTTAATTTATTTTTTAAATTTATATCCAAGTTAGTTAGCACATAGTGCGACACTGATTTCGGGAGTAGATTTCTTAATGCCCCTTACCCATTTAGCCCATCTCCCCTCCCACAACCCCTACAGCAACCCTCTGTTTGTTCTCCATATTTAAGAGTCTCTTGTGTTTTGTCCTCCTCCCTGCTTTTACATTATCTTTGCTTCCCTTCCCTTATGTTCATCTCTTTTGTATCTTAAAATCCTCCTAGGAGTGAAGTCATATGAAATTTGTCTTTCTCTGACTAATTTCACTTAGCATAATACCCTCTAGTTCATTCCACATAGTTGCAAATGACAAGATTTCATTCTTTTTGATTGCCAAGTAATACTCCATTGTGTGTGTGTGTGTGTGTGTGTGTGTGTGTGTGTGTGTATATATATATATATATATATATATATATATATATATATATACCACATCTTTATCCATTTATCCATCGATGAACATTTGGGCTCCTTCCATACTTTGGCTATTGTTGATAGTGCTGCTATAAACATTGGGGTGCATGTGCCCCTTCGAAACAGCATATCCCTTGGCTAAGTACCTAGTAGTGCAATTTCTGGGTTGTAGGGTAGTTCTATTTTTCATTTTTTGAGGAACCTACATACTGTTTATCAGAGTGGCTGCACCAATTTGCATTCCCACCAGCAGTGCAAAAGAGATCCTCTTTCTCTGCATCCTCGCCAACATCTGTTGTTGCCTGAGTTGTTAAAGTTAGCCATTCTGACAGGTGTGAGGTGGTATCTCATTGTGGTTTTGATTGTATTTCCCTGATGATGAGTAATGTTGAATAATTTTTCATGGGTTGGCTGGCCATCTGGATGTCTTCTTTGGAGAAGTGTCTATTCATGCCTTTTGCCTGTTTCTTCACTGGATCATTTGTTTTTTTGGGTGTTGAGTTGGATAAGTTCTTTATAGATTTTGGATACTAACCCTTTATATGATATGTCGTTTGCAAATATCTTCTCCCATTCCATTGGTTGCCTTTTAGTTTTGCTGATTGTTTCCTTTGCTGTGCAGAAGATTTTTATTTTGATGAGGTCCCCATAGTTCATTTTTGCTTTTGTTTCCCTTGCCTCTGGACATGTGTTGACTAAGAAGTTGCTGCGGCCAAGGTCAAAGAGGTTTTTGCCTGCTTTCTCCTCAAGGATTTTGATGGCTTCCTGTCTTACATTGAGGTCTTTAATCCATTTTGAGTTTATTTTTGTGTATGGTGTAATAAAGTGGCCCAAGTTATTTTTTCTGCATGTTACTGTCCAGTTTTCTCAGCAACACCTCCTGAAGAGACTGTCTTTATTCCATTGGATATTCTTGCCTGCTTTGTTAAAGATTAGTTGGCCATATGTTTGTGGGTTCATTTCTGGGTTCTCTATTCTGTTCCATTGATCTGAGTGTCTGTTTTTGTGTCAATACCATACTGTCTTGATGATTACAGCTTTGTAATACAGCTTGAAGTCTGGGATTGTGATGCCTCCTGCTTTAGTTTTCTTTTTCAAGATTGCTTTGGCTATTCGAGGTGTTTGCTAGTTCCATACAAATTGTAGGATTGTTTGTTCTAGCTCTGTGAAGAATGCTGGTTTTATTTTGATAGGTACTGCATTGAATATGTATATTGCTTTGGGTACTGTTGACATCTTAACAGTATTTGTTCTTCCTATACAGGAGCATGGAATCTTTTTCCATTTTTGGTGTCTTCTTCAATTTCTTTCATAAGCTTTCTATACTTTTCAGTGTATAGAGTTTTCACCTCTTTGGTTAGATTTATTCCTAGGTATTTTATGGGTTTTGGTACATTTGTAAATGGGATCAATTCCCTGATTTCTCTTTCTCTTGCTTCATTGTTGATGTATAGGAATGCACCTGATTTCTGTGCACTGATTTTATATCCTGCAACTTTGCTGAATTCATGGATCAGTTCTAGCAGGTTTTTGGTGGAATCTTTTGGGTTTTCCATATAGAGTATCATGTCATCTGCGAAGAGCGAAAGTTTGACCTCTTTCTGGCCGATTTGGATGCCTTTTATTTCTTTGTGCTGTGTGATTGCCGAGGCTAAGACTTCCAATACTATGTTGAATAATAGTGGTGAGAGTGGACATTCCTGTCTTTTTTCTGACCTTAGGGGGAAAGCTCTCAGTTTTTCCACATTGAAGATGATATTAGCATTGGGTCTTTCATATTTGGCTTTTATGGTCTCGAGGTATGATCCTTCTGTCCCTATTTTCTTGAGGGTTTTTATCAAGAAAGGATGCTGTATTTTGTCGAATGCTTTCTCGCCATCTATTGAGAGGATCATGTGGTTCTTGTCCTTTCATTTATTGATGTGATGAATCACATTGATTGTTTTGTGGATATTGAACCAGCCCTGCCTCCCAGGTATAAATCCCACTTGGTCATGTTGAGTAATTTTTTTAATGTATTGTTGGAGCCGGTTGGCTAATGCCTTATTGAGGATTTTTGCATACATGTTCATCAGGGAAATTGGTCTATAGTTCTCCTTTTAGTGGGGTCTTTTGTTTTGGAATCCAGGAAATGCTGGATTCATAGAAAGAGTTTGGAAGTTTTCCTTCCATTTCTATTTTTTGGAGCAGCTTCAAGAGAATAGGTGTTAATTCTTCCTTAAATGTTTGGTAGAATTCCCCTGGAAAGCCATCTGGCCATGGACTTCTGTTTTTTGGGAGATTTTTGATTACGAATTTGATTTCTTAACTGGTTATGGGTCTGTTCAAATTTTCTATTTCTTCCTGTTTCAGTTTTGGTAGTTTATATGTTTCTAGGAATTTGTTCATTTCTTCCAGATGGCCCATTTTATTGGCGTATAATTGCTCATAATATTCTCTTACAATTGTTTGTATTTCTGCTGTGTTGGTTGTGATCTCTCCTCTTTCATTCGTGATTTTATTTATTTGGGTCCTTTCCTTTTTCTTTTTGATCCAAGTGGCTAATGGCTTATCAATTTTGTTAACTTTCAAAGAACCAGCTTCTGGTTTCATTGATCTCTTTTACTGTTTTTTGGGTTTCAATAGCATTGATTTCTGTTCTCATCTTTATTATTTCCTGTCTTCTGCTGCTTTTGGGTTTTCTTTGCTGTTCTTTTTCCAGCTCTTTAAGATGGAAGGTTAGGTTGTGTATCTGAGACCTTTCTTCCTTCTTTAGGAAGGCCTGGATTGCTATATACTTCCCTCTTATGACTGCCTTTGCTGTGTCCCAGAGGTTTTGGGCCATGGTGCTATCATTTTCATTGGCTTCCATGTACATTTTAATTTCCTCTTTAACTTCTTGGTTAGCCCATTCATTCTTTAGTAGGATGTTCTTTAGTCTCCAAGTACTTGTTACCTTTCCAATTTTTTTCTTGTGGTTGATTTCAAGTTTCATAGTGTTGTGGTCTGATAATATGCACGGTATGATCTCGATCTTTTTGTTCTTGTTGAGGGCTGATTTGTGTCCCAGTATGTGATCTATTCTGGAGAATGTTCCATGTGCACTGGAGAAGAATGTATATTCTTCTGCTTTAGGATGAAATGTTCTGAATATATCTGTTAAGTCCATCTGGTCCAGTGTGTCATTCAAAGCCATTGTTTCCTTGTTGATTTTCTGTTTAGATGATCTGTCCATTTCTGTAAGTGGGGAGTTGAAGTCCCCGACTATTATGGTATTATTATCAATGAGTTTCTTTATGTTTGTGATTAATTGATTTATATATTTGGGTGCTATCACATTTGGTGCATAAATGTTTACAGTTGTTAGGTCTTCTTGGTGGATAGACCCCTTGATTATGATATAATGCCCTTCTGCATCTCTTGTTACAGTCTTTATTTTAAAGTCTAGATTGTCTGATATAAGTATGGCTACTCTGGGTGTCTTTGTTGACCATTAGCATGATAGATGGTTCTCTATCCTGTTACTTTCAATCTTAAGGTGTCTTCAGGTCTAAAGTGGGTCTCTGGTAAACAGCATATAGATGGATCATGTTTTCTTATCCATTCAGTTACCCTATGTCTTTTGATTGGAGCATTTAGTCTGTTGACGTTTAGAGTGAGTACTGAAAGATATGAATTTATTGCCATTATGTTTCTTGTAAAGTTGGAGTTTCTGGTGGTGTTCTCTGATCCTTTCTAGTCTTTGTTGCTTTTTGTCTTTTTTTCCTTTTTTTCATCTTTTCTCCCCTCAGAGAATCCCCCTTAAAATTTCTTGCAGGGGTGGTTTAGTGGTCACAAACTCCTTTAATTTTTGTTTGTTTGGGAAACTTTTAAGCTCTCCTTCTATTTTGAATGACAGTCTTGCTGGATAAAGAATTCTTGGCTTTATATTTTTCTGTTTCTGCACATTGACTATATTCTTCCACTCCTTCTTGGCCTGCCAAGTTTTTGTTCATAGGTCTGCTGCAAACCTCATCTGTCTTCCCTTGTAGTTAAGGACTTTTTTTTCCCTTGCTGCTTTCGTGATTCTTTCCTTGGTTGAGTATTTTGTTAATTTGATTATGATATGCCTTGTTGGTCGTCGGTTTTTGTTGAATCTTATGGAGGCCTCTGTGCTTCCAGGATTCTGATGTCTTTGTCTTTCCCCAGGTTAGGAAAGTCTTCCTCTATGATTTGCTCACATAACCCTTCTACCCCTTTTCTCTCTCTTCATCTTCTGGGACCCCTATGATTCTAATGTTGTTCCTTTTTAAATTTTTTTTTAACGTTTGTTTTTGAGACAGAGAGAGACAGAGCATGAACGGGGGAGGGTCACAGAGAGAGGGAGACACAGAATCTGAAACAGGCTCCAGGCTCCGAGCCGTTGGCACAGAGTCCGACGCGGGGCTCGGACCCACGGACCGTGAGATCATGACCCGAGCTGAAGTCGGACGCTTAACCAACCAAGCCACCCAGGCGCCCCTAATGTTGTTCCTTTTTAACGAATCACTGATTTCTCTAATTCTAAAATCGTGCTCTTTTGCCTTAGTCTTCCTCTCTTATTCTGCTTCAGTATTCTCCATAAATTTGTCTTCTATACTACTGATTTGCTGCTCTCCCTCATCCATTCTTGTCACCATGGCATACATTTGAGATTGCAGCACAGTTATAGTATTTTTTATTTCATCCTGACTAGCTTTTACTTCTTTTATCTCCTCAGAAAGGGATTCTAATCTATTTGCAACCCCAGCGAGTATTCTTATTATTGTGATTCTAAATTCTGGTTCTGACATCTTGCTTGGATATGTGTTGATTAAGTCCCTGGCTGTCATTTCTTCCTGCTCTTTCTTTGGGGTGAATTCTTTTGTTTCATCATTTTGAAGGAAGAAAAGGAATTAATAAGGTAAAAAATTAAATTAAATTAAAAAATTAAAAACAACATACACGCACATAAAAGTCAAATAAATGATGCTAGATCCTAGGTGTGTTTTGGTCTGGGTGTTGAAATGAGCTTGATAGATGAGAGAAAAAAGGGAAAAAGAAAAAAAGGAAAACGTTTGCAAATTTGAAAAAATGAATACAATGAAATAGAATAAAAGTAAACGATGGGAGTAAAATAGAATTTGCAAAATTTACAAAAAAGTAAAAAATACAGTAGAAAAAATTAAAGAGAAGTATTTTTAATAAAAATTGAAAATAGAAATAATTTTTTTCTCTTTCTGTATTCAAGAAAAATAAAAGAAACAAAAAAGAAAAAGAAAAAAAAAAGAAAATTGAATACATGGACCAGTGAACAGACTGAAATATGGTTGAAATTACATCATTTTCCCCTAGAAGCCAAACTATGAAGCAATTTATAATCCGTAAACTAAGCAGAAGAAGAGACTTGTGGTGTTCCTGAAGAGCGAGGTTGGCCCAGTTGGGCAGGGTTTAGTGTAATGGCTCTGTTCTCCACTAGATGTTGCTACTTAGCTTACTGGGGTGGATTGTTATGGCGCTTGTAGGTGTGTATGTGCATGGCCAGGAGGGGTGACAATGGTATCACCCAACTACCCAGTCTCTAGTATCAGAACTCTGTTCTCCCCGATCAGCTATCATGCACCTGTCCTTTGTCTCTGCCTTCCATCCACTCCCTGCTTTTACATCGTCCATGACCAAGCCATCAGGTTGCCAGGTGGCATCTCCTTCCTGAGTTTTACCTCAGATGCAGCTGTGTTTCCTGACCCCTCACTTCTGAATAACTGCGGCTTTGACCTGTTTGACCCTCTGTGGGAGGGTCTCACTGAGCAAAGGTTGGGTGCCAGCTGCACCCAGGAATGTTCATGGGACTGTGCTGTTGCAGATGCCCAGAGCCTATGGCTGGGTGTAAGTCCACCCCAGAAAAAGTTTGCGTGATTGTGTAGCAGCAGTGTTTCAGGGATTATGGAAAATTACAACACACATCTGGCACCAGGCTTCACCCTTAACGACCTTGTTCCAGCACCAGCAAATTTGGTTGTTCTCTGGGGTCTGCTGGGACTGGGTGGCCACACAGCCTCTACCAAATGTCTTTCCAGCAGGGGAACCACCTTTCCCTGTGTGGCCCTAGAATCCCCAGACCTCACTCTGCTTCTGGAGATTCGCCCTTGCCACCAGAGCCCTGCCAGGTATGGAGCTGTGGAGTTTCAGACTCTGTGTTCTCCCTGTTTATAGAGTCTTAATGGAATTTAAGCCCCCTCCTTTCTCCTTTCTCCCTTTTTAGGTTCAATTTCTATGGCTGTTTCCACTTTTCCACTTTCTCTCCAGCTGCTTTTGAGGGGGTGCTTTTCCCATACTCTCCCCCATCTCAGTTCTCTCTCCACAAGCAAAAACAGCTCCCTGCCCTATGTGGCTTCTTTCTCCTCCAGTTCACCTCTTTGTGCCATAAACCTGCTGATTTCTGTGGTTCAGGTTGTGCGGATTGTTGTGTTAATGCTCAAATCAGATTTCTAGGTGTGCAGGATGGTTTAGTATCAATCCGGCCGTATTTCATGGCCACGAGACGCAAAAAAACTTCCATGCTGTTCTGCCATCTTGGCTCCTCCCCCTATCAACAACTGTTACAACAGCCTTTTTTTTTCCCCATTTTTTGTCCTGTGTCATTCTGGGTTAGGTGCGTGGCTTTATTATCAGTCTGATAATAAATTTTATGATGGCAAGTTGGCTTCCCCACTTTCAGGTGTCACATGAAAACTTGACAGCATCGAGAAGGGAACTTAGTAGCCAAAAAACAAAAACAAACAAAAAAAACAAAATAAAGCAACCAGGTATTCAAAAATCTTCACCAGATACACCCAGCAGACTATCCCCTGGCCTCAAGTCTCACTTTCCTCACAGCCTCTTTGTACAACATTTAAGTGAGTGTCTAACCTGGATGTCAACTTGTTGAGGACACCAACAGAGTTCTTTTTTTAATTTCTTTTTTAACATTTATTCATTTTTGAAAGGCAGAGAGAGACAGAGAGCAAATGGGGGAGGGGCAGAGAGAGAGGGAGACACAGAAACAGAAGCAAGCTCCAGGCTCTGAGCTGTCAGCACAGAGCCTGACGCAGGGCTCGAACTCACGGACCATGAGATCATGACCTAAGCCAAAGTCAGCCGCTTAACCCACTGAGCCACCCAGGCACCCCATAGAGTTCTAAATCTCTTTTACATCTGACAGCTTATTCAGAGCAGCAGTATTTTTACTGATGGGGAAAGGGTGAAAGCCTCGTTTATCAAGACATTTTCCTCACTTTCTTATAGTAATAATGATAATAATAATAATAATAACAATAATAAAATGAAGGGGTTCTTTGCATCCCTTGCCAAACCTTAGATTTCCTTCTCCTATAAGACCCAAATAAATTATAGCTTAACACATGAGATGTCATGAGATGTAACTTGAACCCCATGTTTCTTTTCCCTCTCTAAACCGTCAGCTGATTGTCTCCCTAAGTGGTGGAAACAAAGTACATGTGATCCTTTTCCGTGGTAACTACTGCTTCCAGAACCTACCAGAGAACATTATTGGACCTCATTTTATTTCATCAAAGTCCAACACTTAGCCCCAGTTTCTAGACCTATCACTTTTTACACCATGATGCTGCTTTACATCCTTTTCTAAATAAGGTAATTTTTAAAAAGTTTAAGATAAATTTAAAAGATTAAAATAAGTTGTCATTTAATTCATGCTAGGTGGAGTAAACACTGTAATTCCTATGTTTCCAGCTGAGCAAAGAGCTTGATCATTCACCAAACAACCTGGGTGGTATCTTTGATGTGTCTGTCTCCTTTATCTCGAGAACTAATTTACCAGGAAGTCCTCACAATTCTAATTTTCAATGAATTCTCCAGTTCATCTTCTTATTCACATTGCCATTCTTTAAATTCTTTTTTTTTTTTTTTTTTTTTAAATTTTTTTTTTTCAACGTTTTTTATTTATTTTTGGGACAGAGAGAGACAGAGCATGAACGGGGGAGGGGCAGAGAGAGAGGGAGACACAGAATCGGAAACAGGCTCCAGGCTCCGAGCCATCAGCCCAGAGCCTGACGCGGGGCTCGAACTCACGGACCGCGAGATCGTGACCTGGCTGAAGTCGGACGCTTAACCGACTGCGCCATCCAGGCGCCCCTTTAAATTCTTACTCTGGTTGCCATAAGCCCTTCTACCTGCTTTTCACCAATCAGCTTTTCCTCCTTTCCAATCCATACCACTGCCAGAACATTCTTTCTGAAAGGCAGGTTTAATAATGACCCCTCTGTGCTTTCTGCTATTTAGTATTTTATCAATGCCCTCAGCATAACTTCTTCCCACTACTCATCAGTACTGTGTGATCTGCTTCTCTGGTTTAGCCTGTTTTCAGGCTCTAATCCAATGTCCCCCAGTGTATCATGGCTTTACCAATGTTTGTTGATTGACCAATGAGGATATGTACCATGTTTTATCAAACATTTCTTTGGAAATTATGCAAACGTATTTCTCTCTGAGTCCTTGCTTACTTTAAAAAAAGAGAAAGAGAGAGAGAACAAACTGGATTTATACTTAGGCACACTTCTCTTGTTGAATTTAGCATGGACAATTTTAACAATTACACAAACTGTTTTGCCTGGTTCTGGATAGTCATTGTAAAATGAGTTCTTACAAAAACAAAGTGAAAGAACCAAAGGGTCTACCTGTTTCCTGAAATATGCGAGGGAAAGTTGAGACAGAGGTTGTAATGTAATTGCTCCCAACCGCAAAAAGACGGAGTGTCTTGGTGAAAATGAACTGTTTAGATATTTGAGCCAATAACGGGCTGTAGACTATACCTTTGCTTAACCCCCAAGTTATTCATTTAGTTTCTCCTCCTGCTAATGCCACGTTCATGTAATGTCTGTCGTGTCATTGCCTTGTGGAACAGTAAGCATTGTTGTGTCATCACGTTTCCTTGAGCTGCATTACATTTCTTCTTGCAGGGTGGAAATATATTCGACTTGGCTTTCTCCTTATGTAAAATGAGGCATTAAAATCCTCCATTAGGCTTTTTGCTACTGTTGTTTTCCTTCTGTGAGGTAGATGTTACAAATGCAGGTAATTAGAAAGTATCATTTGGTTACCTAACTTTTTTGAACTCTAAGCTTTACAGTTTTAACTAAATCATGTTATTGTAACCTCACAGGCTTCTGATCACCAAAGTATAACTGAGATTAATTCATGATTGAAAAATACCATGGATGCAGTACCCGTAATGGCTATCTGAATTATATTTGTTTCTGGCTTAAAGCTTTTACAGAACAGTATCTTTTATTCTTTGCCAAATCCTACTCTTTAAAGATTTAAGGGGACAAATTTTTTAAAATTCTAAATAACAAGGAAAATTAAGGTCATGTCTAAGGTTGACAGTGGGGTGCTACTTGGTGTATATGAGAAAGCAAGGCTGTGTGTAATATGTGTAATATAATTTTCTTGCTGGAGAGATGGTATGACCAGATAGGGATATCTGAAAATTAAAGTCAGATTTGTCATCTAAATACCCGTAAGTTTTCAGGTTTTGATCTGTTTATTGGCCATGCAAAAATATATTGCTGTTTCATAATCTGATAATAGTTAATTCTGCCAGGAGAGTTATTTCTCCCCTACACTTTGATGTGATACGTTTTATTTCTAAGTGCTTGTTTCACAAATATCACCAAACAAAATAAGATATCCACTTCCCTCCTCCATTGGCCATGTTTTATGTTTAGTTAGCCAACTTCAACAGGAAGATATTAAAATGATTAATCCTTGTAACTCGCTTGTGTCTTAAATGACTGGAAATCATGAGGCTGAACTCCAATTGTTATCTCTTAAACATGAATGCAGTATAATATTACAGAGTTGTAATTCATTTTGAACTGTTTAATCACTGCAATCCGTAGATAAGTTGGCTTCTGAATCTTCGCCTGATGTCATAACTCAGCCCTCCTTCCCATTCAAAACACCATGACCAGGCTGAAGATAGGCGTTTAGAGAATTCAGCTGAATGAATAATAGGTTTAAAAATGCATCATCTGGGGCACCTGAGTGGCTAAATTGGTTAAATGTCCCACTCTTGATTTAAGCCCAGGTCATGATCTCACACTCATGAGGTCAAGGCCCACCTGGGGCTCTGTGCTGAGCGTGGAGCCACCTTAAGATTCTGTCCCTCAGGATGTGGAGAAACAGGAACCCTCTTGCACTGTTGGTGGGAATGCAAATTGGTGCAGCCGCTCTGGAAAGCAGTGTGGAGGTTCCTCAGAAAATTAAAAATAGACCTACCCTATGACCCAGCAATAGCACTGCTAGGAATTTATCCAAGGGATACAGGAGTACTGATGCATAGGGGCACTTGTACCCCAATGTTTATAGCGGCACTCTCAACAATAGCCAAATTATGGAAAGAGCCTAAATGTCCATCAACTGATGAATGGATAAAGAAATTGTGGTTTATATACACAATGGAATACTACGTGGCAATGAGAAAGAATGAAATATGGCCTTTTGTAGCAACGTGGATGGAACTGGAGAGTGTGATGCTAAGTGAAATAAGCCATACAGAGAAAGACAGATACCATATGTTTTCACTCTTATGTGGATCCTGAGAAACTTAACAGAAACCCATGGGGGAGGGGAAGGAAAAAAAAAAAGAGGTTAGAGTGGGAGAGAGCCAAAGCATAAGAGACTGTTAAAAACTGAGAACAAACTGAGGGTTGATGGGGGGTGGGAGGAAGGGGAGGGTGGGTGATGGGTATTGAGGAGGGCACCTTTTGGGATGAGCACTGGGTGTTGTATGGAAACCAATTTGACAATAAATTTCATATATTAAAAAAAATAAAATAAATAAAATAAATAAATAAAATAAAGTGTCATGAGGGAAAAAAAAAAGATTCTCTCCCTCTCCCTCTGACCCTTCCCCACTCACATGTGCGTGCTTTCTCTCTCAAGTAAGTAAGTAAGTCAATAAGTAAATAAATAAATAGAAATGCATCATCTGCATTGTTTCTACAAACTTTCCCCATCTCTTTTAATTTGAGTTGTCAAAAATAAGCGTCAGTGAGGGGTTACTAGTTATCTACCTTCAACTGTATTTCCAAGCAGAGTCCATAATGGGAAAGCACTGGATTTGGAATCAGAATACCTGGAATGAGGCCTGGCCCTGTTGCCTCTCAGTCATGAGACTTAGGACCATTGCCCATGTTTTGGCCAAGTTTATCTAAACTTCTCTTACTTCAGCTTCTTCATCTGTCGAAAAAAAAGCATGATAAGGCTTTCTGTGTTTAGGAAACTAAACTGAAGCACTGGTGTATAAAACATTGTAACCTGTCACTTGTAAGCCAAAGGTAATGGGTGAGGACTCTTCAAGATGCTTTTCCTTCGTTCACTTGTATGGAATGTCTAATAGGTGTTGTAGTATGAAAATTTAAAAGAAAACATTTGAAACAAACTGAATATCCAAAAATGGGAGATTGGTTGTCTATATTTTATTACTTCACCAGTGGAATACCATGTGTACAGCCATTGAAATGATGCTACAAATCTATATTAACCTGGATAGGAATTAATATTCATTTACAAGTAATATTAATTACTTGAATAACACATTATTAGGGGCACCCAGGTGGCTCAGTCTGTTAAGTGTCCAACTCTGGATTTCAGCTAGGATCATGATCTCACAGTCTGTGGGATTGAGCCCTTTGTTAGGCTCTGCACTGACAGAATAGACCCTGCTTGTCATTCTCTTTCTCCCTCTCTATCTCTATCCCTCCCCCATGTGCATGCACACGTGTGCATGCACGCTCTCTCTCTACCTCTCTCAAAATAAAGAAACATTTAAAAAAGAAAAGCACATTATTAAACGTATTGTGTAATCAGAGTCTATTAAAATTACTAATTTTTGATCACAAATTGCTAATTTTGTATGCAGGCATACAAACAAGCTTACAAACACATGAATTGACTCATGAATATAAAATATATAAGAAAAGATGTAAAGTGGCTATCTCTTGGTGTTGGGATTTGGAGTGGTTTTGGTCATTTGCATCTTCTCATTTTTCTGAAATAAACATAGAATATTTACAAAAGCCACTACAGACGTTAGAAACTCCAGTTTCGATCCAGAGGCTTCCTGTAATAGCTGGTAACTCCTTTCTCCTACCCCTTAATATCCAGTCCATGGCATTTGGGCCAGCACTCTCTTGGCTGCCAGTACCTTTGTTTCCATTGCCATGGCAACCAGTGTCCCACTTCAGAAGTCATACTTCCTCATCTGTGGATGCAACAAACTTCTAACTAGTCACTCAGTTTTCACTCTTTGCCTCTATTTCTCCCCTTCCAATCCATCTTCATAAAGATCGTCAAATCACAAAGGTTTTCTAGAGTTGATTCTGTTACCTTGATACTGCCTGCCTTCCCGATTTCAACCCCAGATGTATTTGATCCCCTCTCTTTGTCCTAGGACATTGGGTCCTACACATTGGGTGTATGCTCTTCAGCCTGGTATTAAAAGCCTTTTATAATACAGCCAGGGTTTATTTCCTGTTCTCCCATGCATACCCTTTACCCAGCAAAACATAACACTCTTCTCCAAATGCCCCAGACTTTTCTGTCTCCACTTTAAGTCATCATTTCCAACTGCTTGTAATGCTATTGCCTGTTAAAACCCTACAAATGATTTATATAGCCCAGCTAAACTCCCTTTTATTTTTCTGAATTCTAGGTGTACATTTTCCTATCTCTGAATCTCACAGAATTTTTGGAACTTATTTGTATAT
Organism: Panthera pardus; assembly: GCF_024362965.1. Taxonomy (NCBI): domain Eukaryota; kingdom Metazoa; phylum Chordata; class Mammalia; order Carnivora; family Felidae; genus Panthera; species Panthera pardus. The sequence continues at coordinate 38,134,683 of NW_026527013.1, forward strand.
TCATTCATTTATTCATATCATTTTGGAGCATCTGCTATGTTCCAGGGGCTACCTGGATGCTCAAAAATAGCGGTCCACAACCCAGAGACATTCTCACCCTGGGGCAATTAACAATTTAATACTTAACATTTCTGTTTTATTTAAGTCTATTGGCTTCTGGTGAGCTTAACTACCCCCTTACCCTGCAGTCACACATACACTGATAGCAGGCACCTTGAGTGTTATTTATGTTTGAGCCTCTCAGAGAAACACTGTGTTATCTGACAAATAGAATATAGCTAACAAATGTGCTGTTGGAAAGCCAGAAAGAAGGGTGGAGTAAAATATTTTGTTCAACATGGTTATATACTTAATATATGAGTTTTGTCGATGTAATATGTATAGTTATATACATTACATACAATTATATATAATATATACTTAGGTATTTTATATATATATATGTGTGTATATATATATACATATACATATATATATACACACATATATATATATACATATATAAGTTTTTAACCATTTACTTTTTTGTTGTTGATTGTTTTTAAAATTTAAATATGGTTCCTAAGTAGCATTATTGATCTCTAAATGATGAGAACAAGTTATTTCTCCTTGTTCCATGGGGAGTCCAAGATGAGACTAGTTTCTGTAAGTAAAACTGAGGCACAGTATGTTCTTCTATTGGAGAACAAGTTATGTTACAGATCTCATACTCAATAGTTTGGCCCGGAAATCTGAGGTGGAAAGTGCATGCCTTCTTAATTAGTAGCTGTTGACCTACAAGAATTTAGGAGGCTTCACAGAGTACTGAATTGGGATACTCAATATATCTATGACCTGTAAACACACTATGCCTCCAGGTTGTGTTGTTACTTTAATTTTAAAAAGTGCTTAGTGCAATTATCCCTCTTCATGAAAAAAAGAAAACTATGCTCTTAAGAATTTCCCTGGGGAAAATGAACTCATTTACTATCTATTAAATATCTCTATCTCTCTATGTTACAGTTTTTCCTCATTTTAAGATGAGGATATCAGTTGTTTTCTCACTCTTTTTTTTTTTTTAAGTAGAAGCCTGGTAGTAAAGAATATTTCCAAAATGGCCTTTTCTTTTAAGTTACCTATATAAGGAATCTAAGTTAATATTTTAAAATGAATTCTGCTGTTTCCAAGCGACTCCTTAGTGTAGTTGTTTTAACTCAAATCTGCTAAATTCATTAAAGACAAACAAACCAAAAAGCACTAAAATCCTAAGAGGAATCTGCACCCGTCTAAGGAATTGGGTGTACCCATATGGTTTGGTGTGAGAGAGATTTGATACTGAAAGATTCCATCCAAATGGATTGTGCACATTCTACTATGATTCAAATTCAGCTTACCAGCTCACTCTTGTCTGAATCATATGGCAAACAGGATGTTCTGTTGATATTTTGTTTACCCCAACTGAATTATAAGGTCCTTGGCCGTGGGAGTCATGATATATCATTTGTTTAAGTCTGTTCCTTGCAGGAAGTCAAAACTTTTGTTGTTTTAGCTTACCTAATTTTACATTATTTTATGCTTTGTTTTATGGTATGAATGGTTTATCTTATCAATCTGATTTTTCTTATATTATTCTAAGAAATTAGTTTTAAGACATATGTATAGAGTGGAGTTTTTTCTTTTTTATTAATTGTGGCCTGAATATAACTTTTGGTATGTTTTTTTTGTTCTTCAGAAGAGTTTATTTATATACTCTTTTTATATTTTTGTGTAATTTATATTCAAGATGTTTTAGTATCAGCACCTATTTTTTGGTAACTTCAGAAGAAATTTGTTTTCCTGTCTGGGATGCTGACTATTCTCAATATTAGAAAGAAAATAAAATTGGTGAATGAAAGAAGGGCTAAAATGCAGATTTTCCTTTCCTGTTGTCTGTTGAGATTAAACATTACGAAGCACCTTTCCTACCTTCTGCAATGTAATTATTTCTTTTCAAATCCACCTTGGTGTGGAAATTCAGCTCAAGAGGAAGCATTTCCTGATGTCTTATTTAATACTACGCCTCTATGAGTTGTCCTATTTTTTTCTTAAAGTTATACACTGGCAAAACTACTGTCATTGCCCTTGCTTTTCGTCTTAGCTGCACATTTACTTTTAGACAGGCTTAAATAATGGCTAAAATGGTTGAAATGATTTATGCCTGTAGAGTGATGTCTTCATTTTCTTTATTCACATTTCTTTTTTTACTAATGGTCTGGTGAACACCTAGTGTAGGTGCATTTTATTAGAGAGTATATTCCCTCTAAATGCTGTTCCTAAGCTGAAAGAAATGGGCCATAATCATATAAAAATAAAGTATCTCTTTGTAGAATTCACATGAAATGGAATGTCCTTATTCCTGAGGCATAGAACATAAGGGAATTTTTCTCTCACTGTAAGATTGCTCTTTATACTAATGTTGATTAGGTGTGCCACAACAACAGCTGTTGTGACATATAGAATATGAACACATCAATTGAAATCTCAACTGAAAGGAATAAATCTCTCAAAGTTTCTAGTTATCTACCGCTTTCTTCTTCCTGTTACGACAGGAGAGATGGTTTCCAGTCTCTATGGATTGCTTCACTCCTAGTTCATAAAATTGCAATTAATAATGGTGAGCTAAGATCATTCTGGATTTGATGTACTGCCCTATCATCATTGAAAGAGAGTCTTTAAATCTGCTATTTAACAACTTATAGGGACTTTGCACTGATTAATTCATCTGGTCATAGTCCCAAGGCTGACATGGCATCTTGTAGGCCTTCCATTCCATTGGGATCAACATCATCATATCATAAGAAATGAGCTTACTACTTTATAGGCTCAGTTGGAAAGAAATTTCAACCGTCAGCTGTAGGATGTGCTACTGGAATTTAATTTGTTGACCTATGAGAACACAGAATATCTCATCTTTTTCTGAACTTTCTAAACATAAAATAAGTTTATCAGAGAATCAAAATGATTCCGACATTTGAACTTCAGTAGAAGGCCAATACATTTAAAATAAGTACTCTCCTTCCTGAAGTGTTCAGCCTTCCATCAACAGTACGTGTCAGGTTCTTAAGAAAATATTGTCCCTTGTGAAAAAAGCATGGGAAATCAGACCATGGTACTAGCTCCTGGAGTTGACCTCATTGGGGGGCCACACAGCATCTGTTCTCCCTCTTTTCTGGTGATAAATTCCCTGAATTCCCTCAGAAGAGGTATCTCTTTCCCTTTAGGAGTAGCCTTGTGTACTGTAGGTCAACGTTCCCTGCCCTGCCTAACCACAAGGGGGACTCGTGGCCAAAGCTATTGAACTTTCTTCCTTGGGATTTTAGTCTTGAGTATAAGGACATAAGGGGACAGAAAAGTATGTAGAGCTGATTTGTTCTAGGAGTGGTAACCTGATTATGTTGTTAAGTCTTTCTATCTGGATCACCATAGCCAGGTTAGTACCTGACCATTCTGGACCTGGATCTTCATTCTAGACTGTGAGCTACCCCCAAGCCTTCCAGTAAGCTTTTTTTTTTTTTTTAATTAATTTAGCTAGAATCACTGTCTGTTACTTTTTTCTCAAGAACTACGTGATAATTAATTTTATGTGTTAGGGTTCCTGGGTGGCTCAGTTGGTTAAGTGTCCAACTCTTGATATAGGCTCAGGTTATGATCTCACAGTCATGAGAGTAAGCCCTGCACTGGGCATAGAACCTGCTTAAGATTCCCTCTCCCTCTCCCTCTGCCCCTTCCCCGCTCAAGTGCTCTAGCTCTCTCTCAGAAAAAAAAAATTATTTGTCAATTGGCTGGGATATTTAAAGGATACTCAAGAAACTGGTAAAATATTATTTGAGTGTGTCCATGAGGGTGTTTCAGGAATAGATTAGTATTTGAATTTGTAGTAGATTGTAAAAAAAATTAGCTTTCAGGGTGCCTGGGGGGCTTAGTCAGTTAAATGCCTGACTTTGGCTCAGGTCATGGTCTCATATTGTGTGAGGTTGAACCCTGCATTGGGCTCTGTGCAGACTGTTCAGAGCCTACAGTCTGCTTTGGATTCTGTGTCTCCCTCTCGCTATGTGCCCCTCTCCCACGCACACTCTGTCTCTCTCTCTATCTCTCTCAAAAATAAATAAACATTAAAGAAGTTAGAAAAAAATCAGCTTTCACCTATGTGGGTAGGGATAATCCATCCATCTAATGGAGGCAAAAAGGCAAAGAAAGGCAAATTTTCTCTCTTCATTTGAACTAGGACATCTATCTTCTTCTGCCTTTGAACATTAGCACTCCCCGTTCTCAGAACTTGTTACTTGGACCAGGATTTACATCATTGACTCAGAAATTGGGACTTGGTTGGGCACTATACCCCTGGCTTTCCTAAGCCTCCAGTTTGCAGACAACAGGTCGTCTGTCCTCTCAGTCTCCATAATTGTATGAGCCAGTCCCTCCTCATAATAAATCTGTCCTGTCTGTCTGCCTGCCTATCTATCTATCTATCTATCTATCTATCTATCTATCTATCTATCATTCCATGCATCCATCCATCCATCAAACCATCCATCCATCTATCCATCCATCCATCCATCCATCTTGTTGGTTTTGTTTCTCTGGAGTACCCTGACTAATAAAAACTATGAAAGCTTTATTTTGTAACTATTCAGTTTTGAAGATAATGTGTTATCCTTTGTTAGTCTCCTACTTTACATTCTTTTGAGAATGAAATGTAGTGGGATATTTTTAATACAATATAAAATATATTTTGTACAGGCATTTCCAGAATAATGATTGCATTGAAATCCAAAATGCTGACCAAGGTCTATGAAAGGTCCTAAGCTCTGCTCTTGAGAAAATTCTCCACACTCATTGAATGCCAATTTTCCTTTGGGTCAAGATGCTCCATATAGTCTTGTTCTCACTCACTTCTTGGAGCACGACATGTTCTTTCCTGCCTAAGGTCCTTTACCCCAAATTTTATTTCATTTCCTTCATGCTCCCCACCAACAGATGCCTTCTCATTCTTAGATCTATGCAAAATCTCCAGCAGCCTTTCCCCATCAATATTAGCAAAAGTGGACAATCAATCTCCTATATCCTAATGCCCAAATGATAGTCTTCATGGGGGTGCCTCATAGGCATTTCACACTTCACCTGACCCACCCAGATATTCTAATGCTCTCATCTCCAGACACTTTTTTCTCTCATTCTTCTCCATTCAGCATTACTGTCATGCAGTGTCTCAAGCCAGAGACTCATTTCTTTGTATTGCCCCACACCAGTGCACTGGCTAGTTCAGTTGGCCCTACCTCCAAAATAGATCCCAATCCCCATTCTCCCACTTTCACCTTCGCAGTTTTATCCCATCTTAGTTATCACCTTTCGCTTGGTCTACTGCAATGTCTTCTAATTTATTTCTGCATACATTCTTTACTTCCTACCATATAAGTGACTGTGTATATTCCCCTGCTTGGAATCATCAGTGGCACCTAATTCCCATTAGGCAACAAATATCCAAATTCCTGACTGTGGCCAGCAAGGTCCTACATTATGTCCAACTCAAGCACCTTCCTTTGCTTCCCTCCCTCCCTCCTTTCCTCCACTCCTGCCATTCTGAGCCATACTATTTGCACAGGCTCTTCTCCCTGTTGGAATATTCTTCCCAGATTTGGCACAGCTGGCTCCTTCTGTTCATTTAGGTCTCAACTCAAATATCTCTCCCTCAGAACTTCTTTGACCACTGATTCTAAAGAATAATCCCCATCCCAATTTATATCACATCATCTTCCTTCAGAGCTTCAAAAAAATTAGTCTTGTAAAATTAATCGTGTTCTTGTATTTCTTTAATTTATTTATATGACTTGCAAGGGCATATTTTCACATCTAATTTCTCCTTTCAACTATGTTTAAAAACAAGACAACATTCTATTTGGCTGTTACTTTTTACTCACCTATATTTTAGTTATTAGGTAACACATTTTAACAAGTTAATGAAGACAATAGAAAAAAGAGCTAACAATTCCATTTTGTGTGTATACATAGTAAAAGGAATTTCCAGACATGCTCTTTGTGGAAGTTGACAATTCAAAATGGATATTAGTGTGCTTTACTTTTTAGGGTAGACACACACAAAAAGCCCTTCTAAAAATGAGAATTATCTGAGGGAGAGAATTAGCATGAATTAATATTAGTCATTATAAGAAAGCACTTAAATACATGAGATCCTTGAGGGCACAAACTGTGGCAGGTTCATTTTTTGGCATCTTTATTTCTTTGCTTAACACATTATCTGTGAATTCAAGAAATAAAATATGCATTTTGGAATTGTTTTAATGCTCATGATCTGAAACTACTATTATTTTTTAAGTTTATTTTGTATTTCTTTTGAGAGAGAGAGTGGGGCGGGGAGGGCAGAGAGAGAGGGAAAGCGAGACTCCCAAGCAGGCTCTGCACGGTCAGTGCAGAACCCGACATGGGGCTTGAACCCACAAACCATGAGATCTTGACCTGAGCTGATATCAAGAGCTGGACGTTTAGCCGACTTAGCCACCCAGGCGCCTGTGAAATTATTTTTTTTGAGCAAATGAAGTAAACTGTCTTCACTTAGAATTGAGAGAAGGCCAGTGAACTTATGAATGTCAGTAAACATAAGACCCTTACTTTTTCTGCCTCATTTGCAAGCATACATTGATTAAGAGTGAGATGTAATTCTTGTAGTACGGAGTTGATGTTTTGCATTATGTTGAAAAGGGAGTTGTGGGAACATGGCTTTTGGGACCTTGAGGCTGTTTTCAGTATCTTGGATCATTAGCCTCTAATATTCATGATTTCTGATTGAATGATAACCAGTGTTTTCCAGTTTCCAAGTCACTGGGGACCAAACCCCTCTACTTCAATGCTAAATAAGTTCAGGGAAGTTTATTCTGAAATGTATCTAAATAATTATTTTGAAATCACCCAAGAGTGTAGTCACCATGTAACTGCCTCTAGAAAAGGACCTATACTTAATTCAAAATAACCATGGAGTTCTCATTTTTCATGCCCTTTTCTTCCTGGCATTTATGGAAGGTGAGAGCAAAGCTTGTATATTGTCTTCCTCCCTCCTTTTATTCAATTAGAACTGTCTTCGAAGTATGTATTTTCTCATTGGAGGTTCACCCACTTTAACAACTATTGGATGGAGCGAAGTCCCAGTCAGATTATGAAACAATGTCTTGGGGCGCACTTGAGGGCACACTTCTATGACTTGGGATGATTTTGTTCTTCCTTTCACTTCTTACACCCATAAAGAGAAGACTTCACTAAAGTAATTATAAATAGTGAGTCTTTTGAAGGTCAAAGTTTTATTTCAGTGTTCTTAATTTTATATATTTTTAGGTTTGACTTTGCTCACACATATCAATATGTGTGTTTATTTATATATATCTATGCCAAGGCAGCAATATTTACGGAAAAGTGCTTTTTAGCAACTTGTAATAGATTTTATTTAGAGATGCAAGCACTTAGGACAGAAGTTACAAACAGGTAGCCTATGGGCTGAAATAGTCCTACAGGACCTGCCTTCTTTGTCCTGCTTCGTGCTTTAATATTGTTGTTTTTACTTCGCTTTTAGAAATCTGCAGATTTTACACAGAAATCCAGACTTCCATCTTCTGAAAAATCAGGAGACACTGGAAAAAATTGTGTGCAGTTCAAACACTGGTGATGCTGTGATTTTAAACTGCAAATGGCAACAATTTAAAGGCTTCCATCCCTTCATTTTGATGTTTCTCTTCCGTATCAAATGGTGTAAGGTACAAGCAGTAAAATGCTTACCCAGAATGCTCCCTGGCTTAATGGGGTATTACACGCCATCTTATTCCACCTGTAATTTTCCCCCCAATTTCTGTCTTATATCAATTTTTCCTTCATAAAGTTTTTCACATTTGGGTCTATTTTCTTCCTCTCCTTGTTATGACTTTTATCCAGGTTGTTTTCCTCACTTCTGGGCTCCTGAGTGAATGCATCACTGTCTTAGCCATCAGCCACCCTCCTGCTTTAACCTTTCCTCTGCCTGTCCCTTCCCGATCTGCGCTTCAGTTACAGATTTACATCCCCAAATCACGTTTCGGTATATTAGTCCCTGCCCTCAGACCTGCGGTGACAACCCAGAATCTGTGTCCAACTACTTAACCTAGAGGCAGAACCCAAGGCTCTTTGTTCCCCCAGTTTGTGTTAATCCATACACACATGACTAGCCACCACAACTTTTCCCTGGCACCAAAGCAGGCTTCTTCCAGCCCTGATGCCTCTGCGCCCAGCGCTGTCCCTTCCTCTCCACTTGTGCAAATAGACCACCAGCTTCTGTAAGATCTCCTTTCTCACCTATCTTGGTCCATACTTGTACATTACGGCTCCTTTTGTTTCATGCATATTTCAGAATTATATTTTGTCTCTCTGATGGTCTTAAAATAGAGTTTGTCCATGTACGATGTGTGCACATCTTATTTCAGAATCACCAGTTTTGCTTTTAAGCATGTATTCCTAGGCTTAACCTATATACTCCTGAATTCTTTACGTTGGGGCCCAGGAATCTGATAAATCGAAAATCTGAAAAGTCTGGAATTTAAAGGCCTGTTGACTAAGAGGGGTACAAGAGTGCTTGATCGTTTGATAGAAAATAAAGTAAGATTCAATTAATTTTACAATGAGTGCCTTGTCAGGTCTGTCAGTATATTTCCCAAATACCTTTTACCCTAATTGGTGACAACAGCTCTGGGTGTGGCTTTAAGTGGGTCTTTGACACCGTTTCTGAGGCCTGCAGTCACGGGATCCACCCCTATCCCAGGAAAAGGGGAAAAGCAAGATAGTTAGATAAACTCCTGCAAGTGTAGGGCCATGTTTGTTTTGCTGTTTGCTTTTTTAAAAATTGTTTCCATTTCCTAAATTGTTTCCAGTAATTGTACAATTGCTAAATGTTGAATCAGGGGCACCTGGGTGGCTCAGTTAGTTAAGAGTCCGACATCAGCTCAGGTCATGATCTCCTGTTCATGGGTTTGAGCCCTGCCTTCGGGCTCTGTGCTGACAGCTCAGAGCCTGGAGCCCGCCTGAGATTCTGTGTGTCCCTCTCTCTCTCTGCCCCTCCCCTGCTCACACTCTGTCTGTCTCTTTCTCAAAAATAAATAAAACATTTTTAAAATATAAAAATAAATATCAAATCGCATTGAATTAATTGAATTAATTTTTGAAGTGGAGAAGTCAGAAAGAGTATCAGTTCTCAGGTTGGCATTGATGGCGATAACGCCTGTTGGTCACATGCTCACTCTGAGGTCAGACACTCATTCAGTGCTTTCTGTGGATTATCCCAGCGCAGGAGTTAGTCTGGGATAATCCCAGTGCAGGCTAGCTCCAACCCTACTAAGGCATTGTTATGATTCCCTATGTTGCAATAACAGGGAGCATTCAGCCGGAGTTGCGGGGAAAGGCAAGAGACACTGTGATGTGAGAAGCAATCATTTTTGTCATTCGTGGGAAAAAAAATGTTTGAATAACTTTAAAACATTGATTTCATGATTTTGGAAAGTGAGGGATTGATCAACTTAACTTAATGAATCAATAACCATTAGAGAAGTCACTGTGACAAAGTTGTTTAAGGCAAAAAACGGAATTTGGAACTGGGTTCAAGATTCAGTTTGACGCTTAACTGCTCTGCAAGTTTGAGCAAGATCCAGAGTCGCTCTGAACTTCAGTCCTTCCATCTGTAAAATGGGGACAATGCTGTCACATAGCAAACTGTTATGGGCACTAAATGAAGGAATTTATAAAATATTATAAAAGCAGACAGTGCTGTTACTATTACAGATTGTTCAAAGTGTGAATCAAGATCTCAAGAAATATAGTTACATTATTGTGAATCATGCTTTAAGAAGGGGGAAAACCCACAGTAATAATGAAATCTTATCCACATAATCTCACAAAGCAGGTGTCATGGTCCCTTGCTAGGTAAGGAACCTGAGGCTCAGGGATGTTAAGTAACATGCCACAGTCACACAGCTAGTAAGTAGTTGAGCTGAGATTTAAAGAGCACCCCTGCCTGACTTCAAATACTCTGATCTTCCTTCTGCACCAATGTGTCTTAAAAAAGAAAAAAAAAAAGGTAACACATATACTTTTTCTTCACATTAAAAAAAAATAGAGACATTTATGTTTGAAAACTAACTCATCCTGATAATTCCCAATTAAGATGTTGTCATCTAGCATCTGGCTCAATTTCGTTTTATGAAATATAGTAAACATAATTTGAGTATAGCTTAAATGAAGTGTCCAAATGAGATAGAACAGGTCACCTGGGAAATTAGATTTTATAGATTACAAGAATTCAATGCCTAAATCGTACTTAATGGACGCCGTTTTTTAAAAAAAAAATTCTTCAGGAGACAATAGACTGTTCTATCAATTTTACTGTTACTTCTCTGTGAGACGTCTATAGCCTGGAGGAACTAAAGCAAAAATAAATAATGTAAACTTCACTGTAAGTAGTAGTGACAAACACCTGTGTCTTCATGGATTTGGGGTGTACAAGAAAAGCAAAGGGGATCTTTGACCCAGGTTCGGTTTTTTACTTCCATATTGCTTAAAACATTCTATTTAAAAATATTTAACCATGGGGGAAGGTAAAGGGGAAAAAGAGTTACAAACACAGAGGGAAGGAGGCAAACCATAAGAGACGCTTAAATGCAGAGAACAAACCGGGGGTGGATGAGGGGGTAGGAGGGAGGGGAAAATGGGTGATGGGCAGTGAGGAGGGCACTTGTTGGGATGACCCCTGGGTGTTGTATGGAAGCGATGAGCCACGGGAATCTACCCCCAAAACCAAGAGCACCCTGTTCGCACTGCATGTGAGCCAATTTGACAATAAATTATATTAAAAAAACAAAAATGTAATACCTTACGTAATGAAAACATTTTAATAAAGCGAAGTTAGAGAATTTTCTTGTCCTGTGGCTTTTCAAAGGAAATAATTTCGAGAATATTTCATTTCTGTTACCAGCTTTTATCCTGAAATGGGGTCTCTGGTAGAGATGAGCTCCACCTATTAATTATGGTTATTGGGTCATTGGGCAGAAGAAATGATCTTCTTTTAAAAAGCCAGCCCTTTTTCAATGAGGATGGGTTTAAGCCTAAGAGTGGACGCTGGGGGGCGGGGGATGTGAAGGTAAAGATATTGATTTAAACACTGTAGGAAAACGTCAGAGCACTAACATGCCTTGACAAGTAACTTAAATACCATCCCTTTGAAACACGGTGCGAGGTGGTGGTGAAATCGTCACACTCTCTGGGATCAAAGCCCAGCTCTTTCACTTCCTAATTTTGTGATGTGATGCCACTTTCCTTGAACTCATTGAAAGGCTATTTTTTTCATCTCAAAATTAGGAATAGTTACTGCGTCACGGGGTTGTTAGGATGATTCAGCATTTCATCTGTACACATTGTCAGTGTGGTTGGTGTCCTTATTGTTGTTCTGGTGTTGCAGAGCCTTCTTGACATAAACATTGAATTCTCCCATGACCTTATAAAATAATTTTGTGGAACGGCAACTACTTAAGAGTCTCTTTGCAATTGAATAGACTGGTGTGAAAGGCACATACCTATTTATGTTAAGTCAGTTTCCTTTAAATGTTAAGTCAGTTTCCTTCAAGCGGCATTAAAGGTATTCATCAAACAAAAAGATTATAAAACCAAACCTTCTAGTAAATAATCACGAGTTTATACATTTTTTCAGAAGTGCACAAATTTGTACTCACCTTAGGAGAACATATTGATTTGTGTGTGTATTTCAAGCAATCATCTTACCCGCGCTAGGCCCCTGGCTGACAGCATTCTCCCCTGGGAAGGTGGCTTCTCTAATTGCAGTGAATGGTGATTCTATTTGTAGACATTACTTCCTACAGCATGCATTTCTTTCTGTGACTATTATTTTAAAAATACTTCAAATTATTTAGTCTTATTGGCTATAAAGGAGAACATTCTACAGTATAAGAACCTCACACACAATATGTATCTGGGTTGAAAATGTATACTCTCTTAGCAACAAAATAATCAGTGTTTACTGCAACATAGGGAATACAAAAAAATATTTCAATACTAAAGATGCTCAAACACCACTTAGGCCACAAAAAATAAATAAATAAATAAATAAATAAATAAATAAATAAATAAATAAATGAAAAAAGAAAGAAAGAAAAAGAAAACCAAAAGTACAAACATTATTTGAGCTGCTGGGACATTTTTCCTTCTTCTTCCACACTATATTTTGCTAATAAACAAAAGCACAATTTTTCACATTGATAGAAAATCGACATCAGGAGGACTTACCTTCCTTTAACCAAGAAATGTTATTTTTATCATTTTCAAAATGCTCAGCTGTTCTTACTTTTATCTTTTCCAGCTCAGTTTCTGACATCTAAGTGGAAACAGAATTTGTGATATAAAAAATTCATTAAGAACCCGAATTTATAACATTGCGCTTTATATTTAGAGACTACTGCCATATTATAGGAAAATTTTATCTCTGTAATTTTTCAGTTTGCTGTCTAATGTTAAGTCTTACATTTTACCCATTTGTAGCATCTTAAAACACTGACCATGAGAATGAAACTTTATACGATGTTTCATTTTCCAGCAGTAACGATGGCTATAAGACCTAATAATTTCTGCATACGAAAGAATAACAGATTAACAACTAGTCACAGATTTATAAACAAAACAAACCAAACATTTGGTTGCTGTTTTAATGTCTTTTCTACAGTCTCTAAAAATGCATGCTGCAAAGTGATATACAAAGATATAACCAATAATAACACACAAACGGACCTTTTCAGCAATTTATTGGATCCAAGTAAATTGAACCTTACCACCTAAACCAGGCCAAGTAGAGCTCCCTGCAGGTGCTGAGACCTATTAGGCACCTTGAGTGCATTCCACTTGACTTTCCTGGCTTGCTTGCCATGAGCCCGGTTGCTCCACTTGAATCAGCCCCTTAGTGTAACTTACCTGTGTGTTACCAGAGGAGGAGGCCCAAGGCGCGGGATAGGAGAGCAGTTTGGTGATGCTCTGGGCAACCTTCCTTGTTGTCTGTCCATGTCCAGCCTTCCTCCACCCTGCCAGAAGTGAGCGAAGAGGCAAATACGCTCTCTCCCTGGGTGGTGCTAGATTTGTATTGCTGCCAGAAGCATCTAACTTGCGGCTGAGAGAGTTTTTCTTTTTTTTTTAAGGTAATATAAAGCCTGTGGTTCACAACAATAAAAACCTTCTCCAGGCTAGCGCTTATTTAGAATGACCCTCTGCAAAACAGGGTAAAAATAATGAACTCTTTGCAAACTGACTCTTGTTCCAGTCCCTTTCCTTCCACACCCGGCATTCATCACCTAGGGTTAATTTTCAAGGATGCAGAAAAAAGAGACTGAAAAAATAGATAGAGGCTATTTGGGTTAAAAAGAAAAGGAAGGGAAATCTCTATAAAGTTTTATTCTCTAAAAGTTCATCCTGCAGCTGACATTTTGAAAAGCAAGTTTTTCTAACATTTTTTAGGCAACCAGAAAACATTTCCAGTTTTTTTTTTTTTTTGAGAGTCTGCACATATTCCAAAAAGGACTTGGAATAACATTTAAAAGAGGATTTGTCATTAGATTCTTAGTCAAAGATAATACAGCTTTCAAGTGAATGTTAACAACAAAAAGCATAAGCCTTAGTACACACGATGATAAATAGTCCAATATTCCTAAATGTTTTTTTTTTTCTTCATCATGGAAAATAGTCTTTATTTTTGGCCCCAAGTGGTTTCTTTCCCTCAGTGTCCCCGGACGACTTTATGTTATCTGATCACCTTGTAACCCATTTCATCTCCTTTACCAGCTTCGTTTCTTGTACTTTGCTTCCGGTTTCATCATCTTTAAAAACTACCTTGATAATCAAATTTTCATACTCAGATAACTTTCACTTCCTCTCCTTATCAATAAGATACATTTCAAATTCTTTAGTCAGCTAAGGAAGACCTTGAATGGTCAGATTCTCCAACATCCTGTTCAAACTGTGGCTTAACGTCTTAAGATTTCTCCAGGTGCCTAACCTTTTACTCCTACCTAATTCTCATGCTGCTGTTCCTTGAACTTGCCTGCTACTGTTATTAACATTCCAGAATGTTTCCTCAAAATACCATCTCCACCGCCACCTTGAAGCCTTTTTGATCCCTCTCATATGGAAATGATTGCTCCCTTCTCTATCCCACTTGGAACTCCGGGTGTAATCATCTCCATATTCTTCTCATGTTAACCTGTCTTATCTTCCTCATAAGACTGTAAACCCGCTGAGGACTCAGCCTGGATCTCAGCATTTTCTGCATCTTGCTCATCGTGTGGCATGATCATCTATAGATTAATAATGACTGGACAGGGTCACCTGGGTGGCTGAGTCGGTTAAGTGTCCGACTCTTGACTTCAGCTTAGGTCATGATCTCACAGTTTGGATTCAAGCCCCCACATCGGGCTCTGTGCTGACAGTGCAGAGCCTACTTGGAATTCTCCCTCTCTCTCTCTCTCTCTGCCCCTCCCTAGCTCACACGCTTACTTGAGCTCTCTCTCACAAAATAAATAAACTTAAAAAAGTAATGACTAGACAGATAAAACCAGCATATAAAACTGATGGTGTTTTCCTTTGTCCCAAAGTCCTAGGATACACCTGATTACAAAGTTCCTTTAAGTTGTCTCTTTTCTATAGTTATGACATTTTTTTTTAGTCCAACAAAGTTGTATTTATTGACCTGTGGCAATGAAGGGGAAGCCAAACCATTGGAAAAGTGGACTTCTCAGTGAAGGAAAGCTAAAGAGGACTTATTAAAGTGTTTGGGAAAGTGTTACATTAGGGAAGGGATCAAGAAAGAAGAGTTTTGCTCTTAAATGGATATGTTCTGTTATAGCATTTTATGTCCCTTATACATTCGGTGACCTAATCTGATTTCCTTAATTGTTTAGGCATTGTCCTTTGGAAAAGCATGTTATTTAAAATATTATGTATCAGTGGGGCCAGGAAGAATTTTGGTAAACAACAGTCGTGGCAATCTTAAAACAGTGAACAGACACAACATGGGAGATAAGAAAAGATAAGGCACAAACATGTAGCAGAAAAGAGGCAGTTAAGTAACGAGGAGCAAATGAAATGAGCCAGGAACACAGTTGAATGTATTATTACTCCTAGTGGATTTTCAATTGTACTGTAATATTAGACCACATGATTATTAATGTTATTCCTCAACAAAAACAATTAAAAAATTTTTACATTTATTTCTTTTTGAGACACAGAGAGAGACAGAGCACAAGTGGGGGAGGGGAAGAGAGAGAATGAGACACAGAATCCAAAGCAGTATCCAGGCTCCGAGCTGTCAGCACAGAGCCCGAAGCAGGGCTCGAACCCATGAACCGTGAGATCATGACCTGAGCAGAAGTCAGACACTTAACCAACTGAGCCACCCAGGCGCCCCAACAAAAACATTTTTTTTTGAAGATTCACATTGGATTTGGGATGTTTATAGGGTTACAAGTCATGTATCCTCTTTTTCTATGTAGTTTTTAAGACAAGGAAGTCATTTTTACTTGTGAGCCTGTGGCCTGTGATGTTTCCAGGTTGAGATCCCGTGATCGTTTTTATATATTTAATTTCATCTAAACTCTTTTTTAGTTATCTGGCCCAAGAGCAATCCATAACTCAAACTCCTGTCAACATTTCTTACTTTTGTGATTATAGATTACTTTTGCATCTGGTGTATTCTTTCATTATTCTTGATATCTACATATTCTCCACTTGTTTCAATCTTGCACTCACTGTGATACAATCATATGAGAACCAGTGTTAAGTAAATTGCAAACTTTAAAATCCCTTTGCAAGCATTGTTTGTGAGGAGGGAATTTTTAAGACAAAATCCATTTCGTTTCTTTTTAATCTTTTTTTTTAAAGTTTATTTATTTATTTTGAGAGAGAGAGAGTGCACAAGCAGGAGAGAAGCGGAGAGAGAGGGAGAGGGAGAGGGGGAGAGAGAGAATCTCAAGCAGACTCTATGCTGTCAGCATGGAGCCCCACACGGGGCTCAAAAATACGAACTGTGCATCATGACCTGAGCCAAAATCAAGAGTCGTACACTCAAGTGACTGAGCCACCCAGGTATCCCAAAATTCATTTCTAATTTGAAAGTATCCAATTTTGTCAGATATTATTTCAACCTGTTCTAACACTTGGAATATTTGTTATTTGGTTTTATCCATTTTCTCTACTTACTCTCTCACTGCCCTCTGATTTTCCCTTTGCCCTTTGAATTAGTTTTTTTTGTTTTTGAAAGTGTGTGACATTACTTGAATTTTCTGTATGGAATTTTGATTTATTTTGAAGAGCACCGTTGTTTTTTTTTTTTTTTTTTTTTGGAAATTAGGCAGCTCATTTTGAATTTTATTCTTCTCTTTGTATTAGCAATCATTATGAGATCTGTAGATGTTAATTAGTATCACCTTCAACGTCCTTCATCTATTTCATCAGTAAATATGATAAGAATAGGTATCAAGTACTTTTTCCTGCATCAAATGTCTATTACTAGTGTCCTTGTGAGACATTGGATTAAGGGTAGTGCGTACTCTTACCAATCTTTAAACCATTCATACATTCACCTAGAGATGTACATGGGCCACAAAATAGTCTCTTGAGTTGGAATGAGCCTTGGGATTAATGAGATAAATTACAGTTGATAGTAGGAAGTAAAGAGAAATCAAGTCTGATGAATCTCAGCCATAACAAGGAAACAATAGATAATCCAAAATGAAGATAAAAAGTGACAAGCCAACCTCAGAAATCAGGCTGGTTTGACTAGAATTCAAAGAGAATAAACATATTTAAAAAAAGAAACCTCCGCCCAAATTATGTTCATTGTGCCCACTTAAAATAATGAGCTAAACAATTCAAACCCGT
Organism: Panthera pardus; assembly: GCF_024362965.1. Lineage (NCBI taxonomy): Eukaryota > Metazoa > Chordata > Mammalia > Carnivora > Felidae > Panthera > Panthera pardus. The sequence goes on from NW_026527013.1 coordinate 38,151,654, forward strand.
GGATGTGATCTCAAGTCTCAAGTTTTCTTGTTAAATTCTGTTTTAGTTTTCTTTTCTAAATAGAGATAGTTTGAATGTACTCTTTTTATAATTCTATTCCTTTTATTTTGACTCATGCATCAGTATTTCTAGTTCCTAGTCAAAATCTGATTAGAGGTAGAAACTTTAAGGACAAACGATCCAGCAGAAGGCAATCTTTGCCAAGAGAAAAACCCGTAAGATCATCTTATGTTTCATGCTCTTGTTTCTGTTAAAAATAAAATAAAATTGAAGGCATGAAGCTAGAACCTTCTTTAACAAAGAAAAATTATGTGCTATCATATTAGTCTTTTCTACACTCTTCAAAAACTATTACATTGTCATTTGCTGGTTTTTCCTAAACAATAAAATTATATGTGTAATGGGACACTATGATATTAATCAATGTGGAGACAAGTCACCAACTCAGATTATTGGATTTGAGGTGTATGATCTGTAGAGCAGAGGTTTTCCCAAAGGATTAGTGGGTTGGATTCAAATGGAAATGGAATAAGAAATTGTGCTACTCTTTGAAAATATTTTTTTTTTTTGCTAAAGAATTAAATCTCTATATTATTTAGCTGCTACTTAAAATGTTTTCAACGTTTTTTTGTTTTTGTTTTTTTTAATTAATTTATTTATTTTTGGGACAGAGAGAGACAGAGCATGAACGGGGGAGGGGCAGAGAGAGAGGGAGACACAGAATCGGAAACAGGCTCCAGGCTCTGAGCCATCAGCCCAGAGCCTGACGCGGGGCTCGAACTCACGGACCGCGAGATCATGACCTGGCTGAAGTCGGACGCTTAACCGACTGCGCCACCCAGGCGCCCCTAAAATGTTTTCAATAGCCATTCTAATGACTGATATATGCCATTAAATAGTTTGCATTTTTAACATTCTTTTTGGGTTTTTTGGGCCCCAATACAAAAATACACATGGCGTAAATAAACATTGGTCCAAAGTATCAGAGACAAAGGTAAATAAAACAAGAAGAAAATTCCATATTTGTAACATAGGCTTTTCCAAGGAAAGGTTACAGCTAACACCACAGGCATACCAATTCAAGGATTTATTAGATGTTAGATCTCATCAAAAGTTTAGATTCAAGAAATAACACTCAGGGATATAACATGCATTAAGTTTTATCCTTGTTTCATGCCAGATCATTAAAAAGAGCTATTTACCTTTACCAAATTATTTTTATGCCTTATAGAGTTCCTTTTACTGACTTAGATGTTGGCTGGCATTGAGAAAAGACTTAAACATGTCAATGACACTTACTAGTGGGTTTATTTTGAAGATTTTTGGTTCCTTGGAATTATAGTATGCATCCTTAATTCAGTCTACTTAGTGTAAATATTGTTCTACTCCATGTTGAATGTAGTAACTTTATAACTATGTAATTCTGCTTACACACTCCTTTATACTACGATTTCCTCTTTCTTTTTAACTTTATTTATTTATTTTGAAAGAGAGAGAGCAGGGGAGTATAGAAAGAGAGGAGGGAATCCCAAGCTGACAGTGTGGAGCCAGACACAGGGTTCGAACCTGTGTTCGAACTCTCATAAACTATGAGATCATGACCTGAGCTGAAATCAAGAGTTGGATGCTTAACTGACTGAGCGACCCAGGTGCCCCAGTCCCCTATATTTTAGATATTCCTTCATTTTAGATAATACTAGAATTTACGTTACATTTGGTTATTATTTCTAATTGTTCCTATTTCTTTGTGGATAATACCTAACTCTCATTATCACCATCTTTTCTTTCAGTTTCCTGATTGTATCTGTTATTACCAGTTTAAAGTCATTATCTGCCAACTCTAACATCTTTATCTTCTATTGGCTGTTTGCTTTCTTCGTTATGGGTTGTAGTTTCTTTATTCTTTACGTGTGTAATATTTTTTTAATTCTATCCTTGACATTTCAGATTATGATATGCTGTAGAGAATCCTAGACTATGTTGCATTCTTTTACAGAGGTGTTGAATGAACGTTGTTCTATCAAACAGGTAAATTGCAGACACATAATTTGTATCCTATCAGACTTGGTTAGGGTGGCTTGATTTCAGTTTTTTGTCTTAGTTTTACGATGTAGCTCACGCTAAGAGATCTGGCTGTTCTGGCCAAGGCATGTCTTTTCCTAGGTCTCAACTGAATATCCCAAGTGGTCCTGAGATATGTCCACTCTAGTTGAGGCAGAGTGTCTCCTGCTATATTAGCCATGGTAGCTGCGTTAATTGCTCAGCTCCCCAGAAGCTACTTTTTGGATGATATTTAGTGTCTTATCCTATGCATGCACAGCACAGACTACTTGTGGTCAACTCTGCCCCTTCCCTACCTTGAGCCAGTGTCTCCCCGCCAGAATCCTGCCCTGAAAATTCTAGCCACTTCAATAGCCCGAACTGCAGTTTCTCCCTCTTCAGCTGCACACATCTGCCAGTCGATATGGGTTCCACCTACTTGAGCTATTGTTAGGCTAAGTGCTGCCAAGACAAGAGGCGGAGCAGATGTAGAGTGTAGACTTTTGTGCATTCCTACTCTCAAGAATTACAGTAAGGTTCTGCTTGTTGCCCAATGTTGAAAAATGGCTTCCTTATTTGTGGTGTCTGGTTTTATAACCACATATGAAGAAATGCGAGTCCTGTAGCATTTATTCCATGAAGTAGAAAGAACTCGAAAAATTTCTTTACCGCTGTCCTTCCAATCAAGAAGACAACAGAGATAGCTTTCTTTCCTGTCTCCTCGTGCAGGGCAGATGAACCAAGAACAAAGGTTATCTTATCTTTGAGATTCAAATTTCACTTTATTTTAAGTTCATAGAAGAATTAGTAGTTTTGCAAGCAAGTCCTTTTTTATGATAAGTACCAAAGAATTAAGATCACATTTAAGCCATAAATCACATATTAGGTAAGAATACAAAATTGCTTAAAAGGAGTGCTTGAGCTAATCACCCCACCAAATTAAATTTTGACAAGTGAGTAGGAAGGAAGTTTAAAGGGGATGTCTGACTATGGTTTAGATGCTGCATGTTCATTAGAAAGGAATTCGGTGCATTATTTTCTCAGATAATCCTAGAATGATTGGGACAATAGGATCTCCAGGTAATCTGGTGGACAGGAGAAGAAGAGGTCTTTGCCCACTTTCTTAGAAGCACCTTAGTGGTTTTCAAGACTTAGAAAAAAGTCTTGGCATCCAACATGACATCTAAGTATCTATAGCAGATGGAGAACTAGGTGGGAAAATCTTGAGTATTTTCCATCATGCGATGTATTCTGAGGACAACCTGGAGGGAATCCCAGATTCCCTCCAAGTGCGAAAGAAGTGCTGAGGGTCAGCAAATAGGAACAAGGCCTTTGGTCACAGTCAGCAGTGCCATTAGTGGATGCTGCATAGACAGTACAAGCTACAGGCAATGGACGGGTTACTACGTTTGGGAGAAGAAACAGTGAGAAAAGAGATGATCCCCAAAGGCAAACAGAAAATGCTAGCTAAGTGGAGAGCAGCAATGACAGAGGATTATCATGTACTAGATTTGCTACCCAGGGAGAAAGCAAGAGGGAATTGTACATAGCCTGAAGGCCTCTCTTTGAAGCTGGAAGAGACTGAACTAACTTGAATTTGTAAGTTAGTTTTTCATCATCATCAGAAATGGGGGTTCAAATGCCAAGTTCATATCAGTTATTGTGGGAAAGTAAAAACATATGTTTTGTTGAGATGAACACATTGCCTTGCGCCATGCTTCCATACCAGCTACTCTCCTGACAGGTATAAAATGAGTTCATCGATGTAGTCCGTACTTTAGGAGCCCTATTTAGAATCATTTTCTTCTTAGATAATGGCTGCCCTCATTCAGAGAGGTGAGTCCAGCGCCACCAGGTGACCTTGTCCCTTGGCCATATTGGATTATATCAGAAATAGGTGATTCAATCTGGTTAATCCAATATCCTCACTACCGAACTTGAATTTGAAGCCAACAATTAGGATTTAGCAGTTTATGTCAAAGAGGGTTGTCTAAGTCCTCTAAGGAGGCCTCTTTGTGTTTTAGGAAAGTGGAGGAAAGCGTTCCATTTCCCTCACCCATAACATAGAGATAATAATAACGGTATCTACCATGGAGTTGTTGGGGGGTTAAATGTTAATGAATATAAAGCACTTGGAAAGGGGCCTGAGCCTAGGGTAAACATGGAATAAAGACTTAGCCATTATGTTTATTATGAGTGATTTGTTCTCAACTTTATTGAGATACAACTGAAGAACAACGCATGGCATATATTTAAAATATGTGGGTTGATCAGTTTTGACTATGTATTTACCCACGAAACTATCATGATAATCAAAATAACCATCTACATAACCCCGAAAATTTCCTCATTCTTTGTAATGCAACCCTCCCTCCACCCCTATCCCCAGACAAACACTGATCTTTTTGTCATTCCTATGGATGAGTTTGCATTTTCTAGAACTCAATATAAACAGAAGCAGAAGCATACAGTGTGTATTCTGTTTGCTAAATCCTTTTATTCAGCACAATGATCTTGAGATTTATCCATTTTATTGTATCAATAGAGCCCTTATTTTTATTGCATTCTATTGTATAGGCGTAGTACAGTGTGTTTATCCATTCACCTGTTGATGGATGGCTCAGTCTGTTGAACATCTGACTCCTGATTTCAGCTCAGATCGTGATCTCGCGGTTTGTGAGTTCTAGTCTCACATCAGGCTCTGCACTGAGAGCATGGAGTCTGCTGCAGATCCTCTGTCTCCCACCCTCTCTGCCCCTCCTCAGCTTGTGCAATCCCTTTCTGTCAAAAATAAATATCCACTAAAAAAAAAAAAAGACAAACTAAGGCATAATAAAAATTAGGGAAATAAGAATAATAAAATCAAAAATACCACCCTTGCTTACAAAGTGAATTTTATCCTGCAACATACAACTTTACCTTTCAAGCACTAGTTGACATCCAAACGGAGTTTACAACTCTCTCATCTTTATATTTGACTACTCTGAAATATTTGATCAACTAAAATCTGCTGGAAAACTTCTAAAGGGGAAAAAGACAGTAAATCAGATGCTACCCTCTTAACCTCTCAAAATGGTAGAGATAAAGAGGTATACTGTCTTCCTGTAAATGGGGACTATTACTTTTTAAAAAGATACTGAACTCTTAGTACCTTTGCAAACTCAGTTTATTTCATTTTAAAGATCAATTACAGAAATGGCAGCCTTGCTTTTTCAGTCAAAACCTAGATATTCTGAAATACTTGGATGATAGTGATTGCAGCACTATAGAACGTTGTTTACCGAGCTTGTATTAGAAATTACTTTAACATTACTTATTAATAAGAAGGTATTGATTTATTGATTCTTAGAGGACAGTACCCTTTGCTAAATTCTTAATAATTATTTAAAATGATTATGTAAACTAATAGATATTATTGATGGAGGTATGATGATGCTTAAAACCGAGTCCTGTAATCAATGCAACATGTCAGTAAAATTTACCCTAAATATTAACATCTGGAAATGTCTTTCTTTTGCAAGCAGTTGTTTTCCTCCTGTTTTTGTCCCTTAATTATCAAGTTCTTTGTCATCATTTTGGATTTGCCTCTCCTTCTGTAGTTCCAAGATCCTCTCTGCCAAGGGGGGGGGCAGACAACTATAATTTCCTCCATACATACTTGGTCTTCTACCTACATCAGTGAGGAATACTTTTTCTTTTCTTTTTTTTAACCCAAGAGGAAGAAAGAAAAAAAATCTTATCTGGATCAGTCTTTCCTCTAGACCACCTCTCATGGGTCAGTCTTAAAGCAGGACATTTAAATAAATTGAACTTCAAATACAATTTCAGTTTAACAGGACTTTTGGATCCAAAGAGAAATTCTAACATTTGATCAGCTATTCACAAATGATGTCTTTGTATCCTTTAAAGAACTATAAAGCAAATAAAAAATTGTAAGCTGTTTTATTTGATGTTATCTGAGATAAAATAATTCTTTGAAGAGCCATAGAGACTAATTGGAAAAGGATATCAGTATATCCATAAATTAGGAAATTAATAAACCTAAAACCACCCAGGACCTACATAGGTAATGCCACAGTGATCTAAGAATACATAATTGTTAACGTGCAAATTCTGAAGGGAAAAAAATGCATTTTCCGCAGAAGAGATAAGAACATTTTAGTGGGAAGAGATTTAAAAAAACAACAACAGTGGTTGAATGTGGGAAAGGAATGGGTGAAGGTGATAAAAGGGAAGAGTTCTCCTTCCACAAAGTAGATTGAAAATGTCATTTTCTTTCCTTTTTTGAGAAATAAAAAGTACCAGTTTCTTTTTCTTAGATTTTAAGTCTCCTCTAAGTCACAAAGGACCTGAGAAGAGGAAAAGAAAGGCTGTCTTTGTCTTGTAAATTTTGTTTGAAGTCAAGAAAAATGTTTAAGTTGGCTCCAAGATTTTGGGTTACTGTGAAAGTTTGAAGGAAGCAAAATCACTATGAATGTGTTCATTTCACTCTAACAAGTGACGGGATGGAGATTTACAGTAAGATTATGGATTTTTTAAAATTTTTTAACCTATATTTGAGAGAGAGAGAAAGAGAGGGCACAAATTGGGGAGGGGCAGAGAGAGAGGGAGACAGAATCAGGAGCAGGCTCCAGGCTCTGAGCTGTCAACACAAAACCTGACACGGGACTAGAACTCGTGACCTGTGAGATTATGACCTGAGCCAAAGTTGGACAGTTAATCGACTGAGCCACCCAGGCACCCTAGACTATGGAGTTTTAAAGTTTATATATTTATTGTGAGAGAGTGTGCAAGTGGGGGAGAGAGTGTGCAGAGGCAGGTGGGGGGGAGAGACAGAATCTCAAGCAGGCTCTGCACCCCCAGTGCAAAGCCCAATACACGGCTGAAACTCATGAACTGCGAGATCATGACATGAACTGAAGTCTATGTTTAACTGCCTGAGCCACCCAGGTGCCCCCAGATTATGGACCTTAAGGTAGTACCACTGACAGGAAAATTTTCAACACCACCAGCTTATTTCTCCTGATTGTCAATGACTCAGATGTGACTGCATGGTGTCACTAGGATAGTCTCTTACATGACTATGTTCTTCCTCATTGTAGTCCTTCTCACGGTAGGAACATTACCGTTGTATGGTCAATGCCTTCAGGCTGGCACATGCAGTTCTGCATGATGTACCCTGCAGAGCTCCAGGGTGCATGAGGGGACTTTGTAATATGTCTACTCAGCTAGGCTGAACTGTGTTTTCCAGAATTCCTTGCCTTGTGTAGTTCCAGTTAGAATGGGCCACCGAAGATATTTTTGTGGGAGATTTGAAAGACGCAAGTAAAGCAGGGGCTATCTTGTTTTCCACACGGGAAGATTAGGGTGGCCCCTTGTGTATTTCCTGAACATTGCTCCTTACCTACTGGCTCACCTCCTTGGTGTAGACAGCACCCATTGTGCAACTTTCCTTCTTCCCCTACATCTTCCTGCAGCTTCGCCATCGCTGGGTGATTGTGTTTATCTCCATTATGAGGGGCCCTAGCTTCTTCTGTAGGACAGCCACATCATCAGGAGGAAGGGAGAATGGACATAGGTTCCAATCCATGTGGTTTCCAGCTTATCTTTGTCATCCTCTATTTCACATGCATTCTTCTCTTCATGTATACTTTCTCTGCCAGCCAGAAACTACGTCTGAAGCAAAAACAGAAGCTTTACAGAGATTAACCAGCTCCCCAATTTGTGGAAGGTCAAATCCTGGTATCAGGTTCCTTCGTATAAGAACCTCCTAGTAGTTCTGCCCTCTGACTGACCTCTGACTGAAAGCGTGCACCATGTACGTTGCATCATATAAATGACACCACCTCTTATAGTCACGTAGTGCACGGCCCGGGGGCCACATCAGGAGCACTGGAAGTCTGTAGTCCCATAGCGGAAATGCTACAAAGAGAAGAATCATTTGGGATGTTTCCTGTTTAATGCTACAGTAATAGGTGGGAAATTTGACTCCATGGCCAAATACATTTGGGAAACACCGAAATAACTCTGCATCTCTGCCTTGAGATCCTTCCACACTCACACAGCAAAGACACTGTAAAGCTAGGCATGCACTAATTTGTTCAGTCTAGCCTTCTTCAAACTTATTTGATAACAGAATCATTTTCTAGGTACCGTCTGCTAGCATAGCCCTGGAACTAGTGGTCTACAAACCACACTTTGAGAAACAATGGAATACATTCGGATAAGCCCAGTCATTTAACATTTGACGGTCATCATTTCTAAGTGCTATCTAAGTACAGAGTTAATGTGACTTAAAATCCTTTTTAGGCAGTCAAAATTAAATGCAAACAGGGGATGTGATAATAAGAATATAATGAAGAACAACACGTGCTTATGTGGAGTGTAATTCATTCCAGTACTTTCTAGGAGACATTGAACCACAAGAGAAAGACTTGTGGTAGAGAACATATTCTGAACGGGAAAGACACCATGTATTTCACCATGGCAATGAAGAGAGGTAACAGAAAAAATGTTTCGTCCCCTCTCTCCATTCTTTTCCCTCTTAATGTTGAGTTAGAGGGTGAATATGGGAACGACGGAAAAGACAATGAGATCAGGAAGAAAAGGCCTTAGCTATTGAAAGCTGGAACCAGGTTAGCTTTAGTGAAATGGAGGAAGATCAGGCTCAGAGCCGTCCCCACACATCTCTTTTGTATCTTAACTCAGGCGTTTACATGTAGATGAGCTATTTCAGGGGCACACTAGATGCTTTAGGCCCAGCCCAGACATAATTGCAAAATACAGTAGACAAGGCTAACTTTTGATGTACTTATTTTCTCTTGATGAAGCAAACAGTGATTTTCAAGAGACTTCCTTTGGGTTGCCATGATGACTGAGAAACATCACTGGCGTATAAAGGAGAGGTACATAGGTTACTAAACATCGCATTACACAAGAAGGATCCTCACAATAAAGAAATGACCTACCCAGAATGAGTTGCCTCACCGTTGAGAAACACTGAAAGCACTTCATCTGGCTCCATATATTTCCTTTTCTGTTTCAGTCATCTTACCCATGAGGGCTGTATATCTCAACTAGGTGTGGATCTGATTAGCTGATAAAAGCTATTGCAGAAAGATGGAAAAAACTCAACTTTCAAGTGTTCATTTACATTTCAAAAGAGGAAATAATCAACTCCAGAGAGTCTCTAACTAATTGATGCTCTGAGAGGAAAAATATATTAAAATATTTTATTAGAATAGTAATGTAGTCCTCTTGTATGCAGAGAAACTTGGCAGCCTTTTCCTTTCCTTTGTAATTTGCTCATTTCAAACTCTGTGCTTTTCTGTCCTTCCACTCACAATACATCCTTTCCAAGGAATTAAATACGTGTGACTAATGTTGCATCTGTACAGCATCCACCTTTAACCTTTGCACATACACGTTTATAGAAGCAAAAGACCAGCCCTTAGAGAGAACCGGTAGGTACATTATAGTGTAAATCATGTCTCTGTCAATGTAAAGAAGTTTTATCTGAACTATTAACTTGAACTCTCTGTGAGAAATAAATGTTCCAACAAGATGGCAGCCTCCTATCTTTCCTTCTTGCCTATACAGGACCCAAACAAAAATGCTTGATTTCCTTTCCCGGTATATGGCATAATAATCCTTTTCTGCATTACTGTTTCCTACCTTGGGCTGAAACCCCAAAGGTAGAGGAGATGGAGTAGTTGATGAGTTATAGCACTAGCTGCTTTACATGTGTATATGGAAAATATGCACTCTGCAATGTGCCATCAGTTCCATCCTAAAGACAGGAGCCTGAGGCTTGGAAGGCTTAAAAATCTAATACCCTCAATGCAGAAACAGCAGAAGTCAGAATTGACCTCAGGTCGGGTTAGCATCTAAGCTCATACTTTATTACCACGCTCTGCAGTGTACAGGTCTTTTTAGTTCGCTTTATAAGCTGCCCTGCAGGTTCTAGATGTGTGCATGTTCTAGATAGGTCTGAATATAGCCCGTTATTGAATGGGCTACTCTAAGGGAAGTATAAGTAATCCATACCATCAGAGAGGCGTTGCTCTAGTTGGAGAGATGCCAGGCATACAATGGCATATGCACATGGAAAGGTAGCCAACAAAACGTGGTATGATATTAATCAGTGCCGGTGGAGATGCGGCGTTCAATAACTTTGTAGGATTTTAGTAGGGAAGAGGTCAGAGTTGACATAATTAAGGAAAAAGTCAGGGCTGGTTTTCAGACTTGATATGTGACTAATAGGAGCCATAATTTATTTTTAAAAAGCGTGGCAGACATTTATTATGATCTGAACTAGGCCCTGAGAATACAATGGCAAAGTGGTTGAACAGGGACCTTGTCTGTCCTGTGACTGCTTCCTACCCAAGCCCCTGCCTTTCATGTGCCTATAGAATCACCTGGGCCCACCTGGGTGGGCATCCACCACCCCTATAGAATGCAATCTCTCATTCAGGATGTCTGGTGTTGGGGACCCGGATTCTGCATTTCAAACAAGCTTGCAGGTAATGGCCAGGCTGCTGCTCCATAGACCATATTTTGAGTAGAAATACTCTAGAGGAAGGGGTGGATGAGTGAATGAGGAAACAAATGGTGAGCACATAACTTTAGCACACACACACACACACACACACACACACACACAAAATTGAAAGGCATGTAGCCATCTTTACTAGCCTTCAGTTCCTATCTTCACAAACAGACCAGGCTACCACTGCCATCATGAGATAGCCTGGGTCGGTCTAAAATACTGGATAAATCCCAGGGCACCTGGATGGCTCAGTCAGTTAAGTGAACAACTTCGGCTCAGGTCATGATCTCACCGCTCATGGGTCCGAGCTCCATGTCAGGCTCTGTGCTGACAGCTCAGAGTCTGGAGCCTGCTTCGGATTCTGCATCTCCCTCTCTCTCTGTCCCTCCCCGGCTCATGCTCTGTCTCTCTCTCTCTCTCAAAAAATAAATAAACATTAAAAATATTTAATAAAATAAAATATGGATAAATCCTTTTGGATTACCTTCTTCTAGACTGATTTAGACACCTTCTGTCAAACTGTTTTCCCTTATATATTTACAATCTAGTTGATTGTGCAACTTTTTTTAGTACATTGCCTTTGCTAATAACATTCTCCAAGCCTAGAAAAATTGATTTGATTTCAGCCACACCCTGGTCTTCTTGGACTGTAGAGCATTTCTGAATTCTGTGAATTTCTAATCTCATTTCTAATGTGCTCTCTGTCTTCTTCCTCCTTCTGTCTCTTTTCCTCCCTCCCTCCCTCCCTTCCTTCCTCTCTTTTTGTTGTTTTTTCTGCCATTCTTTCTGTCCTTATATACCCACAGAGTGTAATGTTTACAAATTACTGGAGATTCTCTTTAAAAAATAATTTATTGTCACATTGGCTTATATACAACACCCAGTGCTCATCCCAAAAAGTCCTCCTCAGTGCCCATCACCCATTTTCCTTCTCCCCCACCCCTCTGTCCATCCTCAGTGTGTTCTTAATATATCTCTCACATGATGATTGTGATGTCTCAGCTGTGTCACTTATTAGTTGTCTGACTTTTTGGGTAAGTTATTCAATTACCCTGTGCTTTCCTCATCTATTAAATGGAGATTAATGATAGTATCCATGTCATAATGTCATGGTAGGATTAAATGATTACTAATTATTTTAAGTGCTTAGAACAATTGCTAGGTCATAGTAAATGCAATATAAATGTTTGTGGATATTCTTGGTGCCATGCAATCTTCTCTTCCCTTCTGTGGGGCAGCAAACTTTCTTTTTGGCTTGAGAGTGCAGAAGTCCATGGCACTTATGCATGAAGTTCAGTGCAGTGGTCTTCTCTTATGTTCTGAGGAGTCACGTGGGAGGGATGAAGAGTTATCCCAGAGTCTTTATCCTTCCATGTCTTCTTCCTTCTTGTCTTATCAAACTTTGGACATTTTCCCCTGTTTAATATAATTAAATTACCTCTCCCTTATTCCCATTATTCAATTATCCCAGAAATGTCTATTTCATGGGCATGTAGTTTATTCCTTGATGGAAAGACAGTCATGGACAAAAGGCATTTGATAATCTTTTAAGGTCTCACTGAACATATTTGATGATGAGGAAGAGGAAGATGATTACTACTAGTGGTAGGGTTAACATTCATCAAGTATATGATAAAGGATTTCTGCTTTCAGCCATAATAGAACAAGAAGAACCATATTTACCACCACCACCACCCCAGTTGAAACAATAAAAAAACCATCTGGACAACCACAGTAATCAGACTCTGGACAACAAGCTGTTCAGGACAGTAATCTTTGACAGAAGGAAAACAAAAAATATGAGCCCTGTGATTGCCTCGGTGTGCTTCCCAGGAGGATTTTACAGGTTTAATGCAGAGTAGAGGAACTGAAATAGAGGCTGACATGGCACAGAGTTGAAGAGACAGAATTCAGAGATCAGCGAAGCCAAGACAGAAAGAATTCACAAAGCAGAGTTGGGTTAGAGAGAGCTACACACAGAGCAAATGATTCTTCTCAATTGTTCAGCAAAATATGGCTCAGTGCCTACATGAGCAAACTACAGGAGTCTAGGCAAGGCTGTCAGAAAGAAACAGGCAGAACAATACCTGGAGCTTACACAAGACTAGGAAGAGTTTGTATTATCATCACCCAGAGTGAAAAGACCTAACATACTGGGCATCAAGTAAATCTTCAGCCAACCCACTTGTAGAAGCAAGGCACAAAAGGATCAAGTTACTTCTAAATAACTTAACTGTGTCCTAGAACAAAGATGAAAAATACTTAAAATAATAAAGAATCCTGCAGGACTCAAAGATGTAAAAGACAATGTCTGGGATCCAGTAAGAAATTACCGGGTACACCAAGAAGCAAACAAACAAACAAAACAACAACAAAAAACAAAGAAACAAACAAAAAACCCCACAATCTGTAATACACAGGAAAAGAATCAACATTATAAATAGACCCAGAAATGTCTTAGGTAATAGAATTAGTAGAGAAGAACTTCAAGACAGTGGCTAAGACTATGCTCCTTACATTCTAAAAGGCAGAAGAAAGCATGCACATAAGGAGAGACATGAAAGATCTCACAAGCAAGACAAAACAAAACAAAACAAAAACAGCAACAACAACAACAACAGTTTGAACTTCTAGAGGTGAATATCATTGCAATGAATGGGATTAAAAGCATATTAAATACTGAAAAAGAAAAGATTAGTGATCCTGAAGACATAGCAATAGAAATTACTCAAAATAAAAGACAAAGAGAAAAAAATGGGAAAAGAAGGACAACAATGTGCTAAGCATTTAATGTGCTCTTCTTCATGTAGTCCTTTTTCAAACCTTATAGATATATGCTATTGGAATCCCTACTTTATGGAATAAAAAATTAAGGTTGTGAGATCCTAAAGAAACACAGACATGGTATTGCCAGACTACAGAATTTGCACTTAGAGATTTAAAGCCACACACTGTATGATTCCAATTGGATGACATCTGGAAAAGGCAGAACTGTGGAGACACCGAAACAGTTAGCGGATGTTGGGGGCTTGGGGAGATCAATAAGTTGGGCACAAAATATTTTTAGGGCAGTGAATATACTCTGTATGATACTATAATGATAAATACCCGTTCTTATACGTTAGACCAAACCCATAAACTACAGAACACCAAGAGTGAGCCTTAATGTATACTGTGTACTTTGTGTCAAAGTAGGTTCATCACTCCCAACAAATGTGCCAATCAGGTGGAAGACATTGATAATGAGAGAAGCTCTGCATGTGGGGGGGGGGGGAGGGGGGCAGAAGTTATGTAAGAGATTTCTGTACCTTCCCTTCGATTTTGCTGTGAATCTAAAACTGCTATAAAAAAATGGAAGCCTTAATTAAAAAAAAAAAGATGTATCATCTTTATATTTGTTTCCTTAGTCTAAGTCCTACCTAATTTATTTCCAGGGAATAGTGTGGTTTGTCATTTGGCAGGAGGTGGGACCACTTCAATTGAAACAGGTGTCTAATAAATGTTTGATGGCAAGTCAGCTGTTAATGTCATTTCTTTTTTATAAGTTTATTTATTTATTTTGAGAGAGAGAGAGAGAATGTGTGCATGGGAGGGACAGAGAGAGAGAGAGAGAGAGGAAAAGAGAGAGAATACTAACCAGTTTCCTCACTTTCAGCGCAGAGCCTGATGTGGACTTGAACCCACAAACCATGAGATTATGACCTGAGCTGAAACCAGGAATTGGACACTCAACCGACTGAGCCACCCAGGCACCCCAATGTTATTATCATTTTAAAGAGTGCTCCTATTTACTAATGAACTTTGTTATAAGAAAATATACTTAAAGAAAGCCCTTCTTTATATTTTAAACAGTAAACATACAGTACAGATTTTAGGCAACACAGTCCAAAATTTTAAATAATCAATTATTGCATATATACAATCAAGGTCATTTATCTTGTTAAAATAATAATAGCAGTAACTTTCTGAAATATTTAAAATTAAAAAAGAAAAAGACTCATAGCATGCCTTAAGTTTTTCAGTAGAAACTTTCAGAATAACAGTGAAAGATTAACCTTACATCTTTTATAAGTTGCTACATTTTAAAAGCCCTATTAACATTTTCCTTTATTGTTTTAATTAAAAAAATTCAAAAATGCTATCCATGAGCAAGTTAATGGTTAAGATTTTTTACTGTTATTTTACTCAATTTTTCTAAACACTATTAAATTGGAAGTATGGTAAGGGAGGTTTGAAATTTAATTTATGTCTGGTCATATTAATCAATCACTAGTAACTTCATCCTACATAGTGAATTTCAGTAAGAATTTGTGCATTATTGTTAAAGTATTGCATCATAAAAAAAAAGTCCACAGGCTTCTATCATTGAAAATATAACTCTCACACCAAAGTTTACTGTCTTAATTAACAATTTTCACCTGATTCTGATATGCTAGGGAAATTAGAAAACATTGCTTATGAAAGAAAAATGACAATATGAATTTGAGCATGTGTCATGAAATTCATCTATAGATATGTTACCTGGAATGAAAAGAAAATCAGATGGTTGAATGGATTTTAAAGATTTTACTTTAAGTTTGGAAGGCACAAATACCATCATTTGGTCTAATGGTTTGCTTGCTTGAAGTTTCTCAAAACTTCATTGAAATAAAAGGTTTAGGTGAATAATAAATATTTCGAGTAGAGCCTCCCACTTCACATTGTGCAAATTCTCAAAAATTCACATTTTGCAAATTCTCAAATTCTCAAATTCTTGCAAATTCTCATACATCTATCAATATTGGTAGATCCTGAAATAATTTTATATGTCATAGAAATAGAAGGTAACTAGGTAGGATGTGAGAGGGATCTGGCCGTGACATCTGTCACTTCATTGATGGCCAGGGTGCATTTGGCTGATCTGGTTGGTTGGGTGAGTGCTGCCTTCTTCCCCCATCGCTCCACGTGCGCCCCTCCTGCAGCTGCAGCTCTGGATCCATTAGGTGAAAGAGGACTATGACATTGACAGAGGAAGACTGGTCTTTGGTCAAGGTCAAGGGTATATGAGTAACTGAGCCACCCTGCTGGAGCCTCCAAGCAAGCTCTCATGGCCCATTTGTAAAAGAACATCAGGTATTCAAATTTCCAAGACTCCAGACACATCCAAAGGAGTTACTGCATGTAGCAGTCTGCCTTTCTTTTAAGGAAGGAAGGAAAGAAGGAAGGAAGGAAGGAAGGAAGGAAGGAAGGAAGGAAGGAAAGAAGGAAGGAGGAAAGTTACTAGATACTTATTTTTTTTTTTAATTCAGGAAAATACATCATCTAAGTCTGTATAAAAGGATAGCTGGAATACTTGCTTCCAATGTGAAAAAAAGACTACTAACCCTGTCTTGAAAAGGAGAATGAATATTCTGTAAATAAGTACATACATTCTCTACTTAATGTTAACTGCTGGTAAGCCTAATTCAAAAAGAATCTATGAACTTTCAGAGAAACTTCAAAAGTAATAAAAGGAGTAACTAATAATATGTGTAAATGTGTTTTTCCATTTTTAAAAAGTCAAATCATTTAAAAATCTTAATGATGAACTGATAGTTGATCTAAATCTTTCAAAACCCACATGCCTTTTTCTATAATTAGTTGTAGAACTTTGAGAACATATCAGTAATCTGATGTACATGAAAAGTGAAAGGAATAATTAAAATTAAATGGCATATTCAGACAAGCTATCTTTATCTTTGTGGTATATCTATATTTATCTTTATATAATACCATTGAATACACCATTTTGATTTCCTGAGGTCTTTTATAAGTAAGAGAATACCAGGAAATAATCAAAGTAGGGGGGAAAACAATGTTACAGCGCTTGCTTATTTATTCTCTCATACTTTCACTTACAAGGTTTTCGTGCCACTTAAAAATAGTTGTTTACATGCCGTACCTCTTAATGTTATGCTACTTGTTGAAAAGTTGGTCAGTTGTGAGTGGGAGGATGTTCTGGGTTTTTAACTAAATATAAAAATAAGAGTAAATGGGAGTGAGTGGTTAATTTAATGCTGTGATTTCCTCACATCTCAATAAAACATTCCAAATAGCATCTAAATACATCATTTCAATTTGTATAGAAAATACTATAAAATGACAGTCTACCGAACCTCTATGATTGGTGTGATTGAAGATGAATTACAGGCAATTCGTTAGACATGATTTTATACACTTGTAAATGAAACCAAAAGGTAATTACTTTTCAATTGGGATGAGTTAAAATTTTATGTACCTTAATTAATTTTGTTTTATTTCTGTTGACGACAATATGCCTCACTAGTCTATGGTGACAGGGAACTTGGGAGGAGTGAGATTTAAAAGGTGAAGGTTTCTTCCTCTTAGGCAAAGCACAAATACTTGAAACCTCTGAGCATTGTTTAAATGTGCCCACCGACTCTCAACCCACTCGTCAGGAATAGCTCCTATAGCATTTTGTTTATTTCCAGCACCCTTCTATATATTTTTTTCTCTGCAGTGCATGATTTCCTGCTACTCTCAACCCTCCTACATGGCCCAATCAAAACTCAGTCCCATGAAGTAATTGGTACTTGTGGACGATCTAATATCGTGACTGCTGGAGCTTATGGGGGAGCTTATCACATCATGGGAGTCCAGGGGAGAAAATGTGTGTTTTCTGTTTCCTCCTTATCAGAACAAGACTTGGGGCCACCTGATATCAGACCCTAGATTTTACCTCCCCCACAAATCCAATTTATTCAATTTATTTTAGACTTAGCATTCCACATAGCCCTCGACACCTCACTGTACTTTATGATAGATAAGGTGGAAAATTCAAGGCACTGTTGATGAAAATAAAACAACAAAGTCTGCACACACAGATCTTGAGAGGGAAGTGCATGTAACCGTTTTAAAAGGTAGAAATCACTTACTTAAACTTCTCAGAGCAGTTTGTTTATATAAATGGTAGAGTGCATTTGTTTTTGTTTCTAAAAATTGTCAGATAATTTGCATCTCTGCCCTTTATCTCTACTGTCATTAAAGTATTGGAGGAATAAATTTCCATTTGCTTCGATTCACAGAAGACTGTCATATTCAGATAATGGCACAATTCAGAATTTATCAAGTGCCAGGAGATTATAAAAGTTAATGGAACAAAATGGTATTAGTGTGAGATTTTGGGAAAATCTCATGAGATTTGGTACGGTAACTTCACAATTAAATTACCATGTCACTACTGTATGTGCAGACAAAGGGAAGTGGGGCATTTGTGAATTCCATATTGATAGATCTTATGAATGGTCCAGAAATGAAACCCTCCTTTGTTTAGATAACTGTGAATCTTTTTGGAGTGTTGCTTTCTCTTTCTCTGTACAAATATTCGAAGTGAAGGACGCAGCAATGTAAGTCAACTAAGCAGATATTTTAGGATAGTTTCTTGAATTCAAACCACCGTGTTCTGAAAGATGTGTTTGGGAATACCAGTGCTATTACCAGAAATTCACTTCAGATTTGGATTTTTTCCTTCACAAAAACTCTCCCATAAATAGGCTGGCTGACTCTTGTAGAATTCCTTTTTGATGCTGAAATGATTCTATTTCCCTCCTGGGCGCTCCAGGCTATTAGGCCATGTGTAGGCTAAGTAAGCCCCTTCTGAATGACTCCCCTGCCCCTTCTTCCAGTCCTCATCCTGACTCAGTTCCTGTGTTCACTTTCTTCGTGGGTGTCCAGGTGTCATCTAAGCCCTGGTGCTCCCCAACTAGCTCATTACCATCTCTGTGAAGAAGTTACTTATCAGAAGGGTTAATATGTGAATTACAAGTGAGAGAAGGAAGTCTTAGTGTCTGGCATTCTGGAACATCCTGGTAACTATTAGTTGATGCTATTACAAGTGATAATATATATTCTTGGATATAATGGGTCCTGTGTGGTCTCTGTGTTATCCACGTTATCTTTCCTTGACCACTTGGCCTCAAAAACTTCACGTCATTTCACTTCCTTTGCCACCCTCACTCAGGCTGTCCAACTTGGTCACACATTCCTGGACACACTGTCTTTTAGGAATTTCTTTTTCTCTTGTCACTGTCATCCTTTAGCCTCTGCTTCAGATATTGCCTAAGCAACAGTCAATCCCCACTCCTTGTTGACAGGGCCTCTTTCCCACTTTGGAGGCTGAAATGCCATAGGCTCACATTCCCATCCTCCTCTGCCCCTGAAGCAGAGTCATGTGACCCGCTCCTGACTATAAGACGTGAGGGTGACTTTTAGGAAGGGTATTCTCCTCTTTAACAATTAAATAATTGATAACTGGAAACAAAATATTTTCAAATAGTGAAATGGTGACAAACTATAAAAAAGACTTACCTGGTAACTTCCATTGTTTTCTTCACCAGAAGTTGTCACACTTACACGTCATCCTGGAATTGCTATAGACATCCTAATACTAGGCTAGAAAACACCACTTTTATAGAGGATGACCAGGGGGGATAGCTGGAAGCCGTCCGGATTTGATTTGATTTTATCCCTCTCAAAGTTCTACGGAGCCTAGATCTAAATTGGTCTATTAACTGGTTTACTAGTTTCTTCTTTGATCCTTCCAAACTGCCCTACACATTGCTGTTAAATAGTCATCTTCAAACCTTCCAAGTTTTATGTCTTAATCCTATTTAAACACCATTAACGGTTTTTAGCTTCTGTAATAGTGATCTTCAAATGGAGTGGGGTAGGCAGGCTAACCCAGTGGAGCATGTGAAGAAACCATTACATATAATACGTAAATGAGAGAAATTAAACTTTGCTAACATTTTCTATATTGGTTATCAATGACTTTCTCAATAGTCCATTTATCTGATGGTCACATATACTCACAAGGTGGGAACTCTACACTGGGGATCTATTGACAAGGCACCCTCACCTGTTCACTTGCTTTCAGAATATCGAAATTCTGAAGTTTCAATACCAATATTCAGAATATTGAAATTCTGAAGTTTCAATACCAATATTCAGAGGTATTGAATATAACCTGAGCTTCGTTAAGCAGTTTTGTGGACTATATAATTTAGTTTTTTATAACCTAACTCTAAAAAATGGCTTAGAGAGGGGTTCCTGGGTGGCTTAGTCAGTTAAGCGTCCGACTGTTGATTCTGGCTCATGTGATGATCTTATGGTTTGTGAGTTCGAGTCCCATGTTGGACTCTGTGCTGATAGTACAGAGCCTGCTTGGGATTCTCTCTGCCTCTCTCTCTCTCTCTCTCTCTTTCTCAAAATAAATAAATAAACTTAAAAAATGGCTTTGAGAGATTTCTGTTAAGCTATAGTACTTGAAGGTAGTATAGTTATGTAGGCATATTTCTGCTATTCAGCAGGTGAGCTCTTTGTCAGACTCACTATAAGACATGAACAATAATGTAATCATACTCAACATGAATCAGCCAAAACATCAAGAATTATCAAGAAGACAATTTAATATATGGATTTCTATCCACTATTATTAATGATGATACCACCTCTTGAGAAGAGAATGTCTTGAGAAATTAGCCCATGATAGAAGCATATGTATGATACGTATGCAGTATACACACACACACACACACACACACACACACACACACACATTGGGGCACAGGCTTGAGACTGTGTTTCTCTAGTTCATATTTCAATGGGAATAAATTGGACACCTGTACCTACAGGACAGTATCTTCCTTTTGCTAATGAGCTAAATTCTGCTTTTTCTTAATTATTATAAAATAATTATAAATAAGTGCTCTCATTTATTAATGCTTAAGTGTATGCATTAAGTGTATTAAGTGTGTGCAGGGCACTGTGCTAAGCCCTATGCATGACGGCTTTTATTTTGTTCAATATTCCTTAAAAACAACAATGTAAACTGAATATTGTCCCTCGGTTTTACAGATGAAGAAATTGAGATGTTAAGAATTTTCCCAGAGGTACCCTGCTAATAAGTTAGAGAACTGGGATCCAATCTACAGGTAAGCCCTACTTACTGCTTTAAATTATTCTATTTTATCTCAGCTCTTATGGTACCCTAGAGTGGCAACAAATAAATGGAAAAAAAAGTAAGGAAATGAAACTAAGCATATACTATGTATTAGAAAGCATGATAGGTATTTAAAACATTTTACAATAAACATTGTCAGTAACCCTATTAGCTAGCTGTCATTATCCCCTATTTTCTTCTAATGAAGAGGCCACCATATCTTCCATCCCCCTATAATCTTACCTCCTTTTGAAATTTATGCAGAAACAATGCCTACCATTTTTTTCCCTTTGGCATTTGATTGTATCCTTTCCTTGTGACAGTTATAGTCCCTGGTTTTACCCATCAAAGCCAGTGTGATGTCATGGGGGAAAGTAGATTTGGTTCCAGGCTGACTTGAAATCTAATCTCAGTGCCTCACCCACAAATGAGTCCATTTGGGTAAGAAACTACAGTTCCTTCACATGTAGAATGGACAAAAAAGACATTCTTGAGATGAAAAACACCTAACCCAGTCAATGGGTATGTACTCATGCGAATGTTACTTTCTCACCTGGTGGGTATATCTCATCTCCATTTAGACTGCAAATTCCTTCAGGTTGACGTGTGGGTGCTTTGCTGTTTTGTGTCTTTCACAGTATTATGAGCATAGTATGCTAGGTGCATGTTGACACAACACTGTCACTTGCTCCTGGATTCCTCAAATTTCCAAACATTGTTTCATTTTGTTTGGGGTTGGTTGTGAAACAGAACGATACATAGGCTCCGCATTTGTCCCTTCGACCAGCGCATGATCATTTTTGTTAAGTTTTTTTTTTTAAATTTAAACGTTTATTTATTTTTGAGAGAGAGCCAGTGGGAGAGGGGGCTGAGAGAGAGCGAAACAGAGAAACTCAAGCGGGTTCCACTCTGTCAGTACAGAGCCTGAAGTGGGGCTTGAACTCACAAAACACGAGATCATGACCTAAGTTGAAATCACGAGTCAGACACTTAACCACCTGAGCCACACAGGTGCCTGTTAAGGTTTTCATCAAATGTTATCTAGATATTTTTGTTGATGTTGATACCACATACAGTATTTCTTTGAAAGGGCTCCATTAGAATGGACCATTCTGCGGTTGAATAAGCGAAGCAGCTGCCTTGAATTAAAGACAGCCTATTTACTTAGCTGCTGTGGGGCTGTCCACTGCTATAATCATGAGTGACTTTGAAATACTATAGGTATCTTGAACTTGTGCCCATTCCTATCTGGGTAATTTTCAGTCAGTACCATGCTTGTGAAATATAGAAGCTAAATTCACTTTGTCGACAAGAAAACAGTTTTATGATGTCATCGGCAAAGGGTGAAGAGGCTTATTTGGATTCCATAAAAATAGGAATCTCAGTCTTCAAACTCCTCAAGTAATAGATTTAAAATAAGCTATAAATCTCAAGTTGATCTTTCCCACTGTGTTATCATAGTTATACCAAAACAGGGAGTTCCATCTTGGAGAGCAAAAAAAAGAATTCAATGGTTAGGCAGTATCATGGTCTAGGCATTCTTCCAGAATAGTAACAGTTTCAGGCTGAAGTTAGGAATTGGTATCACCAGCAAGACTGGAAGTTCTTCCTCAGAAGGGAGTCTCAAGTTTAAATGAGCAGAACTCCAATCAAGATCTTTTATATTTAAAAGAATCACTGTACAAAACAGCACTCAGCACCCAGAAAATATGTGAGCTTGGACATTTCCCAATCTTGCAGTTCAATTCAGGAATATATATTGTGGCTTTAACTTAAAAATTGTGATCAACTTCTTTGCATATCTAAGAACTTCCTGGTAAGTTATATGAAAGGAAAAAAGTAAATAGAGCCTGAATTTTTTGAAAGCAAGGACCAATTTGATGACTTTCGACACTTTCATTATTGTTTCTTTGGAAACTCAAAGTTTCCCCCGTACTCTATACTAGCGGTTGTGAGACAAGAGTAATCAGTGTAGCAGGGGGTACCTCTAAAGTTATACAAGCATTTATTTCCTTTTTAGAGTTCTCCATGTTACAAAGAGTTCCCTTTTCCCACACAAAGACATATCTGTCAATCCTGGAGGTTTGTGGGAGAAACATGTGGGAGTCAGATAAAGTCAAGCTTCAGGAAACTAACATTTTCTGGTTCTTTTGATTGGTATGGACATCTCCTACTTATGAACAACTTTTGTTCTTCATCAGTCTTGCACAATAAAAATAAACCACAGCAGTATGATGCCTGAGTTGGGACTGGGTAGAGTCCAGTCGTTGAATTTACCAGCAACATTTTATTTTGTGCAGTTTCCATACCTTATGGATTCTTTCTTTAGAGAGAATCACTGTGTTTTCTTTGGAATGTTTTGTTACAGGAGTTAAATGTAATAGACAGTTTTGTTGTTCATCTTGCTGTTATCTCCTCTCTCTCTCTCTCTCTCTCTCTCTCTCTGTGTGTGTGTGTGTGTGTGTGTATTGGAGGCGAGGTAGAGGGAGAGAGAAAGTCCACTGAAGAGTAGAGTCACTACCAAGAGGTAATAGTTTATCTATTGCTAACTATTCCCCAACCACCACTACTAAATCAAATATTCTTCCTCGTGTTACAGAAAATTAGAATGACTTAATAATAATATCTAAATTTAATAGGGAATTTTATATCTCGTGCTCTTAGGTATTTAATTTAAAAATAATTGCTCTGGTGTTCCAGGATTTAGAACCACAAAGAGAGTACCGGCTCATCTTTGAGTCACAGCTTCCGGCTCTAGGAGTGGGCCAGGGAAGCTGGAATGCAGTTACCCTGTTAAGTGCTTGTTTTCCCTATTGCATATTCTGCATTATGGCTACATTTCAGCTGTTAGTTTTCCCCAAGGAAAAAGCAGCAAGCAAAGAATATGAATAAATAAATGCTCAACATCTTGCATGTCCAAACTTTATTATAATTTCTTGCAATGATGATAGACATTTTACAAGCTTTATTTAGGGAGATTTTGTCACTCCTTGGCATAACCATATGCTATAACGGATACTTGAAGGTGCCTCTATTTCTGCTGGGATATGGCTTGAATACTAACTTAAATAATGATTGTGCATTTCATAAACTGACTTAAAAATATGATTCTCTGAATGGAATTCCACTAGTCATGTACTCAATGAAAATTTACAAAAATAAAATTCAAGACAGTAGCATTTGTTATGTTATCTTTTAATTAGTAATTACTTTGTTTTTTTCCTCCATAGATCACATGTATGTTATAGCCTTAAATTAATCTCTTTTTTTTTTATTTAAAATTGAGTTCCCTTTTATTTCTCTGGTTCCTTTGAAGTACATTAATTTGTAAATGCCAAAAATAATAGTTAAGGTATTAAACTCTTCTGGTTGTATACTTCCTGATATGTAAATATTATAATCATGTGTTTTTATTACTTGATTACTTGAATATATATATTTCAAATATATATTTGAAATATATATATTCTATGATCAATTTTATAAAGCAGTGGGTTTTAATAGTAGAAAATTTCACTTCCACATTTGGATAAGCCTGTGTTAGAATCCTGGTCCTGTAACCCTAACAAAGGCTACATTTTATCTTGGGCAAGATATATGAACTGTCTGATCCCCTGCTTTCTCATAGTCATATTTAGACACAGTTATCCCTATATCTATTCTTTTTTTAATGTTATTAATTCCCTTTATTACATTTGAAAAGAAAAAAGGAGGATAGTGGGATATGGAATCAGAAGGTTCAGGTTTGAGTTCAAGCTTTGGTATATTCTACATATGTGATTGTGCATAAAGAAGTTAGTTTTAGGCCTGAGACCATTATCCTCAGAAGGTCCTGCTTGAAATGTTGGCCTCTGGCTGGTTCATGGGAACTCGGATTTGGGGATGATAAGAGTGGCTGGCTGTGCCTGGAGTGTTTGTAAAAACAGGGTGGTTTGTGCTGGACACGTGCTTTCCTTCCGGGAATCTGGAATTTTGGTATGTGCCAGGCAGAGGATGCCTACATCATCAGCGACCACTGAAAACCCTGGGCGCCAAATCCGTAATGACCCTCCCCGGAAGACTGCATTTCACATGTGTTGTCACAACTTGTTGCTGGGGAAATGAAACACGTATTCTACGATTTCACTGGGAGAGAACTCTCGGAAGCTTGCCCCTGGTTTCCTCCACGTGTCACCCATGCGTCCTTTCCTTTACCGATCTTGCTTTGTATCCCTTCACTGTAAAAATCAGCCTTGAGGATGATGGCCCGCTGAGTTCTGGGAGTCCTCCTGGCAAATCACTGACCCTAGGGCCTTGTGGGGACCCTTTGAGCAAGTTAATAAACCTCTCTGAGTTTGTGCCACCCTTCCCTTCCACGTATATGATGCTGACATCTCTCCCTTTCAGGGTGACTCTGAAGTTGAAATGTATATATCTGCAAAGTAGTGTCTGCATGTGAGTCACTGCGCTACTTATGATTAGCATCGTTGTCCTCACATCCTTTACGTTAGACCTCTTTCTGGGGCTTTGAGATACACTTTCTTGATGCAGTATAAGGGGAAAAGAGAAGCATCCACATCATTCCCTTTTCTCAGCTTCGCACTGCCATGGCTCCATGATTAGTCTAGAAGAGACTACGGTAAAGCTGAAAGGACTTTACCATAGTACAGCCAATTCTCCACCACTAGCATCTAGAATGACAGACCGGGATTTGTTTTGCTTGCATAACATACCATCCTCACTGCCCCCTATCAGAACCCTGATTTTCTTTCGTGGGAAGAATAAGATCGCTTCAGCTCAGTGAAGGTGAGTTTCTACCTCAGCCAAGAGGATGGATCCTGGTTGGTCATAGGGAATTGTGCTAAAATAATCTCATTCCCCTTGATAACTGATTGGTAGACAAGGTGACGGGTGACTAGGTGGTGATTTACGAGATAGAAGGGTAAGACTGCCACGGGGTGTTTCCCTTCCTACACAAGAAAACAAAGCCTCACGAGGCGAAAGCCTTTTCCCACTTAACTCTCTCCTGCCAAGAACCTGAACATGATGACTGGAAGCAGAGTGGCCGTGTTGTGTCCCTGAGGACACGAATCGGCAAAGTAAGGATGTCAGAAAAGGACAGAAAGACCTTTGCCTTTAATGGAGTCATGGAGCATCACAGTGTTTCCTTATTGAGACGCCGTGTCCAACACGTGGCAAGCACTCCAATAAGAAGAAACTTTTAAAGTAGTGCTTTATTGATATTGGCTACATGCAACAATGTTTACAATAAGTAATATATACATCCTGTTAATAAACATCCTGTGAATCAATGAATATGCCACATCCAAAGCCAACATTTGCATATCTGGTTACCTGAGCCTTGCTGAAAAACTGTCCTTGGTCTGAGTCCCAAAACAGACTTCTTTTGGATTATTACAAGGAAAACAAACACCTTTAGAGCAAAAGTAACAAACCGTATTCTGAAATATAACCTTTAACAGAAATGCTTATTTTTTATACCATTTCTGGTTATAAAATACTATTACTATTGAGTGTTTGGGGTCAGTTTTTTTTTGAGGCAGAAATAGTGATGACAGAAAGCACTTTTTTTTTTTTACTTCGAAAAATTGGAGAGAAGTTCACATGGTGTCTATAATAAGACATTTTAGGTGACTCACTTCAAACTCCTAGCTTCAGTAGCTGCAGTAAACACCTGCTGTCATATTTGACACTGCTTGTTAATAAGTGGAAAATTTTTCAAGAATCTATATCTTAGCATAACTGCTTAGCTGGCTTAGAATTTGTGAATTATTGATGACAATTTTGAGTTGAGATACATCGATGGTGCACAGTGGCATAGTTGGCTTCACACTATCCTTCCAAAGAATTCATCTTAGTGTCTCATTAACTTCCGAAGAACCAAATGCCACTTCTCTTTCACTAAATTGATTGATTAATGGATAACTGTAAACTACATTTTCCAAAGGAATCCCAAGTGTCCTGTGGTCTTTTATGAATTCTGCTGCAGAATGTAGCAGCGAGTTTATGAGAGGGACTCTCCTTATTTCCAGAAACATCATCTTTATGCAGAGACACACAACCAATGGCCAAGGGCAGTTGGCCTTGCATGAGGTCACCGTTGGTGACCCTGGCACTTCCAACATAAATGTGTTTGTGCATCTTTTCTTGTATTTCTTTTTCATCTTCAAATTTTCTCCTTGTCTCTACATCTTTTGCCAAGGTTTGTGAATTGAAGCAGTTAGAAGTAAAGAGGTGGCTGATTCCTGTTACACTGTAATTCAGGCTCTTCAGCATTTGACAAAGGTAAGTAGTGGGTACGGAGAGTTAGCAATGGGTGTAAAATGCTCTGAAGAGTTACAAGTGCAAAGCCAGGTAGAACTGGGGATGTTACTCTTTTAAGGAAGACAGTTTTGTACTTGAAGCCAGCTCCTCATTACTTTTTAAAAAATAAGCTTTTATTTTTGAATAATGTTAGACTTGCAGAAAAAATTGGGAAGATAGTATAGAGTTCCCCAATTGTCCCATCTTCGGCCATCAGGAGCTTTTCCACCTGGATCCTGTGTTCTTTTGACATACCTCCATCACTGTGGGTATTTTTGAGCACTTCCTTAGTTTCTGTTCCTACAAGTTATTTCAAGGTCATCTACTCTATTCGCTACCCCAGCCCTAGAGTAGGGCATTTCTCCAAGGATCTCTGGTTCATTTTATTAGAGGATGGTATCAGTCACCAAGATCTAGGTGCTAAGGATGCTTGTTACCATGATGTCTTTGCTTTTAGGCCTTCCTTGTGGACAGAGCAAGGAAATGTACATACATATACTAACGCCTCCGTATATTTATATCTATATTCATACATGTAACAACTTATGTCTATATTAAATTAAGCTTGATTTCATTCTTATGTCTTCAACTCTAATCCATTTTCACACGGATCACAGTAACTTATTCTTATCTGTGACCTCCTACTTCAACAGTGAGAAATATGGCCCCCAACATTTGTCATCCATTTAATTGTTCATTTACTGTATACATGCATGGTGGTCCCAAAAGTGATAACCCATATTCCCACAGGAAACAACATTATCAAGTGTAATTTAGTGTGTATGAACAGTTCCTTTTGCCTGGAGTCATAGAGACTCCAGTTTTTTCTTTCTTTCTTTCTTTCTTTCTTTCTTTCTTTCTTTCTTTCTTTCTCTTTAAACATTTTTATTTATTTTGAGAGACAGAGATAGAGCGCAAGCGGGTGAGGAGGGGGGAGAGAGAGAGAGAGAGAGAGAGAAAGAGAGAGACAGAATCAGAAGCAGGCTCCAGGTTCTGAGCACAGAGCCTGACGCAGGGCTCGGACCCATGAACCGCAAGATCATGACCTGGGCCAAAGTCGGAGGTTTGCTCAACTGAGCCACCCAGGCTCCCCAGCTCCAGTTATTTCTCATGTTACTTAGGTAGGTCTCTTTCTCCCCAATACTTCTGTACAAGTTGTTGCATGTACTAATAAAGCAGTCAGATGTTTTTGTCACATTTTGCATTTCATCCTTTAATTCTCCAATGTCCTAAATTATTTTCTTAATATTAATGCAGTTAAGTTTGCTCTTCGAGCTGTAAATTTCTGTAGATCTTGACAAATGCATAGCGTCATGTGTCAACCCTTACAGTATCATACAGAATGGTTTCCCTACCCTAAAAAATCCCCTGTCATTTGCCTGTTGACACCTCTTTCCCATTTCTCCAGAAATCCTGTATTTCACTATCTGCATTATTTTGCCTGTTCCTTAATGTCATATCATTGGAGTCATATGGCCTGTAAGACTGGCTTCTTTCACTTACCAGTAGCATGGAATATTGATCCACATCTCTGTATGGCTTGATAGCTCACTCCTTTTAGATCACAGAATAGTATTCTACTCTATGCGTATGCCACAGCTTGATTATTTATTCACCAATTGAAGGGCATCTTGGTTTTGGTGATTATGAACGAAGCTTCCATAAATATTGCAAGTTTTTGTTGTGGACAGGGGTCTCCAATCTACTCGGCCAATACCAAGGAGCATAATGACTGGATAATATGATAAAACTATCCTTAGCTTTTTGAAAATATGCCAAATGGACACTGAGAATGGTTGTACAATTTTGCATTTTTACCAGCTATGAATTAGAGTCCTGTTGCTTTGTATTGTCAGTTGTTTTTTTTTCAGCCATTCTAATAGATGTGAGGTTTCTTATTGCTTTAATTTGCATCTCCACAATTAAAAATGATGTTGTGCATATTTTCATATGCTTATTTCCCATCTGGATATCTTTCGGGATGACGTATCATTTTACATCTTTTGTCTTTTTCATTTTATTTATTTATTTTTAGTCTATTTTAAAATAGAGGATTTTGCTGTTGAGGATATATATAATAAGTCATCATCAAACCCAAGGCCACACAGATTTTCCCCTATGTTTTCTTCTGGAAGTTTTATAGTTTTGCATTTTACATTAAGGTGTTTCATACATGTTGAGGTACTTTTGATTAAGGTCTGTCTCTAGATTTATTTATTTGCATAAGGATGTCCAGTTGTTCTAACAGTGTTTGCTGGGAGGACTATCCTTTCTCCATTGAATCGCCTTTGCTCATTTGTCGAATATCAAATGGCTACGTTTGTGTGAATCTACTTCTGAATTCTGTAGGCAACTCCATTAATCTAGGTGTCTATTCATGCACTGACACCACCGTTTCTTGATTATTGTAGTTTTATACCAAGTCTTGAAATGGGATTGTGTGAGTCCTACAACTGTGATCTTCTTCTTCAATATTGTATTGGCTATTCTAAGTCTTTTGCCTTTCCAAATAAACTTTAGAATCAGTACCAACAAATACAAAATATATTGCTATCATTTTGATTGGAATTTTGTTGAATGTGAAGATCAAATTCAGAAGAATTGATACTGAGTTTTCTAATCAATGAACATGGAACATCTTTTCATTTATTTGCAAGTCTGATTACTTTTGTTGTAATTTTCCATATTCAGATGGCTTGTATGTATTGTTAGATTTATACCTCAGTATTTTAATTTTGGGTCTATTATAAATGTCTGTTATAAATATAAATGATACTATTTTTATAATTTCCAATTCCAATTATTTGAAAGTTGTTGCCTTTATCTAGAAAAGCAATTTAGTTTTGTATTTTATGACTTTGCTATACTCATTTATTCATTCAAGAAGTTTTCTGGTCAAATCTTTGGGCTTTTCTACATAGACAATTTTGTCATTGTGAATAGAGAAAATTTTATTTCTTCCTTTCAAGACTTTTTAACATCAGAAAATCAAGAGGTCTGAGAAAGTAATAGAAAAATATGAGATTCTTTTTCAGTGCTTTCTTATGTTTCCTCTGGTGTCCTTTTTGTTAAAAACCTCAGCACAAGTATATTTAAGCTTTCTTCTGTAGTAGGTACATTGCAAGAAGAGGAGAAACTTGCCATATATTTACTTAAGTTGTATTGTGTTTACTTATATTTACATATATTTATTTAAGAAAAAAGTCTTAAACAGAAATTTCTAGGGAGGATATGAAAATTAAAGAAACATGTCATCAGTCTTCCACAGTTGGTTCACTATTCCAAATCCTTCCCTTTGATGGACTAACAATGATCTTTTTATAATATAATTTTTAATTATAAAATTCTTGTGAAGGATACATTAGACTTTTTGTTTTTAAGAACAAAATTGGACATTATAAATGTGCTGCTAGTATTTGTCTACCTGGAATCCATTCATAGAACATCCCTTTTTCAAGGGCAAAGCAATAATCTCTGACGTATTATGCGTTAACTTCAAGTTGTTGACTCCTTCAGGAATGCGCAAGTAGATCTTGCAGTGAAATTAATGTATAACTATTACACAAATACATGCTGATTGCACACTGATAGTTTACTGACTACAGATCTAAGCAGAAGAGAAATGGGCATCACCACCCAAAATACGATAAATGCATCATCAGTCTGAATTTCTGACTGTAATCAGTAGCAAAAGAAGAATTCTTTACTGTGGAACAAATAACTCAGCAAGTTAGGATTCATTTAGGCAAAAATGCATTTATTCTAAATTGCGTTCAGCCTAGACCTGTGCATTGTATGCAAGGCATTGTGACAAATCAAGAGAAGGTAGTTAAAAGATAGAAATAAATGAATTTGGCTCTGGCCTTCTTAATTGTATCAGAATCCTAGATCAAGCCATAGTAATTTTTTAGGACTGGCTGAAGTAGAAGAAGAACTTTACTGCATAGGAGTGTCTTCCAACATAAGGATAAGGGTGGAAAAGGGCCTTGGGAACCTGTGGAGGCATGAACAAGAACACTAAAGGACGCTGGCAGGTAATCTTCCTCTGCCTGTCACCTTTGACTCTCTTGTATGCATGTTTTGTGCTTGCTTGTCTTTAGCGTCAGACCTGCCTTTTTTGTTATTTGCATAACAAAAATAGTTGCACATATACAAATTCAACATATATTTATGGAGTGCTCATCATTCCAAGCATTGTTCTAAGCACTCAAATACAGACAGTAGTGAAGAAGGTACAAAACACCTGTTCTCATTGAGCTTGTACCCTACTGTACAGAGATAGACAATAAATAATAAACATCAAGAATAAGATATAGGGAAAAGGTTAGAAAGTGTTAAGTGCCAAAAAGAGACGATGTGGGCTAGGAATGGGGAATGGAGGTTGCAACTTGAGACAGGATATCAGAAGAGGCCTCATAGGTAGGATAACCTTTGCAGAAAAAACTGGAAGAAATACGATATTTGACCATGCAGGTATCCAGGGGAACAGCATCACGGGCAGAGGAAATGATCTGGTAAAGGTCTCAAGGTGGAGCGTGCTACAGGTGTTGTGGAACAGCATGGAAGCCAACGTGCCCGGAGTAGAGAACTCAAGGCTTGAGAGGTACCAGCAGAAAGGTAACAGGGCCACTGGTCATGTGGAACTTTGCTGGCTAAGGACTGGTTCTTTTCCCCTTGAGGAAACTGGGAGCCATGGGAGACTTCTTTTCAATGTCAGGGTTGGATCTTACTGTCTGAGCTATGTGGAGACAGATGAGTGAATCAAGGAATCTCTCTCCTACTCCTTCTTGTCAGTCATGAACCCACCCCAGGCCAATCATGGCTTCCCGTGGAGCTGTGGCTCAGTAGGTTAGCCAGGTTGCTGGAGCATATTTGCTTCCTTGGGAACTTATCTGTGCCTGGGGTGGGCCACATAACCCATGACTGAGATGGGGGCAGTGGAGGGAGGAGGAAGAACGGTTTTCAGAAAGTGAGGAGCTAAGTGGGGCTGAGAGTGTGAAGAGGCTGGCAACCTATTAGTTGCTCACTTCAAGTCAGTTACAGTCTAACAGAATGAAATGTGTTCATTAATATTTCCTCCCTATATTACAGCTACCTATAATAAGAGGGGTATTAGTAAAGTATAAAGGGAGATAGAGAGGAGGCAAAATTGCTTTTATGTGGGTCATGAATTCGAAAGATAGTTTGGATTTGGCCATATGGAGTTGGGGGTGGAGGCAGGGATGGAAGAAGAGGTCATTTAATATAGAAAGAAACATGATGGGCAAGAAGTCCTAAATGTTTCCTCCCCCAGGCAGAGATAGGTAAAGTACTGCAGACAGTATATTATGCATGAACAAATTATGCATGAGTTTACTCAGGAGACTGCTAAGCTGCTCAACAATAATGCGTAATTGTCTTAGCAAACGCATCCTCCTTTGCTTATGCACCCAACAAATAATAAAGGGAAAAGGGATCAAGAACAAATGTCAGTGCAAAACACATTATTTTTATGAATATTATTGTCGCACAACTCTCTTCTATGAGAAAGTCTATAGTTATATTGATTAATGTAGTAGGAAATTTTCTACTTACACTTCTTCCCTTTGGATACTTAAACTTGAACACCAGTGCTGGTGACATACTATGGTCCACATTCCAAAAGAGATACCAGGGGCACTTCAACTAAATGATCTGTTTTAAGCCAGAGAAGAATCCTCTGGGTTTAAAAGCTCTGGAATGCTAAATCCCCAAACTTATCATTCCAAAATATAGTTCTGTTTATCTGTTTTAATTTTTTTGACCTCCCAAAGATTCTGTCAGAGAGGTGCTTTTTTTTTTTTTTTTTTTTTTGGCTAAAAATAACATTTTCTTCTGTGGAAGGATATTGAAATTCTAAAGAGCAATTATCTTTTTAGCTCTTCTATTTTGAACAAAATATGTAAAATATTCTACCTCAGGATTTGCTGCCAAAATTATACTGGGATTCCTCTTCTTTCTTGTTTTCTGTCTTTCTTTCTTTCTTCGAATACTATTGGTTTCTAAGATCTGAGTTTCTTTCTTTCTTTCTTCTTTCTTTCTTTCTTTCTTTCTCTCTTTCTTTCTTTCTTTTCTTTTTTCTTTTTTTGAGAGGGAGAAAGAGAACAAGAGTGTAGAGGAAGGCAGAGGGAGAGAGAGAAGCCCAAGCAGGGTCCACGCCCAGCATGGAGCCCAATGCAAGGCTTGATCCCACGGCCATTAGATCATGACCTGAGCCAAAATCAAAAGTCAGACACTCAACCGACTGAGCTTCCCAGGCACCCACCTGAGTTTGTTTCTTACTGTGTACTTAAGTAGGTTATCATACTAGAAATATCATTAACCTATTATGATACAATAGCTAGGGACTATTTATGAAAGACAGTCCCATTTATAACATTTTTTTCACCACTTCTTCATACAAATAGAAAGTGTCAAACTAATTACAAATATAAAACTGTTTTAGAATGTGTCATAGTGTTCATTCATTTCTTCACTCAAATTCAAAGATCCATCCTCATTAAACTTACGTTCAAGAGAGAAGATAGAAAACAAATGTAAAATACGTAAATAAATTAAAGTAATTGGAAATATTTAGACTTGCTATGAAGAAAAGAATGTAAGGTAATGAAATCAGAAATACTATGCAATGGATGAGCTAATTTAGATTGGTGGGGGGGGTGCAGTCAGGAACAACATTTCTAAGGAGTTGACATTGATTTGGGACTTAAATGGTGAGACAGAGCCATTCTTGCAAGGATGTAGGTGAGGAGAATTTCAGACAGAGGGCATAGTCAAGACAGCCCCTAAAGTTGAAATGAGTTTGATGTATTGAAGGGTCAGAAAAAGGGCTTGGGTAGTGTTGTCATAGGACTTATAATGTATACCTAAAATATATCCTATTTCAGGTGTTGTATGTAATCTGTGATATCCCTTTTAATTAGACTGCCATGTAAAATCATACCCTGGAGACAGATGTGAATTTCAGGAATAAAGACCTATTCCCTAAATAAAGTGGGAAAATTGGAAAATGGCAGGTAGAATTCATAGCAACCATTCCTCTAATTCAAGAACCAAGAGAAGGATTTGGGGCATCTGGATGGCTCAGTCGGTTGAGCACCCGACTTCGCTTAGGTCATGATCTCACAGTTTGTGAGTTCGAGTCCCACGTTGGCCTCTGTGCTGACAGCTCACAGCCTGAAGCCTGCTTCAGATTCTGTGTCTCCCTCTCTTTCTGCCCCTCCCCTGCTCATGCTCTGTCTCTCTCTCTCTCTCAAAATAAATAAACATTTAAAAAAATTTTTTTAATTCAAAAACCAAGAGAAGGATTCTAAGAGTAAGTATCTAAGAAAATGAAAGAGAAACACTAAATTTTGTAAACAACTACCTGGCACAGCTTGTCTTCTTTAACGATAAGTAATCAGAAAAAAATAAAGTATAGGCTTTTTACCAGGTTCTATAACAGAAAAGATGGAGAACATGGTATTTGAGGCAGAGAATAAAAATATGTTTCAAAAATGTTTTAAAATTAACAGAAATACTTCTATTTCCAGGAAGATGGAATAGATTCACTTTGCTTTATTCTTCCTGCTGAGTGCAACTAAACCTCCTAGACATTATATATTTTTAAAAACCTAAGTAGAAAAGTGGAAGGAAAAACAGAAGAAAAACTGGCTAAAGATCATGGGAGCTGAGGAACAACATGGGAATATCTTCCTGGGTTTTCTTTTTATCTCCTGTACCTAGACTTATACCTGAAGAAGCAAGCCCCTGAGAAATGCTAACAGTCACAGACACACACATGGGCATACACACACATACACACACACACACACATACATATGAGCACACACACACACACAAACACATGGATATTCACACAAAAACAAATATCCTGAGATACACACACACACACACACACACCGAGATACACAGACACACACAGACATACACACTTTCTAACAAAACCCTGTTCTCTCTTACCAAATGACCATCAAGGAAAACCTAGGAAGACAAAATATTTTAGACAATAACCACTCTAATCTAGTCATACACGGCAGAAAACCTGTGACTCCATCTCTCCCTCCTGCTGGCAAAGGTTCAGAATGGAGTCTAGACTTCCTCCCTCCTGAGGCCGTAACAAGACTCTCCCACCTGGATGGATTAAAAAGCAAGAGAAATGATTTCATCTGAACAACAGAAAGAATAGACATAAATAAATAAATAAATAAATAAATAAATAAAGTTAACAGCACTTGAAGGACCCTTGGGAATATGACAAAAGTTCACATGTTCATGTAATGAGAGTTCTGGATTGAGAGGGAAAAAATGACAGGGATGAAAAAGTAGTCAAAGAAATAATGACCTAACTTCCTGTTTATAAGAGTATGAACCTACAGATTCAAGAAGTTGAGAAAACCCCAAACAAGAAATCCAAATAAATAGAGGCCAAGAAACCTCATAGCCAAACTTTCAAAAGCTAACGAAACAAACAAAAAATCAAACCAAACAAAACCTTGCAAACAGTGAGAGAGAAACGACACCTACCTGTGGAGGGAATGCAATTCAAATGACTGCAGATTTTTCAGGAGAAACTATGGATGCCAGAAACAAGTGGCACATTTTTCAAGTGCTGAAAGGAAAGACCTGTCCACCTTGAAACCTTATAACTAGTAAAAATATCCTATAGGGATGAAGGGGAAATCAAGACATTCTCAGATAAAGGAAACCTAAGAGAATTTGTCCCCAGCAGACCAACCATAAGGTGGCTAACTAAGGGAAGGTCTCTAAAGAGAATGAAACAAACAAAAGTAATAAAAGAAGCTATCTGGAAAGTCAGGAAAGAACATGGCAAGCAGAAATGGGTAAATACAACTGATTTTCCATTTGAAGTTTTTAAAATGTGCTTGACATTGAGCAAAAATCTTAACACTGATATGATTGTATGTAGAGGAAATAATAAAGAAAACTATATTATAAGCACAATTTTGTAGATATAGACAAGAGAGCTTTAAAATTATTTGCAAAATTTTAAAAAAGAATAAAACAATTTTGAAAAAGAATGAGGCCATCCCATTTCAAAGCTTATCATATAACCATAGAAATCAAAACTGTGTGGTATCAGTGAAGGAAGGGATACGGAGATTAATGGAAAAGGATAAACAACCCAGAAATGGACTCACACAAAGACGTTCAACTGATTTCTGAAAAACATGCAAATTTAATTCAGTAGAAGAAATACAGTCTTTTCAACCAACGGTACTAGAGCATTTAGCTAGCCATAGGTTTAAAACAAACCAACAAAGAGCCCTACTTAAGTTTTATCCCTCATACTACAATTATCTTAAAATAGATCATGAACTTAAATGTAAATCATACCTTGAAGGCTAGACAAGGAATTCTTAGCCTTGATACCAAAAGCACAATCCATGAAAGGAAAAATTAATGAGTTGAGCCTCATCAAAACACAAACTCTTCTCTATGAAAGGCCCTTTTAAAGAATGAAAAGTCAGGGGCACCTGGCTGGCTCAGTTGGTTAAGTGCCCAAGTGCTGCTTTTGGCTCAGGTCATGATCTCACAGTTTTGTGGGTTCTAGCCCCTCATTGGGCTCTGTGCTGATGGCATTGGAGCCTGCTTGGGATTCTCTCTCCCTCTCTCTCTGCCCTTCCCCTACTCATGCTGTCTCTCTCTCAAAAATAAACAAACTTAAAAAAAATAAAAATAATGAAGAGTCAGGCTACTGACTGGGTGAAAATACTTGCAAATCACATAGTTGATAAAGCACTAACATCTACAATATAGAAAGAACTCACAAAACTCATCATTAAATAAACAATCCAATAAAAAAAAGTGCAAAACATATCAACAGATATTTTGTTGATGAGGATGTACAGATGGCAAATGATCACATGAAAAAGTGTTCATTAGTCATTAGGGAAATACCAATCCACAGTGAGATGTCAATACACTATATATCTTTCAGAATGACTAGGAAAAAAATGACAACAGTAAATGGTGGAGAAGATTTGGAAAACTAGATCAGCCATACCTTGCTCGTGGGAATGGAAAATGATATAGCCACTCTGAAACAGTTTTGTAGTTTCTTTAAAAACTGAATATGCCCCTACACATATGGCTCAGTAATTACATTATTGGGCATTTATCCCAGAGAAATGAAAACTGATGTCTACACAAAGGCCTGTAAGTGACCGTTGGTAAGCAGCTTTATTTATTATAACCAAAAACTGAATGCTCTTCAGTGGGTGAATAATTAAACCGAGATACATCTATACTATTGGAATACAACTCAAAAATAAAAACAACCAGAATGAATCTCCAGAGACATATTCTAAGTGATAGAAGAGAATTTGAAAAGGTTATATACTGTATGACTCCATTTATACAACATTCTATAAAAGACAACAGTACAGAAATGGAGAACAGAGTATGGTTGCCAGGGTTCCGGAGGCCTTGGGAGTAGAAGACAGGTAAGCGTGGCTATAAAAAGGCAAAATGAAGGGTCCTTTTGATGATGGAAATGTTTCGTATCTTGAACATATCAGTATAGATACCCTGAGTGTGATACTGTACTATGGTTTTGCAAGATGTTACCATTAGAGGAATCTGAGTTAAGGGTACACCACTCTGTATCACCTCTTAGGACTGTAGGTGAATCTACAAGTGTCTCAAGATAAAAGTTTAGTTTAAAATAAACAGAAGTCAAATTTAGAGAATACTGGCTTTACACTCAAAATTCAAGAAAAAAATAGACCTTTAAAAGAAGAGTAAAGATGAGATCCAATAAATTTAAAATTAGAAACTGCATGAAGAATGTCAAAAGGCTGTAAATAGGTTAAAGACAATAAATGTGGTCATAGAATAAAAGTCATCCACAGATGCAGTAAATAGCAGAATCAACCGTTCATTAAGGAATGGGGAGAATCATGATGGAAATGGAGGCCATGAAGATGTATCTTTCAGACCTTCCGACTGCAGGGGTAAAACTAACCAAGAGCCCCGGCTTCTGGGCTCGGAAATCCAGTGCTATGTATGTGAGGCTATCTCCTCACAGGCTGCATCTAACCAATGATAGAGCATGGAGGAAGACACAGAACTTCCGAATTTGTCTTGAGGGCTCCCTAGCAGCCTTGTCAAAATTCTTTGGACTGCCTATATTCTAGAATGCTTCCATTCACCCTTCCTTCCCTCTCCCTCACTGGGCACGAGCCTTGCCTCATGGACTGATTGCTTTCTTCTTACCAAACCCCTTCTCCTTTTACTCTCGTACAGGTGTTTTCCATCATAGAAATCCTTGGACCTTAAAAAAATTTTTTTTAATGTTTACTTACTTTTGAAAGACCAAGACACAGAATACAAGCAGGGGAGGGGCAGAGAGAGAGGGAGACACAGAATCCAAAGCAGGCTCCAGGTTCTGAGCTGTCAGCACAGAGCCTGATGTGGGGCTTGAACCCATAAACCATGAGATCATGACCTGAGCTGAAGTCAGATGCTCAGCTGACTGAGCCACCCAAAAATCCTTGGGCTTTTAACCATACCTTGGCTTCTGCTCTTTAGAGGACCTGACCTCACACACAGGTCTACCAAGACTTTGAGGCTCCAGGTAGACAGTAAAAGACTTGAGTGCAGTAAAGATACACCAAAGACAAAGACTAAAAACAAAAGATAAAATGAAATCTCATACTTGAAAATAAGTAACCCACCCCTGACTGATGCAAAGAACACCAGAAACCAGACCCCAATACCTCAGACAGGAGACCTTGGGTTTCTTTTCTGGATCAGCTGAACAGCTGTGAAGGCAAGGTATCTATGCATTGACACTGGAGATCTGCCTAGGAATATGGCATTCCCTAATGGTCAACAAGTTCTGCTAAGTTTCCAGTCAGTTTCTCATAGTTTGTTTCTAAATAAAAATTAACTAAGCACCACCAGCTATTGGGGAAAACTACCAAGGAAGAAAGATGCTGAAATGAATAAATGGAAAGAGCCAACTGGATATAGTAAGCTATATATAAATATAAAATATATACAGAGAG
Organism: Panthera pardus; assembly: GCF_024362965.1. Taxonomy (NCBI): domain Eukaryota; kingdom Metazoa; phylum Chordata; class Mammalia; order Carnivora; family Felidae; genus Panthera; species Panthera pardus. The sequence goes on from NW_026527013.1 coordinate 38,190,574, forward strand.
TAGGAACAAGAAAAAAAAACACTTAAAAAGAAAAACTAATAGAAATCCTCAAAAATATACATGAGATTGCTTCTATAAAACAGGATACTATTTATTAAAATAACCAGAAATCAAAAGAAAGCTCTTTGGAAATAAAAGTAGTACCAAGACAATCAATTTTAAAATCAGAAGATGAAATATTTTGTAGAGAGTAGAACCAAAAAAGAACAGAAACAGAAAAATGAGAATCCATTTAAGAGTAACTTTAAAATGGAGAGGAGAGAAAAGTAGAGGGAAAGAAATGATTAAATAAATAACACAAGCATGATTTTCCAGAACTGATAGGCACACTACAAATTGAAAGTGTTTACTAGGTGCCCAGCATGAGGAATGGTGGGGGAGGGGAGTGGTAAACAACACACCTGGACACATTGTTGTGAAATTCCAGCAAACTGGCAAGAGACTATCTTAACATCTTCCAGATACAGAACCATAGAATCATAACATTTTATTAATGCTTAAAACACCCCAACGAGATACAATGTACAAAAAAGGGAAAACTACAGGATAAAGAGAAGGTATTATTCAAATGCATAGATGGTCTGCAAACCAGTTGATATGTGTTACAAGTTTCTGTATAAATATCCATTGGTCTAGGGAGAGTCAGAGCTTTCAGAAGCTTCCCTAATGGGCCCATGATGGATGAATGGATCCATGGATAGATGCATGGATGGATAGATGATAGAAAAGTAGATAGATAGATAGATAGATAGATAGACAGTCAGATAGATAGAACTGAAGGACCACAGTTAGGAAATATGAATACCACTCAAATTACTTATATCTAGGATTTGTATTATTTGTTTTTTACTTTTCAATTCAATTATATCATTTGGGTTTTCCGGATATTGCTAAGGCTAGAGAAAATATTATTAAGACCTCACTTATCCAAGGAGCTGAACCTGACAACGTGTTCTATTGACAACATTCTCAGAAACAGGAAAATGAGAGTTGGAGAGTTTTAAAGCTAAGCTAAATATATGATAACACTCACTGGCATTGTTTTTATTGTAGTGTTTATAAATCACACACAGGGACATGATTTCATTTGTACTTTCAACAATCTTTTGAGGTTATATAATCCAGGTTTTCTTACTACATTTGGTTTACATGTTCTAAGAAAAATTTGCATTTTGATTTGCTTCACATGTTCTAAGAAAAAATTCCATGGGAGAGTACTCAGCAAATAAAGAATGACCGAAGAAATATGTCCTGATCATTAATAAATTTATCGTAAATTTTTCATAATTATTGAAAATAGGTTTAAGTCAATGTTCACCATGGGAAGAGTAATGAAAAGAAGTATTCTTCATGTTTACATGAATCTGAATGACTAACACTTGATTTAAGATCTATTTTTTTATTTATTTTTTAATGTTTATTCATTTTTGAGAGAGAGCGTGTGAGTGAGCCATCAAGGTAGGGACAGAGACAGAGGGAGACAGAGAATCCAGAGCAGGTTCCAGGTTCCGAGCTGTCAGCACAGAGCCCGACATGGGGCTTGAACCCATGAACCACGAGACCATGACCTGAGCTGAAGTCTGATGCTCAACTGTCTGAGCCACCCAGGTGCCCCAATTGAAGATCTGACAGTAATGACTCAGTGACCTTAATGGAAGTAGAGGTTATTTTTAACCGAAGTCTCTGAAGATGTGAAGTTCTTTCCTTAAATTTTAAAAAAATGTTTACTTATTTTGAGAGGGAGAGAGAGTGAATGCACACATGTGAGCAGGGGAGGGACAGAAAGAGAGAGAGGGACAGAGAGAATCCCAAGTAGGCTCCATGTTGTCAATGCAGAGCCCGACACAGGGCTGGATCTCACATATTGTGAGATCGTGACCTGAGCCGAAATCAAGAGTCAGACGCTTTAACCAACTGAGCCACCCAGGCGCCCCCTCCCAAGTTTTTTAAAAATACATATTAAATACACTTTTATGGATTACAAAACAGCACATGCTCTTTTTAGAAAACTTGGAATTTATCACACAAAACAACAAAAAATCACCCATAATCCCACATCAAGAAATAGCAGCTATTAAGATTTTTTACATTATCTTTCTAATATTTATTATCCCTACAAAAGAATATGATCAAATTGTATATATATTAACTGGTTTTCGTAAATTTAAGCACGTCAATAAATGACACCCAAAATTTGCTGTCCCCTCACCTACTAAATAAACAGATAACTGAATATATTATAAATTTTTCTTGATAATTCTGAGTCCCGGTTACAAGTCCCAGTTGTTGGTTAGTGACATTCTCAAGATTTACTGAGAGATGTCAGTTCCTCACTCTGGCATTCCATAGTTCCTCACTACTCCTCCTTTTCAAACACCTGACCACAATTCTATTTCTTATGGCTTGTTTTCTCAGAAATGATCAACATTAACTAATGCTTCTTTCTGCCCTGAGAGTATAATCTCATGTAGTGTCTTCTAGTTTCTAATTTAATGCTTTTAATTTGCTGTGTACTGGGAAACCACATAGCTAAGTTTATTAATAATCATAACTCCACCCAAAGCAGCAAGTATAGCTACCATTTTTTGAAGCACTTGATTTACCCCAGGCAATTACTATGGTAAATGCTTTTAATCTTCATAATAACTGAGTGAGAAAGTCCAAATTAGAGGATATGAAGTAATTTGCTCAAATTCACACAAGAACACTGACTTGAAGTAGAATTGATTGGAGTGAAATTTGGAGAAAGCAAATTAGATGCTGGGGATTTTAAGCCTGCATGGCTGGTGGAATAGTTGAACTGTTAAGAACATAGAATATGCACCCTTAGTGGAAGGTGAGATGATTTTAGGGTACACCCTAAAATATTTTTTTTTAATTTTTTTCTTAATGTTTTTATTTATTTTTGAGACAGAGAAAGACAGAGCATGAGCAGGGAAGGGGCAGAGAGAGAGGGAGACACAGAATCGGAAGCAGGCTCCGGGCTCTGAGCCACCAGCACAGAGCCCGATGCGGGGCTCGAACTCACAGACTGTGAGATCATGACCTGAGCCAAAGTTGGATGCTCAACTGACTGAGCCACCCAGGCGCCCCCACCCTAAAAGATTTTAAGCATAAGGATGTAGACAAGAAAACTAACAACACTGAATTACATAATGATCTTAATTCAGTTCCACTTTTTTGGATTATGTCAAGGAGATAGTCTCAATGAGTGCTAATATGTTTTTAACACCTTGTTGAACCTTGCTAGAGTTGTTTTTTGTTTGATTTTAGAGAGAAAGAGTGATAGTGTGAGCAGGGGGAGGGGTAGAGGGAGAGAGGAAGAGAAAGAATCCCAAGCAGACTCCATGGTCAGCACAGAGCCAGATACAGGGCTCAATCCCATGACACGGAGATCACGACCTCAGCCAAAATCAAGAGTGGGATGCTCAACCACTGAGCAACCCAGGCACCCCTTTGCTGGAGTATTTTTTTGCAGAAAGGGAACAGGCCTCAGATATAAAGATTTTGGTAAACAGTAGTGTCTAATTATAATTTACTACCAGTTTGCTTTCACCATTTATTTATCACGCTAATGCCAATTTATAAAATTATGATAATGATTTCTCCTCTATGGATGTGAAATTTTTCTTTTTCAAAAAAATTATTTAAATTTTAAAAGTTGAGTTGATTTTTTCACGTAAGTAATAATAAAGTTGTCCACAGATATGGCAGGAAAAAAAAATCAGTGTGTCCTATAAATGATTCAATACAAAAATATGTGTCTAGTGGGAGAAAAAAGAATTATCAAAGTTAGAGGATAATCCAATTCGTACCATGTCGCAAGAGTTTGAGTTTCAGTAATTTTGTGAACTAGTTGTTAAACATAGCCGTTAAATCATACAAGCTTAACAATCAAACTATGTTTAAAAACAAAGGTAATAAATCCTCAAAACTCACCATTTCCTATTTTGCTACATTTTACTATTTTCTTTGCTCTTGAAGCTACTCATGGCTACTGTGTCTGTAGGCTGGAAATGTAATCTGATGTTGTTGGACGGTGCACTTTTTCCCCAGCTCTGTGTTCAGTGGATTCATGGTGGTAATTCAAAATCTACCTTGGTGGGAGTATTTATACTATGGAAATTGGGGAAAGCAATAAATTAGGACTTTTTCCTCTTGGAGAGGTGGTCGTTAAACCCTTACCAGCACAACACGGAACATAAGAGTAAATGGAAATGAGTTTCTATTTCCCTGGCCAATGATTCCTGGTGCGGTCGTTTTAGTTGGTAGAGAAGTCTTCCTTGAATCTTCCTTGAAAAGGAGTAGATGGTAAGTAATTGTGAACATCTTGGCCAAGCATGGTAGGGAGTTGTTAATCATGCTCCACGTGAACATTTTGTGAATGAGGGATTCCACCTCCTGTCTCCTAAATAGGCGTAGAGAATATATCTTTGAAATTTTTTTCTTGTGAAAACTAAATCCATCCTCCTTTTGTTTATATTATTTTAAATTAAAATGTGTTTCAATAATTTCTTGGTAAGTAGTATTCTTCAAAAGTTTGGTTACTTTCTTCGATGATGTGAACTTATTCTTTGAAAATCCATAAAATGTAAAAGAAGCCAAAGTAGAGTGATAAAAATGTCAGTTGTAGTAACAGAATTTATGGCTTTGGTTTTAATACGAGGAGTGTTTTGAAAATATCTTGTCTCTTATCTTGTGCACACAGTGGCTCTTATTCAGCTGAGGAAGAGGTTAAGTGAGAAATGAGTTGGCTCGCCAAGGATACATTTGTCCCACCCACCGTCAGCCCCCAACACACATATATACTCTCACACACATACTCTGATGTTAATTTGATTTGAAAAAAATATCAGGAAACATCATCATCAATTTCTCCTCTTGCAGAAGTGATTATTCTTGCTTGACTGCCCTCTGCTGGAATTCCTGAAATATACACTTTGCCTCTACTTACAGGGACAAGTTGTAGGCGGTACGTAACTTAATAATGTGAGCAATCTTTTCAAGGCGTATTATGTGCAGAAGCCCGGGTCCGCAAGATTAGAAATAAAACTGAGTTAAGCATTAAATGCAGTGGTCAAGTGTTGATTTAATTAGCCATGAAAAATAGCCAGGTTTTGAATGGATCAAAGAAAACAATTATACATAATGGGTGAGCTGAAAACAATTGACTATTACTGAAAAAGAGGAATGCTTTAATTAAACTAAAAGATATACCTAATGTTAAATGAGGTGGTTACAAAAGCTCCACAAATAAAGCTGCTTAACTGCTCAGTATAATATGAAAGATCAGAAGGAGTGTTTAAACATACCTAATAAAAAAATACAACCTTATTAAAATTGTATTGCTATTATTTAAAAGTATAGTGAGCCTTTTCTCTGTCCTGTAAGCTCAGCCCCAACATTTAAGAATATTCATTTGCTTGTTTAAAATATTTAGGTTTCTCATTTATTATTAATTCTGATGCAAAGATACTGGTTTTGTGTACTTAACAAGAATATGTTTTCTGTGATATTCAGAGAAAAATTATTTTAGAGTGAATAATGACTGTGGCATCTCAGACCTTACAATGTACTAGTTTAGCATATACTTATCTCTGCATTTTTCAGGCTTTCCAAGAGTTAGAAGAATATAGATTGACTGTCAAATAGGTTAAGTTGGTGGTGAAATTGGCACCGTGGGGTTCACATTTGAACAGTATTAATGTGGAGTAGTTTTACTATAAAGATCAAATCCTTCATCTAAGGAATTGGAGCTCATAAATGGAATAGACCGCTATCAGTGCATTTGTTGTTCAAAGCAGGAGCCTTTATTTCCATCACCATATTCCTTTTATGTTGTTGTCAATATAAGAAATGAGCCAGGTGATTAGAGAGTAGTGGGAGGGGAAGGGGGGACGAGAAAAGTCAAAGAACTAATAGGAAGGAGAAGACAAAAGACCCTTTCTCTCCACATACCATTTTGTTTGATTCTGGTCCCTCCCATGGATTAGAATCTGTAAAGTTATGCTTGCAAAAAACCAGGTTTTCCAAATTCAACACATGGATTCTGCATCACTGCCCATTACGGTTTCATGTACAATAAGGACAGGACCTTCTTGGAAACAATGCTAATCACGTGGTTATGGATGTTAATTCTTTTGCAGTAAAAACTGACAACTATACAAGTAAGTCATTTTTTCTCTTGTGAAAATGACAGTTATGTACTTTAAACCAGCCAGCAGAGGCAACGAAGGAAATTACAGGAACTTGCTCACTTCGCCAGACTAAATGCACTCTGTTCCACCTCCCCCCCCCCCAACTGATCACACACCTAGTAGGTTTCTGATACTAACTCAGGAAAACCTGCAGGCAAAGTAGGGTGGGAGACATGGAATTTGATTGGACTTTCTGAGTGTCATAAGATGAATTCAAGCACTGAATTTTGAATGGGACCAAACAATCCAACACTTGTCAGAGAAAGATCGTGATAAACATCATAATATAAATGGGCAAAAAATCCAGATTTTTGGAAAGTTTGCGCATGCTAAGCTCTTTTGAATTATATGTTCACATTTGAGGTTTAAGAATATCAAAATGTTGTATAATCTGATGTCATTCTAAATGAAGAAGTCCATTCTGTTTTATTCAAAGGAGAATTATTAGTAGAGCATGAATGCAATGAATAGGTCCAGTGTATTGCATTTTTGAATGTTCTCTTGTCACTGTGCTAATCATTTTCCTAGCATTATATCACTGAGGTTTCCAAAATGCCACAATGAGGGGGATACTTAATCATGCCCATATTACAGATTGGAAAACTCAGGCTCAGAGGCCCAAGGTCACAGAGATACTATGTGGTAAAACCAGAACTCTCATCCTATTTTTTCTGACTCCAAGGGCGAAACTCTTAAACATATACTGCATCGGTGATAACATCATTCCTTCCTTGAAAAAGCCCGTAGTGTCCTCATGGGTCCCTATCCTGGTTATAGACAAGGAATAAGCAAAATTCTCATGTCTTTATATACTTGGGAAAGGAAGGTGCTTCAGTTCTTTCAAAAGCTAACAGCAACCACATATGACATTTCTAGATTACCAATTTTCAAAGAATTTTAAGAAATTATACACAATACTGAAGCACTATGGAAGAGAATTTTCATCCTCTTTGGATAAATTTCCGTTGTCTATGGGCCATCATCTTTGTTCGTGTTTCCAGAAACCTATTCTGGGGAAGTGATCTGACAGACAGCCTGCTCCCAGAGCAGCACGCCCCTTTCTCCACTCGCATCTCTCTGCAGCATCTGCATTGGGCATGAGCCCGGATCCATATTTACGAGACATATGTAGACACTTTTCCCTTTCTTGGCAAATGCATAAATAGAATCCTAATGTCTACATGTAGGTACTATATAAATACAAAGTTGTGCACACTCTGTGGATGTCATGCATCATTTATCTGTGTATTTTTAGCGTCACCAACACATTTACATATGCTGTCATGTTTCAAACTGCACCTCAATATAGTGCCTTTTTCAACATGAACTCGGCAGCAGGCAACATCATTCTTCGAACATTTTCATCACAAATGAAGGTCAGAAAGCAAGAAAACAAATCCAAGAATAGAAGACAAATTTTAAATGGGTAACACTTTCCTAGTATGTTCTGAAGATACTGGAGAATTATCTAGAGCAGAGGACTGAATTTTTTACTGTGTAATTAGATTCATGCAGTCATTTTAATGTACCTTATTATGCCAGGATTTCCCGAGATAAATGTTTACACCTTGGCCATTGTCTAGAGGGGATTTAGATATGTAAACCGTCATTTGCGATTTTGTATTAAACACCTGGGAGGTAGAGTAGCAAAATGAGAGGCACTCTCGAGATAGAACTGAAGAAGTCAGGGAATCTTCACTTAGGCTATAATATTTGAATTGATTCTTGGAGAATGAGGAGAGGTTTGGATTTTCTTTTGAATGAAACACTAGGAGAGTTAGAGGTCATTTGACCACACATTCAAGTCTAAGATCAAATTTAAGAAATTAATTGATCTAACAGATAAAGTTTAAGATGCTTGGATTTCTTAGCAGGGATCAATCTTAAATTTCAGAAAACAAGAAGTGGGCAGATGATTCTCCATTTTCTTCATTTATTAAAGCCCTCAACCTGCCTCTCTTTGACCTTATATTTCCGTGTGCTGTGGATGTGATCAGTTTAGGAGGTTTGTGTGAGAACCAAACATATGATTTTTCTAGCATTTTCCTTGAGAAACAGAACATTTTATTAAACAAAATATTTCACGGAATACTAAGTGCAAAACACTTAAAAGCAGAGAGCTCATCTGGTTGAAGTGAGAGACAGGGAAAAAAGACCACCTACATGGTACTGTTTGAAAATCCTTAAACTTGGTAAAAAGTGTGTGTGTGTATGTGTGTGTGTGTGTGTGTGTGTGTGTGTGTGTGATTTCTTTAAGTCCCTAAATCACTTTAATTGCTTTTTTACCCCCAGATTGCATCGAAGGAACACTGACTTTAACCCAATATGCTACTTACTCTGTTCTGTGGAATTTCAGAGATCCAGGAAAGATCTGTTCTGTCTGTCTTTAATCTCTTTCTTCCGATGGATATTTAAATAGCAAGGTTTATGTGTTGAATACAGCCGTGGTTCTCATAGTGCAGGGTGAGCAGTAATTACTCAGGAAACACGGTAGATGCAGATTCTTGAGCCATCTGCAATGATACCGATACCTACAGGTCTGGGGTAGAGCCTAGGTCTCTATGGATGTCAATGCACTCCAGGTGATTCTGATGCAGTGATCTACCAGATGTATGGGTTAAAGTATAGACCACAGTGCGGTCAAAGGGACGACAGAATAAAATGATGAATTGAAAGGAAAAGTAGAGTAGGAAAGAGAGAACAGGAGAGCATGTGCTAATTACAAAATGCCAACAAAAATTGCCTCGCAGGCCACATGGTGAAACTGATGCCAGTTTGATACTTCTGCTTTAGAACAATAATTAGAGGAAACCTGTAGAAGTCAATAGGTATGTTTTTTTCAAATTACAAGCATTTAATCAAGCTGTTTGCACCTTTCCCCCCTCTTCCCTACCTACTTCCCTCCTTTCCTTCATTTCCTCCCCCTATTTATTTCTTTAACTATCTTTAAAGACATTACCAAGTTTTATAAAGAAAATTCTGCAAAGTTTTTGGAAAACATATTCTGGAGTTTTAGTACTACATGGTCCTTTGTTAGATGTTTTTATGTAGCAGCAATCATGTTGTATGTAGATATATATGTGTGTGTGTGTGTGTGTGTGTGTGTATGTTACATATATATGTGTGTGTATATGTTTGATATATACCTTGTCTCTTACATTATTTCATAAGCATTTCTATATTGTTATGTATCTTTTCACAGTACCTACTATCGTTACCAAAGAGATACAAGAATTAAAATATTTAGTGCATGTAAAGCTCAATAGAATGAGTGGCACTCATCAGTATTCATTAAATCATAGCATTGTTATATGCCCTTTTCTAAGCTCAGAATCATCTTTTTACAGACGCCCAGAAAAGGAGTTACTGGGTCAGTGTGTGTGAACATTCTTTTTGCAAAAAAAAAATTTTTTTGAAGGTCTTAGTACAAGATTTGTGTATGTGTATATGTGATACATTGCTTTTCAAAAATTCATTTTAATTTGCAATGCCACTAACACTGTTTGAGAGTGTCCATTTCATTGGCCCTCATATGCATGTGTAATTTTATCATTTTTTAAGAAGTTGATATTTTACATTACATCATTGCATTGTATATTGAGTGCATGAGAGAAAGAAAGAGAGAGAGATTTGTCTTTGACCTCTTCCCATATATTTCTTGAAATTTTAATATTTTCTTATTGTTTTACATGGGCCATGTAATATAGTATGAGCTGCACATATATTTCTAGGGTTATTTTTTTTCTATTTAGTTTTCTATGGGCTTTTAAAAAATGCATAAATGTTTTTCGTTTCCTTGGGCTCCTTTCTGTTGGTATCTCAAAACTCTCTCCCACTTTCCTCCCTAATACTTATTTCCACCATTCCTATCCTACAGAGCATACAACATTTATAATTAATTTCAGTATTCATTTCCATTTTATTTTTACAGTTAAACCTATTCAGTGCCCACTCTTGTCTTTTTGCCCCAATGATCTCTCTGTTAGAGGAAGTTTGCCCTTAGGTGGTTTTACCAAGAAGGGCTTAGGGGAAGAATCATCTTGAGTTCTTCAGTGTTCCAAACTGGGTGTGCGTGTGTGTGTGTTTTAATAGCACTATTCTTGAAGGGCAGCTTGGAGGGATATAAAATTTTTGGCTCACCCTTCACTTCTGTATCTTGTCGATGTTGCTCGATCCTCTTCTGGTGTTAAAAATGTCACTGTGAAGAAATCTTGAGGCCAACTGCATTTCTTTCCCCTTTAAAAAGTGGCTTGACCTTTTGGTTTTACTCCTCACCAGAATTCCCCTCTCAAATATGTATCTTTAAGATTCAAAAACTTTGGGGCACCTGGGTGGGTCAATAGGTTGAATGTCCAACTCTTGATTTCAGCTCAGGTAATGATCCCAGGGTCAAGGGATCGAGCCCCACGTCAGGCCCTGTGCTGAGCTTGGGGCCTTCTTAAGATTCTATCTCTCCCTCTGCCTCTCTCCCCCAACTCATGTATGCTCTCTCTCTCTCTCAAATTAAAAAAAAAAGTTCAAATAATTTACAAAGACGTGTCTTAATGTTCGCTGTTTCTGGCTAGTTATCTGTGGTTCATGGTATAGCCTTTCTTTAAGGACACTCTACCCAGGACATTTTTCTTGCAGCACATCGTTAAATATATTAATTTTCCATTGGTCTGATCTTCTCTTGAGGACTCGAATATAGATGTTGCATGTCCTTTTCCTACATACTATAGCTGTTATTTTTCTAATGTAAGCTTCCTGTTTCTTTAATTTTGTTTGGTTTTTTCTCTCGGTTGTCCATATCTTCTACCACGTTTTCCACAGAGGCTGTTCTCCGTGCATTCTTTGCGATTTTTTGCTCATTGCTTTTGTAATTTGGGTTTGTGTCAGGGTTCCTTTTGTATGAAACTTTTCCTTTTGAAATCATTGCAGATGCATATACAACCATAAGAAATAATACGGAGAGATTCCCATTTAACATTTACCCAGATTTCCCCCTACGATAACATGTTACAGAACTGAAATTCAGTATGATACCAGACTATCAAACCACACAATACCACACCCATAATATTAACGTAGATGCAGTTAAGATATAGGAAGTTTCCATCACCACAAAAATCTTTCACATTGCCCTTTTGGAGCCATACCTACATCCTTCTTGACCTCCAACCCCCCTACTGACGTTAACCCTGGTCATCATTAACCTCTTTTGGTTCTCTATCATTTTGTTGTTTCTATAATATTATATAAATGAAATTATACAGCACGTAACCTATTAAGATTGGATTCTTTGACTAAGCTTTATTCTCTGGAAATAAGATGTTGCATGTATCTGTAGTTTGTTCCCCTTTATTGCTGAGTCAGATGCAAGCATACAGACATACTGCAGTTACTTAACCATCTGCCTGCCCAAGGGCATCTGAGTTGGCTTCAGTTTGGGGCTATTAAAAATAAAGCTGCTAAGCATTATTTACAATAGCCAAGATATGGAAGCACCCAAGTGTCCATTGATAGATAAGTAGCTAAGGAAGATGTGATATTTATCTATCTATCTATCTATCTACCTATCTACCTATCTATCTAGAAATGGAATATTATCCAGCATAAAAAGGATGAGATGTATTTATGTATATATTTTGCAGTGGAATATTACAAAGGCATGAAAAGGATGAGATCTTGCTATTTACAACAACATGGATGAACTTAGAAGGCATTATGCTGAGTGAAACACGTCAGGCAGAGAAAGACAAATACCATATGATTTCACTCAAATGTGTAATCTAAAAACCAAAGTGAATGAATAAACAAACAAGTGGCAGAATCAGCCCTATAAATACAGAGAACAAGTTGATCCTTGTCAGAGGGGAAGGAGGGGTAGAGGAATGGGCAACATGGGTGACGGAGAGTGGAGGGAAAAGGCTTCCAATTATGGAATGAATAAGTCATGGGTATAAAGGTCACAGCATAGGGAATATGGTCAGTGATACAGTAATAGCACTGTGTGGTGACAGGTGGTGGCAACACTTGGGGTGAGCATAGCATAATATGCAGAGAAGTTGAATCACTATCTTCTACACCTGAAACTGATGTTGTGTGTCAACTATACTCAAACAAAAAAAAACTTAAAAAAATTAAACTCCTAAAAACATTCATGTATGCTTTTCGTATAAACATAAAATTCCACTCCTCCAGGATAAATACTCAGTAGTGCAATTGCTGGGTCTTATGGTTATGACATTTTTCATTTCCTTTTTTTTTTAACGTTTATTTATTTTTGAGAGAGACAGAGACAGAGTGCAAGCAGGGTAGGAGCAGAGAGAGAGGGAGACACAGAATCTGAAGCAGGCTGCAGGTTCCGAGCTGTCAGTGCAGAACCTGATGTGGGGCTTGAACTCACAAACAGTGAAATCATGACCTGAGCCAAAGTCGGACACTTAACCGACTGAGCCACCCAGGCGCCCCTGCATTCTTCATTTCTTAAGAAGCTGCTAAACTGTTTCTCGGAGTGGATGTACTATTTTATATTACCACTAGCAATGTATAAGTGACCCAGTTTCACTCTATAGCACTGGGTGTTGTCAGTATATATATTTTTAATTTTAACTGTTTAAAAAAATTTTTTTTCAACTGTTTTGATAGATGTGTAGTTATGTTCTTATTGTGGTTTTATTTTGCATTTCCTAACAGATGAGACTGAACATCTTTTTCATGTGCTCATTTGTCATTTGCATGTCCTCTTCAGTACAATGCCTGTTCATGTCTTTTGCCCATTTAAAAACCTTTTTACTTCAGAATGGCTTAAAATTCATGGAAAATCACAAAGATGTTACAGAGAGTTTCAATATACCCCACATCCAGTTTTCCTCATTATTGGGTATTTTTCATTATTATAGTACCTTTGTCACAATTCATGTATCAATATTGATATATTATTATTCACTTAAGTCTATATCAAGATATCCTTAGCTTATACTTACTATCTCTTTTCTGTTCCAGGATCTGATCCAAGATACCATGTTTAGTCCTTATGTCTCCTTAGGTTATTACTGAGTATAACAACTTCTCAGACTTTCCTTATTTTTGATGACTTTGACAGTTTTAAGGAGTACCGGTCAAATATTTTATATATCATCCCACAATTGGGATTTGACTGATATTTTTCTTGCAATTAGATAAGGGTTGTGGGGCTTTGGTGGGAAGATCACAGAGAGCTGAGTATCTCCTTGAGAGCTGAGTATCTGCACAAATTATTGGGAATTCTTGTGCATGAGAGCTTTGTGTCTTCTCCCTCATTTATGTGTTTATTTACTTATTCCGTGATTTATGTGTAAGAGTATGAACTCTAGGATATTTATTTTATATTTTGAATTACAGTCCTCTACAACCTTATTAATTTTGTTGCGTTGGCCATTGGAAGCTCGTTCAGGTGGCTCCTGTATCCCTCTGACATGTCTCCCATCATGATAGGTCTGCTTTGTTTTGGTTTGGTGTAGTTAATAGCAGTTCCTTACTTTCTAACATTACAAGATGCTCCAGGATAATATTTTTGTTTCCCACCTGAGTTCTAGAATCAGCTATTCCTCCCGAGATCCCCGGTTCCTTTTATTGGAGAATGGCACCAAAAACCAAGATCTGGGAGGTACATGTGCTTGTTGCTACTGAGGTTATTGGTTCTAAGTCCTCTCAGCTTACAAACCAAGGAAATACATATGTGTGTATGCTAATGCCTATAACTACATATATCTCAAGACATTTCTACATATAACTATCTGTATCTATATTAGACTAAACATGAATTCACACTAATGTGTCCAATGCTAATTCATCACCACATATATCATTAGAGCTCCCTGCCCTTCCTCATCTCTAAAATCTCCTTGCAACACTAAGAAACCTGACTCCCATCCATTGCCATCCATTTACTTTATTGTTAATTCTAGCAAACATTTATGGGGTATCAGGATTATTAACCAGTACCTGTGTAGGAAACTTTATCAACTAGAGTATAACATTTACATACAAGTCCTCTTGTCTTTCATCTTAAGAAGTCCACTCATTTCCACTTGCCAAGATCGATGTCTTCCCCCAACCCCTTCTGTGAGTTGTTTTATATATTTGCCATGTACTCAGAGTGTTTTGTCACACTTTTCATTCTATTCTGTAATTTACTGACCTCCTAAATGAGTTTTTATTTGAATATAATAAGGTTCATTGTGTGTGCTGCAAAGTTCTATGTATTCTGAAAAATACAGTGTGTTGTACACACACCATTACAATATCATCCCATAGTTTTGCCAGAGTAAAAATCCCCTATGCTTTTGCATCTCACTCTGCTTCCCGTTAAATACCTGGCAAGCTATGGGGAGCCTGGGTGGCTCAGTCGGTTAAGCGTCCAACTTTGGCTCAGCTCATGATGTAACGGTCTGTGAGTTCGAGCCCTGCGTCAGGCTCTGTGCTGACAGCTCAGAGCCTAGAGCCTCCTTCGGATTCTGTGTCTCCCTCTCTCTCTGCCCCTCCCCTGCTCATGCACTATCTCTCTCTGTCTCAAAAATAAGTAAAAACATTAAAAAAATTCTTTTAAATAAATAAATAAAAGATAAATACCTGGCAAGCTATAGTGTGCCGGCTACTCTGTCTTCAGCCCTCCATCTAGTTCATGTCAGTGCAGTGACCCCCCCCCCCCTTGGGGCTGGGTGTTCCAGGCCTCTTGGAGGTTAATGTATGCCCAGACAGGAAAATGGGACGGCCTGTTCTGATCTTCCCTAAAGTGGCACGGAGAAGGCTCCACTTGAAACACCGAGTAGAGATAAAACTCGAGCACGGGTGGCACCCCTTTAGATAACTACATTTTGACCTTACCACGATGCCTTTTGCTCTAGGAAACCTGTGGATTGAGGACTGCCTGGGCAGTGGAGAATAGCTGCGCTGTGCCCAGGTCATTTGTCTGCTTGATCGCCTCTCAGTAAGTTAACTGTGTAAACAATATGAAGTGGCTTGCTTCATTTTTCAGTCTCAAAGTGCCTTCTCAGTCCCCCCTCCTCCTTCTAACACAAATCCTCATCTTCTGCATGTTTTGCCTTTTCCCAAACTGTCATATAACTGGAATCGTGATATCTGTAGACTTTTCATATTGGCTTTTTTCATGTAACAGCATATGACTGAGATTTATCCAAGTCCTTGTTTTTTGGCCTGGTAGCTCATTTCTTTTAATCCCAGAATAATATTCTGCAGTATGGATCGACCACCATTTGTTCATTCACTTAGCTACCGAAGTACATTTTGGTTGTGTCCACTTTGGGGCAATTATGAGTAAGTCTGCTGTAAGTACTCTTGTGCAAACTTCCGTGAGGGCAGGACTTTTCAAATCAGGTAAATTCCTAGGAGTACAATCACTGGATCATAGGTTGAGACTGTTTTAGTTTCTAACAAAAACTGCCCAACTGTCTTTCGAAGTGAGTCTGGCATTTGTGAATTCCCACCAGCAATGAAGTAGAGTTCCTGTTGCTCCATATCCTCACCAGCAATTGGCGTTGTCAACTTTTTGGATTTAAGCTCTTCTAGTGTATGTGTTTCATATCGTTGTTTTGATTTGCATTTCCCTAATGACAAATGATGTGGAATACTTTTTCATAATCGTATTTGTCACCTGCATATCTCCTCTAGTGAGGGGTCTCTTCTGGGATTTTGCCCATCTTCACATGGAGGTGTTTCTTCTCGTCAGATTTTAAGAATTCTTTGTTTATTTTGAACGGAAGTTCCTTATCATATATGTTTTCTGCAAATATTTCTCCTAGTCCAAACTTACCTTTTAATTTTCTTAACAGTATCTTTCGCAGAAGTTTTTAATGTGAATAATAATGAAGTCTGTCTTACCAAAACATTTCCTCATGGATTGTGCTTTTGGTGTGCTATCTAAAACCGTTTACCAAACCCAAGGTCACGCAGACACTCTCTATTGTTCCCTTCTAAAAGTTTGTGTGTGATACATTTTCAGTTGATTTTTGTGTAAAGTGAAGGTTGGTCTCTAGATTTATCATTATTATTATTAATTATTATTATTTTGCCTATAGACCTCCATTTTTCTAGTACAATTTGTTGAAAAGATTATCCTTTCTCCACTGAAGTGTCTTTGCACCTTAGTTTAACATCATTTGACTATACGTCTGTGGGTCTATTTCTGAACTCTTTCCTATTGCATTGAACTATGTCCCTGTTCATCCACCAATATCACACTGTCTTGATCATTTCACCTTTGTATCAGGTCTTAAAATATGGGTCCACTAGCTTTGCTGTTCTTCAGTATTGCATTGGTTTTTCCAGGTCTTTGTCTTTTCACATAAACTGTAGAATCAGTTCGTCTATGTCTACATGTAGCACAGGTATGTAATATTCAGAGTTTTTCGTTGTGATTCGTGGGAGGAAAAGCGAAAGCCACATCTACTACATTTTTGCCATAAGCAAAAGTCCATCCCAATTTTTTGTTTTTATCTTTCACCTCTAGGCACCATCCATGCACACCACATTTTATATCCTCTTTTTTATATCTCAGTGTCTCCCCTAAATTCTCGCATTTATGCTTTGCATAACGTTCTCACATTCATGCGGGTGTTATTGCATGTTTCTTTATGGTCTTCTTGGAGGTGATTGCTAGCTCACATTTACAGAACACTCAGTGATTTTTTTTTTTTTTTGTAATTATTCTCTGTTTCCTGGCAATATTTTATGGTAAAGGCGTTTTTGTCTGTTGAACCGTTTGCCGTTCTTCGCCGGAGATTTCATGTTACATCTTTGTGTCGATACCGTTCTAGAATTTTTCTTATCACTCCTCACCAATTGAGTGGTTATTTGCAAGAGATTCGCTGTGGTGTGAGAGGTCAGGATGGGGACGTCCTCCAGGTTCACAACAACGGGAAAGCTGTCTCCCCTGTTGCCACAGAGACAAATATGCAAATATACCCTTCCTGAACACGTAACACATCATTGGGATTATGGGTAGAGGCCCACCTCATCTCGTTCTCTGAATGAAACCAGGTCAGAGTTTTCTACTGCCAGTCCTGTCTATTTCATTTTCTGCCCACTTACTGCTTATACAGGATATGAAACTGTTTTCACCACAGGGTGAGGCTCTCCTTTTCAGGAAATGTGTTATTGTTAACCCTTTCTGGTAGTTACTATTGCCAAGGCCTCTCAGGAACGCCTTTATTTTTAAAACTCTCCTCACCTTTTCCCACTGTAAGCTGTTTTTGGCAGATCAAATATATGTCTCAGGGTTATATCGACGTCTTAGCTTCATTGAAAATGGAGTTTGCACACATTTCCACCCTCCTCCCTGTCTTCGTCTTGCTGTTATATGAGCTGCAAGAAGAGAAGGTTAAAAAAAAAAAAAAAAGTGCTGACTTAGGGAGACATTTTCCTAGTGGAAATTTCCAACCTGCATTTATTGAGTACCTAATGTTTCAATCTTTCATTTTCATACTTCAAAAGGATCAAAAGAAGATGTAGATTGGAAGAGGAGACAACAAAGAACATGTTGATAGGGTTTGTTCAGGGGTAACAATTTTCAGTTGGCAATTTAGCCTTCATCAAAATACTTTCTAGAAAATTCACAGAAAAATTTTGCGAGTTAACTAGGCGTTGTCTCCAGTTCATTCTTTGACTAGCTGGTGATTTCAGGTAAAGCGCCTTCAAAATTTCCACATGAAGCATTTATTATATGTTGGAATGAAGTTATAAATGCCCTATACA
This sequence comes from Panthera pardus, assembly GCF_024362965.1. Lineage (NCBI taxonomy): Eukaryota > Metazoa > Chordata > Mammalia > Carnivora > Felidae > Panthera > Panthera pardus. Next base: position 38,208,507 of record NW_026527013.1, read on the forward strand.
CTAATTGCTATTACTTCTCATGAACTCCAACATAATGCTTATGTTGGAAGACTGAACTGGTGTGTGCTTATTTTAGAGTTTCTGTTTTATAAGGAAAGAAACGTTCTACACATATAATGGTGCTATGTAATTTGACTGAATCCATCAGACACCTTGTCATAGAGGGCTTTTTATAGGTCCTTCTGTGACAAAATGGGACTTTGGCACACATCAAGAGGTGCCACTTATTTTTCATTATTGATTCTAGGATTGCTACTTCCCTACGTCTTTCAGGGGGCAAAATACAAGAGTTTATACGCTTTATTCATCCACGACTATGCTCTGGGTCCAGCCCACTATTAAAACTTCGGAAGCTATAGAAAATTGTACATGGTAGATAAAGGTCATCTACACATGTTTTTTTTTCCTCACTCATGCCACACTGTTAATATTTTAGAGCATTTCCAGTCAGTCTTTTTCTGTGCATTCTGTGCATAATTGGCACCATGCTCTCTGTGTAATTTTTTGTTTGCTTGGTTTTACTTGGTTTAATAGGAAATGTTCCTAAACGCTACTTAAAATCGTTACACATATCTTTGAAGTGATTGCATAAAATTCTTATTGAATCTGGTTGAAAACACACAAGCTAGACAATAAGAAAGCAAAGACGCGCCACCCTTGGGTAGCAAGTTGTGTCATAAAAATGTCAATCATCCAAAACTTAATATGTAAGTAAATGATAATCTCAGAAGTCCAGAAGTTCCTTTAAAGTGTTTTTGGAAGGAGTGAAGGAAAAAAGGTGAAATGCTCTCGATATCCACATGGAAGAAAAAATGTTCAGAATATCTAAAATGGCATTATAAATTGCAAGAGGTGATTTATTTCTAGAAATTAAAATATACTGTAATTTTGTATGATGCTCAAAATATTCAGATATTAGCATAAAACAGACAAATATATATGTGGAAAAATATGCATGTGTATACTTAGAAAATTAAACTATAATAAAGTTGGTTCTTTGATTCAGTAGAGACAGAGTGGTTTATTTACTAAATGGGCTTTCACAACTGGCTATCCATCTGGAAAAATAGCGATCTTGGATGTCCGTCTTATACAATAAACAGAAATATATTCCTGAAGGATCAAAAGGTTAATTAAAAAAAAACCTGATAATAAAATTTAGGAAAATGTTTTTATAACCTTGGGGTGAAGGAAAGTAATTTAAGCAAGACAGAAAACTCGGGGCTGTAGAAGAAACATTTAAATCTAGAAAGGTATTTTCGCATGTTAAAGTACACCACAGGGGGCGCCAGTGTGGTTCTGTTGACTCAGGCAGTTAAGCGGTTAAACGTCTGACTTCCGGCTCAGGTCATAATCTTGGGGTTCAGGAGTTTCAGCCCCACATTTGGCTCTGTGCTGACAGTTCAGAGGCTGGAGCCTGCTTCCAATTCTGTGTCTCCCTCTCTCTGCCCCTCCCCTGCTTGCTTTCGATCTCTCTCTCTCTCTCTCTCTGTCTCAAAATAAATAAATAAACTTAAAAAAAATATTGGGGCGCCTGGGTGGCTCCGTCGGTTAAGTGTCCAAATTCGGCTCCAAATTCAGCTCCGGTGGTGATCTCATGGTTCCTGAGTTCCAGCCCCATATCAGGCTGTGTGCTGACAGCTTAGAGCCTAGAGCCTCACTCGGATTCTGTGTCTTCCTCTCTCTGCCCCTCCCCTGCTTGTGCTCTATCTCTCTCTCTCTCAAAATAAATAAAGTTATATTAAAAAAAATAATAATAAATAAATAAAGTACATCACAAACCAAGTAAAAAAAAAATGATAAGCTTGAGGGAAATGCAACACATGCAACCAAAAAAGAGTATTAGCCATAACATTATAAAATACCTACGATTATATGAGCAAAAGGTATGTGCCCCAATAGGAAAATGTTCGTAGAATGTAAATAAGCCATGGACAGAAGTGGAAATTCAAAAGGTCAATAAGTATATGAAACGATGTTTATTTCATTAGTAACAATAAGATACTACTTTCACCCTATCACCCTGGCAAAAAATGGAATAAACTGCTATTGAGTACATGGGAGGAGGGCATTTTTTATACTTTGCTGGTGGGAAAGTGTATTGGTATAGACCTTTAAAAAGTGATATAGAAATCTGCATTCCAAATTAAAACAGCATCCCCTTTGCTCTAGTAACTTTACTTGTGGGGATCCTCCCTATCTAAAGCACTCCTATGTAGTGATACATATAAGGATGTTTCTTTCAGTACACAGAGGTAAAACAAAAACAAAAACCTCCTGCGGCAACCCCCCCCCCCCACAAAAAAGAAGACTTGTAATCACCCTGAAGGCCAATAAATGGGAGAATGATTACAATAAAGTATGTTTCATCATTTTATTCAGCTAGCAAAAAAAAAAAAATGAATGATTGAGAGCTATATGTGGTGCCCCATAGTCCGTTACATAGGATGTTCAGTGAGAAAAGCCGCTTATTGAGAAATGTCTAAAGAATGATCACATTTATGTAAAAATAAGCAATGACCAAAATGATCTCTGCATGTGAATTTGCACATATTACCTGGGTATAGGGGAAGGTGAGGACTCACGAATAAATAGGCTAATCTTAGGGGGGTGAGAATGAGGTAAGAAATCCCAAGGCAGTAACAAAATGGAAACATATTGATTGTATGTTTTATAAAATGTAGACTATCAAATTCTATTTTATTGTAACTTTGTACAAATTGCATATGCATGCAAAAGTACTAAAGTTTTGTTGGTACAAATGGAAATGTGGATTGGGTGATGAAATTCCAGAGAATTTTCCTTTGGGTTGTCATTGTTATTTTGATAGCAGGTTTGAGTTAAATTATTTAAAAATAATATTCATTCTTATAACCACACAGTGTTTTACTTGTGTCCAAAATTTGTGCTACGAACAACTTTGCATGTAAATCATCCACATTTCAGACCATATTCTTAGAAATGGTTTCAAAAGCATAGGTATAAGACTAAAACACACAAACACTTTGAAATTTCCCAATATATGTTGCCAAATACTTTTTAGAAATTATTTCTACCATACTGCTCAGGTTTTAAGAGAACACTGCTTCCAAGTTTTGCCTACTTTTGCTCCTCTCTTAGTTTCTAACTTGATCATGTTTTTCTTTCATTTTCTGGGGAGTTTCTCATTTTGAAAATTCAAATAATAACATACACACACCTAAAAACAATTGTAATTATTTAAATTTGCAATGCATTGAAATAAAAAAGACAAGCTGTAGTAAAAGTAATGAATAACCCCCTGATCTAGACAAAAGCTATGCTAAAATTTTGATCTCTGTCTTTTCCACCATACCATGCTGGCACAGTCCTTATCGAGGGGGAATTGGCAATATTTAACAAAATTACGTATGCATTTATTTTTAATCTGGCAATCCTATTCCTGAGAACGTACCCCAAAGTACAATGGTACAAATATGAAATGATGTACGCATTGGGTTATTCTCTGTCACATTGTACGTAATGGCGAAAAGTGTAAATTCTTGTAATGGGCCAGCAAAAAGAAATGAAGAAAAGATAAATATACAAATGGAGAATGATCTGTAGAATATTTTGCAAAATGATCGTCATATTCTTTAGGATAAGTGTCAATATGCCCCAAATATTACAGGGTACATACTTCTACTAAAAAATCTTGTTTATATGAAATTCAAATTTACCTGGGCATCTCGTATGTTTATTTGCTACATCTGATGACCCTGTTTGGGAAGGAGACTCTGAGCCAGAATTTAGTGTGCAGAATGTTTATAGCGGCGTCCCTGAGATCAGCACCTGTGAATACAGGAAAAGACTGGGCAGGGGAAGAAGTTACGCACTGAGAAGCCAAACAACAATTTCAGGTGATTCCACAAGGAGCTCTAAAAGTAAAATGATCCATTGGTATGCTCTACTGGGACATTGGCAGGTCTCTTTTATCTTCTTCCTCAGTCATTGGGGATAGTCAAGGCAGCTTTCTATGGCTGAGGCACCCCCAAAGGGGCAGACACCTGAAGATCATCTATTTATATCATTCCTAGCAGCCAAGCGAAAGGTCCTGTTTTGAAGGGGAATCTACGTGACTCATTTCTGTTTCCCTCACAATGAGGAAAGCAAAATGCCAAAAAATATAATGTATGCTCCCTTTGATTTTCAAAGGCATAAAACACAATATATGGGGCACTTGATTATATTTTGTGAAAGTTAATAGTAAATGTGCATTCACATTCATAAAAATGGTTAATAAAGGCAAAAAGAAGGAGTAGGGCAATAGAAAAGAGACATCACTGAGTATACTTTGTTCAATAGTTTTGACTCTGGTTGTAAATTTTTTATATTATCAAAAAATGAAATTATAGACACGAAGCAAAAAAGACCTACAAAGTTAAACTGAAATAAGTAAATCTTTATCAAGCGTAGGAGACATAATAACCAAGAGACAAAAATTACTTCAAGTCATTCTAGAATAGGATTTTGACTATATAACCTTAGTTGGAGGCATTCTAAGGTCAAAAACTTTAAGGACTACAAAATATTTTAAACTTCATTATTACCGGGATCGTTATTTGAGACTATAGTACATACATTGCAGGATAAATAATTATGCTATTATTGTTGAGAACCTGAATTTTCAGTGTGAGGAAAAAGGAGACACAATCACTAAAATCAAAGAATTTAAGTAAATATTCTGCAACATTATATTTGAAATGGAAGTATGAGAATGGCTCATTAAAAAAATTTTTTTTCTAGTTCTATGCATTACAAAGCCCCAGAAAAACTGACAGGCTAGTTGTCATGAGTACTAACTGTTCAGGTTATGGTCTCTACCTACCATTCTTCTCTAAAAGGAACTTGGAGCTCCTTGAGGAACCTGTTGTATGAAGAAGCATTCTTGTATGAAGAATTCTTCCCAAATTAACATGGTTGCGTTAGGACAATATAGGAACCAAAACCCAACTTTGAACAGTGGGAAATAAAGCAATTTTTTTCCTGCCTTTTCCCTTCTAGGAACTGGCTAGTTCAAATATACAGGTTTTGGTCTAAAGTATATAGATGTTGAAGCCCTTTCTTCCACAAGATTTGAGAGGGATTAATTTGAAAGAAAATTAATTTGAGAGAACATCGGAGAAAAAAAGGAGTATTTCAACCATTCTCTAGTTTCTGACATGAAGGTTGTTGTTATTTTGTTGGTTTATGTTTTACTTCGGAACATGTGAAAATGGACCCTTCTTGCTTTTTCCTATTTTACCTATCCCCAGCCCCTCTTTTCCATGCTTATTTTCCAATTGGTAACTTCCCTTGATAAGTCCTTTCCATAGAAGATTAGACAGGGGGAATCCCAAAGTAAACCTGCTATGTTTTTAAATAGTTTTCATTAACACTTTTTACGTGTAGTTTTTATACTTCTCTGAAAATCATAAACTAATAAAATAATCAATTACATGCAGAGCTCTATTACTCCTCCGGTGCCTACAATGCGTAATGTACCTTTGTTACATCTGTTGACCATTCTGCTTGGTTTAAAGTGTAGGTGTATTTTTATAATTGTTTTCCCTTAAAAAAAAGTGAAAAAAAAAAAAAAAAAAACCCAACCCTATGGTCCTCTCAAGCCTAACAGGTAAAAGCAAGAAGTCATATTGGGAAATCGCTTTCATTTTTATAAATGCTATCATTAATCATTTGCGGAATAAAACTATGGCGGTGACCCCTCATGTTCTTTCAAGTTTCCACACCCACTTTCTGTATGAATCGGGGTGTTAAGTCCTGGTGTCAGTGCCAATTCTAACTTAGAAATTACATTCTTCCCACTCAGAAATTCCTCCTGGTGTTTCAACAGGAGAAATTATTCTTCATTTTCCCTCCTGAAAACTGTTGTGTAATGTTGCTGGCAGAGAGAGGATGTTTGGTTCCACCCCAAAGGCAGCTGGATTTCAGTGGAGTTGAGAGCAGTATCTATATATAGAAGGCAAAAAGCCTTGGGCTAACTGTAGATGAAAAGCACTCGAGATATGTAAGGTATTATTACTACGAAAGCATTATGATTTTAAGTTTGCTACAAGTTGCAACAAGCCTATAAAATCTGCCCAACAGTATTGTAGCAAGACCTGCTTTGTGCTTAGGTTTTCGCCTGTAACCGTTTGCTTCTCCTGTATCAACGCTACCTGTCCATGTTTATTAACCAACATAATTTGAGGCATTTTGATTTTTTTTTTCTACTCTAGATGTCCTTGACGGGGAGTGAAATGACCAGTAAAACCCTTGGTTAAAGCTACACCATTTGGGTACCACTAAATAAAGAAGCAGATAGCAAGCCTTGCCCAGAGATTTAAAAAAAAAAAGAAAGAAAGAAAGAAAGAAACTAGGAATAAAATAATCTACTCCAGTCATACTGAGTCTTTAACACGATTCTGTTGCTACCTGCTGATTTAATCAATCCTTTTCAGTTAAAAAATAGAAATCGGAGCGTAATACGTGTGATGAAGAATTTTAATAAAATGCATTGGGACTTTTTTGTTCTTAATGGGGAATGAAAATGATCTGACGGTGGCTAGTGTACCTTTTAAAACCTCTCAAAAAAGGAAAACAAAATGGTATGTATGCATCAAAGCCTGTTCGTAGTTCTATATGTCTATTAAAATATAGAAGCCTTGGATGCTTTCCTCCTTGCAATCAGAGAGGTAAATATGGGTCAGTCTGATAACCTGAGGCCAGACCTTTAGTTGTGGTATTTTGATCTCCATCTCCAAGAGGATCAAATAATTTTGTTCTCTGGACACAAAGCAATCAGCTCACTCTCAAACTGGAAGTGAGCAGCAGAGAAAAGGGAGTGGGCAAATTATCGTAAGTCCTTTTCCAGTGTCACTGGCAAGGAGAAGCACTTATGCTTCTGTCTAGCAGGGGGCCAACAATAACTCTAAACAAAAGACACATTTTAATCAATAGGTCATGAAATATCCCCGTTCCCAGTCAGAATAAGGAACAAGCACACTGTAAGTTATCTTTTCTCTCTCAGCAAAAGGTGGTAGAATTCAGATTTTCTAATTAGGGTCCTAGAAAATAAGGATATTTTTTCCCACTAGCAATTGTGATCTGCTAGAACTTTCTATGCTGATGGAAATGTTCTACATCCAATGAGGTAGTCCTATCCACATGTGGCTAGTGAGCGCTTCTGAAACTAGTTTTATGCAATTTCAATTAATTTTAATAACCACCCACAATTTTATTTATTTATTTCTTTAACGTTTATTCATATTTTGAGAGACAGAGCAGAGTGTAAGTGGGAGAGGGGCAGAGAGAGAGGGAGATACAGAATCGGAAGCAGGCTCCAGGCTCTGAGCTGTCAGCACAGAGCCCGGCATGGGGCTCGAAATCACAGACCATGAGATCATGACCTGAGCTGAAGTCGGACACTCAAACGACTGAGCCACCCAGGCGCCCCACCACGCACAATTTTAATAGTGGCCAACATATGGGTGAACACAGTGCAGGCATCAGGGAATAGGTTAGCCAAAGTAGTGGGCATCTCCAACCAAGACGGTATCCGCTTCTCCTAAGGAAAGGCTGAGCCATGCACCGTGATAGGCAAGGTGATGCATGCATAAGAGCAAGGGAAAATGGAGTCTGAGCATCTACGTTCAAGTGCTGACAGTCCACCCTTTGAATAACTTTTTCTTTAAGGCTGGATTCCTGTAGAGTAGGAGTAATAACGCTTACTTTGTTAATCCATTGGGAAGATTAATGGAGAAAACATTCCTAGGACGACTAGAAAAGGACCTGCCGTCTAAGAGGTGCTAATCAAATATTAATACTTCCACAAAGTCATTGCAAAGATGTTCATGATGGAAGACCTGGGCCTAAACTGGGCACAGCCATTAGCCAGAGAGCATTTAATTGTTGCAGGTGTGGGTGGTCTCCTGGGAACCCAGCCAAAATGTGTAAAGTCATTCAGAGGTTCGATTTATTCCATTTACTCCTTTAACATACAGTCCGGGGCCAGGTTGCAAACAGCGCTCTGGTAGGCACTGTGACGGTGACAGAGATGTAGCAAGAGCACTTTTGGCTTTTGAGTTCTTGGGGTATGTATTTGAAGACAGTTGTGTGATTATGTGAGTTGGAAGGCCACAGCCATGGTTTGTCAATCGTGAAAATTTTGACTAATGGCATGATCTACATGGTAATGGGTGTCAAAAACAGAGCTACCTCATTAGTGGCAATAGCTCAATGTATCTTCTTTCTCTTCACTCTTGTCCCTTATTGATCTTAAGCTCCTGAAGGACAGATACAGTGTCTTAACTCGATTTACATAGTGGCGGAGTTGACGTTCTGTGTTTTGAAAAATTCCTATGGATAATGGGAAAGACTAACAAGTGTCAAACAATTCTGGAAGGACACCAATGATAGTCTCTTTGGAGCCGTGTTTTTCCATGATGAGTTTCGAACTAGCAGTGTGATGCCCAGGCAAAACGAGGTAAGCTTTTAAACAAACATCCAGACCCAGGGTCACAATCTGTAAGAGTTAGGAAGGTTATTCACCGTGGAGAATCACCCTGGCTGCTTGCCTCTGTGCTTAGGGAGAAGAACCGCACGATACCATTGGCAAGAGAGTTTTGAAACAGCCTGGAAAACGTGAGTGAAAATCGCAGCCTTATGCTATGAGGTCAACAATTTAAATTCAAGCCAGACATACAATGACAGAAGCCCCACCGATTGTCAAGGTCCCTGGCATGCCCTGTCTTCCATTTCAAAGTCAACAGCTCTGTCTGGCTCTCTCATTTCAAGAGGGGAGTTGGTTTATCAGCCACTTCTACCCCCTGGGGGGTTTACTTCAGGCCACTGGAAACAGCAAGTATGTGCTGTTAAGGCCATCTTCTATTTGTGAAGGCATTTAACTTAGTTTTTAAGTATATGAAATGAAAAAAAATTCTGCTGGAACTTTAGTAGAATATGTGATAAATGAGGAGAAAACCAATGAAATAGAGATTGTGTAGTATACTCTGTTACCAACTACTTTAACTAGAGGTGCGGCAGGAATTAGACTATGATTCATCTCATGTTAAGTTTTTGGCAGATGGGGAATTTGGAGGTGTCAGTTAAGCCCATGTAATTAAAAAATGATTTCTGAAATTTGGAGTAGCAATGGCTATTAATTGATTCAGATGCTCCGTTCTCATGGAAAGTCCTAGTGTAGGTGCATGAGGGAAGTTTGACATCCTGAATCTTTGTAGTGGATATACTACGGTAGAGGGAGGTAGCTTGGAAGAAAATGTCCAAAGCATTTTTTTTAGTTAATGAAAAAAATTGACGCACAAAAAATCCAGGCATGAGGCACTTGATTTCTCATTTGGGATGTATTTCAGGAAAAGATGGCACCGTGCCTTCCCCATCAGGATTTGGTAACCATTCCACTATTCATGAACAGATGCCTTGGTCAGATCCCCAAGTGTAAGTGAATTCATTAAAAGATCTAGGGAATTGGGGTATTAATTCTAAATCATTACATATTATAGATTTTCTGGAAACAAGTAGGGGGACATGGCAACGAGAGGAAATAGTAGAGATTGTATCTAACTCTTGGCCAGAAGTTGGTCTCATGAGATCACCAATAGAGTTCTTTTTAGCATAAGAATTAAACTCTTTAAAAAAAAAAAAGATTTAAGCAGTTATTGTCACAGTTGGAAGGTTGATATAAGACAAAATCGAATCATGAATGCGGCGTGCCATACAAGGGAAATAATCTAGTGGATAGAGGAATGTGCACAAATCAGTTTGTCTTTTGCATACTTCAAAAAGGAAAGTCTTCCCATATAATTTTTATAAAGGAAACTTCGTATAGAATACTTGAAATGATGCTGTTTGTAACTGTAAGTAGTGTTCTCATCCTATCGTGGCGTATTTTGTATTGGGGCTTAGTTGCTCTCTTACCAGATTTTTATTTTTTCACTCAGACAGTTTGGCACTGGTTGATGTGTAGGTGGATATATTTTTCTCACCTGCACAATGAACTCGAAGTTATTTTGGGAATCGTTTTCATTTTCAGCTATTATGATGATACCATACTTGGGAAAATTCTGTTGAGTTGAAGAGATTCTGACTAACTGAGGGCAAAATGTAACAATCAGGTCACGCGAAGAACTTCAAAATAGCACCAAAAATTGTTTTATCCAGGCTACAGTTTTTGAGTACACAGGTTTTAGGGATATGCTCTTTCTTGAATTATGACTATGAGGTCCATCCTAAGAGCCCTACAAGGATTATATGAAATGCTTCTGCCTACCTCAAATGACTTAATATCATCAAGATATAGGAGTTACTTGAAGTGTGTGTAGGAACTTTTATTGTAGAACATGACTGAAGTGTATTATAAAAAAGATATCTTTTTCTGTAATGAAATCCTCATTTAACATTTGCTACAGTTAAGCCTGTTTCTGTTTGTCTGTTTTGTTATTGCTTGTTTGTTAATTCCCTACCCACAAAAGCAATGCAGTGATGGATGCTTTCTTTTGTAAGTAAAGTTGTGTTAGAACATAGAGACCCATTGGTTTACAATTGTCTATACCTGCTTTTGCATTACCATGGCAGAGTTGAGTCGTTGTGACAGAAATATCCAACCTCCAAAGTCTAATATATTTCTCAACCTCTATGGAAGAATTTTTCTAAAATTTGTTTTAATGTTTATTTCTTTTTAAGGGAGAGAGAGAGAGAAAGAGAGAGAGAGGATGGAGTGTGAGCAGGGGAGGTGCAGACAGAGAGGGAGACACAAAATCCAAAGCAGGCTCCAGACTCTGAGCTGTCAGCACAGAGACTGATGTGGGGCTTGAACTCAAGAACTGTGGGTTCATGACCTGAGCTGGAATCGAGCACTTAACTGACTGAGCCTCTCAGGCGCCCCGACAGAAGAATTGTTCTAACTCATGCTGTCAAAGACAGATTTTTTTGTTTGGTTTTATTTTGTTTGGGGGGTTTTCTTTTAAATAGAAACCGCCATAATTTCAGGAATGCAGTTTAGTCCAACCCTCCTCTCTACTGCTATCTCTAAAATGTAGTCTGAGAAAATCTACTCGCGCACTTTCTAATTTCTTTATTAAAAATCTAGTCCTTGCTATATAAATCAAAGTTGGCTGTGGAATTCTGAGGAACAACCATGACTAGCACCATCCCGTATGCTTACTTTCTTGCCTTGAATGTGAACATAAAACCTTGATATGGGGCAACTGTATTGATCCGTGTGGGAAAGCCTCAGGAAACAGCAAAAATACCAGTCCTGATATTTTCGATTTTTGCTAATCAGTCATAAGTAAGCCTATCTAATATAAGACGGTCATTTGAACTCTTGTAAATCTTATCTTTGGGGGGTGGGGCAGAAAAGAGAGCAGGGGAAGGAGTGTTGCCCCAATTCAATCTGAAATAAAATAGGCAGTGGGCATGACAAACACATTTTGCTAAATTACGACTATTCTGTGTAAACGAACATAGTTCCCTTTATCTCCTTCTATACCGTTTTCCTTCATTCACCTATTTGACTTGTATTTATTGTCGAAGCCTTTGCTCTAGTCTCCAAGATGGCTACCCACGAATCCTTCCTTCCCTGTGCATTCATACAGTGGGGTCTGGACTGCCTTCTCTTGAATCTAGACTGGCCTTTGTGGTTTGCTTTGACCGATTAAATGCAGCGGAATCAACATTTTGGGACCTGCGAGGCCCAGGCCTTAAAAGGACTGGCAGATCTTTCTTGAAGCAAAAAGAAGAAAGTGATTCAAGGAGGGAGGGATACTCAACTGGGCTCAAATGCTGCTGACCGATCCAGTTGGAAGATGAACAGGAACTTATCAATTGGATGCAGTAAGGTGGCCATCATTCATGACCTGGATTGTAGCTATCTCTGCAGAGCTTTCAGAGTCAAGTCCTGATAGAAAGTATATTCAAGAAAAAATGGGAAGAAAGGAGTACAAATAACTTTCTGATCTTTTCATGAAAATCCAAGAGCAACTGAAGGAGGGATGATAATAGGTGGAGAGTGGTTGTTTTAAGGTGGCAGAAATAGAGTCAATTTATCTAAATCTCGTAATACAACTCTTAGATTTAACCCACCATTTAAGACAGTATGGCCTCCCTGTGAAAACATAATTCCTAACAGCAAGGTTAATGCTTGGCATGTGATGTCTTGGCAAATTATCCTCCTTGTATTTCAGTGTCTTCATTTCTAACATGAACACAAATGATCATTTTATAGAACAGTTGCCCTGATAAAATTTCTTCATGTGTGCTTTTAAGTTTGATAGTTCTCATTGTTGCAGCTTGTGCTATTTGAACTTGGTAGAAGATATAAAAATTGATGTCAAAAAACATTATTTTAATAAATACAATTTTTCTATATGTAAGGGAAACCAAAAAAAAAGTAATTCTTCGTTCTTGGGATTTCCTCAAATTTTGGAGGAATATGTAAGTTAAAGAATGGAAGGAGTAAATGTGGGAGATGAAAATATTCAAAACAAAACTATACACGTGTTTATTGTTTATTATATTCCATCAAGATAGTCTTTTAATTAATTTTTATTAACTTCACCTGTTTATGCCACTGCACTTTGTGAAAAATATGTTACCATATTTTAGCATGGTCAGGCCATATCTTGGGTAGAGTGACTGGTAGTAATTTAGACTGGAAAGGCTAAGTGCCAATGTAAATGAAAAACCATCTCACGTCTACAGTTGGAACTACATATCCTAGGAATTACATGTTTGAATGCTGTTTTTATTATGTTTGAGATCGCCTCTGAAGACAGTAGTTTCAAAAAGTCAATCCTATTTGCTCTTTTGACAAAAATGTATTAAAAAAGGAATGGATAAATGAGTAGAATATTTTGAACTTAAAAGATTCAAATTAACTGAATAAATATTTATAATCATTTTGATACATTCTTTAGAATTATGCCCCTTTTGGCATAATATTTTGTAATATTTTGTGTACAATTTCAGGTTCATTTCATGTTGGCACCTGTTCTGGGTTCTCAATGGCACAACATGTGTTTTAGGCAAGTGCCAGTAATGTGTGTCTTTCATGGTACTTGTAGGGATATTCTTCTTGTAATTGCAAGGCGGAAGTTGTCTGTCGTCCAATGATATGTGCATAATTGTCTCTGTTCACTATAGCCAAAGTTTGATTGTCAGCAGTATTGAGGATTATGTTCTGGTTCCTTTTTATTTTAATAATTAATTACATTTCCTTCTAATAAAGGGGACTTGGAACAGTGACTCATGTTTTTCTCAAGCTTGCTTGTTTCAGTTTCCTGGTATTAAGCTAAAAGGTATCCCCTTTAAAAGTATGGGACTTTTAACGGTATCAATTAAAATTGCACTTTATTTTTGTTACACAAAAGCAACCTCACTGACCCATTGTGACAAATGTACATGGCAAGAATTTGACAAATTTTGTATAAAATAGTGATCTCTTTTCAATTCCCAAAAGACCAATGAGACAATATAAGATTTACTGGTTAGTTCTTACTACATGCCAAATATTCTCCTCTTGCCTCCGGAGAACCCTAGTATTTCCTTTCCATGAGTGCTAAGCCCATTTGCTCACAAATATCAAGCTCCCTCTGTCCTCTGTCTAGAAAGAAGTAGGTACATCACCATCTAGGCTAGCTCTTGACATGTTGCCAGTTGATATGACTTTATCTTGGAAACTTGTGTCTTCTTTCTGGAAATTTAAAAAGAGGACTAAAAGAGGTTGAAGATCTTAACCGTAATAATGGCTCTGGTTTTTGAATAATTATTCTGTGACCAACACCACATGATATGTTTTCCATCCTGGATCTCTTTCAACGTCTCCCCATCCTGAATGGAGGTAGGTACTATTTTATTTTCATGAACTGGAGGCTCAGAGAGGTTATATAACTTAGGGTCACACAGATAGAACATCACAGAAGACACAAGCATAAGTTTATCTGGCTTCAAAGCCCCTCCAAGTAAATAATGTGCACATGGCCTCCCTCAAGGGAGGATTCACTAATGGCAGACATCTGGGGCTTTGCAGCTTTGGAAGATTCCCACTTTGCAAGAGCATGGTTCTGCCCCCCACCAGAAGACTCACAGAACCATCCTGAAGAATGTGTGAGGGGAAACAGAAGAATTAAAAGCTGAGGCTCTGGCGTGGTTATACCCGTGTATGTAGTCTGACTCACTGCCAGCTTCATGACCCTGACTTAAAAACTCAATTCCCATTACCTCATTGTGGAGTGGAAATAATGACAATATGAATCTCACAGGGTTGTTGCAGGATGAAAGAAGATCAAACCTGTGCTAATTTTGACTGAGTTCAGGTGATAATGGGGCCCTACCAGATGAAGACAATACAAACAAATGAAGGATTCAAGTAGCAGAAGTCATGGGAGCATGGGGTGGTGAGGAGATAGAGGCTTTGGGACTGGGTAGAGTTGAATTCCCTTCACAACGTTCGTGTTGCACGTTATGGGATCTCCACTGAAGCTTTTGCTTAGAAAAGGTAATTCCTATCTCTTTTTGATGAAATGTGATTCAAGCAGGAACGGAGTAGAGACTGAGTGGAATGTGTTTGAGAAAAGCTTGAATATCTGAGTATTACTGTGATAGATTCTTCAGTAGTACGCCATTTTATGGTCTGTGCTGTGAATATCTGTGATAAATTTTTATGTTCACTCGGTATTGATACGTTTTCTGGGTTCCAAAAAACTGGTACGCCAGTTTTTAATTCACGTTACAAAGCTCAACTTAACATGGTTTCAGCTTTGGGCGAGTCCATAAAACTCTATGAGCCTCCGTTTTTTCACATTAAATTGGGACATTAATATGAAATAGTATATGTAAAGTGCTTTGTGCAATGTTTAGCGCTCAGTTGATCGCAACAAATGGTTGGCTGTTTTACTATTTTTCATAAAACCTTTATCACTTGTTTATCATTCTTGCAACAAGTTGGGTGAGTACCTACTATACTCCACAAGCAACGCTAAAGGGTGGGGAGAGAGTGGTTGCCGAAATAGCCCTTCTTTTTAGAGGTAGAGAAAAACATATAAGCCATTAAATAGAATGATTTAAGTACACGTTCATGAGAAGAGCTGCTTAAACAATCCGAGGTGAAAGGATAATTTGGTGCCTTTCTCTGAAGAGATGATACCTGGGCTGAGTTTTGAGAGATGGAAAGGAGTGAGCTAGGCACAAAACTAGGTGCAAAGTTCTGAAGGTGGGGAAGAGCTTCACCGTTCGGTCTCTGAGTAAAGCAAAACCCTGAGAGAAGTTGGGACTGAACGCAGGGAAGTGGGCTAGGTGGGCTGTAGAAGGTTTGCTCAAGAGTTGGATTTATTCTGTGTATGTAGAATAGCCACTCGTGAGTTTTCTGCTGGGTAGAGACGCCATTGAGTATTTTTTCCAGATGGCTTTGGTAGCACTTGGGACAGAATGGATCGGAGGAGGCATGGTGGACAAGTGCTGAAGTGGGAGGGGTTTGCAAGTGAGTGCAGGTACATCGTGATAATGGCTTGGGTTCAGACACTAATGGTGGGGCTGGTCAAAAACCTTTGGGTCTTTGGAAGTGGAATGCACGGGACTTCTAGATGGATTGGGTGTGTGGATGTGCCCGAGACTCCTTTCTGATCATAGGCTTTTGGTTTTTGTTTTTGTTTTTTTTTTTTTTCCACCTGTAGAAGAGATGGCTATGTATTATCACTGGAGAGAAATGTCTAAGTTTAAAGTGTGTTGAGTCAACTTTGATGTGTGGGAACTGGGGGGTTTTTGATCATTTGGGCGAATCCTGGCTTTTCTCAGTATTGTCTGGCATACTCTGATTACTGACCGGAAGTGATGCATGCAGGGGAAAAAAAAAAAAAGAAAAGCAGGTCATAGCCCGCAACAGCCTTTGTAGGGTTTTGCCAGATCTCTTGGAGCCAAAAGGAAAAAAGTTCGCCCATAGATACACTTAGCCAAACATTCTCCCCTATTTTGAACCAAGTGGGAAAAGTTAGTAACAGCTCAACAACCAAATAACATGACTATATGGCAGTTACCAGGGCTGGAGGAGTGGGGGAAATAGGGGAGCTCACGTTGAAGGGGTACAGGGTTTCAAGTGTGGGAAGATGAAAAAGTGCCAGAGATGGATGGTGTTGGTGGTGATTGCACGACAATTTGTGCCTCAGGCTACTGAGCTGTACGCTTAAAATGATATATTGTCTGATACCTACGTTTTGCCGCAATTTTTAAAATTGCCCCCCAAAGTGAAAATACACATAAAGCCTTGTGTTGCCCTGTCTTGCCAGCCTCATTGCCAATCCTTGTAAACACACCCATCAGGGGACACGGAAACTGTTGGAGGCCAGGAACCACAGAGTGATGGGAAATGATGGTTCCTTTTGCAGAGTAACCAGGGCTGTGAAACAAAGAGCCAACACCAGTTGATGTTTACTTAATATTTTGGTATGTTGTTCATCATTGGTTTCCGGCACTAATTTTGATTTGTTTGAGATCATACATTCAGATATTATTTATCTTGAATATTGGGGTTTAGGGACTCCCCTCACTGTTGTGTCCAAGGCCAGAACCTCATTCACCTCTCTCTTTGTTTATGGTTGGAGAACCATCACCCCACTGCTTAGCAGGCTTGCTGTGACCTAATGATGTCTCAGAAACCAACCTTGTCTCAGGCTCACTCTGGGGAACGGGACACAGTGGTCCCTGTTGCTATTAAACTTCGCTAATGCTATCAGGGGTATATGTTCTTGCTCCTCGATCTGGCTCTTATCTCTCCCCAGATCAAAAGCTAAGGCAGGAGAGGGGTAGGAACCCATTGCCTGCTTCGAAGTTCTCTCTCTTTGCTACCATCCACTCCTATGCCTCTAACCTGCCCATAAGGACTTTTATCTTGTCTGTATATGTCGAGAAAGTGACTTCATGAAACCCACAGTCAGTGGTTTGGATTCTCTGCTTTGGGACCTCTAAAGTTGTGATATGAATATTCAAACCAAGCTGTAGGAATGCCAGCAAAACTCCTTTATTTTCTCTCGGAAAGTAGTTAGCTGTCAGGTTATTATCCTCTGCCATAGGTTCACGAAATCCGTCCAGAAGTGTATTTGATGGCTGTGTTGTAGGCTTTATGTGACCTCCCCTGAAGCAACTAAACGATTAGGAGGATATAATGGGTTCAGGGAACCTGGAGTGGCAGAGACAGCCACATAATAGCTCAAATATCATAATCCTACTAAGTAAAATTAAATAAGCTTATGGCGAAGTATAAAGTGCCCGAGGCAGGAGTCAACAGTCTGCTTTCTTGTTGAGGCCAGCACAAGAAGGTCCAGGCTTTTCCCTTGGAGGCTGCATTGTGTGGTGTTTAAAGGCATGAGTCTGGGAATCCAATGACCCGGGTCTGAATCTTGGCTCATCCAATGTCCCCTATGAGACACTGGGGTGTTATTTCATCCCTAAATCTATTTAAATTTCCTGGTAATTCCCAGCTTATAAGGCCCCTAGCTCACGAGGATGCTAAGCCTATCCAAGCCTGTTTCCTCACCTTTAAAACACCTGTTTAGCACCAAGGGCTAAACATGATCAAGCATGCAAAGCAGTAAGCACAGTGCCTAGCATACAGTAGGTGTTTCAAAAATGACAGCTATTATTTTCTCCATTTATGACAGGAAAAAAAAAGGTTATCTACTGTGGCTGATTCATAGTTTGTTGAAAGACTGAAGTGATGTAAAAAAATATGAAATGACGTTACATATTATGAAAGGTTAGGCCGAAACACAGGATTCTTTTGCAATGATTTCCAGGTCTCATTCAGTAACTAATAACCGTAATTGTAGAGTATTTAAGAAATCAACTCCTTCAGTGATCCTCAACCATGTTGAGTTGTTCTGTGACTATTACACAAGCTCACAGGCTCTTTGGGTAATAATTCAGGCATTTATTCATTCAGCAAACATTTAATGAGCATCTACTATGTCTAAGCCATGGTTCCTCCATTGTTCTAAGGATATGGGGCAGTGACCAAACCACAACCAGAATATTGTAGACTTTGGATACAGTGAGTGAAAAGCCTATAGATATCCAAATTGGGATTTCAAATGGAGAGCTGATTATGTGATTCTAGAGTTGTAGAATGAAACCTGGCTTAGAAACATAACTTCCAGAATAATCAGGGTATCTGTATTACAAAAAGTCAGCACAAAGAACCTGAAAGCAAAAGTATCATGTCTTATTCTTCAATGTTAGGGGAGAGGGGGAAGAGTTTGGGGAAGGATAAAGGAAGTAGCTCAGGAGGACTTAAGAAGCTAATCTAATTAAAGAAAAATGGTATTACTTGCTTATCTGTGTAAATTTTAATTTGGCTTTGAATGGAAAAGCAAATTTAGCAAATACTTAATGAGTTCTTTATTTGGACTATGGTCCACTACATAAAAACAGAAAACAACAAGAAAGTGTACCAAATCGTTATATACCCTTTGGTATTTAATATGATTAAGAAGAAAACAGCCATCGCCACAAATTCCACCAGGAAGAAACGTTCAGTGTTGCATTGATATATTTCCTCACGTTTGTATTGCATATTTTAGCTTATTGTTGTATCAGAAGATTTTTCATTTGTTCTCTTCTAGGAAAATGATTTTTAATGTTTGGTAAATGTTGAGAGGGATTACAGAATAATCATTTCTCCATTGTTGAAAATCAACTTTTTGATTTATGTGTGTGAATATATATATATATATATATATATATATATATATATATAGTTATGATAATAACATAGTTATCACAATTATAATAATATATTGAACTTCATTTAATTTTCTTATAAAAAAATCCTAAAAGTAAAATGATCAGATCAAAGGCATAAATAAGTTAATATTTATGATCTAATTACCTTGAGAAAGATAATACCATTTACATTCTCAACATTAGGGAAAAGAAAGCTAGTCTCACAGTACCCACACCAGAGTATTTGGTTTTTACTTCCTAATAGATTAGACAAAATGTATGATCCAACTTCTTTGTACTTTTTGTTATGAATATTGTTGAATAATAAGTAAAGCTTCTTAATTCTGATTTGCTTAGCTTTTCTATCATAGCAAATATTTATGACGTTATCTTTTCATTTCTAATAGTTACATATTATATCTTCCCTAACTAATTTACCTAGAATTGCCAAAACAATGTTGAGTAACAGTGGTCATAGTGGCCAGTGTCTGGAAGCAACATGTCTGGGGGCCAATCTGTGCTACATAAGAATAACACCAGAGCAACTTAGGAAAAAATGCCTGGGGTTATAGAGTAGATATTTAAAAGAAAACTATAAAATTACATAGGTGTTTGAGTGGTTTGAATACGTGTAACATTTGAGAAGAAAGTGAGATAATTACTCATATTGGTTTTATCCTAGGATCATTTTTTACTGATCTCATTTGAGAATGAACAAGGTTTTCTGTATATTTTGGACTAAAGTAAATTAAAGACTTTTCATCCAAAACGGATTCAAAATACTTTTGTAGATCATATCTTAACACATAGTCCCACCATGTATTCCTATGTTTCCATAATTTACAAACCTGTTTTTTTTTTAACAAATAGAGAAATTTCTGAAGCAATGGATTCGTTTTAACATTCAAATAAACATAGCACATTCTCATTACTAATTTTTTTCTCAGTAGCATACATCTTTGTGATCCTTGACTAAGCCATTTGTTTGACCAGTTTATGTAAATAGCAGATGTTTCTGAAGCATTTTTTAAATATTAAAGGAATACTTTACAAAATAGCTTTTATATGACCTGAAGTAACTCTTCATAATTTGTGGAATCCTAAAGATGTCCTGTAAATTTTATACTCATCTCTTCAAATTTGACTTTTCACTTCATCAACAACATAGGGAGTGTGTGGTAAAAAATGTAAATGCTCGATGCTCTGCTGAGACTCACATAAATATAGATTTGTTGGAATTACTACAGCTATCTGTCAGCCTCATGGCTTTTGGGAGCCAAAATTTCTTAACTCCAAAATTATGAGCATGTGACAAAATATGATTTATATTGCTTTATGAAACTAAGGCTTCCATATAAATAAGTTAATAGACTGAAAAAAAATGGAGTTGAGCTAATGAGAAATATACCTTAATTCATCTTTGAGTGATCATTTGAAAATGTGGGTCTTAGATGAATTCTGTTTTAGAGCTAGACGCATCTGAAAGACAATATATGAATCTTGCGACTTTAGTCTTAGAGAAATTTACAATGGAAATAGAGACAGAAATGTTTTTACTTGTAATAAGCAGCCCATCAACTCCTATTCCGCGACATCCTCATTGTCTTAGTTTTTAGAGAGAGACGTTGCAATAGGACAGATAATAGGCACATTCCAGTTGTACCCTCTTAATTGTTTAAATTCTTTGAAACCAAGTTTCTTTCATCTGTAAAATAAGGTGGGGACTGGGGGAGGGTGGAGAGGGGAGTTGGCAAAAGTACCCAAGTCATTGAGCTCTCATGCGAATAAATTGTATTTAACTCAAGAGCCTGATAAAATGCTAGCAAATATGGTAGTGGTTAATAAAAGGACTTGGTTATTCTTTACTGTTAGCTTTCTCCCAGGCTGTAGACCAACTAGAGGTCCAGGTAATTAAATAGATATAGATAGATATAGATATAGATATAGATATAGATATAGATATAGATATAGATATAGATATAGATATAGATATAGATATGTATGTGTGTGTGTGTCTGTGTATATATAAAATCTATTGATAGCATTTTACCAAAATGTTTATGATTAAAAAACACTTTCATGGATATTAGTGTTCTCATTATTTCGAATTACACGTTTCTAATATAGGGTAGTTTTTTCTTTAAGTGGACTAAGGAGAGTATGTGATGATTTTATGTGATAATATTGATAAACATTTTTAATAACACTTTTGAATTTAATATGTATTCAAAATATTACTGGAATGCCAAAGCCTTCATTTTATGGTGGCATTAAGTTTTCTTGTTAAATGCATTTAATCAAGAAAAAAAAAATCTGGTTGGTTAAAAGCAATTAGTAGACATGGCATACAAACCTGGAAAGAATGAGGAATTTGGTACATGAATCTCTGGTGTAGAAAACATTGAGTCAGGGGAATGTTCGAGGGAGTTAGTGATGATTGTCACTGTGAATCTCTAAAGAGAATATATCACTTTATATTACAGTTAAGGATTATTGTCAAAATATGGCTCATCAGTGCTATAAGCTGGTCTATTCTTTTACTTTTGTTCCCTTCATTCTTAAAGCCAAATTCTTTTCTTGTTCACACTCATAATTTATATAATAGATATTTACATTCTCCCTATGGGCAAAAGATGGATCTGCCATTACATTTTAGTGGAGCCCACATGGATCAAGGTTTTTTGGGGACTGTCTTTGTATCCATTATATACCTCAAGATAGGAAAGCCAAAATGAAGATCTCTCATTTTCTAGATGAGGCAATAATTTAGGTAAATTCTGAATTCTTTGATGCTTGAGAAAGTCTACATAATTCCAGAATGCAAGTTTCAGTGTAGGCTCCTGCCCTGCTCTCACATAAGGCAGTCTCAAGTACTTTGGGTTAAAGGATTCTCATTAATGTTTTTGAATAAAAAATAATTCTTGGTCATTTGGATAAAATAATTCAGTTGTAAGTTTACTGTTTCCCCTGAATAATGTGAAAATGAAACAGAATCACAAATCAGTTTATTTCCTAAGAATAAAATTTTTTGCTAATTCTCAGTTCTAACTTTTCCATAATTTTGTTCCAATTTTTTTCTGGATTTTTTTTCCTATTTATTTTCACTGTTTTTGCAATTCAAAAACATTATTGAAAATGTGGTTAAGATTTAGTCTGAGGATCTATTTCTTGCTCAAAGAAATGTACCTTTTTAGCTTAGGTTTCCTTTTTGAAAAAGCTCAAAGCAAATTCATTGGCAAATATCTTCCTTTTGCCTAAGGCAAAAACTAGTGAAATTATGCCATATGAAAGAGATTATTAAATATTTTATTTTGCTTTTTTGAAGAAAGTCATGAGCAAACATTTACAAGGTTCTTCTTTATACTGAAGTTTATTTTTATAAACCTTGGCTGAAGCCCTTCTTGTTCTCCTCTCGCTAATCGTATTTCTTGAGTATGTCTTTCGTGCTTACCAAAATTCAACAGATAATTAACTGGCCTCATTTTTCCAGGGTTACATAAAAGTGTGACCCTATACACTCTGCTAAAATCTTGGTCTATTATGTTCTTGTCTTTGAATATGATCCATCACCTGAGATTTATTCTATAGAGGTAATATGTATATTTATATAGAGTGCCTTCTAGGGGAATGAGTGGTTGTTTGCAGTGTCTTGGTTCCTTAGAATTTCAGTTGGTATTCATTCTAAAGTACTAGAACTTGAATGGAGGAATAATAAAACACGTATTTCTTACTAAACCACCATCTGAAAATAGACATTCCTGTTACTGAATTGGATTAGTTCAGGTGGTATTTTTTCCCATGTCTGCTATGTTGCAGTCCTGGAAGTAATGTTTGAATGTCTCCCATTTGACGCGTATTGTCATGGGCACTTTATATGCATTGTCTGCATTAAAATCTCACAGCAACTCATTGTTTTATGAAGTCGATCATACGTGGTTTCGGTTGGCATATTTTTCTGAAGGCTCTACATACCAAAACTGGTGGAGTATCAAATAAAATCTATTAAAGGTTTTTATTTCAAAATTATAAACCATGTGTCTGATGGACATTTCTGCCTAACCAACCTGATAGAAGTCAGAGCTTCTGATGTATAGTCACAGATGCCCAGTTCGTAAGTCAGTTGCGTTGTGTTTTTGAGGTTAATTTAGGGAGGTGCAGAAAAAAAAAAGATGGTTTGGATAACCTTATTCTGCATAATAATATGTGAAATTCAAATGATAGGCTTAAGAGGCCATATGCCTATCCCACACCTTGGTCTAGGTAGACCCATCCAAGTTTGGCGACATAGAGACAAAATCAAGTTTGGGTATCCTGCCTCAGGGACTCAAGAGCAGAAAAAGCCAGAGACAAAAAAACCAGTCAATTTTTTTTTTCCCTGGAGAATTGCTACCGAGACCAAACAAATCCCCAAAGCCAGGAGTGGGGGCCAAAAAGGAAAATGGAAACAAGCACATACATGGATTGAAATGTGAACAGACAGATACGCATCTGGGTTGATTTCTAGCCCTTGAATGTCACTGACTCCATATTGTGCTTATACAAGAGATGGGCACATACTTTGTCTTAATGGTTCAAAGCTGACTCTACATAATGCATCTATCTGCAAGTGGCTTTAGGTCTTTTGGTTCTCCTGTACTATAGATCACTAATTGGCAGACTATTACTCACAAGCCAAAACTGGCTCACCACCTTTTGTGTAAATAAAATTTGATTGGAACACAGCCCCACCCATTCATTTCCTTATTTTCTATGGCTGCTTTCCCACCACAATGGCAGAGTTGAGCACTTGTGACAAAGTCTAAAATATTCATGATAGAGTTCTTTACATAAAATGTTTGCTGACTCCTGCTGTAAAGAAATCTTGTAATAGGATTACCAAATGTCCTCATTTGGATCCTCTGATCATAGATAAAGATATATAGATAAATGTACACATATGTGTATCTGTGTGTATATAATGCATATATATACACGTATGTGTGTGTGTTTTCGCAGAAATTTCCTTAAATTTGCTAAAAGATTTTTCTTGACCCAGAACAGATATTATGCTTTCCATCCAATTTCACTCATAGCATCTATAAAAAATTTCCAGATTTTGACAAATAGCTTATAGTTTTCAAAATACAAGGTCCATGTTTGGAAGCAGTCTCAAATGTTTTTTTCATCAACTTTCAAAATAGTGACTTTATTGAAACATTCATGAGTTGTGAATGAATTTTTTTGGTTATATCTTAAATATCTGTGTGATTAAGACTTTTTACTGCTATTACCTTTAAGCTGATTGGGCGTGCATTCATCATGGATATTACATAGCTTCTTATTTTCCCAGTATCCTTACCATCGTTATCACAATGCTTTGCTTATATTTTGGAAGGATTTGTTGATATTTAAAGTTATGCAATTGAGAAATAACTCATTATCTATGACTTTGAGACCTAGGAATGTTGTGCATCAAATGTAACCCATATAAGACATTAATGAACCTTATATTGACCTGGACCCTTGTAGATATGCTTCCATATGGCAGTTTTGATCTTGTCAAGATTCAGAGATACCCGGTAGACAGAGAGGACCAGATGGGAAGGAGCTAGGCTGACTTGATATAATTAATCTTCTTGGGATTCAAGCATAAGAATAAAAACCATAGTAAGGATTGTATATAGTTTGAATTAATTTAGATATTCTCTTATTAAATAAGTATGATTCTCTTCTGCTTCTAAGAATGATGGAGTGGTGGTATTAGATTTGTACTTAGGTCATAAACAACCAGATCTGATCAAAAGATAAGAAATGAAATCAAATAAAATGCAACGTAACACTGTGATCCCTAAGAGAAGGGGGAAAAAAAGGCAGCAAGCCCTATGATTTCCCTGGATTTCTATATGAGATACTTTGCAGACAGCAGTGTAGGGAAGGGAACCTAAGCAAAGCACAACAGTCTCCTTGAGTTGAGGACACAGAGTTCAGAGTTTGGTGAACCTGAAACATCTGGAGTTTGATGAACAGAGTACAGGAGAGAAGGGAAGTACACTGAGAAAAAGTTCCAGAAATCTATAAAGGGTCACCTTGAGTCTTTGGCAAAATACTAAACTGTTCGGGTGTAAGGTGAGAATCCCTGAGGCCAGCAAAGAAAAAACACCAGTGAAAGAATAACTTCCAGGTAGTTTTAAGTAGAACAATTCCCAGAGCTCAAAAGGGTGGGAGATAATGAAATTCCAACAGGGTAAGGTGACACAATCTCATTAAAACTGTGACATTTAGCAGATAGCAAAAAAGGTCACACCATAGTAGTAGGTAAGCTAAACCCTAAATATTCTTCTTTAATTCTTCTGCTCCAGCAGAGTTTTAAAACAAGACTCCAAGGATAAAGCTTAATGCTGGCCTGAAAGAAAAAAAAAAAAAAAAGAAAAATCCTTGATACTTTTTAAAGAAGTAAAAATCCAAACACTCAAGAAAATTATCAGAATTTAACTAAAAATGGCTTCACATGGTTAGTGTAGTAAAGAGAGGAGGAAAAATGTAATCCACGACCAGAAGAAAAATCATTCAATAAAAATAGGCCCACAAAGATAGAGATGATAGGATTTGGAGATAGCTACTATGAATATGTTCAAAGGCTTAAAGGAAAACGTGAACATAAAAGTATACGAGTGGGATTTATGTAAGGATAGCCAAATGTACCTTCTAGAAGTGAAAATACAGTAGCTAATATAAAACATTCACTGGTTGTTTTCAATAGCAGATTAGACACTGTAGGGAAAAAAGTCAATGAGCTTGAAGACATTGCAGTAGAATAGAAACTATCCAAACTTAGGCACAAAGGAAGAAAAAAACTATGAAAATAATGTATGGAACTCAGTGATTTGTAGGATAGTGTCAAGCAGTCCAATGCACATGCTGTTGTTCAGAAGGAAAGAGGGAAACGAGACAGAAAAAATATTTGTCCAGATTTTATGAGTATAAACTCAACCAAGAAGCTCAATGAACCAAAAGCAGGATTAACACAAAATTATGCCAAGGCACATTATAATAAAATTTTAGAAACCAGTGATGAAGGAAAAAAAAATCATAAAAACAAAGTTGTATTAAACAATGGAGACAAAGATACTAGTTATTACGAGCTTCTCAGTAGCGATTAAAACCAGAAGGCAATGGAACAACATCATTAAAGTTCTGAAAGAACAGAAATATATGTACAATTCTGTATCCAGTGAAGATATGCTTTAAAAATAAAAGTGCTGTAATTTTTTAGAAGGAATCTGAGACAACTTATTGTCAACAGACCTGTACTTCAAGAAATGTTTAAGAAGCCCAGAAATGGTATCCATATGAAGCAAATGTAAAACATTTTGCTTTAGTGGCTTTGAAAATTTAAGAGGCAATTGTTTAAAGATGGCAATAAGAAAATTTAAACTGATATAGAAATAAAATTTATAGTAACAGGAACACAAAGGATGGGAGAAGAGAAATGGAAGATTTTATAGTCTACAGGATATGATATAGTCTTATTTGAAGGTACATGGTGACAAGTAAAGCATGCCTGCTATAATCCTACAGCAACAACTAAGAAATAAAGCGAGTAAGTATAGCTAAACAAGCCAAGAGGCTGATACGGTAGATTAATTGGAATCTAAAAACATCTCAATCTAAAAGAAGATAGGAGAAGAAGAAAAAGAGGACAAAGAGTAGATGAGACAAACAAAAAAACATTAACACAACAGACCCCGTGGAGTACTGTAACATTAAATATAAATGGTCAGATAATTGAGAATCTTCCTGTGAAACTATTTGTGATGAGCTAATATAATTATTGGTACCAACAACTATTGTGTGACATTTTGTCAAAAATATATTTGATTGTGATTTTATTGGTGTTAAAAAAATTTGGGAATGACGTTTTAATTTTTTTTTTTGGAGATTAATTTCATGAAATACAATGAAACTTAAATATCACTTGTAAGAAACGTTACTGCACACAAAACAAAAATCACTTAAAGGAAAAAAGTTCTCAATGGACTAAGATTTTTTTCCTATTGGGAAAGAATGCTGACCACGGTAGGTGTAGGCATGTATTCTGATTACAAAATGGGCCCCAAGACATTGTCTGTGTCATTTAAGCTTCCTCACATTTGGTTTCCTCTTCTGTAAAATGAGGGGGTGGTCTGTATTACTAAGATGTCTTGGGGCCAAAGATCTTTCAAGGCACAATTAACATATCAGTGATGATCTACTATTTTTTTTTTAATTTTTTTTTCAACGTTTTTTATTTATTTTTGGGACAGAGAGAGACAGAGCATGAACAGGGGAGGGGCAGAGAGAGAGGGAGACACAGAATCGGAAACAGGCTCCAGGCTCCGAGCCATCAGCCCAGAGCCTGACGCGGGGCTCGAACTCACGGACCGCGAGATCGTGACCTGGCTGAAGTCGGACGCTTAACCGACTGCGCCACCCAGGCGCCCCTACTATTTTTAAAATGTACCCCTGCTTTTATTACCCCTTTTGGCTTCAGAAATTAGAAAAGAAAAGCCTCACAGAGTGAGATATATTTAACCCTTGTGTCTTTACGTCCTTCAGAGATGTGGCTTTGCATATGAACCCTCAGACTTCTGAACTCAAAACTCTTTGCTCCCTAAACTACTCTACATATCATTTTCAACGTCTTTGAATCTCACCATTTTCCTTGTGTTCTTGGCATCCATGTTTGACCTCCTCACTAGATCCTGCTTGTGAATCTTTTCTACAACCTATATTCCACCAAGCTAAATGACATATTCTGGTAGACCAGGTATTGTGTTTGTTCTGCAGCTACAAAGAAGAGGAGGATGCAGGCCTTGGTCCTGATCCTTTGGCTGCCACTTACCCCTAGTTCTTAATCACTCTCCCAAGCTTCTTGTCAGCTAGGATATCTAAAAACAAAACCAAGAAAACAAAAAACAAACAAACAACAACCACAAAAGACCCAAGACATTGACAGTCAACACTAGGAACCTAGAAAATGTAGTCCTTTTTCTAAGATATGTTTAGAACTTAACTCCCAAAGGTCTAAGTAGAAGATACTTGAGAAAGAGGAACACATGGCTAGCTTGGTCAGAGGAGCACGTGATTGTTGATTTGAGGGTCATGAGTTGGAGCCCCACATTGGATGTAGAGCTTACTTAAAAAAAAGGGGGGGGTACTTAAGAAGGATAAAAAAAAAAGGTATCCAGAAGCAAACAAGTTAGAGAGATAGGTAATCAATGCAGTTTTCTTGACTATAGGACTTTTTAGAATCTTCCATATGGTAATGAGGATCGGAAAGGGGCAATAAAATTGAAGCTCCATAATTTTAAAATTTGTGACTAACATTCAAGTTTGATGAGGCTGTGACTTAAAATAAGGTAACAAAATCACCCTGTGAAATTATAATTTAACTGTGTCCCTACTGTCATAAAACAGAAAAAGCTACCATGAAACTGATGTTAAAAATTACTGTAAAGGCTTGTTTTGAGATGGACACGGCCGAGGAATGACTTCACCAATAATAATGTTTCTTTTCTCAACTCCTAAGAAATGTGCACCTTTCGTTTTTCTTTGTAAAATCTCTTGGTACTGTAACCACTCACTATGCTATATACTTGGTGAGGGCCTAGATGCTATCTCATTCACTCTTATATCTAAGAAGGCAGGAGCATTTGAGATTATTACTGATGAACATTTGTCTCTTGCATTTCCCCAATTGGATTTCCTTTCCTTTGAAGGCCACCATTGATCTACCTAAAGTAGCACAATTATAGTCTGAAAGGTGGTACATCGTAGTACATTAAAGCCAACAGAGACCAGAATATTGCAGAATTGTTGAGGCTAAAATGGAGGCAGATTGAGATTCAGTGTTTATTTTCAGAGAAGATTTTTACATTTTATCAGATTCAGTCTGTTTGGGTGGCTTAGATTTGAGTCTTTCTAGAGGTAAGGATTTTAAATACATGAACTAGTTCTTGATTTGTGGACAGAAAATGCCTTTTATAGAAGACTCTTCTTGAATATTTCATTCAGAGCTTTCCTCTGCCCACAGTAACATTAGATGAGAAACATTCAGCCTGTCCATTCATGATAACAGAATCAGCAACATTTTTTGTTGTTTATTTCTAGACATTGGAAGCTTTGGTTCTTGGGCTAAGTAGATACGACAGTATATGTATAATGATGAGAATGATTTTGCTTGTGCTTTGGAATGATGGAAAATGTATAAACACATGAAATATCTAACAAAAAGTGCTTATGATATTTGGAAGCAAGAAGGACATTTTCTCCTGGTTTTGAATAATTTTAATGATCTCACAACTCATTCTATTCATTTTTCCTCTCAATTTCCTTTTACGTTAATGAGGGGAAGCTTTTAAAGGACTAATTCAACACTGATGAAATTAAAAGAAGCAGTTAAACTTCATGCATTGAATATGTAAAAACATATTAACAATTATGGACTTATTTTAACTTACCAAAGTGATTAGACAGACATCTTTAAGTGTGATGGAGTGTAGGACTCAAGCCCATATTATATCATATATCCCTTCTAGTTTAAACATACCAGGCTGACAACCTTCCTGTAACAATGTGTTTACTAATTTTTAATACATGGCATATTTAACAAAATATTTGATCCTTAAAATAGTTTGTGGAACACACATAAGAGTGAACTGTCTAGATTGTTTACTTTTTCCCTAAACCTGGAGGAACGTTTTGGTGTATGCAAAGTGACAAAGGCAAAAGAACAAATAAAATGTAGGAAGCGTTGTCTATTTCCCAAGTGGTGGCTTTGTGCATCCAGTAACAAATGATGCAGAAATGTTTGATGTGAAATGAGATACAATAAAGTCTCTTCTCAGGTTCTGATGAACTCTTAAGAAGCACAGATCAACAGCACATTCATGGTGTTTCAACACAGTGTCTCTTTTGCCTGTGTTGATATCAGAGAGATGACCTGCTGTGATGTGGCAGAGATCAAACAGAATATAGTTGGTGGCTTTCAAGCATAGGTGACATCCTGAATGAAGTAAGGATGCTGAGTAAAGGTGTTCTTAATATATCACCAATATGCTTGTGTCTTGCATCTCTTAGAGATTGTACAAGTAGATACATTTTATGTTTAAAATATATTACATATAGGGGCGCCTGGGTGGCTCAGTTGGTTAAGCGTCTGACTTCAGCTCAGGTCATGATCTCACGGTCCGGGAGTTTGAGCCCCGCGTCGGTCTCTGGGCTGATGGCTCAGAGTCTGGAGCCTGCTTCCGATTCTGTGTCTCCCTCTCTCTATGCCCCTCCCCCATTCATGCTCTGTCTCTCTCTGTCTCAAAAATAAATGTTAAAAAAATTTTTTAATATATTACATATATATATATGTACGCACACACACACACACACACACACACACACAGTTCAACTAACCACAAAGTATTTCAAGTCATAATTGAGGTTTGTCTCTCTTCTGTTCAGCTTTGTTATTTTCCATTACTTTGTCTTCTATATCAGTTATTTGTTCCTCTGCTTCTTGCAGCCTTG